>NC_063225.1:1823076-2430769 GCF_020740725.1 Corvus hawaiiensis
TCAAAAGCTTTGTATTGCAGCCTTGCTAAAAAATGAATCTTAAAAGTAAATTGCACAGTATGAGGAAATAATGTAATTTCTGGAGTGTACCAAGACTGATTTTCAGAAATGAAGATAAAAATAGAGAACTGGATCTGCCTAGCTGTGCTTGACCCTACTAACCTGGGAGCTATTGCTGGCAAACCAAGTGTGTCCAAGAATACGCAGCTCGTTCCTAATTTAAAATCAGATGCTCATCAGACTTGGTGAGGATATTTGTATAAGCAGAAGTAAAAAGAGGAATCTCTCATAGGTGATCATTTCATCAATATATTTACTATCTTTTCCTCTCCATGTGGTAACTCTTATATATGTTGTTTCATTCATGCTGGTAGAACTTAGTCTTCTGTTTCATCAAATCTAGGCTGTTTTTTGTTTGCTGGGAAATATTGCAGCAATTTTCTCTTTAACAAACTTCCCTTGAGCAGCTGAAGTTCTTGATAAATGGAGGGCTTCAAACTACTGATGTTTGTTAATGCATAGCACAGGCAATCATTAGATGTAGAGCTGATCAAGTTTACTTTTGGACTGAAGATACATTTCCCGCAAAATGTAAGATTTGCAAGTTGGGGCTTTTTTGGGGGAGGGCGGGGGCAACTATTAGTAGAATAATTAGAATAATCAGAAATTAGAATAATTAGAAAAATTATCATTTCATTAATAATTTTTCCTGAAAATGGTATTTCACTAAGAGCACATTTCTGTTTCCTGTCTTACTTTAGGACACATTGCCACTGCAATCCATCTGCATGTGGCACCTGAAGGCAGATGTGGTTTGTGCAGCTCATTCTGGGTTCCTTGCTAGTTTAGTTCTTCCGTGATCTGCCAAGGTCTGCATTTGATCTAATTCCCTGCACATCCAGGGTGACCACGAGACACAGCCATGCAGCCAGGTCAGGTGCCACTGAGCACTTGTCTGAGGTTTGCCGTGCTGAACATTCACATAACAAACACTCTCGAGCACAAAGACCCAGGACCAAAGCATGGAAGAGAGAAACTGAAATTAAAAAAAAAAAATCTGATGCTGGCTCAGCTCTTTAGTATTCTGGTGCTAAGGATTATCTGAATCACAGTCATTATTGCAGCATGCTAGAAACTGCAATGTAGCTGTAGTCTAATTTGAAAGTCTAATTAATACAGTTCTAGCCTATGCAAGAGCAATCAGTATTTTGGTATAGCTTTTTGGGTTTTCTATTTGCTTCTCAGAACCTTCTACCTCCCTCCAGCCCCCTCCCCTCCCCCCAAAAAAGTAGATTCTACCCAATTCAAAAGAAAAACTGTACTAGAATATTGAAAGCGACCATAATGCCAAATTTTATAGTTTCATCAAGCTCTGCAACAAGCATGTTGGAAATACAAATTGTTGGGCAAGATACCTGGCTACATTTGGCATTAGTTTGCACCACCAAAACACACACATTTCAGGAAAGAGCCATTGTTGTTATGAGGACTTTGACAATAGCTCACTTTCAGGAAAGTAAAGAGTGATGTACATTAAAGGATGGTAAGAGGCATTTTACACCATCTAGAGATTAAAAGTATGAGTTTAAAGCATCAATCTGCAAATAAAGCCATCTAATAGCAAGTAAAATGAGAAAGGTGATAAGAGTGTCGTGATTCATGGCATGAGCCAACTGCATTATGAATGATCAATGAACATTATCATCAGAACAATGTCATAGTCTTACAATTATGGTGCATCGTAAATGCAAATATAATTGCTTTGTATGTAATGAAATACAAAAGCCGCATTTAAATAATAATGTTAAGGTTGTGATCCAAACTGGCAAAACCTTGAATAGTCAGCTAAGCTGACATGATCTCATCTTAACCTTTTCACTGCTGTCAGAGCAGAAATGGGGTTGGAGAAAGTGTGTTTATGAAACGTCAGGATTTGCTGATGATACTGGAAATGCCTGTTTGCTCTTAGTAGATGGGAGGCTAAAGCAAATAGATATAATTTCTTCTCCTCTATTTTGAGGTCATCTTATTGATTTTGCAGTTGCTTCTGTGTGACTGAGAGAAAAGGTGAGCCAAGTTATAATATAGTCGATTGCGGGGGGGGGGGGAAGAGGCTGCAAGAATTACAGTGCAGTACCAGAACCAACAGTAAAAGAAATGGTAGCAGAGCCAAAAATCACTGTGCACATCCACTGAGTTTTTGTTTAGCTCTTCATTCCAGTGCAGATGTCATACTGCCAGGATCTGATAAAGTGATGTTTTACTCTGTCTCTCATTTACTCCAAGGGTGCACTCCTGTACAGGAGTATGCACACTGTAGTCCAGGTGTTCTGCCATGGTGCTTCAGTGGGGAAGCAGTAGGGCTGCAGTTTTCATACCACTGCTCTAAAAAGCCACTGTCCATGTTTCTAATATTGGCATGTGCAAACAGCCACAGCTTAGAGGGGCACGTGCAAGCAACTGAGCAGTCCAGGCATATTCCATCCCTTTTGTTTGTTTAAGGAGCAAAAAGGAATAAGAAACACAGCACAGATGAAATCTTGGCATCAGCCAAGCTGATTTGCAGAGGGCCAGGAATTCGCTTCAACCATCCCTTCTGCATGGTTCTCTCTCGTGCTGGAGTCACAATGTAACTTTGCAAACACTGATAGTGTGGCTCTTAGCATTCCTCCTGTTACTGTGCATTCCCCTTTCCTTGTTTACCCTGGGATTTTGATAAAAGCATGAAGTAATATTCCAGTTGAAGGTAGAAGTACATATTTTTAGGAACTCGGGATGTTGCAATGGCTTGCAGTGCCCTGATTTCCTGATGCAGCATGTTATTAAAAAAGGTCAGAATGCCTCAGCTGGTTGGGGACTGGCAACTGCTACATCCATCCCATGCAGCAGGAGAATAATGATGTCATACTTCAGAACATGTATTTTGACAGATTGTCCAGAACTGTAGCATTACAAAGTTCTCATCTGCTGTAAATGGCTCCAAATACATAAATATCCTAAGTTAGTGTCTACTCATTGCTATGGGTTTTAATAGGAATGTTTATCAATTTACATGTAAATATTTACAAGCCTAGTGAAAGGCCAAAACACTAAATTTATCGGGAATTGTCATTAATCTTCTGCACACAGGGATATTTAAAAGTGCACAAGGTCTATGATCACCTGATGCCATACAAGGAGACATCAGTGTAATTTTCCTGTGCAGCCAGAAGCTACAAAAATGCTGCCTGTTAGAAACATGGTTAATAAAAATAGCAGAGCAGTGATGGCTGGGCTGCCTTTTGTGGCAGTATGTTAAATTGTCTAAGAGTCTCCATTAAACTCCACATGAAAACACTTGACCCTTTATTATTATTAAAACTTACTAGATTTGCAGCATGTCACTGGCCAAGCTGGAAAGAGAAGTTAAGTTAGAATAAGGCCCTGCATGAAGATAATACCTCTATCTATAAAGTACAAGGAAATTAAGACTGCATCTGGTAATGAAGTACTTGACCCTTCCAGTCCCATGGTTTCCCTAAGTTTATAATGCTAACATAAATAAAAGCATTGGCATTACCAAGAATATTTTATTTCCAGGGGACTTTAGTTTGGTTTAGAATGTATTCATTAAATGTTAGAAAGTTTTCATTGCTGGAAATGTACTCTAATCATGTGATTTACACATCTCCTAATATGCAACTCCTGTTAGTAACACTTCCTTAAATTGGCAAGGTGGGATTCAAACTTAGTTTTCTGTGACAGGGCTCTTGTAACAAATAGAGAGAGATGAAAATTCCGTTAATGTCTTTGCTATATATCCAAAAAAGATTGTGGACTGCAATTGGTAGGTATTTAAAAACCAGATGTGGGTTAGGATTGTTTAATGGGACAATGGCTCCAGTTTCTATATCAGAGCATTCTAGGATGATCAGATTCTTCTTGGATGAAACTGCTGAGAGACATGGATGTGAGTGTAAAGGCTGGAGCTGTACTTAAAGACTTAATGACCTACAGACGGTACATTCATGGTGTCCATAAACAACAATTACTGCTGATCAATGAAAAATAAGAAGTCTGAGCATATTGAGTCATCAGATCTGCAAGATACAAAGCATGGGACTAGAAAGATCTCCTGCATTTTCAGATTCTGCCTACTAGTCAGTGCTCATGAAATCTATGGGTGTATTAAGCTTTACCTTAAAACTAATGAGGTTTTGCATAGTCCTGTTATTGGATTGCTTGGCAACAGGGCTGTCACATCTCTGACACGGTCTTCTAATTTCTAAGTTAAATATTTGTAAGTAATTTAAATCTACCCACTGTTCTACCAGCATTTCCTTCTCAGATCAAATAGTTCTACTTCTTTAGCAGCTTTAATCCCCAGTGCATTTAGAGATTATTATTATTTCCTTATCTTTCTAATTTGCTAGGGTCTGGTTAAGCCCGTGTAGACTTATCTGAGGTAGCTCTAGAGCCAGAGCCAGAATAATTCCAGGAGTGTGAAGCCGAGGTTCTTACAGCTCTGCTGTGCCCACCTCAGCACAATGTTGTGCCCTGATAGGGAATGTGTATGACACGGTGACCACATGTATGAGAGTGCATCTTTGGGAAACTTCATGTGATGTAGGTGTTATTTATGTTGTGTTTGTGTTCTAGTGCACCTCGGAAGAAGTGGGGAAGGTTCAGGCATTCAGGAACAGACGCTGTTGTCCGGGACACTCACAGTCAACTGTCCTGATCCTGAGTAAAACGAAATAGTTTCTCTCCTAGTGCTGGCTGATTCCTGCAGGAACCCAGGACACAGATTTTCACCCTGGCAATATGCACTGAAAGACAGATGCATAGAGAGCCTGGGACATTAGGAATAGAAGCAAAAATAGCCAAGGAAATTATGCACAAATGAACTCAATTTTCTTTAGGTTTTTGAAAGAGACTTCTGAGAGGGTGACTGTATAAAAAAATAATTTTAGATAAGAGGAAGAGGAAATGTAGCAGAAAGAATGAATCGTGGTAGAATTATGTTCAGTTTTTCATAAGTTATATGACTAAATGAAAACAAAAGTTCTTCATTCATGCATCATGTACATCACCTGCATCTCTCATTCCTAATTGGTAGCAGATAGATGTACATGTACACATATTGGTTTTGATTACTTCTGATGCACAGGGGCTGAACTGTAGACCCCAGTCAAGAAATGTCTGTTCATTTTTTTTCTGTCAACACCTGTTTCTTTCTAGCATCTCTTGCCTTCAAAGATGAAAACTTACATGAAAAATAGAAGTTAGGGAAGATAGAATTCAATCATCTCAGTAATTCCCAGTAGCAATAAAGCATTTTGTGATTGCTCTCTCTCTGATATATAACTCTCATTTAACAAAGATTTTTTTTTTTTTTTTTTTTGCATGGAAACTTGCTTATCTTTAATAAAGGAGAAGAAAATTCAGACTCGGTTTTCAGTGGCCCCCAGGGACGAGGTTTGTGCAGCTCCCTGGACTCACAAGGAAAGGCGAAGTTTCTATGAAACCAGCAGCCTCACGGAGTCTGGGGTTACAGCTGTACTGTCTAAGTGCAACCTCTGGGAGGTGCCTTTCTCTGCCTCCTGTGAGTTTGTAGCTTGTGACCACAAGCCGCATATTCCTGTATGGTTTAGAAACGCATCTGAAACCCATTTGGAAGATCTGATCTGTGGGCATTTCACTGTACCAAATTCCTCTGCACACTGGAGGCTTACCTGCAGTTTGCCTCAACTTTAATGCCATGTTATTTGTGTGATGTGGAACTGATCCTTGCTGCATTGATCTGGGAAGAGTTTCTGGGGTAGCACTTTTTTTTTCCTTTAAAAACAACACAAAGGAAGTGCTAGTCAGTGGTTTTTTTCCTAGCACATCCACGGCCAGCGTGGAAACGTGTTGGCTGAGTTTAGCATGTGCATCTTGGGAACACAAAGCAATTTGCAAAGACTAGAAATGAGCTTGTATTTAGGATGTAGCTTCTGGGGATGCATCCAAGTGCAAGCTTAGATCAACTATTCAATATCCCTTTTCCCTGCTTCAAACAGAGCTGAGCACTAAGCATGTCTGTCTGCCACCTTCTCACCCACCACAGAGAAACAGATACTGCTGATAGATTTGTGGTCGGGTTTTTTCTTGTTTTTGCACATATTTTATGTGTATCATCTGATTTACAGTCTGTCCTGATGCTTGACTATGGAAGCATCATTGCAGAAAGCTTTAAAATTACATATAGACTGCAAAATGGGTATGTATAGGAAAATGATGTATGTAAGTGCACAAAGGCAGATTTTCACCATCGGCTTCACAAGGATGAAGCTTTTTTCGTGGGGGTGGTTTCTTTCAGGGGGTGTGGGCTTTCAGGCTTTTGGGGGGTTTTTTTGACTGGATCTGAGCAGATTTCTGCAAGGTGAGCCCAAAATGCCCCTGAAAACCCTTTGGCCCTAGAAAACCCTTTCCAAGCTGTTTACCTTGAAGGAACAACCTGTTGATGCTTTTTCAGGAAAATGCACATTTCTCCTATTGTAAGGTATCTCCTTTCTTTCTTGCTGCTTTTTCTACTTCATCAGGATGACTTGCCTAGAATCAAAATAAGTTAGCTATCTTGGGGGTTTTTTTACGTGGTTCTTATGATTTGGGTTGTTTGGGTTTTTTTTTAACATGGTTCTTGCTGCTTAAATGCTGGTTTATACCTTTCAAGAAGCATTGGGACATTCTTATTCTACAGTTGTTCCAGAACTGGAAATGTCCTTTTTCCCCAGGGCTGGAGGGAGAAAGGTTTTAGTGTTCACAGTGCTGATGTGTGGAGGTACCTGGGAGAAGTAGAAGGGCTGTTCCTCAGTGTCAGATACTAAGAAGTAAAAGGGGTTTTAACCATTTCAAGTTCCCTGTAACAGAAGCACTGCTGCACTTCCACAAGAACCTGTGATTCAGATCATAAATCTGTAGTATCACTTTATAAATCATTCACAAAATATGCACCATGATTCATTCCTTTCCTTATGGAGAGTATTATGAGAGAATATGAAATAAATGCATTTTTAATAGGGTCTGAAAGCAGAGCATTGTCTCTTTGGGAGAGGCCAGAGTACCAAAGTAAAACTCTGCTTGCCTGTCTGTTAATTAAACTGGCCCACCTCCTTTGTCTCTACTTCCCTTCTACCTGTTCACAGATAATTGGCTTCTGAGAGTAGGAAATTAAATTGGAAGCTAGTGAATGTTGTGAGGGATAGAAAGAAAAGATGTGTCCACACATATGGAAGTGGGAGGAGGTAAAGAGATGCCATTTTCCTATGTATTTGTATAATTTCTTGTGATTTTTTTCTTCCTTTACTTTCCTCTTCTTTGTTACAGTTCCATGTACTATGAGACAGGTTATTCTCCTGGTGTGCTGGGTTCTGTTATAGTCAAGAATTTTCACAAAGCCAGATTTTCAGCCTAGAGAGATTTAGGTGACTTAAAGTAAATCTGACCTAAAAGTATTTAAAAGATGTTTATCTAACCCCAGCCTATAAATCTCTCCAGCTTTCACCTATTGCCTCCCACACTCTGTATTGTGAGCTTCTACATAGCCTATGTCCTGCTTCATTTGCCTTTGGGATTCAGGATCCTAAAGGTCACAGCTTTGTGGACATGCTTGGGTCATCTAAATGTAATAAATTGTACCCACAGCTATTTACACCCAAGGTTTCCCTGGTCTCAGAAACTGAGGCCCCAAAACCTGAGTCAGAGTCCAAATCACTCTGTTTATGATCCTGCATCCCCTTGAGTAGGATTGTTCTTTAAACTGAGATAATTTTCAGGTCATGACTCTATACAGCCATTCCATGACAGAGTGAGGGACTCTTCTTCCTTGGCATTGCTGTACATCAGATACAGCAGTTGTATCTAAAAAGCCATTATTTTGTATACTAGAGCTACAGTCACTAAAGCAGTGAATTATCAGAGCCTCTACCTCTGAAAACCAGCTGGTTGTGGCAGGTATCTAGACACACAGAAGTTTTATCTATCTATGATTTCTATCTCTTTGTTATTTCAACTAGCATCTATATTGCCCTATCAGATTGCTGTATGCTTTACTCTGACATTGGATGCTTTTATTATTATTTTCTTTCATGGTATTAAACTTCCATGAAAAGAAATATTAAATTCTACCATCATGATATGTTACTTGTGACTTCCATCTTGCATTAAACAGCATTTTATATCCTAACACAGTCCCAAATCTTTATATTTAGCACCTGATCTAAAGCCAGTTCAAACCCACGAGTCTCCATGGGACTGGGATTCACATAAGGCCTTTAATGCTGCTAAAATAAACTGCCCGATTGAAGATGGCTGTGAGGAGGAATGGCAGTGGCTGAGGGCTGGGCAGAAACACCTGGGGTTCATCTGGAGCTCCAGGAACATTCATTACTTGTCGTGGGGAGGGTCTCTCCTGCCCAAGATGCAGCAGACAGACGTTGTTGTTTGATGCACTCTTCGCAGGTGTGTAGCAGATTTCTGTAAATGCGCGAGGTTCTTGATTAAATGAGCAAGAGTTTCCTGCACTTGGTGCAGTGGCTGCTGGGCTCTTCTGTGAGCTGCTGAATAAAATTGGGTTTATCCTTCTCCATTTTTGATTCCGATGCGTTTTGGGTATTTGCAAAGAGTTTTTCTGTTACAAAAACTGCTGAGGAGAGATCAGTGAGGGGGGGTGGTGGCATCTGAGGGGATGCTGAATTGTCATGAGACTGTGAGCAAGCACACAGGCCACAGGTGTTCCTAATACCATCAGCACTGGAACAGTTAACAGTGTAGGGATGGGGACCTCAGGGTTTCTGTTAACAAATATTTTAGAAAAACAGACTATTTTCTGCTTCCCAGAGCTATCATTTCAAGCAGACTATGAAGAAAAAAGCTGAGTGAGTTTACACACATTTCATGGTTTTGAGGTTGCTCTTAGAGCTGCAGCATCTGGAATATGCCTAAAATAAATAAGCAGTTTTATAGAATGGTTTGTGGCAAGGAATGAACTTTGCCCACAAGTTCCAGTCAATAGAAGGAAGCAAGACAACTCTCTTAATCCTGTTTTCATTCACGGTGTCACTTCCATGGGCCCTGGGATTATGCCATGGTGAGCACAAAAGATGTTCTTCCATGGCACCAGTTGTTCTTCATAGCTGGAAGGTACTGGCTTTTATTGTCCTGTACTCTGTGACTTACAAAATAACTCAAGGGAGCAACTATATAAACATTCCAATCAGAGACCAGGAATGAAGGAATAACCTCTCAACCCTCTGTGAAGGATTTACAGGGTGAGGCAGCCTTTAGGAACTCAGGCTAGAAGGGAGCTCGGCTTGTCCCGTCACCTCGCACTGCGACAGGGGCGAGTGCTGCTAGACCTTCCCTCGAGAAGGTTTTGGGAGCAAACATTCATTCCTGTCAGACTGCAAGAGTCAATCAAGCATTGGAATAACAAAAACCTGCCTTTAGGATGCCATCCACATCCCTCAGTCTGTAGTATAAAGCCAGTATTTTACAGGGGTCTCTTGAATTTTTCTAATCGGCTTTGCAAACTCTGAATCCTCTGAGTTTTTCCTAGTTCTGAGTAGATTGATTGGTAAAGGCAGAGTAAGTCTAAGTGGTACATAATGCAAATAAAATAAATAAGTGGAAAAAAAAAATTTAAAAATTTAAGGAAAATCCATCAGAATTCTCTGACTGCCACAGCCATTGCCTTCTGTCTTTCCAGTGCAAGAGTTTCTTTGCCCGACTGGAAAACCTGCCTTTGGTTTGACCCTAATGAATTCTAAAACAAGTTATAAGAAATAGGCAAAAGGCCTGTAAAACCAGTCTTACTTCCAAAATAGGGGAAGAGCTGTTCATTAAACTCTATTAGCAAACTGATGAAGCAGCTACTTTGCACAACAGCAGGAATGAGAAGACAGATGGTATAGGAGAAAATGGTTATTTTAATCCTGGAGTTTATTTACCTGAAGCATTTAAGATAACTAGTTTTAACAAACTAAAAATATCACTAGGAAGTAGCAGTGATTCTATTTTACAGAAATTATGTCAAGAAGGAGCTAAGGAATTGGACTGTTCTGTCAGTAAATAAAATCAGCTGGCAATTGAATTTAAGAGGATCTGTTTTAGATACTGATTTAATTCCTCAAAGTTATTCCTTACTGATAAATATATACATATATAGAGATGTGGAGGAGCTTGGGGGGTCTGGTTTGTTTGTTTTATTATAGATGACTATTTTTGGAGAAAGTATTTTTTTTCCTTTTTTTGAGGGGTGAATTTTTATGTGTAGGTGGGCATTTTTTTTCCGTAGAAGGTCTTATTTTTTAAAAAAAGAGGTTTTGTATATTCTTATACCACGTTTTCTGTATCACTGAGATGAAAATGAAAACAACAAAATTTTTTTTTTCCTTTTTAAGCAATTCTGTTTTGCATCTTTGCATAAAAGCAAAAGCAAAGATAATAAAATCAGAATAGAGGCATGTTCTACCCAGCCTACCCTGATGCAATTAATAATTAAGAATAAATGGCTTGTAAAATACCTACCAGTATGATTAAAATGCTATGAAAAGGTTGCTGTAAGAATAATTGCTTTTTGTTTAATGTAACCAAAAAACAAATCTATGGTTCGATATCTTTTGCGTTGTATGTTTTCTGTTTTTAAAATTAATGTGACATAAGGCATTCTTTATGCTAATGTTATAGCTCCTTGGACGAGTTTAGCACCATTATCTTCTTTAATGAATAATTCATTCCCTGTTGAAAACTTAACTATATCATTTTTACAGTGTGTAAATGAAACTTTGAAGTGCAATTTAACTTTAAAGAACTTCAGATTGTAGAAAATTCTCATAAACCACCAAAAAGTGCTGTGCAAGGAATACTGTCTTGTACTGAGGTGTGAGCACGCTGTGATGAGCATGTTTGCAATTTTTAATTTTGCTCCTTGTTTTAAAATTCCTTGGAAAGGGTTACTGGTTAGTTTTACTTTATTGGCATTTTCTACACTTCTAGTTACATCTTCTTTTTGAAAATAAAAATACTATCTGTAAGCACAGCAAAGCTCAAATCCTCATTACTCCTGATAATTCAGGAAGAACCTCTGGGGGAAGGTGGTAAAATGGGAGCAATACTCTTATTTCCCACACCATTCTTGCCTTCTTGTAAGAAAACCTCTGACAGCCCCAGTCCTTGGTGCAAGTGAGAGCAAAGATGGATCCTAGGAGCTTTCCATATTCTTTTTGTGTCCAATATTCTTCCCTACCTAAGTAGGCAGGGGCTGAAATTTCATGTGGGGTTGTTTCTCTGTAGTGATCCCTACACGTTAACTGGAACATTAGACAGGAGATCACTGGTTTTTAATTAATGTGGGCATGGGAGAAGCAAAATGGGGCCTCATAATGCTGAAGAATCATTGGCCAATTAATCACAATATTATGTTGACCCTGAAGCTTGGTCACAGTATCTGCTAATCGATTTCAAGTTTCATGAGAAATATTCAGTTAATAAGTCAGTCCCATACTGTCTTCTTAATGCTGGAATGTGCAGGTTTATGTATGTGCATCACTCTTGAATTTAATTACAGGTTTTGTGGATTTTATTCCATATAAATACATTCATATAAATTTCAAAATCCTGGTGTCTGATGGAGAATTTTACTGGGTCATTGGGCTCTTTCTTTGAGGTTGTTAGAGTACTGTATGCAAGGAAAGACAGTGACCTGGAATATGGATTTATATCCATGTAACAGTGCCTTGTTTCCCGATGCTCACTGAGTGTCACCTGTAGTGAGGCAGGATTGATTGCTGTGCTCGGTTAATAGCGTGGCTGAACGGGGCACTGCAGGGCAGGGGGATCAGACAGGAGTCCTCCTGGGTGAGAAGGTAAATCATGTAACAGGGCACTGTTTCAAGAGAGGCATTTTCCATGCGCTAATTTCATGCTAAGCCATGTCTGTCTGAAAGTTTTCTGAGATCTCTAAATCAAATCTGGAAGCTGGGGATGCATCTTACTGTGTGAGTTGTTTTTATTCTCAATGGAATACTGCCTTCTGGGTACTGGGGAGCAGCATGTTCTCCTTCTTGCTAGGGGAGCACATTATCAGCTTTATTTTTATTGTGTCCTTGCAGCAGCTTTTCATTCTAGACATTTTAAGACTGAGAGCTGCAATATTTTATAAAACTCTACTTAGCAAGCATGTTTCTGATTCTCAGTTTGTTGGGGTTTTTTTTCCTTTCTCTATGCTCCCCTTCCTTTTTCCAAGGTGTCAGAGCTTGTGGGTCAAAGATGTCTAAGGAGGGTTTATTATTTATTTTGTCAGGGGGCAGAAAGAAAACAGGTACCTCATTTATTTATTTATTTGTTTGTTTGTTGTATTTCTTCTCCCTGTGTTAACATTTTCTGTATCCTTAAGTGGCGATGTCCTCAGACAGGTACCTGTCCAGATTTGTGTTGTTTTACTGCCTTGCATGCACTTTCCTCAGGCAGGAAGTTCCTCAGACACTTTCTGTGGCACTGTTGTTCCTGGCTAAAGATAAATCATTTTTCAGGGACATTACCCACAGAGAAGAGCGAGGCTGGGGCGGGAGGAGGTATGAATCATAGCACTTTGTGTAATATGCTATCCCTCTGAACAGATCTGGCTGTGGACAGAAAACAGTATTTCTTCAAATGAAAAATAAATCCTGTAGTATTATAGGCGCCTAACAATGGCAATTCAGCAGGCTTGGCTTGACATCTGGATTAGTGATATTTTTATTTCCATGAGCTATCATTACTGAAAGCTTCGCACTCGTCCATCTGCACATTAGGAAACGTGTGCATTTTCATTTTCCTCTCAAGTCAGTCATTTAATATAAGAAACACTTTATGTTTTTCTAACAACTTTGGATTGTACAAAACATTGAAATAATCAGAGTTTATCCTCCTTTTCAATCCATAGTTCATGTTCCTGTCTCCTCCTTTATGTTGTTTTCTCTTTCTTTTAGTCAGATAAAATCCTTTGAAGTTGAGCACACAGAAAATTTCATTTTTACCTTGAATAGCACAAGTACTCATCATCATCAACAGTTACATAGAAGATTAACTTTGTCATTAAGAGGAATAAACCCTATAACACTCCTATTCATCAGGTAACAGTGAAATGAAGAAAATGTGCAATTTAGTCCATGGTCCTGGCCATTGTTATTAGAATGTTATATAGAATTTGGGTAGGCTGAGTGAAAAAATAATTAACACACTTTTATCTCTTTGACATTATGCAGCTTAAGATGCTCAAATGTAATATAAAAAGTCTCTTCAATAGCTGCATTTTCCATACCATTATTGGGCATTTGCTGCTCTCTAAGTTGTATTTGGCTCTCTCTATTCAGGGGATTTACTGATCTGTGACATCTCACTATTTTCCTCATATATAAGCTAAGGCAATACAAATCTGTGATTATATAAAGTAATTATTTTTCTTCTGTCATTGTTTTGATACCAAAACTATGCATTCACTTGAAAATAGAGGTGTCATTTCCTTTGTGCCAGAGAACTCTGCTTTAGTAAGATGAGCTATATAATCTCTTCCTACAAACTAGAGGAGAATGGTGGTATTCAGTGAGTTGAGGTAAATGCATGTTGATGAAGCACATGCACAGGAGACAGGTTAAAGTGAGCTGCAGCAGCCAAACAGCAAGGGTGTGCATAAATTGTTAGAGCAAGATCTGGCTTGAGGCACTGTGTAGTCTGGAGAGAAATGAGATTTTTGTGTGCAAGCCGCTCATCTGTGCCTGATAACTTCTGAATTTGCTGATCAGTTTCAACCAACGCTGGAAGAAGAGCCAAAATCCCAAAGGCCATTAGGTTCTTCTGCAGCTCCTGAAAATCAACAGCAGAATAGAAGAGGGACAGGCAAATGGAAGCTCCTTCCAAAGGTGTCTGGGTGGTGCTGGGCAGCGTCAGCCGCCACCGCCCGGCCACCTGCACTGCCAGGACAAGCCTTGGCAGGGGAGACGCTGTGGACAGCACAGAGGGGAACTGCAGGGCAAGGGAATGTGAGAGCATGTGGGATACGAATCCCCTGGCACACTGGGAGTGCCAGTACCAATGCTTACTTGTTGTATTGGACAGTCTGCACTTCAAGCATGGGCAAACATCTTGACCAAGCTGGAACCCCGAGCTGAACAGCAGCACAACGGTGAGCGTAGGGCTGTACATTGCACATGAGCAACCTGGTAGTGTCACAAGGAGTTTCATCCAGGTTAAATCCTCCTGGAGTTCCAGGTAAGTGGGAATTACATATAAGGAAGAGTAGTTCAACCACAGCAGTCCTTGTAAATGGGAAGGACGCTGGCTGAATCAAAACTCAGCCCTTTAGATTGATGTTGGAGCCCTGGGTTTAGAGCATTTAGGTTTCTGGTATATAATAAGAGGGTTCTTTATAAGGTATGCATTTGAGACCAATCTGAAAAGCAGAGGGGAGAAATCATGTAATTTCACAAACACAGGTAAATTAAAATTGAAGAGACACGTGTGTTTCAATCTCCTGTAGAGCAGTGATCATCGTGAAGTAGGAAGGGCAGGGAGGAACAACCATCACTAAAATGGAAGCATAGTAATGAACTTAGTCTTGGGACTTAGAGAGTAGAAGTTTCATATCTGGTGAGCAAGGGGAAAAAAAAAAGTGATAGTTTTCTCGTTTTCCTTATATTTTTGCCTCACGGCTGCTGATAGTATATTGCTGTTTGACTGAATACCTTCTAGCTGAAAAGTAATCTTTCACTGTTGATTTATAAGAAGAATTTAATTGAAAAAAAGTTGGCAAGGTGACTCAGTGGATGGAGACGGATTCATCTGTTATGTTCTGATGCAAGTCCTGGCAGAACTAGTTACATTATCATTATCTCTCTGGTGTCAAACAGCCAGTGTTCAGATTTTTTGACCTTACTGATATTTTTTTTATTTGTAGAGAGTTATGTATGGCTTGTTGATTGAGTTCAACAGCAGGGAAGGCAGCAGTGATCAGTTTTGCCCTAACTGAGAATCATTGCAGTCAATGGGAATTTCTGTAAGAGGTTTCCAGGGACAATCTGCCAGCCAAAAGGCACAGGCAGAACTAAATTATCATAGAAAATTGCAGCAAACCTAATTAAGCTAGGCTTGTGGAGAGAGATATTGGTTTTAACCACATGAATATCTACTATCTGTAGTCACTAAAGACGCTTACAGCACAGCCGACTCCAGCAAATCATGCAGGAGGCAGCTAAAATCTACAAGGACTCTCTCTCATGTGGAAGGTGTTTAATGTTAATCCTTAAGACTGTGAGGTTTTGTGCCATTTGACAAATGCTGCCGTATGCTCCCGGTGAGGACCAGTATGGCTACGAGCGGCCTGTGCAGTGGGGATGGCACAGCAATCTGCTCCCTCCAGCGGGGGCTTTGCAGCACAGGAGAGAGAGATCAGAAAGCGTTTCCTGAGCAAATGCAGAATGCAAAATATTGTTCCTTCAGGAACTGAGTAACACACACTGAGAGTCCCATACACCGTTCATCACGGGCTCTCTCTGCTGGAAAGGGAAGACAATAAAATCCCATTGTAATATTTTCATGGAGGTGGATGCCATAAGAGACAATGTGACCTTATGCTAATCAGAGAAGACTCTATCAGTGTTGCACAGTCTCAACCAGACTTCACTGAGTGAGGAATTGATTCTCTTCTGCCCCTTTTCCTTTTCCCTGTGGCTAGGATTAGCATCACTATTGATTAATGATCATCATGAAAACACTGTCCAGAGACCCCTGTGAAGATCAGAGCCCCATTGCTAAGGGCTTTTCTGTCCTGAGGATTTTACAGATGGTGTAAAATTGTCTTCATTCTTATTACAAGCTGCTCTATATTCTGTTGTGCACAGTCATGAGTCCTCCAAGGACTGGTTGTCAGCCATTCTTGTGGTGTTTTTCCCCATATATTTACCCTGATCTAGAGAATTGCAATCCTATAGCATCTGCCAAGACACGAAAGTACTGATAGAGGGATATAGATAAAGATGATCTCTTGGGAAACTCTGCTACAGCCTAAATAACACCAAAGATGGAACACCTGAAGGTGATCTATAATTGTATGAAACCTAAACACCTGCTATTTATTCATTTCTAACTTGCTTAGAACATTTGGAAAGGGGGAGAGAGGAGAGCTGGAAAAGATCAATGGACATCCCTCTGACTTCCTGATGTATTGTTTTTCACATGCCTGTGTATTAATGGCTCTGAAAGCCATTGCCCTGTCTGGCAATCAGTAGAGGACAACGGAGTCTGGTCCAGTTCTAGATCTGTTATGCTGAGAGCTGGGAATGAGGAGCGCTAAACTCAGTACTGAAGTGCCTAAATGACTTTCACAGGGTTTACAGGAGGATGTCTTAGGCTGTTCGCATTAAGATTTTCTAGGGTGATTGTTTTCTCCTTTTTTTATGTTACACACAAATTTTGGAGATGAGACTGTCATTCCCAGAGCTATTACTCTTGGCCAAAAATAATTGCTACAAAATTTTGTGTACTTAGACTCAATGAAAATGTTTACAAAATGGTAATTTCAGCCACGTGTTGAAGGAGTTGAAGTTGCCCATTGTGTCACACAATGCAGATCTTTCTGTCCCTTGTATCTGTGCAAAGCTGAGTCAATAAGTCAGCATAGTCCTGTCAAAGCTTCTAGTGTCTTGAAGAATCAAAGTTTGGGTCAAAATGCTTCTATAATAAAATACACACAATGTGCTGACCGAAGAAAGTATCTACATTGTTTACCCCCTCCCACATTCATTCTTTGTTTCATTGTAAGGATTACTACCATAACTTCATTCTTCTCTGAATTCAGACATAAATTTCTATTAAAGACTCACTGAATTTTAGCAAGCGTATATTTTTGCATCATAGCCTTGAATTTACGGTGCACTTTACAAAATTATGTAATTCTGACAATTTAGAGAGGTTTTTTAGTAAAATGTATGGTCACATGAAAATATTTTAACCTCTTAATATAAAATCAACATATACATATGTGGATGTAGCCGCCTAAATACTAGATCTTGTATCTGCAGAGAAATGTATTTGTACAAAAGCAGGAGAACTAGAGGCCTTTTCATGGTCTAAAATGCGTTAATACAGGATCATACTTAGAATAATTCAAGTGACCTAGAGTGATCATTTACTCCAACTGCCTGACCACTCCACAGCTGACCCAAAGTTAAAGTGCATTATTTATTGCGTTGTCCAAATGCCTCTTGAACACTGACAGGCCTGGGGAGTGGATAACCTCTCTAGGAAGCTGCTGCACTGTTTGAGCACCCTCTTGGCAAAGCACTGGTTCCTGATGTCTAAACTTCCCCTGATGCAGCTTTGAACCATTCCTTCGTGGCCTCTCACACCAGGGAGAAGAGCTCAGCACCTCTTTCTCTCTTTCTGCTCCTCAGGAAGCTGCAGAGAACAGTGAGGTCACCCTTCAGCTTCCTTTTCTCCAAACTACACAAAACAAAAGACAAAGCTTGCAGGGGATTCCAGTAAAAAGCTGCTATATGGCAGCATATGTTTAATAAATACAATCAGTTCTTTAAACGTAGGAGGGGGAAAAAGACAGCTCGTGAGAGGCCCATGACAAGAATAACCAAAGGTCTGTTACACTTGCTGCTGAGGGCAAATCTGCCCTGTAGTGCTCAAGCTGACTGATGAGATAAGGGGATTTTAGCTTCCTGAAGGGTTTTATCTCAGCTGAAATCCACCATCTCTATTAGGACTTTGTCTTAAATACAAGGCCAGTATAAACACGCTGTCACATTGAACACAATAGCTGTTAAAAAGGAATCAAACTTTTTTTTTTTAAAGGAACTCAAGTCATTATATCTGTATTTGCTGAGTAGGAGACTTGACAGTTCAAGCAACTTAAGAGGAAACATGTAAAAGGCAGTAATTATAGGTCAGTTTGCTGAAGGCTACCAGGAAAGTACACAAAGTGGATGGCAGTCATAATGTTACTAAATATTAGGGGCCTTTTTCAAAATAAGTCTTCCCTACATTAAAAAAAAAAACATACCCACAGCCAAGCTCTCAAACTTTAAGGGTAAAATGCATGAGTAGAGAGAAAGTGATGACCTTTCAGAGGTATATAGAACTCCAAAGAGATTTGAAAAGATAGATGCTACAAGATGATTTGAATTTATGTCAAACACAAGAACAAGAGGCATGAACTAAAGCCAAGAAAGGGTCAAATCCTAAAGGAATGCGAGTACAGCATGTCTGTGCACTGTAGCCATGCTGCACTAAATGTAAGGCAATCATATGAATAGTCATTGCAAGAAATAGGCAAATGTCTAGGGAAACAACATAATTGTGGGATGCAGCAATTAGCTCCAGACAATGCAGTGATGCTAAGAGGATCTGATGGCTGCTTCTGATTTCATAATTGCCTTGCAGTTTGTATATTTAGATTAACTGTATTTCTGTTAAGCAAGAACTGCTCTTCCTGCTAGGAGACACTGCCATATGTGCAGTACTGGAAGCAGCAACAGTGTGTGTTTGTGCTGCCTAATAGAACCCCAGCCTTCATCCATGTGCTACTGTTGGGTGGAACCTGTGCATGTGTAAACTCCCTTTGCAGAATGTACTCACTGTTGCTGCTCCTCCGCTGCATTCATTGCTGCACCAGACTTCTTTATTGCAGCTTATTTAACTGAGGTTAAAAAACGCCCTGCAAATTCTCCACCCCACCCATGTTATGCTGAACGTAGGAAAGAAAACTGGGTAACTCCCTGGGTAAATCAGGAGCTTTTCATGAAGAACTCATTTCCAGTAGACTTCCAGTGACCTTAGAGTTCCCTTCACTTACAATAGGATGCCTGTCTCCAGTGTCTCTCCCACTTCCTTCCTCAGTATCGTAGGACACCCCAGAGTTCAATGGAACTTTGTGGCATTTGTATGAAATTATAGATCCCTCTCCATGTGCTCTTGGCATGTGCAAGGGCAGGCTGACAGACTATAGTCCAGTTGAGGACTTTTTGGGTTACTCCCTTTCTGACAAAATCAAAGTAATGATGATTTTTCAAGAGACATGATAATTTCCAAAGACTGACTGTGCTAATAAAAGCACCCTGCAAAACAAATCTCTTTTCAGGGCGTAGACCGGCCGGTTTAATGATTAATTTGCACTAAACATCTCATTAATAGCACAGATTGTTTTGCCAATGCTTCTGAACAAATATAATTGGAAAATTTATCAAAAATTCCTTAATGTATTTATTGCTGCAAAAGACAAAATAGAGAAATTAATAGCAATATCTAATGATTTATTTGTGTATTATGGTGTACTCTTTTGTGGCTGGGACCAGAGCTCTAGATCTATATAGCCTGCCAGTTCCAGCAGTGCATTTTCTCCTAGCAATGTTTTAGTCTACCCACTGTCCTATATGAAACAAGCCTTAAACTCAGTCTTAGAACTGCAGGAAGTTGGTAAAACTCCCATTCTCTTAAGGAATGCAGAAGTAAGCTGAGTAAGCGATCTAGTTCGTGCCCAGAGCCCTGCTCCTCTCGTGATGCAGTTGAGGAGGCCAGCTCTGACTCTGCCAGCAGTCTGAGCCGTGCTTCTGGCCTTAAAGCATGAACTGAGGAGCATCACACGCACTGGAGTGCCCCGGAGCTGGGCACCAGGATGTGATGGGTGTGCTCACCTGGCATCAGAACCGCTCCTGCGTCTGTCCATTGAGAGCTGTAGGTCCAACACCTGTGCTCGGTGTTGTTACACACCACAGATGTGCCTCCAGGAGTTGTTGTTTCAAATCGCGCTGCTCCTGCAGAGCACCCTGTGACCTTCAGAAGTGTCTCATTTCTGTTTGCCTTGGTTTCATATCAGCAGACAGGGCTAAATATCTGTATTTGGTGGCTTTCCTGGCTTATGTGGTTTAAGTCCTGTGGGATAGGGACGGTCTCTGGGTACGTAGTGTACAGAACTCCTCAGGAAGCCATCCAATTTGAGGTCACTGGCTGCTATAGTAAGATGCATAATTTTACTCAATAATATACTTAATAGAAAAAAAGTAATATTAAGACTTTTGCAGATTGTAACTTTTGGGAATTGTTCTAAAAATAACACAGCAGTGACTGCAGCAGTTAATCAAGTTGACCTGATATTTTACAGAGCTGAAGATACACTTCATTATGCCAGAGGACTAATATAAACAGTCTATCTGTTAGTGCAGCCAGCTGAAAGTTCACAGAGATTCCAATTCTGAAGTGACAGCACTGGGATTCAAGCACATCCAGAAGTGCAGTGTAAAGAGAGGTGGATGCTTTGGGCTTACATTTTTTAACTATGGTTGTTAACTCAGAGGTAGATAATGAGATGAGTGTGTATCCATTCACCTTTCTTCTGGAGTTCTCTAGGATCAGACATTAGTCTTCAGATGATATAAGATAGTCAAAATGATATTTTCTCTTTTTGATCAGCATTAGAAATTTAGGAAATACCTGAGTTGCTGTTAAATTTCTGTATCTGTAACTGGGCAGAGAAATAGGATCTCAGCTGGTTTATGAGGTTAACTACTGCAGAGAGCTTTACCAGTTACAAACATATTATTCTATACTCCCATTTGGCAACTCGTGCATCTATGCAATTTTCCTATCTTATTCTCCTTGCTGAAGAGCATTTCACACTGAGCTTTACCTGCTAGCCAGAGACATCACAGGAGTCTCTTACAGCTCTCTCACAGCACCACAGCTTGGATATAGGAAAGGAGGATTCTAAATTGATAGCAATCTCTGCAGCTGCTTTAAAATCAATGGCCTGTCTAAGCTGATGCACATCAGCTGAAGTTCTAGCCTTGATGCATTTTCTGACATAGTTTTGAGATGTTGTCATTGGAAAAATTTTCCCAGTAATTCTATTTTACAGCAATTGTGCCACAAAGGTGCTGATGATTTTACAAAGTAGCTTTGGAAGTTCAGGCATCAGCAGAGCAATACTTGAATGGTTTTGGCAAATTTATGGTGGTTTATGAACAAGCCAGCCTGTGGTGTTCCTCTTTGTCTAGAGTCTATGAGATCTTATACTTTGTGCTGTAGAAAGATATTTTATCATTAAATCTGCTTCTCACAAGAGCAGATGATT
Source organism: Corvus hawaiiensis (assembly GCF_020740725.1). NCBI lineage: Eukaryota > Metazoa > Chordata > Aves > Passeriformes > Corvidae > Corvus > Corvus hawaiiensis. The sequence goes on from NC_063225.1 coordinate 1,844,207, forward strand.
TTGTGTTTATGGATAGGTATAGAACTAACCAGCACCCTTGGGCCAGGTTAGGAGCCAGAGACCATCTCATTGGAATGCCACGGTAGGAAACCATAACTGAGGCAGTATCCTCTGTATTGTACATCAATAGTGAACTTGGAAGCAGAAGTCACAGGGCTGCCTGTGGGTAGAGGAATATCTCTTGATAGCAGCCACCAGTAAAACACCAATCCAGCTTGGAGCACAGTATGAGGTCAGTAAAAACCAAACCCTTGTCTCTTGAAAATCATAAATAAACAATAGAAAACCATTTCCTCTAAAATGGAAAGACATTTTTCAGCCTTATCTTTGCTGGACTTTCTCCAAGTCCTTCAAATGATTGGTCCCTCTTTGCAAAAACAATAACCAAGAGGGTTTTGCATAAAAGCTGGAAAGACGCTTCTGTTTAATTAGACAAGAAGGAATAATTTTTCCCCAAAAAGGACCAGGAGTCTTGGTTTTCTTTAATTTCATTGTTCCACTTTCCATGCCTTGATTCCACTCATTACAAAGATAAGGCTGAAAGAGGAATTCAGTGCTGGCATTTTGCAGTTGGACTTTGGTTCTGCTTTTGCAGTCAAGCTGTCTTTGCAAGGGTGAAATTCAATTTGCCATGCATTTCCTAACACTATAGGAAAAGCAGCATGAATTCCATATTTTTAAAATAGGGGATCTTGAACTTCACTGAAATGGAGTGCTACAGGGATTGGCTAGATTTTCCTCCAGCTTTTGATGCTGTGACTGCAGATTTTACACGTGGTTAAACTGTCGCACATGAATTGCGAGGTGGGTGGTGCTTCCAGGAGGAAGCCTGCAGACCCTATTAATGGTGTCCAGTGAAATGCACGTTTTGCCACGTTTCTCTGGAGAATTGTGCTGATGCCCTCCTTCATTATAGCAGCTACAGTGATCCCAGCTGTGTCTGTGGTTGTTTCCAGATGTTGATCTCAGAATACAGGAAATAAAACAAACATACTTAATGTTATACCTTTGCTTAAGCATGGCAGTGCAACAGAATTTTCTCATCAATGGCTTTTTTGGAGGGGAAAAAAGAAAGATGGTGTACCTCATTTAGACCTACAAGTTAGAATTTAGGCCTTACAGAGACCGTGCAAAATTATTCCTTTAATTACATTTATCTATCTGGAAATGTCTTTTTTCCAGTTGACCAATACACACCTTTCATATCCATCCTTCTTCTTTCTTCTTTTAATGACATGTATTTATTAAGTCTTTACTCCAGGTGATTCTTTAAACTTATAGCATGAGGGAAAGAGAGAATATTTCACAGTGATATTTCATTGCACTTGTTCCTTAAAATGTTAAGTCTGTTATATTGCTCAACCCCCAGGTGTAGAACATGAGCTCCCGAGGTTGAATAGAATGATTCACTTGTTTCACTATGAATTCAAAGTGGATATGAAGCATAAATCCCCTTTTTCCCTCTGTAATATAGTAGCCATGAATCACAATGTCACGCTGAGTCGATCATAATCTTAACACTTCACGCCTCAGACAACAACTTGATTTGTCAAGAGAACAGGCCTGCAAGCTGCCAGTAGCATTGATTCCCATTGGAAAAGAAAGGATAATTAAGTCCTCAGTGAGCTAATTTCTTTCCTTTTATAAAAATAACATATAATTCTATTTTTTAAGTAAAGAGAAATGAAGAAATATTCCATGTGTTTAGAATCAGTTAAGTGTTTGCTTTCCCTAAATAACTAGTATGAGTTTTTGTTCCATTTCCATCTGATAAAAAGTTCTTGGGATCATTTTATTTCACCATACAATAGCACATCGTTCTACATCTCAATTAGGGATACTGAAGCTAAAATTAATTACGTGCAATCTGCATGCTAACTGGCCTGCAACAGGAGGCCCCCATTGCTGGGATACAAGTGTGAAGCTGTCTGTCTCTGAGCTTGATGATGGGCATGAATAATCCTTGTGTTTTGTTGGAATTCTAGTCTTTTGCAAGGAGGTAATGAACAAAATGTGCTTTGAGTCTTAAATACGGCTCATGAGTCCTAAACACGTACGAAGGTCACCACACATATTTTTAATATACTGTGATATGTTTCCCATATGGAGACGTGGTACATGAATAGATCGGTCTGTTACAAGGAAAAATTCCTGTTGTTTCTTGAGGAGGAAGGATGCTTTGATGCTCGTCTTTCCACTGCTGGTGAATTTAGGCAACAAGTGGAGGCCTCTTTTTGATGCAGGGAAAAAACTTATAGAAATAAATATCATACTGGCATGCAGATATTATTTGACTATGCCTATGAATATTTGCATTAAAATTAGGTTTGGTTCTAGCATTTGTATCCCCAAGCTGCTTGGGAATTTATGAAACACATAACAGTTCATGCACAGCCTGGATAAACCCATTGATCAGACTGTAACAGATCCTTCAAATATTGTTCTTTGTCATTGTATAAGAGAACAGCCAGTATTCATCCATCAGGGCCAAATCACTCCATCCTTCTTACTTGCTGAGTTTCCTGTTTGGCAGCACAACAGAAAAAGAAAAGCACAGACTTCCCAGACATAGGGTTGGAAAGTTCAGTCTAGTCATCAAGTCTAATTTCCTATAATCATAAGTAATATTGCAGAAGACTCCTAGATTACCAGAGTCCCAGCCTGCTGTAGCCATAAAGCACTCCCCAGCACCCTAGAACACACTGCTCCTACAACAAATGCTCAGAGTAGCTGTCAAGCTGGAAAACGTTCTCAGAACTTCAGTAACACAGAGCAATCTGCATCTCCTGCTTCCATGGCTTGTATGTATTGTGGCTGGAATACTCTCTGCTAGACCATTTTATGATTGTTCAGGGGTGGGCATTTCCTCTTCCGTGTCAGGGGTAAGGAACAGTTTGTATCTTTGTCACCCCTGGGCATCATACGTCCCAAGAGAAGAGCTGTAAAGCGTTCTTTGTACTTCTCCCAGCTCCTCTCATAGCAGCAGAAAGTACAGACCAAGAAAGCACCTCATTTATGACCTGCCAGCAGAGCCCAGCTTACTTGGTTCAGCATGGTTATTAAAAAGATTCTGGTGATTTAGGGCTTAATCCTTTCTTCCTACTGCACTGAAATTGGATATAAGTTTCGGTATCATGTAAATGAATAAGCTTTTGTCCTCCTAGTCATTTCCACTTTCGTCCTACAACTCTATCTCCTGACAACCACTACCTGCTTTTTCTATGACCCATTCTGTAGTTGCTGGGATACATGCCATTCATAAGTCTCCTGAAACAAACTCGAGTTTTTTGGCATTGATCAAGCTTAATGTGGTCCAATTGTACTTGCCTTTTTTTCGAGTATTTGCTTGGGTTGAATTGCTAAGATACCACATCTCTGTGCCCTCTTTTCTGCTCCTCTGGAAGAGAATGCAAACAATCTCTTTGAATATGGCTGATTTTCCATTAATATGTTATCTGTATTTGTGTTGGGTTTTTTTCCTTTAAACCTAAAAATATTCCTCGGCAACCCAGGTGCTATTCAAATTAAGCTGTATGCAAATCATGCTTGGATAGGGAATTTAAGTGGAAATTTATTTTGACATCTGTTTAAATTTTCTCAGGTTTTGTTTGTAGCTAAAAGCATTTTTAAAATCTGTCAAAAAAAAAAAATCATCATCCTCTACGCATCTGTAACTCTGTGGAAAAGCAACATAAGTTAAACAGAATTGATGAACTGTGACCAATATGGAATTGAACAGCTTCTCTTAGTCATCTACATAGAACATGCAGTACCTGGATCACTCATAAACATCTGCCATAATTAGAGAGATGTATAACATTAGCTACAGATGACATGCCTCACAGAATAGGAGGAGAAACAGAAGTTAAAATCCAAACATCTTAATTATTCCCAGTTCTGTTAAATCTCCCTGTTAACCTCTGATTTAGTCCTGTCTTCTAATAGTCCTTTTAGGTTCTTTGCAGTTCCTTCAGCAACTACAGACATTAACTTTACTATACCATTTGCAATTTTCTCCAAATTGTTTCGTTACTGCTGTAACTGAATCAAAGCTCATGTAAAAATTCCATTTGCCTCAGTGATGCCACCCTGAGTGAGCTGGGAGAGGAGTAGCCCAAAATACATTAGAAAAACTGCATCTGAGAACTGCTTTCCCTTTTGGGTCACTTTACAAAGGATGTGGACATCATGGTGGAAAATCTGACCCTTTGGAAGATGTTTTCAAGCAATATGTACAAAGTCTTTTACACTAAAAACATCTTTTATTTATTAGTTGACAATTGCAAATGTTGTTTTTTGGTTTTCATTTAGTGTGCCTGAATTTTAACTAAGGCAGAGATCAAAACATGAGTACTCCATAACTGTAGCTGAAAAGCACTCAATAATAATCAAGTTCACATCTTGTAAAAAGATACTTTTTTTCCCCATAATTCATCATCTCTCTGTGGAAAATAACAGGACCTTGAAGAGAGATGTGTTTGAACTGGGGACACAGGATTTTCATCTGATGTTTTGACTTGGTTTTTTTGGAATATCACAGACATTTTTAGGTTTTGTGTTCTGGGAAAAAGCTGTATAAGTTTGTTCAGTGCAAAAGTTCAGTGAACATTAATATGCAAGAACACATCTGAATTACATGGAAGTTACCCTTCAGTATCTTTGCTTGTTTAATGTGGTTTTGGATTATGCAAAATCCACATTTGCTCAAAGTATAGTTTTAGCTAATATGATATTTCTTCTTTTTCCCTGCAACAAGACAACCAGCATTTTGTCACTTAGGCAAGGGACGTCATGGAATTCTACAACACAACACTTCAGTGACACCATACTGACTCCATGGACATACATTTATAGTATTATTTTTACTTATTTTCCCCTGGGAAAACTGCTTTTAACTGACAGAAGGAACTCCCAATAGACGATGTGACAGTAAACCTGTAAAACCTAAATATACTAGAAACCCAAATATGACATTGTAAATGATAAGCTTCTTTGCAGCTTACATCAGTCACCAAGGAATGCAAAAGGGCATAGAGTACTGTGAATCCCTCCAGTTCAACTCTTCCTGAGTTTTCCCCTGGTAAGGCAAAAAACTATGGGTTTGTCTGAAAAGTCTGAAAGATCATGGAAGTGCAGTACCCACAACTATCATGCTAACTTGGATAAGAGGTTCTTTGCCTATGAATATCGTGTGTTTGGGCGGGTTCCAGGGAGCAAAGAATAACAGGCCAGAGGAGATACTACGTTACTGAAAATGCGGGAAGGATATTTAAAGCTGAGCGTCCATGATAGGGTACACAGTTTCCAGGATTTTCACCATTTTGTGTGCATTTGACTCTTGGTTTATGGAACCTCGGGTAGATGCTGGAATATCAGCTAAAAGAACTTCACAGAAAGCCTGAAATCTGGGGAAATTAGGCTTTGGATTGAAGGAGTTGGTTTCCATCTCAGGCTCATTCAATAGCTTTTTACAATCAGAGACTGCACAATCTGTGAATATGCACAGACTACCCAAGCAATCCTTTAGGAGGGTCCATGTCCAGGGTCTTCATTGTGGTCGGTTTTATTTACCCAGAGTAAGCTGCTTCTGCCTCTTCACGTGCCTCTTTGTCTGAGGGTCAGTCTGACTTCAGAGGGAGCTTCAGCCCAAGGAGATCAGCAAACGCCCTTTCGGAGATCCCTGCAGTGCTTCCTGATCTCCTCATGCGGAGTAAATGAAGTCGCTTTGTCTTAACAACCATCTGTCAATATTAATAAATACGTTGCAGAGGAGGAAAAGATGCCACAGCAAGCCACCCCTAGACATGAAAATCAGAATTCCACCTTTGAGAGCGGGGACTGATCTCTAATGAGATGTCCTCACAGAGCTTATTCATGCCAGGATTATGGGCCTAACAGAGTGATGTATGGGCATTAAAATTCCAGCAGCCATCTACATTCCTGAGCACCACTGAGACTCTATAGAACACAATTTCCTGGCATGTGTTCAAGGCATTAATACCATAGAGTCAGTATCTCTGAAAATAAGTATTGTGGTCCCCTTTTCCCATAAAAACAGTCAAGATGATTTAACTATGTTCAAAGTTCTGCTGAGGACAAGGAAGATATAAAAGTCATACATGGCCCATTTCCTAAACTTTGGAGTAGAAGATAAATTCAGACAGATAAAAAATGGCCCCAGTTCCTCTTTTAAATCTCAGGTTATTCTGTAGGTTCTGCTAAGTGAGTTTGTATTTGCATTGGTATAATGACAACAGAGTATAAAGGAGGTGAAAGGAGATGAAAAGGGGTACAAAAGGTGATTTTTATGCTTCTTTTAATAGGTTTCTAATGGAAGGGACTTTAACCGAATTCTTATAAACACATTTTGCCACAGGAGTAAAGCTCTAGTATGGTAAAGACTTTGATTCTGGAAGTTAAAAATCCCTTTAGTCTGTCAGTTCCTGTTTATGTGACCAGTCTTTACTTGCACAGCATGTGGACATTTTCAGCTGTTTGGACTGCTCAAACAGAGGGTGCATCAGGCACCAGTTGTAGATTCTTATATTTGTGAGAGAATCTTTACAGCCAGAAGTGTCAATTGCAATTTTTTTCTCTGTAATAAGATAGATAAGCACTGGTAGCAAGCTGGGGTTTAGTTCAGTATCAAAACATGAAGAGACTCTTCATTTTGAGCAAAGTGAATTACAGTATTAATTCAATTAAAAGAACTTTATGAACAACATTTGACAATTTTCCCTCTATCTCTATTAAATATGCTTGAATGATAAGTCAGATTGTGCTCTCAATCCAGATTTCTACCTGAGTAACTCCATTGACATCCATGAAATTGCTCCTAATTTGAATCAGAGCCAACAAGATCAAACAAAGATTAAAAGCTTTCTTACTAGCAGTTTTATCCTGTATTTGGTGAGCTTATTATTTTATTATGGCTCTATTAGAGCAAGCTCATTACCTATTTTAGTTTTAGTTTGTGCACTCCAGAGCCAGGGCTGCCTTGTGGTTCTCTCCCAGAGTAACACCAGCTCTGAGTCCACACCACCCACTCCTGAAAGCAAATGTGCCAGGTGAAGTATTGTCCTCAGAGTCAGAACAAACATTGCAGACGATTGTTCTGCAAAGTAGACGTGGCAAGACATTTCCTCATGGCCTGTGTTTGTACAGTACCTGCTACAGTAGCTCTCTGTGCACAAATGGGGGTCCCAAAGTTTCTCATGGTCTCCATAATGACTGCTAATTGCCTAAGGAGAAATGACTCGAATGAAAAAAGCACACATTTCCTAGGCTGCATTGGAGCTCTTGAAATCTCCAACCATGCTGAATTTTGAATCAGGGCAAAATCCAGGTTTCCCATGAAACTAATTTTGAAATAAATCTATTTCATGTCGATGTTACACAAAATGTTTCTCCCTTTATCTACAAAAAGAGTCACTAGCCTTTATTTTCCCCTCAGAATGTTTTATCAAGGTGTACACGAATCTGGAGGAGAGCAAGTGTGGCAAGGGTAGGTTTGCCCAATAAAAACTTCTCTGGTGGTTCAAAAGCTCAGTCAGTTTGAATGATATATTTACAGAACAATCTGAGTGAGGATGTTTAAATACTCCTGGTGAAGCACAAGTGTCTGAAATGGAATGGTACTGTTTATTTCATAACTAATGGCTGCAAGTTTGCATGAGTTTAACTAAAAGGGCAGCTTATATTCTTACAGTTCCATCCCAAAGACTCGTGAGTTCTTGTAGTGCCATTATTGTTGTTTTCTGCTTTGATGAGATGAATGATTACTTTTTAAAGTTCATTCATGAAAATACATGGGGGCTTTTCACAGTTAAATATGTTAGTCTATTTTCCTCAGACCAGGCACTTCCTTTAATTGCATTTTAGAGGCAGCTGTATTTAAAACAGACCATCCATAGTGATGTTATGGCAACAGATATGTAAAGAAGCTCATCCAATTATCTTGCTTTGATTATAACAGTGAGGTATTAGAGGCTACATATTGTCCTTCTGTTTTTCTAGGCAGCATAAAGAATGGAGCAAAAATATACAGATTTTGTTGGGAGTGGAAAAAAATAGAAATTTTTAATTTGTTGTCTTTTGAGAACTACATACAGTCAGGTCTGGAAAGTGTTTGAGAAGGAAACAGCTTGAAGAGGAAAGAAAATGCAGCCAGGCTTGTCTGAGGGAAGCATTTCTTCATCTGGCTGAGGAACCCAGAGAGTTTTAAGTGGTAGCCTGGGCAAAACCTTAGGCAGAATGAGACAAGGATCTGAGTTGTACAAATGAGAGAAGAAGAATGAAATTGTGAAAATAATCATACTTTTTTTCATAGATGACAAAATAGAAAAGTTACTGCTTTCGTTGGAACACAGACCTGTGTTGGGTGTAATGGGCTTGTATCAGCTTACCCAAATCATTCAAAAATGCAATGCACTTTTGTTCAGCATTTGTGTAGCAGCCAAATTTATTTTTTGTAATTTTTTCTTTCCTAGCACACATAGCACTTCACTGAATAGAATGATCCTAAGAGCTATCACTGAAATAAATCAAGTCCTTTGATTTAATGCTAAAGTTCAAAATCATCTAGTTCCAGTCTCTACTTCCAGACACCATAGCCATCCATTCAAGTGAAGCAATATGATTTAGAGATGATGCTGCACCTTCTCAGTACATCATCTCATTTGGAGCAGGTCCTTGAGGTTACAGTGCTGTTGATGTGGCATTTTCACCGACATCTAATCTAATAGAAAGATCCATCCTACCATGTTTTTTTTTATTGAAGCTGCAGCTGGTGCATGCACAGAGTGTCACATTCATGGTAGAGACTCATGGATCTGAAAGACTACTTGAAATTAAAATTCGCTTGTACATCTCTCCAGGGCCATGAGGAAAAACACCAAAAAAAAAAAAAAAAAAAAAAAAGTAAAATGGGATGATTAAAAAGAAATAAATAAAAGCTGATCCATTCAGCAGCAAAATTTTATGTTGACCTTAAGTCTGTGAAATGTGGTATCAGTTTTACTTTGGTATAAGAGAGGTCAGAGCCAGGTCCCAGTACATAATAGTGACAGATTAATTTATGGAAGTTAAAGTTGGGTCTCTGCTAAAATTGTCACGGGATAAAACTGAATAAGGAAGAACCTGGGGATGTCTTTTTTGGTAGGATGTCAAAGTCTAAATTCTTCATCATTGACTGTGATACCAGAATTGGAGAGGAACAAGAAACTCCTTTTTCTTGTCTACCATATACCCCGAGGCAGGAGCGTTCTAGTCCATTGTCTGCAATAAGGAGAAATCAGACTCTGCACATAGTTAACTTGATGATGTTTTGATTGTCTAAAGGAAATAGCTTGTTTTGGAAACAGCCTCCAAGAGGCTATTAGCATTTTTAATTACATAGATTCTGTTTAATGCCACCCTATTTCCACTTCCCATTCTTCTCATCCTCTTTATTCCCTCGTGTGGAAATAGCATCTTCTTCCGCTCAGATGCCTTGTTTGCGCATTGTTAACTCTACTACTACTGCCCAGAATTAGTCTCTGTCCTTTGGTTTTCTGCCAGTTTTGTTACAAAAATACAAGTCTGTGCAGTGCTTTCATCAAAATGATCTCAAAATGCAGCCATGGACGTAGAGGTGCACTTAATTTCACTTTCCTTCCCATTGTCATCCACTGTCCAGCTAATGTGCTCTCTCGGGAATGAAAATAAAACTCCTGGTTCCCTTGTTTTATTCTAAATGTTTGGGCGTGCAGTTTGTCATGGTTCTCCACTTTCTAACTCTGTGTAGGCTGCCGTTAATTTCCTGTCATTGTGATACCTCATTAGAATTCATTTTTTCAAGCATTGCCATGATGTTGGAAACCAGAGAACAAGGAAGAGTCATTCAGCCGATATGGTTGATAAACCTGCATTATTGGTGTCACTGACAACTTACTGAATCAATATAAGAAAAAGGGTAAAAGATTAGGGGAAAAAATGGCATGGGCTTCATGTGCTCAGCTTTCTTTGTGTCAGTGGGTATCTCCGAGATGTTTGCTGTTGTGTAGATAGGTTGTAAAGAGGGATATACCAAATGCTGCTGTAACGGGTAGGAAGGGAGTCAGAATCCCAAGGGCACATGTAGCAGTTCTGGGAATGGAGCAGGCAGCTGTGTGGTTGTGAACACATCACACGAGAGCAGAATATCCCTTCTCCATTTTCTCTTCAGTCACATTCCCTTCCAGCAGATCAGTGGTGCATTACTTGCAGTGCATCTGAAAGAAGCACATAGTTCCTGGGTGCTGAGTAGAGCTTTATCTGTTCCACTGTTGTTATCCTGTCTCTGTTGGGATAAATCCTTAGCGGCGTTAGTCAGTCATTGGACATGAAAAGAGTTGGCTCTTGCCGCTGTGTTAAGATCCCAGCATGATGACAGGCATTTTAGGGAAGGTGGATAATAAAACACCTGAAAACAGATCCTAGTGGTTAGATATCAAAAGAAAGACAACATGTAAACCAGTGATGTTCAGACTGTACTGGGACGCAGGTTTTTAGAAGCCTCTAGGCATTTGGAAACTGTTGACATCCTTGGGAATTATTAGTCCAAATACCCAAATTCTTAATTCCATCCTGAAGTTCTCTCAACATTGGGGAGGGGATATTTTTCTCAGGATAATTTTTTTTCTTTTTGTGGGATGTTCCTATTCTCAAAGTTTTCTACAAAAGTGCCTGTGCTTTCAGTTCACCAGACTGAAGCTGTGAGAAGGTAAATTCAACTGGGTAAATAGGCAGATGCAACTGAAACTGCTTTTCCTGTGACAGCCCTGTCAGATTTCCCTTTCCAGCTATTGCACAGAAGTACACCCCAGTGCACCACGAGCTTGTGTGTTAATAACAGTCAAAGGAGAAGCCTTTGGTAGTGCCATAACTGGAAACAGATGTTAACTGCAGACAGACACTGAAGAAAATGAACAAGAAGAACTGCTCTGCAAGCTGATAATTTGAAGGCTTAGTTTGCTATAGGCATTCATCTGTGCATTGGTGGTGATCATCGGTTCTGGTCCAATGTTTTACTCAGTTCCTGATAATGCAAGGCGAATACGTCAGCATCTGAAAGTGCTTCCAAGCAGTCCTCCAGATGTGGGAATAAATTACTGTTCAAATGGCCTGTTTTGATGCTGTGCAAAGCACCTCAAGCCATATGACATTTCATGAAGATTATTCATCCCAAGCTTGGTCATGGAGGCAGTGAGTAAAGAAAAAAAAAGAGGCAATTCTGTGAAATACTGAGGATAATGGAATTAGATACCTGTAGTCACATCTAAAAGAAAACATGCAAATGAATGCCAGCCTTCAGGAGTCTATTGTTTACAGTGTGTGCCTTATATTTAAAAGGTTCATTTAGATGCAGTAATGGGCCTGTTTTCTGGGTCTGTCTCAAGATGGCAGAGTAAGAGTAATTACTCACATCAAGAAAAAAAATGCAATGCAAAAGATTTCTAGAAGAATAATAGAAACAGCAGTTTGCCAGGATAAAAACAAACTTGTTCATCTGTATCTAATAAGATTGGTTTAAAATGATACTGTTTCAAATTATAAAGAACTCAAGTGAATATGTGCATACATCTGTTTTCTTTAAGGGGAAATTTGTGATTTAAAATATTCAAAATGCATTCCAAATCTGGATCCCAGGAGTCACTGGCACAACTTACAAAGCATTAGGAAATGGGCAAAACTTGGAAGGCTTTCAGTCTGGTTTCAGTTCAGATAAGCCTGCAAATTCTGGAGGCTTGCAGTTGCTGTTAAAAAGTTTGCATTTGGGAAAGCCCTGATGCAGCAAAATACCATATTCAGCAAAATATTTCAAGTTAAGCACAATTTTATTTGTTTTGCCAAAAAGAAATAGGCTTAATCAGGTGCTTCAGAGTTTTTCTCCACAAATGCCCAGGTTGCTATGTAATGCAATCTGAATCTGCAATCTCAGTTTCCCCTCATCCATATCAGGAAAGAAATGTAGATACACAAAATACATTAATTTTGTTTGGGTTTTTGTGGGCTTTTAATGAAAAATAAATTGCATTCTGGGTTGCATTTTGAAAGCATCTTGTTCAATGATGATGCTCTATTGTTGTAAGGGACTTCTCAGATATCTTTGGATTGAAGAATCTGGGCCAGTGTTTCCTTTTAGTATGGCTCTTATTTCTGTTGAAGTATTAATCAATCTCCTCTCAAATCTGCCTTCTTCATGATGCAGTTTTAGTGTAATGAGTCAGGCTGCTGCTGGGATATGCTCTGTTCTTTGTTGTTGCTCTCAGTCTTTTTAAAGAAATCCTGTGGTAACAGTGGTTCTACTATACTTGACAAGGTGATAAAATTGTGCCCCTAGGTATCCTGCATTTATAAACTCAGGAATAAAGCTGCCAGTCACATCACTGGGATTTCTTTTTTTTGGCTGTAACTAAGAGTTGAATTTTCCCCTTTTCCTATGTTTTTATTGTTGGGTATTTCTATTTAACCTTGAGACTTCAACTTGCTCTTTCAGATCTTGCTCTCTTTTCTTTTACCCTCTGATCAATGTTTTCGAGACGAAGTCATCCAACATTTGTGTCGCAACAATTATGTCTTCTCACTTGTCATCTCTGTTTAAAAGTGTTGCTGCATCTGAATGAAATTTAGCTCAATAAGCAAATAATTTCTTAAGCCTTCAAAGTGGCTTAGTTACTGACTTAGAGAGCACAAAGTATTTCCAGCATTTGTGCCACCATAGTTTTTAAGAAACTTGACAATCAGAGAGATATCTCTCTCTTGAGGAGTCAATGCATTTTTGTTTTAAAGTAAATATGTATTCATCGTCCCTTCTTTAATAGTACATCTTTAATAGTACAAAAAATTGTTTACTGAGCATCATTTCCTATGGTCTTCTTTCTGAGACTAAAAAATGGCTATTACTGTAACATATTTATTAAAATGTTTAGGTATTTAACACATTCTTCATCAGCATAATAACTACCATTTTAATTCATGTGCATCATTAGCAGAAAAATACTTCATTCTACTGGAAAATGCTATACACCCACAGGAACTATGTCTACTTAATTACTAAAGAATAAGCTCCACCTGGATGATCTGTCTTCCCAGTTCATTTTAAAATAAGTCTCCAGATAATCTATGAAACAGTCTCCTTAAACACACTAAGGTTTCTATGGTTATTAGTAGTAATTGTGTTGCAAAACCAGGGGAATTTTATTTAGCGTGGTGGAGGAAGCAATGTCATTATTAGTTGATTAGTGTGAACAATCTTTGACAATATGTAGTACCAGCTACGGTTTCAACCACTGACACCTCATTATTCTGATTGCAGTTTGATTTGCAGTGTTAAGAGGCAACAGGAAAAAAGCAATCATCCAAATCTACCTCTATCAGCTGAGAACAATGGAGGGAGTGTGTGTGCTTCACGGTATTCTAGAAATTTCCTTCCCACAAGAAAATAAAACCCGTTAATTGACAAATGACTGACACTGTTTACTAATTAGCAGGCATGCTGCCACGTTTCTAACACACCCTATTGTGTGTGTGCTCTGCTGTGTCAGGATTTGGTAACGAGATTACAAGTGTGTTATTGTACATGTTTTATTCTCCTGAAGCAGACAGTTTTTAGAGCAAAGGTGGCCGGTCTCAAGGGGTTATAAATCACTGATTCTTTGATTTGGATGTAACATTAAATTAAATATAAAATCCTTTGGGCCAAACTCCTCAGTGCACATGGCAGCGTGGGTGGCACGGCCCTGCCAGCAGCGGCCCTGCGCAGGCTCTCGGGGAGCGGGCGGGCCGGGCCCCAGGGCCCAGCGGGGCACGGGCGGTCTGTGGGGCCCTGTGCACACCGAAGGCATTGCAGCTCGCTGCCTTCCCACTGGCCACGGTCAGGAGCGAGTGGCAGCTTATCGTCTCTATTAGCAGGACGAGATAAAAAGGGAAGTGTCTCGCAGAGGGAAGGGGCCCGGCCTTCGGCCGCCGGCTCCTGCAGCAGGATCAGCGGCACGCACGGGGCGGGTCATGCAAACGCTGTGCTTGTGGCTTCTTGGCTGTTTGGGACAAGGCTTTGATCCTGTGGCATTTATGTGTTTGATGTAGTCATGCTGTGTGGCACCAGTATATTTCACGGTGGCATTTGAAAAAAAAGTAAGCAGGTTTACATTGGATGCTTGTATGTGTACTTATGTGTCAGCCCGCAGGGCAGGAAGATCTATATTTTTCTTGGGTCATTACAGTCAATGCTTCTCACATTAGCTTTCCCCGTAGAAGTCCCCTGGGCTGTAGGGCATGTAAACAGACCTGTTTAGAGCTCAATGCTCTAAAAGCTGTTCTGAGGTTTTATTTTAACCCAGGAGGACATTTTTGCAAAATGAAAATTCTCAAAAGTCACGCTAATTTGGATACTAATTTAGTGATTAATAAATGCCTCCATTGCTTGTCTTTCCCTCTTCAAAGAGCACTGATTTAAATGCTGTTTAATACTTGTTTAATGTGTTTGCCATCATTGAAACAAGTAATTAGAGCACGTGGTACAATCAGTAGCCAAGCAATAGACTCTTTATTAGTAATCTTGGGGGAAAAGGGGAATGAGGACATGGTGCTTGTATTACTGTCTGTACTAATTTGGATTTGGGAAAATCAGCATCTGTTCAACCTATATGTATTGGCAGGAGCTAAAACTGAGCTCAGAAACAGAGTGGTAGCCTAGCATTAGAGATTCTGCTTCTTTGACTTTCAGTAAGGACAAGGAGACTGTTAAAAGGCATGATGTTAAAATGACAAAGCACGCCTCTCAGCTTTGAAAACTGTTTACTGGGGTAAATTCCCCTCTCTGTGGTGTAGCAGGATTGTCAAGGTACTTCATTAAATTAAACAGACTCCCTCTGCCCTGAGCTGCCAAAAAAAGAAAGAGCATCTTTTGGACACATCTCTAAATCAGATAGACCTAAGGCCCTGTTTTCACCGGTGTCTCCTGGATTCATAAAATACCTGTAGGCTGGGGCTGCACTTTCATGTAGATAACAAATGCAAATTTTCAAATGCATCTAGTTCTCACACTGGAATTGGACTGTTGGTACTAATAGCTACAAATACAAGATAATCAGCCAAATTAGTTATTCTTTCTCTGAATCCTATTGATTAGAAGGTACTGAGATAATGAAAGATATTGAAGGATATACAGTGTGATTCAGCCAGTGCTATCCTGATTCACCGAGTCTTAGCCAACACTGGAAAATGGATGCTTATTAGTCTGACCACTGATAAAATAAGTTGCCCAAGGAGTTACCTTTAGAATTTAAAGAAAAAATGGGAAGAACTGTGTTGTTTAATTTGCTTCATATGATGCAGAAGACCACCAAAGCTGTTGCAAGCAGCTGCCTGCCAACAGGCCTGTGTTGTGTGCTGAGCGGCCGGGGTTTCCCTGACAGCAGCAGGCACTCTGTCACATCTGATGTCAAGCCAGGCTAGATCCTGGCTGAAAACTGCTGATGTCTTTGCATATCTATTGTTCTTATAGGACTGTAATGGGCAAAGGAGAAGGACAGGAGCTTAAATATCTGTTCCTGGTGGTCAGTGACTTAGTGCAGAAGCATGGAGAGTCTTCTCTCCCCTCAGCCCCTACCTCCACTCTGGACTATTTTCTCCAGCTTCAGGGTGGTTAGATGATCTTTCTGTCAATGGGACACTGTGTGGCTACTTTATTAATAACTAGTTTGAGCTCCACTGAGAAACTTTGCACAATAATCTCGTAACTATTTGGACTTCCTTTATGTTGTGAAGAGTACTTAGGAGTACCATTTCTGTCTAACTGACAGTGACATTTTGCCCATATCAAATGTTCCCTGCTTCTTTTGTTTATGATTATGAATTCTGTTTTAGAAGATATCCTGCTCTGGGAATTTCTACAGGGTTACCGCACTTCTCAGGTAGTAGAGTGCTCTGGTTTCCAAATTCTCACTGCATAATGACACCTGAAGAGCAGAGGAATCACTCATTCACTACTGCCTGGTGTAGCTCATTGCTTAAGTACAGCGTATGGATTTAAAACAATGTAGAAACCGAAACCTCAGTGTGGCTGGATCCAAACACATAATGCAGTGTACTGGTTGAAATTGATTCAGTGCACTCAGATGATAGCCCTTGAAAGGCAGCAGAAAGAGGCTCGCATCAATCTGAAGGCAGAAAGCAAGGAAATGTGGCCGTGTCTGCACTCGTGCTCTGCTGCGGGGAGCACAGACACACAGTGAGGTCTGGGTGACTCTCCCGGGACAGCCAGGAGCCCATGGAGTGCTGCAGAGCCCCAGGCACTCAACTCTGGAGGGTGAGAGTCTTGTAACAATCCTGGTTCTTTTTATTATATTTGAAAAATAGAAGTAGAGGTTTCTTTTCTTTTTTGTCAAATGACATTGAAACCACTTGGGGTCACACATCCCTTTTTTAAAAAATATTTTTCCTTTGTCTGTGCAGCTTTGCTAACATTTTTGGGTTTTTACAATATCGTGGGCTCTAGGGACTCTGGGATTTTGCCAATGCATACTGCTAGCTGCTGCACGACAAGAGAGGTTTTCAGAAAGGGTTTGCTTTGGCAGCTCAGGCCTGCAGAGTGACTTGAAGTCATTAAGCTCATTGCAACTGGGGACTCTAGCACCTGGAGCAGTACAGTGACTACATTTAAAGAGAAAGAAAAAAACCAAACACCACCACACAGCCCTCCCCACACACACCAAAAAGAAAAAAAAAGAAAAAGAAAAAGAAAATAAACCACCAAACACCTAAAAACAAAGTGCTCAGTCAAATTTCAGGTGAACCTGAGTTAATTTATTGGTTTGGGTGGACCTGGAAGCTTGGCAAAGTCTTTGGTTTGGGTTGAAACTAAGCCAAACTTCAGGTTTTACTGTGCAGTAACTCTGGCAGTCAGAAAAAATACACGGGGAGACAAACCTCCCCTTGTGAGGCCACACAGACCTGTCCCTAAAAAGCTGTATTTGGCTAAAGGCAAGAGCATGGCTTGCTATAATTCCTGCTTTTCCCCAGCCCGTTTCTGTGGCTGAAGCATTTGGACCTGTAGGAGCTTTGCTCTCTGCCCCTCAGCACGGCCTCTCCAGCAGCCAGAGTTCTTCCCAGGAAGTGGCCACACTAGCCCTGGCCCAGGCTATTCCCACCCGGGAAGTACTTCCAGTGCTTCTGCTACTGTCAGCACCAGTGGGGAAACTGTAAGGGAATGCCACAGACCAACATCCCATTCATGCTTAGGTAGCCCCAGTCAGGGTCCAGGGAGCACCCAGTGACTGAACCCCTGGGAGGCTGAGCAGGACTCAGGATGGACATAGAGCTGGGCTGACTTGGAGCGTGAGTCAGATTTCATTGCTGGTGAGGTCACTTTTGTGGCTTTAATATGTATTTTTCAGACTTTTTGTTCTGTACGTATTTTATTACTAGAGCAGAATTCTGAGCATGTAGTTGTATTTTTTGCCGGATCTGGGCATGCATTCCCAGAATCCTGGTAATTGAGGCAATGTGGATTTTGGAATGCAGAATATCAGAACTACCAAACATGCCCTGGAACAGAGAATCACTCTGGTATTGTTACATGTACTATTGAGCTTTTTTTTTTTTTATAAATTACTTCTTTTGTTGAGCTATATAGTGCTTAATCAAACTCAGGGCAAAAGGTGAAGCATTGATCACACATCACTGATCATGTCATCTGCTGGTGTTTCCTGAAATTTCATTTCTGCATGCTAATAAAGCCCACTTGGAATTAGCATGCTCAAGAGGACATTAAATAGGTTCAGCACACTCATGTTTGGCAAGAATAACAAAATGTCTTACTGTCAGGAAAGCCCACGCTGTGGAGCAGGAGTCAGAGGCTGCCACGTTTGCTATTCTGTATGTGTAATAAGTAGCTGGTTAGGTATGTTACAACTGAAATGTGAAATGCCAGCTTTTATTAGTGAAAGAGATAGTGCAGGAGGAGGGATGAAGAGTGGCTGGGTGGGTGTCCAGAGTGGCTGCTGTGGGTGCTGCTCCTCAGAACAGGAATCCAACTGAGGGATGTGCACTGGCTGCAGAGTTTGTAATTTGGAGAGGGAGGGGGAAATGCAGATTAAAACCTTGTAATAAAGAGAGGGAGGGAAGAACATGAAAAGAGTTCTTAAGTTAGAAATAAAGGATATAATTCACAGCCCATTGAAATCAGTGGGCATTATCTCATCTCAGTGGGCACTGGATTAGACCTCAAAAGGGTTGAAGCAACATAGTGTTAGTCAAGCAAATTTCCATTAGTAGCAGGGTACGAGAGCTGCAGTGTCCAAAATGAGAGTGTTTTAGAGTGAGCCAAAGCCACGTGATCTTGGTCAGAGTCTCCTTCAGTTCATCTCAGCTGGCTCAGAGTTCATAACAAACCATGACAGTTCTGACAGGACCCAGCATGGACAGAGCATGGAGGTGGTCCTACCCAACTGTTTCTTGGAACTGGGAATGTCCAAAAGGATTCTTAGTCTTTAAAACTGCAAATTATTAGAAAACCGAAGTGATACATGGCAACAGGGAAATGCTTTCAGCAGAGAAAACTCAGGTATGCCTGGTGAGAGATTCAATGAAAGGCTTGCAAGCAAAGCTTACCCTGAGCCTGCTCTGTCCTTGCCAAGGACAAAAGAGTGAGCCCTCTCCTCCAGATTTGTTTTTTGCCTCTGAACTCCCATTTGGTTTCTGGATTGCAAAAGTCCTAACATCTCTTTGGAGAGACCTTTGTAGGCCTTTGGATTCCTCAGGAAGTTTCGGAGTATCAGTGACTTTTTCTGGGGCTGTGTCCAGCAGTCCTGTCAGAGTCTCCTAGGAGCAGTCTTAGTCTTTCTCGTGCTCAAGTTTCTTGTATACTGGTTCTTTTCCTTTCATAGCCTAGCTTGCCCTGTGCTCCAGAAGGATCTCCGAAGACATGTATTCCTCCTAATTGCTCTTCAGTAAGGTTTACTGTCATCCCCTCTTCCAGGCAGCTTCTCCTGACCCAGACTACAGCAGGGAGCAATGAGTAGTTTGGGCTTTTTCTCCCAACCAACCTTTTTAGCAGAATTTGCTTTGCACAGTGACTAAGGCCCTTGTGCACTGACCACAGGTAAGCCTCAGAGTGGGCTGTCCAGCAGATGCAGGTGTGAAGTCTGCGTTGGGTGACACACAGGACGTGTGACAGGCGGGGGAGGAGCGGAACGCTGTGTTCCTGTGCGCTGCTTGGCAGGACACACCTTATCAGCACAGGCATGTGTGTAGAGACCTTTGCCAGTAGAACACAGGATGTGCTTGTCCTGTATTACAGATTACCTCGGTGTCGTGGTTGGAAGCATAGAGCCATTCCCAGTTTAGTGGTGATCCCCTGTGGTGGTTTTGTTTCTTGTTGCAGGTGCCAGTTGATCCCCCACCCAGCTGTGTCATTACTGGGTGTCATCTGCATGCGAGTGTCTTGCCACAGGTGGTAGATATTGTTCATCCTAATGTCTTTCAAATGTTGAAGCTACAGAAATGGAATATCTATGAGAAATGATCTGTGGTGAAATTTCATTTGTTACAAGCAAGATTGTTTCCTTCTCTGCTCTGGGCAAGTTTGTGACGGCTGCCATGTGTCTTTAATGCACACTGTGTGTACAAGCATCTTTGCAGCACTGGTGCTGACCAGCAGAACACTGCTACGAGCAATGAGAAAATGCAATTTCTCTTAGCTCTGTTAAGTAGTGTCTATGCCAGATCTGCCTGCAAGAGTCACCTGTAGCCAGGTGCCATGTCAGAGAAATGTGTGCCCCACCGTGTACCACTGCCCTTGGAGCACGCAGAGCAGTCTTACATTTACCTCTCACTGTTCTCATTTCAAAAGCAGTGTTTTTGCAGTTGGTACAGAGATAACAAAATACAATTGCTTGCTGCTCTCAGGTCAGCATTCTTGGAAGAGCTGCTGTGATGAGTCAGCAATCGGAGGACAGATAACATCCTTGGATCAGAGACCAGGCCAGGCCATGGAGTGATACAGTAATCCTAATTGCAATCTGTGCCGCTTTCTGATGAGTTACAAAGTTGTCTGCTCCTTAATATCATCATATAGAGCATGTAGGACCCACAGCTAAGATATTAAGCACGGTATGCATGTACAGCTGGTGCTGAAAGTGCAATTTGCTTATGTGAACTTCTAGATTTGCTTCCAGATCAGATAAAAGCAAATGAGCAATGACCTTTTGAGGATGTAGGGAGGGAGAAATGAGTCTCACCAGGCTGCATCACTTTCTAAGAGAAAAGAAATAATGATCTTGAGCTGAAATAAATTATTTTTACAACTATCCTGGACTAAGTATGCAGAGGGAGTGCACCGAGTTGGAGCTCCAGCACTGCCAGTGCTCTGACAGCTAATATGACTAAATGAGATCAGCTCCCACCTAACAGAACATCAGAAGGGGTTCAGGGATTGCTTAAGATAAAATGAATGCAAAGAAATGAAGTACAGGAGCTTTCTTCTTCTGAGGTATGGTAGGCACAGAAATCACATTATTTTCTAATAGCATTTTACACCTGTCCTCACCACTTTGAAACTCATTTGAACTGTTCATATAGTTCAAAAAATGCCCTTTTTGGTTGTCTTGGATGGAACATCCATCTGATTTACTTTGCTGCATGCAAGTTAGTTGAAAGAATCAGGACAGATGGCTCTTGGTATTTTCAGCAGATATTTCCTTTCTTCTCTGTACCTGCTGCTATATTTCTTTTGAAGGAAATAGTTAAAAAAAAAAAAAAATAGAAGGTTTCTGGTTTAAAAGTCTGAGAAAATCCACAGGTTCCCCTGTCTTTAATCATTTGGTGTGCTCATAAATCTTTCACTGAAAAATAGGGAGAAATTAATATTGTTTCACAGATGGGTTCAAGCATGCGTTAAGTATTCAAGAACTTTCAGATGAGATCTAACACATCTAAATGCAATTTTATCCATGTCTTTCTGGTCTGCACTGAACAGCACATTGCCCTGCTCTTCATATGGCCTTGTAGTTGAATTAGCAACCACAGGACAAATCCATATGAAAAGGTGAAA
Source organism: Corvus hawaiiensis (assembly GCF_020740725.1). NCBI lineage: Eukaryota > Metazoa > Chordata > Aves > Passeriformes > Corvidae > Corvus > Corvus hawaiiensis. Next base: position 1,865,280 of record NC_063225.1, read on the forward strand.
TGATTAGATCCTATTCAAGTAGCGTGATTTGCATTTCGGTAAGTTTCACAGGTTGCCTCATACATAGAAACTTTTAGTTGTGTTTCTTCATGTATTTTTAGTCCTTGCAAATCCTTTGGTTACAGCTCAGATTTCTCTTTAAGTAGCAAAACGAGTGCAGTCATTCTGGTTGCCTGCATAGACTCCTTTCTTGGAGGACATGTCCTTGTCCTGTAACTCTTCTCCGCTTGCCAGGCCTAGACAAGGTGGCTCTGCTGAAAAGCTGTCACTACAGATTGTCCTTGATTTCAGCAGAGGGATGATTTTTTGCCCCCTTTGCCATTTCCATAATGGGATTACGAAGATGCTCAGAGTTGCAGTGTTCCAGGAGGCCAGATAGCTGGACTAGTGTCAGAGCCCTCCACAGGTATGCTGAGAGCTTTGTTTTAGTAATTGCCATAGTATTTTTAATTAGGATAGAGCACCATATCCCTGTGAAACATCTTGAGGGTGTAATGGGTTTCAGCTGATATCTGGTGGTATTGTTACTCAAATCCTTCCAGACTGGGAAGGAAAATTTGCAGAGGATTGTGGTATCTCTAGTTTTATTTAGCTAGAACATCTCTGTGCAAGAAACTAATTATTTGAGTTATTTAACAGGAGTTACTTAACACCATTTCTTTTCATTTTCCTTTTGGCAAGGAAAATTGTAAGCAGTCCACAGACCAAACTATAGGGGCTGCTGATGTTGCTGAACTATTTTGACCTCACTATGTTGCTGAACTATTTTGACCTTAATTGGGTGTGGGTGAGAACAGAAATGTGTGGAGACAGCACGTCCAGTGTTTGGTTTGTTCTGCTGCTGCTTTTAGGTTTCTTTAACTGTTTTGCAAAGGAAAGGTCGTTTATGACAAAAAGTCTTTAGTTGTCAAACAAAAGACTTGGCATAGGAACTGATGAACTGTATGCTTCTCTGAGATGGCCAGGTCCCCGCAGGAATGAAGGTGTAAGTCAGCCTTCTTCCCTGGAGTTACATCAGCACATCAGCTGAGAGCAGCCTGTCACTTCAGCATTCTGCGTGGGACAAACCCTTTTCCCTTTGCTCCCTCACTGCAGCACAGCTCAAGGCCCCCATTGGGACATTGCCCTTTACTTTCAGTAATGCTGCCTTGAAGTGCAGAACCTCTTTTCAAGGCTGTCCTAAACTCCGAGTGCTATAGTCCTGCCTGCTTTGGGGACACAGTGCAGAAATCACGTGTTTTATATTACATGAGTACTGTCACAGAGACAAGGGACATGGCTGACTTAGAGATGTGAGGTGACCTATTTGTTCAACTGAGCTTTTGTGGGAAAGCAGCCACTGTGGTTCATGTCTGACATACTTGGACTGTCTAGGTCTAGCCTGTGCTAGAGAGGTCAGCATCAACTACAGGATAAAAGGATGGCATGCTTAGCACAGAAAACTGTAGAACACCTACAGGACACAACAACAGGGCCCAGTGGCTGAGCTCACTAGAACTCTTATCCTCATCTAGAAGAACAGGGCACCATTTCCTGCCTATCTGAAAGCAATGGAAAGGCACCCCTCATCCCACAGCACACACATGTGCTACATTTCACACCAGGGGATGAGTTACCTCAGCAAAATGAAACACATAGGCATTGCCAGTTCCATGCCAGCAGCCTTCCAGAAGTGCCACCTTGCTATCTGTAGTCATTGCACTTGGTCTGAACGTGGCAGAGCTGCCAAAAGCCTCAGAGGAACTTTATCAGCATTCTACCGGTGTTGTCTCAGGATTTCAGTGTGATCAGATTTTATTAAAGCAGAGCCCCCTGCATTTGTTTCCCTAAATGTTTTACTACCCAAAGTAATAAACACAGATGGATTTTCTGGACTCTCTTGTAAAGAACAGAAAAAACACCCTGTATAATAAAAGTTTACCTTTTAAATGCAGAAACTGTAAAATGGCTCTACTTCCCAAGTATTATTTGACGGAAACGAAGAGAGCGTAAGAGGAGCTATATTGGAAAAGCAATAACAGCCAAGTTACTCTACATGACATCTAATTCTGTACCAATTGATTTACCTGTTACTGATATCTATGGTATTTATATACCGTGTCCCCAAAAATGAAACATTAGGTATGGCAGGCTGCTCCTCCTTGCTGAACACTGGTGTGGTTAGAGTCTCTTGCTCTTGTGTGATTACCTTGCTAATAGCATAGTCTAAGATGAATTTTTTACCCATAATCTGGGAGTACCTGTAAAAATTAGGGTCACCTGCTTAGCTGGCTAATGAACTTGGAAGCACGTGGCAGTAGCTTTGTGGAAAAGCTGTGATAAATCTTATATTGTTTGAGGGGACTGTGTTTCAATCTGTGTGTGCATTTCAAGCAGGGGCCTCAAAAAGACTTTCTCTTGGCCTTGCTCTCCCTGGAGTTGCTGGAAGCTGTTAGGTCACCACTGAAAACAACTGCTAAACATCTCTCACCCTTCCCCTGTAAATGGCACTTAGGGAACTGCCATGGCTGAGTGGAGTTTTGGTCAATGGTGAAAATATGCTTCAGGTCCTTTAGAACAGATAAGTCATTGCTGTGCAACAGCTTTCCAGCAGGTTTTGGTCTCATTCTGGTATCCAGTGGACAAAGAGAGCATGCTAAGTGCTGCCAGACTGGTTCTGCTCTCGGCAAAGAAGCAGAAGTTGAAAAAGAGTGAATGAGCATGAAGCTTAAATCTCTCTGTGCTGGGTTATTGGGAAGGTGAAGCTAAGGCACATTTCTAGGCAGCAGGAGGGCAGCCTGGCTTACTGACCATTCTGCTTTGCAAATAAACAGGGACATCTACTTACCACACTGTCCCACTGATACCCCTCACATGCACCAGGGTCACTCGCTGTTTAAGTGTAAGAAATTTTGTTGCTTTCGTTGTTCTCTCCATATTCCCACCTGTGTTACAAGAGTATTCAAAGTCATTTCTCCTACAAGTTGAAGTTGCACGCCCACAGCAGAGGCAGATGCAGTTCAGGTTTAAGTGCCCAGCGTGTGCAGCCAGGGAACTTTGGCCACAGCACTATTGTGCACAGCCCATTCCCTTCACACGACTGTCCATCTCAGAAACTTACTGTTTGCCAATCCAAACTTAAGGCTGCAGTAACGTGGGCTTCATTACAAAAGCACAGGTAGATTTTAGCACTGCCTACACCTTTCAGCAGCTGGCACTCACTGACAGATTACAGGCTGTTGTGTTTAGGTGTGTAGATGCTGTGCAATGTTTCAGAGCTTACTAAGGATTATTTTTTTCGGTTCAGGAGAGCAAATAGCTTACATTGGCTTGTTCTATCAAATCCAAGCTGACACAGTCACTCCATAAGGAGCATCCACATTTCCTATATATTTATGACCAAATGTTTCAGCCACCACAGCCAGAAAATGTAAAATAATTCACTTAAAAAGCAACAAAACTGGAAGGTGTTCCAGCTCTGTGCTGGCTGAAGTTACTGGAGATTATGTATGGACATGCACAGCTAGCAGCGCTGCTGTTCTAACAAAGGGAAAAGAAAGGGCCTTTAAATAGCCTGCAATACTTGGATAAGCTAAAAAGCTGAAAAACAGCAAACAAACAAACCAACCCAAACAAATTTTTTTAGACAAACAGTGGATTTAAAATATCAGAGTGAAACATGTCACTGGTCCTGTGCGGAGGCCAAGCTTTGATGCAAGGGACACAAAGCATCTTTCAGGGTGGCACTCAAATTTTCTCATGCAGGATTTTTTCCTTATCTGGTGTAAAAATTGCAGACCTTGGCTGCTGTCCCTCTACATCTGGACATCCTTCATTTCCTTGCAGGCACCAGGCACACCTCACCATGCCTTTACACACACCTTTCCCACTCAGTGCTGCACTGAATTCCTGTCTCTGTATCTTCATTAGGTATGTTGGCAAATATCAGTAATGTACAATTTTTTTTAAAAAAACAGGACCTACCCAAAGCTGATCTGAAAAATATTAAATCATTCTGATTGTCTCTAATTAGGCTGTGTTTTCTAACAGAATAACTATTTTAATACACTACTTAGTGTGGGTTCAGTTGTATTGGCATAAGTCGAATCTTTACCCTACAGGAATAAGCAACACTTCTATTATTTATTTATTTTTTTAAATATACCAATAGAGGGAGATACATAGCTCTGACTGTATCTGGATGTATTGAGGCAGCCCAGGAGGTGTGTATGTGTAAGGCTGAGATCCACAAAGTCAACTAAATAGCAAAGATTTCAATAGGAGCACGATGTATAAATGCTGTGGTATCATCAGAATCAGCTGTAAATGCTTCTGATCTTGTGCAGCACCTGAGAAGTTGTGAAAATCACCACAAGCGAGAAACAACTGAGGTTCTGATGGTTTCAAAAATTGTTACAAAAACATTTTATGTATCCTTTTGCTATCAACAGCACACATGCTTTGTGCTCTGCAGCATGTGATCAAATGCTTCAGTTAATTACTCACTAATTATGACACTGTTGAATGGCTACACTGTGGCAACCATATAATTATGGAGTATAAAGTACTGAGCAGTTGCAAGGCTGAGCATATTGACTGATTACAATAAATCCCCCGCTTATTGTTGATATTTTTCACCTGCTTAGCAATTGTAATGTTTGCCTATCATACCCTCACACTCAGACCAGTATATGTAGTGTTAGCAGCAGAAGTTAATTAAAGTGGAAGGCAGGAAAGCTGTAATGAAATGGCAGTGTATGATGACAAGTGTGTCTTGAAACACAAAACCTGGAAATGGCCCTTCACAGCTGGCAGGGCACAGCATTTCTCTCACACCCATTGTGCAACTCCCTCACGGAAAGAGGGAGAAGCAGAAAAGAGGTCACTGATGTTTTAAAAATACTGTGTGTGCTTCCAGGCTTCCAACATCACCGCGGGGAGAAGCCATTGAAAGGGCTGCTGGAAGTGTTGCCAGCTAATGAGCCCTGCAGGGACTCCCCTGGCACGCCGGGGCTGGCTGGATCTCCACGTGCCCCCGCAATACCAGCGGGTTCCCCAGCTCGGCCTGGTGGGGAGCAGATGATGCACAGCTGGCTCAGGTTATACTTCCCAAACAGACTCTTACATCATAGGAGATGTCAAGTCACCATCTTCGGGCAGTTGCCTGGGCTGCTTTATGCTTTCTGGTACAAAGTATAACTAAAGATCTTCATCTGCCCTTTTTATGTTTAAGGGAAGACACAAACACACACAAAAATTCAGCCCTGGGACAAAATACTTTTCTTCTTGTGCTTTCCACAAATCATTTTTTCTGTCCCTGCAAAATACATTGATGATCAGGATCTGGGGAAGTGTGTACTAAGCTGTCCCTGCCATTCATATCTTGCACTGTAGCCAAGAACAAGATACAAAGCTGTTCAGCAAAAGATGCTAATTCATTAAAACTCAATGAAAGCCTTGCTTGCTCATGCTGCTACAAGTAGTTCTTGCTGTGTTCTCAGAACAGAATGGCAAAGCAGGAAGTGTCTGATCAAAGAGTTTTCCACTTCATATTTGGGAAAGTGAGTCACTCCACACTGCTGTGGTTCTCGTTCCCTCCCAGTGCCGCCTGCCGTACAAATGTGCACTCAGAGGAAGGCTCAGTGATTGTCATCTGCAGAGCGTTGAAGTGCTACAGAGCCAACTTTCCACTTCCAAGTGAGGGGGAAGTTCTTTCCACAAAGACAAACCTTTCTTAAAACATGCTGCTGGTTCCTTCCCTGTGAATAGAGGCTGACTCTCGGAGCAGCCTTGCCTTTCTCTAGATCTAAGGGCTCTGAAAGTTGACAAGAAGCCTAAAGGATCTGTGTGAGCTATTAGCATGAAAGAACTCGCAGTACACTTTGGAGCTTCTGTATTTGTTAGAGTTCATTATCAAAAAGAATAAACTTTTAGCAAAATGTGGTAAATTAATGCCATATGGAAAGCTGCAACAATTGCTGAGTCTAGATTTGGAGTACTCTAGAAGATAATTGCTGGTGTAATTGCACACAGCTCCAGACAGTGGTGTATCTGACACATGGTCATCTTTATGCCCATACTAAAATGTCAATAACATCCTGTATAGAATGTCACCCTGTTCTCCTCCCCAGATCCTCTCAGCATTGTTACAGCTGATAATGCATCTGCAGTCTGCACGTTTTTCCCAGAGTGTTTGTTTTGGAAATGTTCCATTCCTCAGCTATCATATAAACTTCGGCTTAAGTGATAGCCTGGACCTGGAAGAGTTTCAGGACACAACAAGGGAGGCATTTACTGATTTTCAATGCCTGTTGAGAATGATAGACTGGTAAGCTCTTCGGTGGATGATATATGTAAGGTGTGTGGCTGTTTGCCAGTATATTCAGTGTATATAAAAAAGCAAGTTACTAAAAAGGGGACTTCAGAGAGACAGCAAGACTCTTTACACTTTTTCCTGCCATAGTCCTGGTCTCTCCCTTTTTATTGTTTCTGAATTCAGTTAAGTCCATTGTATTGTTGTAACTGAGCCTAATTGTAGCCAATCTGTCATTAATTCTCTGAGATATTTGTGCATCTTTGAGCTTTTTTACTCATTCAAGGCAGTATTTCCTTTGAAATTTCAAAATATTTTGTCCTTAGGATAATTTTATTGCCTTCCTTTCTTTGGCATCCACAGGATCTCAGAGAAAGGATTGGCTCTGTTCTCTTCAGCATGTCTCTTAGGGAAATATGAGTCATGGCTTTTAAAACTCCTTTTGTTTCATGAAGATGTTACTTTTAGAATATTGTCAAGATGAGCCCAGGTTACCAGCTGAGAACAAGAAAGGATGAACAGGTCTCCCTTTACCATTCTTGTGCTTTCAGATTTTGAGCATTTTAGAAAGGCTAATATGAATCTTGCTTCTCCTCCTTCCAAACTCTTTCTGATCCAGCTCTTGCAAACACAAGTTCTCAGACAATTTCTCCAGTTTTGGGAGCAGGAATTTGTAGACAAAAAAAAAAAAAAAAAAAGCTTTGATTTTGCAGAATAAGGTGCAGGGAGATGTGTTTCAGATCATGGGACACAGTGGAAACTGCAGCATTGCAACCCTGCACAGAACCATGTGGAGTGCTGGAGATAGTGGCTCCATTGAATATGAGGTCAAGTCACACTTTGAAAACACCACAAAATAGTATTGGATCAGTCCAGCACTGCTGCCACAAATAGGAGCTTTGTGGTTTATTCCTGTAACATGCAGAAGCAGTAAGAACACTAGACCAAAACACTGCTTCTGGTTCCCCTTCCATGAAATGTGAGTATCAGTCAAGTGTTGGTATGAGTTGTGAAAAGTTCTGTAGTCTGAACTTTTACTAATTGTAGAATTCAGAGAAGATGACTGTTTTTGTCAAGGAGCCAGAGGCGTATGTGATGTAAATCTGCGGTTCCATTGATTTCAAGAGAACCAAACAGGCTTGTGCTACATCAAGAAATCTGATGGGAAATGATCAACAAATGATATTAATCATTTTAACCCCTAAAAAGCCATATCAGCGTGCAAAACTCTCAGTGAAACCTATGCAAACCATGAGCACGTAGCTTTGAGGGAGTGGCTGAGGCTACCAGTGCAAATTAATCGCTAAGTGTTAGGAAGGTGGTGGGTAGATCTGCTGTGGGTGCTGCAAGTTCACCAGGGCCCTGCTCTTCACTCAGGTCCCTTTTGCACTGAAGGTGCAGTTCTGGGGAACAAGGGCTAGACTGAGGAATGTGGTTCTTTTCAGGTCAAGAGAGGACTGATTTTCTTCATAAAGACTTTTTCCTTTCACTGTGCCAAGGATCATTTGCTAATTTAAAAGAACATTTCCCTCTTTGAAAAGGAACAAACAGCAGCTGTGTTCATCTCTGTCAAGAAGTGTGGTGCTGTGCAGGGGTAGCCAGGTGACAAACAGGCAGCCTGTGCCTGAGCACCCCCATTTTTGAAAGCACTTGTGGAGCTGAGCCTGTGTCGAGAGCTGCAGAGAGCAAATGTTTGTTGCACATGCTCCGTTAGTCTCATTATCAGCTTCGTGATGAGCAAGAGAAAAGGAGCTGCTTTGTGACAGAGCTGCTAACACTAACTCACAGTGTCATTCCTGGAGGAAATTTAATCTCGTGTTCGCAGTTTACTACAGACTTGTCCATGAATCATGCTTCCCTGCACAGACAGTGCTCGGTGCCGAGCGCGGCTGTGGGCGCTGGGCCGGGCCCGTGGGCACAGCGAGCGGCGGCGGCGGCTGTGCCGCGCTCAGGCCTGGGGCGGCCGATCCCTCCGCCGGACGGAGCCCTGCCGAACAGGCCGATAGTGCTGCAGGAAGCACGGCTCCCCCGGCTCTGTACCGAACATGAGTTAGCTCACAGCCTGTCCCCAGGCACTGCTCTCTGGGACAGGGACCGGCACCGGGCAGGGGCCCAGAGTCACGGGCACAGGTGGCTCGGGCAGGGCAGGGCAGGGCAGGTGGAAGTGCTCGCGAGGAAAGCAGCTCTGGAGCTCCCTTTTTGCAGGCAGCAGCAAGAGGGGAGGTTTGTCCCAGCCCTCCCGGGCGCAGCAGCACCGGCACAGGGACGCCTCTCTCCAGGCGTGGCTGTGGCTACCAGGGAACTTGCCCGGGCGAAGCAGGTCTGGTGTGGAAATTCAAAGCCAGCTTCACCTGCTGGGAGCTGTGTGCAGCAAGGACTCCAGCCTGGAGGGTCTTACCAGCTTTTGGAAGTGGCTGACTGAGGGGGTGTAATGTTACAGCAGCATGGGTTTTCTTTTATTCGAGCAATGAACAGAATTTCTGAGGCCTAAAAATAAAACTGGGGACGAGTAATTTTTTTAAAGGTCACCTTTTTTTTTTTTTTTCAAAGAACACCTTTTCAACTTTCTTTTTTGGTGAAACAGCTTTTATGATAACACAAACCTCTGTTAACAAAAGAATAAGTAAACTGTCTGAGTTAGCGAAAATAAATATTCTTTTTCTACCTCAAACAAAGTGTTGGGGTTTTTTTTAATTTACCTGGAGTCTTGAATTTTTTCATAGAAAAAATGGCATAAAATGAAATCTCAGCTTGTTCTGAACTGATCACATTTTCTCGGCTTTTCCTTTCTCTTATCTTTGTTTTTTGTTCACGTGCTTTCCTCTTTAGTGACTCTTTCCTTAAATTCACTCCATGTTTGTATTAGGTTTTTGCCTGGAGTTGGCACAGGGCAAGCAGAGCTGGTTCTCTGACCTGCATAGAGACTTTTGATGCCACGGGTATTCTTTAATGAGACTTATGTCTGCCCGGTGACCCATCTGTGCTCTGACTGAGCTGCTACAACAGGGCCTTAGGGCAACAATGAAATAGGCATAGGATGCTAATCCACATCTTCTGCCACTTTTCACTGTGTTTATTGCAGATAGGATCAAAAACCAGCTCTTTTCTACCCTGAAATTAAGATAAAATAGTCATCCTGCTGTTGTATGGTTCTGGTTTTGTGTTTTCCTTTATTACAAAGCAGAATGGGAGATATACTTCCCTTTAAACCTGTTCTCAGTTTGACACTCTTAAAATACTGTTTACTAACTTAGGATAAAAGCTGTGGATTTGGTTCTTTCAGGAAGATCTAAATTAGTAATGACCAAAAGATACACTAGAGAAATTGCTGTCATCCTGTGCAGTTTCCCTTTTGTTCTTTAAATTTGCAAAATTATTTTTCAAATTTCTGCTAGTGAAAACAATATCAAACTGGTTGAGACACAACTATGTGAAGAGCAGAGCCTCTTCAAATAGGAAAGGGGGGTAAAACATAATAGATGACTGGACTGCCTTCTTTCATTTTTTGACCTTTAATTGAAAGATTGAAGATAAGTAGTTCCTGGGAGAAAGCAAAAGGCTGATTCACTTACCCTGTAGCTTTGAGTGAAAAAGCTTCCTGGAAGCCTTACTATACATTATGAATCATCCTCTTGTCATTCCAAGAAGTTCATAGACAAGTGAAATGTTAGAAATGGATTGGAAGTGGAGTGATGGGCAGTGAGGCCTAAGTGAGAGGTTAAAGGTCCCCAGATAATACATTCAGGCATCCCTCAGGACATTTTTGTAAAACTGATGTTTCTGACCTCAGGAATCCTTGTCTCAATGTATTAGGATTCACTGCTCTCTTAGAATAATGTCATTTTGAAAAGTTCACTTGTTTTATATGAAGTTTTAAAAATGAAGACCGTTTTCTTTCAAGGAAATCAGATGGAGTCATCACTGCTTTATGCTTATGGGACTGTAGAGCATGTGGGGTTGACTGACTGCCACTTCAAACCCTGTAACATAAATGAGATCGGATATAAAACAGATTTGATCACAGTAAGCACAAAGGAATCAATTATTAAATCCTCGAGGGTGGCACAGTGTACTATAGGTGGATGAGAATAAGCTTTTGCATTTCAGGAGACAGAAGAGGGGTAAGAAGAGTAGGAAATCCTCTGCTTGGGATGGGAATCAAGTGTTTCACAGTATGGCAAGAATTCAATCGACCTTGAAAGTATGTGAGCCCCTTATTCTTTTTCAGAACCACGTCCTCTCAGGATGTTTATTAGGACACCTAATCCTCACTGTTGACATAAGAGTTTGTTACACATTCTTTCTAAAATGTAACTTTTAAGATACGTTTTTAATCGAGGCAATAACTCAGTGACCTTTCCTTAAGCTAACTACCAAAAAATCGTGTGCCACAGAACCAGTGTTCCACTATTCAGTCCTTTTCTGGCCTCATACGAGTACCAATTGAGGAATGCTGCATTTTTGGTAGCTGTTCACTTTTAACCAGAGGTGATGGGATGAACACACCTTTTGCTCTGCTGGAATCTCTTCCATCGTACACGCTGGGCCAATGTACAGTGCTCCCAGATCTCTACAGGGACACTCGCCCCAGCCCTTGTACTCTGCAAAGAGACATGAGGAAGAACTGCATTGGCAAAAATACCCAGATGTTTTAATGCCTTTCTTAAAGGCTTGGTGTTTAGGCTGCCATAATGGTACAGCTTCACTGACATGTTCCCCGTTCACGTGGGAGCTGAACAGGCTGTGAGATGTTTCTTAGTTTGACTGAGTGTCCTGGTTTCAGCTGGCACAGAGTTCATTTTCTTCTCAGTAGCTGGTGCAGTGCTGTGTTTGGGGTGCAGCACGAGCACAGTGTTGGTAACATGGTGATGTTTGGCTGCTGCTGAGCAGTGCTTGCTCTGAGCCCAGGATGTTCTGGTGTCTCATTGCCCATGCAGGCTGTGCAATGAATGGGGAGGGAGCACAGCCAGGACAGCTGACCCAAACTGGCCAAGGGGATGTTCCATGCTGGGAATATAAACTGGGAGGAGCTGGCCATGGGCAGCTGATGGCTGCTTGGGGATGGGGTGGACATTAGTCAAGGGGTGGAGAGCAACTATTGTCCATCACTTGTTTTTCTTGGGGTTTATTTCCCTCTCTCTGTCTTGTTCATTACAGTTGTTATTATTATTGTCGTTTGTATTATTTATTAGTATTATTAGGATTATTGTATTTTATTTTGTTTCGATTATTAAACTGTTCTTACCTCAACCCATGGGTTCTTTTTTTAGCTCCTCTGATTCTCCCCCCCCCCACCCCACTGCAGGGGAGAGCCAGAGAGTGGCTCTGTGGTGTTTAGTTGCCATGTGGGGGTAAACCACAACCCTGAGCAGCAGGATTTAAAATTACTGCAGCTTGGATTTGAAATAAACACTTCACTGGGGTGAATACGGTACTGAAGAGTGAATGCTTCCATGCCTTTTTCTGCTGATATTGTTTAGCTGGAGACAGCTTTCTGCAAGACTGGATTACCAGGGCAAGAGTGCATTGATTTACATTCTGAAGGTTATCTTTCTAGTGGGAAAAGGCACAACAGTGTGTGTGTCTGTTTTTATAACTGTTGATTTTGAGGAAAAATATATGCTAAAATAAAACAAGGGTTGAGGAGAACAGTACTGTGTGGATTTCTAAATAGTGAACTTTAATACTGGAGGAGCGAGGGTTTTGTATTCTGGTTGACTTTTCATTGCTCCTGCTCACATGCTGGCATGCATCACAATAATGTATTTTCACCCTTGCATCTTGCTTTAGCTGTTGACTCATTGACTTGTTGACAGAAGACAGACAGCTGAACGAATCCCAGGAGGGGGTGACCAGATTTTTGATCACTAATGGTGCAGTACCTCAGACCCCTCTATGAGGAATGCCATTTGATCTGATTTATATAGTGAAGAGTTAATATTATATTATCTAAAGTGCTTTTTAGGATTGATTTATATACTCCTACTTTTACATTAATTGGAAAGTATCTATTGTTATCTCTCTAAAGGTCAGCTTCTCCTCTGCTTACTCACATGAGTAATGTAATTGATGGCAGTGCATCTGCTCAGGAGAATAAGGAGATCCTGATTTGATGCCGGGTTGAATGGGAATAGCTCCAGTAAGACTGAATGTAGATGTTGAACAATATAACTTCAGAGAAATACTTCTTATCTCTTGCATATCTCAGCATAGTTTTCTTTCTTATTTTGTCTGGCTAGAATACCATTAAGAGTAAATTTGAGCTCTTTTACAAGTAGTTCTCAAGTTTGCTCATAAGGAGATAATCCTGGACAGGCTCAAATCCTTCACCAAATGTTCTGTTCTGGTTATCATCTGCTTGGAGCAGGGCTGCACAAGCAGTTGCTTGGGGGTTATTTCAGCTCCTTTCTGTGCCAGTTGTACCATTCCTCCTTTACTGTGCCAGTTGTACCATCACAGTAAAGTAACTCGGAGATGGCATTTCTACATCACCCAACATTATTCATGTTGTGTTGTTCAATAGAGAAGGAAAATTAAGATGGGAGTTTTACGAGTCCATATATAAAGAAGGATGCAAAAGGATTGCTCATTGGAACTAGGTCTTTCCCTGGACCCATACTTCTGAAAATCACTGCTATAATTCTGCCTCCCTGTCATTCTTCTGAAGTGAGTGATGACCATATGCTTCTTTTTGTTCAATTATTTTTGACAGTGTTTATTTCTGACACATTAACCAATGCTTTTAGTCACAATTATCTCAAAGGACTTGGAATTAACATTTTAATAAGATAAAATCTGCTTCCATTCATAACTTTTGGCTTTTAAATTATAACACACGCAATACTTTAGTGCTGAATCATTTGAGGGATTCTACAAAATGTAGAGATAATTGAAATGAGGATTTAAACTTGGATTATTGAAAGGAGGATTAAATTCAATCTGTGAACAGCTTGAAATGTTTTATGTTAATACAATCACAAAAATTCTGTCAGATTTAGAGCGTAGAGCCCACAGTTCATTCAGAAGGAAGAAATAGATACTTTTTCCTCTAGGTTTGAAATATATTTAAACTGTAAAGGGGGAAAAGGAGACTATTCACAAATGTGAAACTACACAAAAACAAATTTTAGGGGTTTAGGAAATCTTGTACCCATCAACAGAGTTTCTTCAATTATAGAAGAATAAGGCTGAAAAGTACCTCGATACATCTTTTAGTTCATCTTCTTGCTCCAAAGCAGGATGTGCAGGATACTTCTTCCAGTCCTGGCAGATGTTTATCTAGATAACTTCATGCTCTGGATTTTCAAAAGTAAGGCCTTTATAGTCCCCCCAGACAAGCTATTTCCAAGCTTTATTATCTTTCATACCAAGAAAAAAATCCTCCTTCCTATAATTACCCACAATTATACACCCCATTTATCTGGACCCAAACTTTGTTTTGTTCTTCCTGGCAGCTGTCATTTGTGTTCTTCAAGACTGTTCTCTGTGTCAAACACCCTCTGCCCTCATCATCTCTGTCCCTGGGTTTGCCCTCGCAAATTCCCTGTCGTAGGTTATGTTCCCTGTGTGGATTTCTGGTATAATCCAGGTAGGAGTTGCTTTTTATTGTTTTGCTGCATGATACAGTTCACTCATGCTCATTTTTTTGCTCTCCTCAGACCTGCATTTCTGCATAAGCAAGAACAAGTCCTTATCTTTGGCCTTAATTAGTTTTATCTCTTTTTTTTCCACACCAGTGCTTCAGTTAGGCAGAATAATTTTGATTTCCATTCCTGTTCTCTAGCATACCTGCAGGCCTTCCTGCTTAGGTGTCATCTGCATTAGAAAGCATTTCTTCTTGAAAGGACCTTGAATAGAGCCAGACCCAGGATCGAGCTCAGCTTCTTCCCTTCTTCCTGTCGTTGCAGGAAATAAGACAATTTTTGACACAATTTATTCTTGCAAAATCCATGTCACCTGTTACCTACCTTATTGTTAGCTTTCAGGTGCTTACAAATAATTTTATTCATTCCATTTTTCTTTTTCAAGGGGCTGTAGTTAAGCTGTCTATCTAATAAAATTTTCAAGCTTCTCTTTTCATCCATTTTTGTATTAGGACTGGATTTATCACTCTAGTAAACCCTTCTCTCTCTCCAAGTTCCCGTAATCACTTCTGAGATTTTTTTCATCTTGTTCTTTGCATATTTTATGATGAAAACCATCAGGTCTAGACTGTTTGCATCACCTTAGTTATCTAAATATTCTCTAACCTATTAACTCCTCCTTTTTCTCTGAGATCTTATCCTTTCTTTTGGCATTTAAGGCACCTGACTTCTACTGGTGGCTGACTCACCCTGTCAGTAAGGAGGTGCAGCCCCCTCTGCCAGGTCCCTGAATAATTCCCTCTCGCGGCTTTGCTAGAGCAGAGCTGGGAGGGTTGTAAAGATTCTGCAGCAGAGGTTCCACACGCCCAACCCCAGCCCTCTAAGGACTCTCAGAGCTGCAGAGCAGGAGGTGTCTCTGCTCCAGGGCAGCTCGTGGATCTGCCCGGCCATGGAGTGGCAGGCTGAGCCCACACGCTGGTGCCACCGCAGCTCGGGGACAGCACCGGCGACAAGCCTGCCCTGAAGGGCTGCTCCACTTTCACCAACAATGCAGTCCTGGCAATTCTGTTTTCTTTGAGGGACTTCCACGTGCCTCAGTATAAAAGCAGCATTTTTAACTTAGTTATGTTGCATTATTGCGGTTCCCTCCTGTAACACACCTCGTTAGCTCGTGATCTGTTTATTGATAATAGATACATGGCTAGTGGGGAGGTGGAGAGGCATCCTAACCAAACCCCTGTGCAGGGACAGAAGTGAAAACTGAAGTGCTTCTGACAGATTTTTGCTTTACCTGTTCTTAAAAAGTCTGCAACCCTCCTAAGTAGTTCTTTCAGCACCCAACTGTCCTGGTAGCTGGGAAGGGTTTGCTTGTGTGCTCTAAATAATTCTTGTTGCATTATAAGCTGTTTATTTTCTGTCCTGTCCTGTCCTAGTGGAAAAGCTGAGAAGTTCATTATCTTTTCTCTGTGGCAATTGGGAATGCAGTGGCAGATTGCTGTCTCATGTCCAGGCAAGGTGTTCTTCAATATTTACACCATTTCCCTTGAAATGTGTTTTAACCATGTTGGGGACAGAGAATAGCTTGTTCAATTTTGGAGCTGACAGAATGTGAAATCTTCTATTGATTCTTTTATTAACCTAAAATATGTTTGATCAGCTTTTCTCACTTCTCACTGCACAATCCTCCATAATGCTACACTTTATTTTTTATTACATTTTGATATTGTCACAGGTACAAGTTTAAACAGGATAAAACCAGAACCTATGGAAGAATCAAATAGCAAAGCAAATATTTGATTTTTGTGTAGTTTCCAGAATACAAAATTAGTGTATCAGTGTGAGCAGTCACAATTCTTTGCAATTAAGGGGGATATGCAGAATTATCATGAGTCTGAGCTGGCTTTTCACTGCAGTATTGGTTCTGCATGTGCAGCAGTCACAAATCTCCTGCCAGTAATATTCAGGGAAAATAGAAAGCATATAAGGACACATATGTGGTTCCATGTTAATGTTGTCACAATAGAAAATAAATTGAGGCTGTTAGATTAATAATAGGTACCAGATTTCTGTTTGCAAGATTAATCAAACAAACATCTAGTCAAAAACCAATTTGTAGAGCATCAGCATTGCAGGATTCTCCAGACTGTGGGGTGGATAAACAGTTTCATGTTTAACAAGACACATGTGAAAGCTTCAAGCTGTGACTGCAACCCACAAGGTCAACCAAAAGGAAGAAATATTGGGATAAACAGAATTACATCTCAAAATTTATAGACTGACGGGGTGACAGGAAGAATAATAGCAAACAAGAATGTAATTCAGCAGAAACCAGGATGAACCTTTTCTTATCAAAGATCAGATATTGATCCTTCACCCACAAAGGGTGAAGCCTGAGCCTAGAGGGCTCAGCCACAGGAGCTGATATTTGCATATGGTTTCATCATCCCCCAGTTACAACACTGAGCACTCTCAGTGGTATCAATGCCTTGCAGAAAACTGTGCCTCTGAGAAAGAAAGAGGAGGGACAGATAACAAAGGAGATGATGGTGGAACAGGCTACATCAGCATCAGATTTGCAAAGCTGTTGCATTTCACCTGGCATGAATTCTGTATTGAGGCTAAATTCACTCTGAGAGCAAGTTCCTTTTATCCCAAAAGTCCGAGCAGACACATAATTTGTGCTTGCATAATATCCATGAAAATTTAATTTTTTTTATATTTGACTTTTCCTAACTGCATGACAACCTGGGTGTAGCACTGCACCCCTGTGCAGAGCACCTTGTCAGGTCCTGCCCAGGCACAGCGCCTGAGGTGGCTTCCAACAAAAGCCCATAACTCTCTGCATCAAGTGCTGTGTGCAATCACACACATCCCAGCGCGTTAAGGCTTAGCAGTAATGTTGGAATTAAAAATGAAAGGTATAAAACCCCTAGTTCTTGTATATAATTAAAGTGAAACTGGAGCTTATTTAAATACTTCTGTCAAGTGTCAGCATTTGACTTTTTGCAAAATATTTTATCCACTTTATGGAGTGGATAGAATATCTATACGTTCTTGTTCTTCTGAGTTTTCTGTTTCTTTTTTCTCTGAGTCATATCAATCGGACTACAAGATGTGATCAGAGGTTGCTGTTAGTACATAGCATCTCAAGCAGATGCAAAAAGGGGCACAAAAGATCTCAGCAATAACTATCACATATAAACTCTGCTGGGCCTGCATAGCAGGAGAAACCTGTAAGATCCTTTTTGTGATACTGTGCATATAAGAGCATCCCCAAAAACTTGCACATGGGAGAAGATCTTTGTGGGGAAAAGGACATAGCCATTGGCATATTTGAGATAATTGAAACCAATGACCAAATGCTTGTTAAAAGTTAGTTATTAATATTTATGCTGAGATTTTCAAAGGAGCCTGAGGGAAATGTATGCTCCTGACTCATTGAAATTCACCAGGAGCTGAGTGCCTAACTCCCTTAGCTCCTGCTGAAAATCCCAGCCTTAATCTCTGTGTGACAATCTGATTTTTATGTTTTACAAACCGTACTACCAATAATAAGGATATGCTCAGGAAGCTGGGAAAACGTTGTGAGTGGTTATATTTAGTGCCTTTATTTTGACATAATTGTTTAAAGGGCTTTAGATGAAAATTTGTGAAGTGAAGCAATTTCCAGCTGAAAGCCTCACAGCATAGGCTTCAGTCTGTGTTAGTGATGTAAACATATGCATTAAACTTTGTAATGGGTTTTATGAAACTTAATGAGCAAATTTTTATCGTGCTGTAATACCACGTTGAAACTATCCTTATTTCTTTGTTTTTCTTTGCCTACAGCTAGAAATAAATTTGACATGCTGTATTATTACATTGTCCTAGTTCATTGTAAGTTTATGACATTACCTAAAACTAGAGCCTTTATTTGAAGTTGCTGGCAAA
Organism: Corvus hawaiiensis; assembly: GCF_020740725.1. NCBI lineage: Eukaryota > Metazoa > Chordata > Aves > Passeriformes > Corvidae > Corvus > Corvus hawaiiensis. The sequence goes on from NC_063225.1 coordinate 1,883,085, forward strand.
AGTGATATTCTCTCATGCCTTCAGCTCAGCATGATATATAAAATGCACCCGATCATTTTAAAAATAAGTTGATGGCATATTTTTTTATCATATTTATTTCCAATGTCATTGCAACTGTGAATCTCCAACTAAGACAGGCCAGTCAGCTCAGTTCTTCAAAGACTCACTGTAACAGTGTGAGCAAATACAAACAGGTATTGGTAAAGCTGCTTTTGTTCAAACACCCTAAGACCTGAGTGACTATGAAAATTCACGTTATACTCCTGCACTTCTCCTGGCATCAAGCTGATTGCAGAAGTATAACCAAAGGAAAAAGCTTCACTCATACTGTTATTCTGTCAGCCCGACTTCATAATCCCAAACTCTTTTATCTGTAAGGTACCCAAGGGTAGAAATAATTTAATATTTCAGCATGTGTTTCAGCTAACTGCCTTCCCAAAAATGGATTAACCCACAGAGCCCAATTCTTTTCACATAACTGGAAATTTTACCCGTCTTTACTGTTGAAACAGGTGAAGGATTCCTCGTGGCATCAGAAACCTCCCCACCTTTAGTAACTTGACTTCTTCCACATCATTGTTCCTGTAAACCATCAGCTGAAACCACAGGTCAAGTGTGCTTATAGACTCATAAAAATGTCCTGTAAAAAAGAAACTGATTGCTAATCAGTGAACTATTGTAGTTAAGCTACACTGTGTTATAATCCTGGAGCAGGATCATTTCCGTCTTTCAAATGACACCATTTTCACTGTGATGTTTCTTTCACATGGAAGACATATTTTGAACCTCAAGAGCTGTAGAAAAGCCAAGACAAAATATGTACAATTCACATTAGCAACCTGTTAATGTTTAGAGGCATAGAAGGTGAGGTGACTGGATAGATGTAAACACCACATCCAGTGAGGGAGGAACCACTTTGTCACTCTTGCGTGTGCTGAACAACAGGGCCAAACTCAGGCCCACGGACTCACGGACAGTTTGGCTCTCGTGCCGTGTATGTGATAAATAATATTGGGAATACTCAGCAATATCACACTTCACTGTCCCGCTGAAACCAGAGGATTCCTTGCTTCCTTAAAGAAATACTTATTGAAATAGACATTAATGTTCTCCTTCCTGTAATATTGAGGGGCTCAGTACTTCTCCCCTGGTGTTCTTTGAGACTTTATTCACTGAAGGCAAGATGTTACTGGCATAGCTCAAGGTCCACTTGCCTCGATTAGCCATGGGATTTTAATGTTCTTATGCCTGATTAGAAGTTCAGGTAACAAGCAGAGCCGGTTGAACTTCTTTCCATGTGAAAATGTAGGAAAGAATAATCAAGCTGAAGAACATTGTCAACTTTTTTGTCAGTGCTTCTCCCCCACCCTCTTTGATTAATTATGACACTCTTGTTTTACAAATTTGAAAGTTTAAAGAAAAATAAATAAAAAAATTCATATTACTCCATTCTACTGTAATTTCAGTTACTCTGCCCAAGGCATGAGAACACAAGATTTAATAGAGACAACAAATGATAGCATTGGTTAACTGGGCTTCAGGAGCTTCTTTCAGCTTCTCCTGCTAAGAGAAAATCTCTGGCACTCACAGATCCCACCGTGAAGTCCAACCCCACTGAAGGCTCTAGGAAACTCAGTTGCCCTTACTGCTAACAGAGTTTACCAATCTATTTTTATGATAAATATGCCCCACAGCCGTATACATGCAGGTTTTCTTTACAAACTTCTTTAAAACCACCTATTCAACAAGCCATTGTCCAAGGTGTGAAGAGCATGGCGAGCACTGCCAATCCTGTTTGCACCATTGTGAGGAGCACAAGTGCAGTAGGATCATCTGACAACAGGAAACAGGCAAACCCTCCTCAGCAATTCACCCAAGTGTCATCTTTGGTTTGCAAGTGGAATGGCACCTTTGTCTTCAGGAACGTGTAAAGTGTCACTGCCTGAAACATCAAGCTGAGCCTTGTCGTGTCCGTTTACATGAGCCTGATTGTGCAGTACTAATCTACAGGCTTTGGAACTGCTTCCCTTGCTAAATCCAGTTGAAGGCTGAAAAGTGCTTGATAAATCCTTAGAGTGCTTTAACTTTGAAGAATTCTTTTGCAACCGAGACAAACAGGATTAGTACATGTGGCCTTCCATAAGGGAGCTCTGGGTCTCCCTTTCACTGATAGAGCATCCCTTGCCATTTTTTTCTCCCATTGATACCTTTTGATCAGAAAGGTAAAGAGATCAATAGGTTTGTAACAGCATCTTTTTAGCCTGGCCATAATAAAATATCTCTTGAACTCTATATTACAAGGCTGTGATTCAGAGCCTTCTAATTTAGCTGTAAAGTATGTACTGTGTTCTGGGCAACATTTTCTGATAGGAAAGTGTGCTGAAGTCAGTGGAATACTTTCTAATAATTTCCAGAGGCCCTGGATCAGGTTTTAAAATTTTATCCTGTTTTTTGGTGGGTTTTTTTCCCCTATGGTGGTGTAGTTCCAACTGCATCACTAGCTACGTTCTACTATTAAAAAAAAAAATTACCAATAAACCAAAGCTCACATGATCACTGTAATTAAGGGTTTAGAGATTGTTTGGCTCTCACAAGTGCTTTAAATGACTATTTTCAAAATGAAACCTTGCAAGCTGCTAAAGGCTAGGCAGTCTGTGGTCCTTTGGCAGGTATTTTCACCTGTGTGTATAAGTGGCTTTTACTCTCCATTTACTGAGAGTACTGGCAACCACCTGCCCTTATATTCAGAGGAGAAGCAGACTCTACGCTGGCATCTGAGAGGTGTAAGCTGGATGAAAAATCAAGGCCTTTTACTCATCACACCATCCAAACATACATGTGTTGTGACCCAGTTTGAGAAAGCAATGGAGAGCCATCCTGGATGCTGAACATTGTCTGCAAAGCTGAGAGGGGTGGTGCTGCCAGGGAAAGTGCCTGGCAGGTTACAGTGCCTGGAAAGTTAGCTCGTTCATTTTGGAAGTGTTTTAAGTCCATCAAAAAGAATTCTGTACTAGGACATGGAAACACAAGTGACTGAATCACAAAAAAAGTGCCGGGGGAGCCTTGGCCCCTTTTGAAAGGCAGTCTGCCCCTCTGGGGTGGGCTGGGCACTTGCTTCCCCCTGCAGCCAGTCTGGGCAGACACACAAGGCATCCAAAATGAAGACCTGAGCAGAACACATGAGCACACACTGACAACACCAAACTCAGGTGTGACCCACTGGTGTGCTCTGATATTGGTATGGCTGCTCCCACTCCTTGTTTAAAGCACTGCTTTAGAAAGTGTGAGACTGTCTCCTGAGCTCTTCTCAAGCTGAGAAATGTCAAAGCCTCATTGCTAAAGGAAACATTATAAGCACCCACAGCTGGACTCTGTCCAAAATTAAGGTGCCCTTCACCACGCAGGTGAGATCTGGGCATAGACAACTCTCATAAGAAGAGGCCCAGAGAAACCAGAGGTGAATAAAGTGGTGTGTGTGAGCAGAACACTCCCTCTGCTGAAAACAGCTCAGGTACCAAAAGCAGCGTAGCAGTGATGCTCCTCAGCAGAGCTTTTATTGCAGGTGGGCTTGGGTGGCCCTTTCTCATCCCATGCTGTATGGAATAGATATTCATAGAGAAAGGCAAGGCTTCAGAAACAATTCTCTATTTAGCAAACCCTATTCTTTCCCTTAGGTGTCTTGCACCTCACTTTTCTGTCTCCAGTGAATTGCCTTTGTGGCCATGATTAGGGAATTCTGCTGCCAGGGTTAACTGCCTCTGGGCCTTGCTCGCCTGTGTGGTCTCTGGCAAAGAGTGCTTTGTGAATAACAGCAAATGCTTTGGCTTGCAACGTTTTTCAAATCATGTTTAGCACAGAGGAAAAGCATCTTTGACAGCTCTGCAAACTCAGTCTTGAGATACAATAGACCTTTACATCTCTGCAGTTTTAAAAGTTAATAGCATTTGGTTTAAAACCTGCCTACCTAGATAGTAACATGACAGATTTTAAGCAGCATTAAGCCTCTCTAAAGTAAACAATACTAATACTAAAAAATGGTTATTTCAAGTTCTTTCCTTTTTTTCCCCTTTCTTTTTTGTAAGGGAAAATCTTGCAAACATGGCAAATGTGTATCTTTTCCGTCACTTCATGGAAAAGCAGCAAAACATACAGAAGAAAAGCCTTTCTCTCTGGCTGATTTCCCAAATGTACTTTGAGTTACCAACCACATTTACGAGGCTGCTGGAGCTTCTTTGTACAGTGAGAAAGTGCTGAAACAGAAAAAGCATTGAGCAGAATATGCAATGACTTTGTCACAATTATGGGCATCAAACACAGGGTTTTCAGACACAATCCTTTATCCTGCAGATGTTCCAGCTCAGTATGTTGATCAGCACATTGCCCCAGGAAATTGCCTCGCTGATCAAAAAGTGTCTGTGTGTGCTCCCCTTGCACATATGTAGCTTAGTCTTTCCAGGACAACTACTAGTTTCAATATTCAGCAGATAGCAAAATTGTAGGCAAACAGTTGAAACACTCCACTGGTGCACCTTGACTCATTAGAAATGCTGCATCTATAGTGAGCAAAAATATTCTCCATCACAGCTAAGATTCAGCACCTAGGATGTATGTAGGAATATAACCTTTGCCTCTCTGTTTAAAGCTCTCCTTTGGGAAACAAATGCCTTTTGAGATATCAGGAAATGCAAGCTCAGTCACGGTAACATTTAGTTTTCCTTTCAACCTGCTGTGTATAAAATCTGCCAGTGAGTGAAAATTTTCTTGGTACTGTAGATATGAGGTCAAATCCTTTCCTGTTATTATCTCTTTTGATTAGTTGAAGTCACATCAGAAGAAAATTTAATTTTATCTCTCTCTTGTCTTTTTTTTCTTTTTTTTTTTGCTAGAACTGTGGCCACTGTATAAAGTTGGCAAAGTGTTATTTGTTTCTGTGCCAGAAATAACTTTGCTTCTTCACAAAGCTGATCCATGGATTTGTGCCTTCCTTTGGCAGATACTCACCTTTTGCCACTTTGCAACTGAATTTTGAAGATGCTGAGGGCCAGGACCCTCCTGTGAACTTCACTGACAGCTGGATGGCCTTGGCAGAGAGAACCCATCTTATGGGTAAGCACTGAAAATGGAGTTTCCATTGTGTCCTGATAGTGCCAAGACTCCAAACCACAGGCTGTTCCCCCCCATCAGTTTAATGATTAAGGGCTGAACATTTGGATCTGGGCTCACCCACTTGACACTCTGGGCCTTTACTCAAGATGCCAGGTTGATTGTTCAGCAAGTCACAGCTCTAGGGAAGGTCAGTGTGGCAGGCAGGATTGTCGATCACAGGTACCTCTCTGCCCCATTCCCCATCCTCTTCCATGCTGGCATCTCAGGTGAGGGCCACTAATGAGAAGATTCCACATTCACAGTGTGTCAGGGAAACCAGATTTGTGGCAAAGAAGCACGAGGAGGAACACAGGTCAGACCATCTCTTGTGGACAGGGGAACAGTGAGTCTGTACTTGCCTCTTCAGCAGAGAAGAACAAGGAAGGATTGTATCCTTCTCCTCAGCGTCCTCACCTAATGTCCTTCCAACCCAGCTGAGCCAAACCAGAGGGAAAACTAAAGAAGGAAAATATTCTATGCCTTGCAAAAGGGAGGGGAAGAGCAAAGTGTAATTCTTCAGCTTGCTGTTTCATAGAGAGGCAACATGTGTCCATAATTCAATCTAGTGCTCCCTCATTAGCTCTACAAAGCATTTAGACTTTCATTCAGAAATTGGATTTGGTAGCTCTGACGTGTCCTACTGTGGACCAGAAGGGAAGTTCATTAGAAAAATTGCAAGGCTAAGTCCTTTTTACCTCAGAACAAGCTTTTGGATTTTGTTAATCAGGTACATTTGTCATTTACATTGATGATAAACATTTAACAACTAATCTGCTCTGGGAGGAATGTGATTTACTGCTGCAATCTGGGTTTGTGCTATTAATAACAATAATGATGTCTGGCACCAGTATAGCCAGTTTAAGCAAAGGATAGGACAGATTTCCTGAGCTCAGGCTGGCTCAATGTGGTTTTCCATGTCCTGATGAGAAGAATTTGCCAGAAACAGGCTTGTTGGGATCAAAAGGACATGGAAAAACAAGAGCAGAGTTGTGCAAGTTTGTCATTGTGCTTAAGAATGAATGGTGGGGTTTGACAAGATTTCTTCCATTTCATTTCTCTCAGGTGGACTTAATTTAAGACTGAGCTTTTCAGAGTAGTGCTATGAAAATATTTCATTTTTGAAGTTAAATTTGGGTAGGATTATGAATAAATTGTGTTGGAAGTTTTCTCTACAACTTTTTATTGAAGTAAATTAAGCATTTGTTAAGGTGATGGTTGTTTTGGGGTTGTTTTTTTCTGTTTTCCTAGAAGGTGTTTGTTTTCCTTCAAAAGTAAAGATTTGTTTTCATTACAAAAATGAAAACCTGTAAACTTAAAATATTTGGTTTGGTTGTAAAATTCCATCTCTCCCCCCCCCCCAATAATCAAAATTTAGTTGTTCAAACTTCCAGTACTACTTACAGTATTTTCAGGGAGGTAGGGAGGAAGAGCCAAGAAAGGAATTTCCAGAACCCTCTGGTATCTGTGCATGTTTCTAGCAATTCCCCTGACCAGGATCTGTGCATGTTTTCCTCTATTGCAAAACTGTCTTTTGTTCATATATATTCCTTTTGCAGTGAGAAGAATTCCCGCCAGGTCCGTATCTACACTTCTGGGTAGCTGTTCGCTTTTCCAGCAGTTGGGTTACAAAGAATCAATAATTTCCTTTCCAACTCAGTTATTACACAGAGTCTGGACAAGATTAAGAGCTGTTTGACTGACAGCAGAGCAGCTTTGCCATTAAACAAATGTGAATCCTTCACGTACATGAGCGCCCTTCTCCCAGCGAGGAGGAGCAGCCACTGCGGCCCTTGTGCACTGGTGCAGCGTTTCCTTTTTATGGCTGATGGCTTAAATAGCACAGCTGAGAGCTGCATGGCTCTGCTGCTGCAACATGATAGGTCTCGGAGGGCAGCAAAGGTTAGGTGCCATTTTGATGATTTTATTCTGTTTGATTTCCAGCTTTTGAAAGCTGCAGCCCAGCCCTTCGCTGAAATCTTTCTGACAGCTGTGTCATCTCAAAGACCTGTCACCAACATTTTATTCATACATTTACTTCTTTATTGAAGAATTGTTTTTCTTTCAGGTGTGCCTGTTTGGAATGAAAATACTATTTTTGTAATTACTTGAGCGTTTTTCATTTTGGGCAAATACAAAGTGTGGATTCTCTTTTCATCCTTTCCATTGCAACCTCTGTAATATATTTGATTGATAGATTTTTATTACTATGGTTACTCCAATTTTACACAGTAGATTTTATTTGTGAGAGTAGCATCCTGCTCTGCCCTCATTCAGCCTACTTTGTTTATTATTGTTTACTGGGGGGATGGAAGGGCTGTGCTTTCCTTGAAGACAAGCTTGGCTCAAATAAGGAGCTTCTCATGTCTGTAAATCCACTGTGTTCTGCACTGCTACGTTACAGAGAGAGGAATCTTAGGTACTGAAGTACAGAGAAATTTTGCTGTCCACAAGAGTTCAGAAATCACAATCACACAGAGAGCTTCCATCTTATTACATGGCGCTTTTCCTTTCTTTCTTATCCCTTAATTTTTATTTTAAAAGAAGATTTTTGCAGCGCAAGTCACAGTGATTTACTTGCATGCTGCAGGCTGATTTAGGATGCTTATTCAATCAGTCTGCTTCTAATGACACTAGAAATACCATAATGGATGGAACATTCCTGTCTGCTCTAAATTGGATTAGATGGTTTACTAATGTAATACTGGCAAGCCAAATCAGCCTGTGATGCCATGGGGATTAATCTATGGAGAATACTTGATCTCTAATGCCCATGTGCTAGTTGAAGTGCAGTCATATCTTTTGATTTAATAAACCATTTTTGTATTTCCCAACAGTATATGTGTATTTGAGCAGGATGAGCTAATTGGTAGAATTAGCCTTTTTAAATGAAACTTCATAACTTGCTGCTAAATGGAAGAATACTAAATACTTCAGTCTTAAAAGATTTGGCTGCTGTTTATGCAATTTCTTCCCAATAGCTTAAATACTAAGGACCACACAAGGATATGGTGTTCTCTGTTAAGAGACAAAACTAAAAATGCTGATATGTCTTGGAAAATACCCATTTGTTACTGAACTGAGCAGTCACAAAATGTTCATATCCCAGTAAGTCCAATATATTAGATCTGCTTTTATTCTCATCATGACATGCTTTGTTTAAAAGTTAAACCCTGATATACAAACATTTACAGATTGATGATCAAATCCATTTTTGCAAAATAGGTTGAGGAACAAAGAAAAATTATACAGTGCCATGTTCTTGGTGTCACTTGCTGGTTCTGTAGTGTTTGCTGAGGTGTTCACTCAGGTCTGTCTAAGCTTTGGCTGGCAGATGGCTTGTGCAGGGAGCAGAGAGACACAGGGGAAGGACTGAGAGAGCTGCAGAATTACAAAGCAAAAGCTTCCTCTCTGTTTAGGTGCATGCAGCTTCATACACCTGTACAAATTGCTTTTACCAAAGTGAATGTAAAATGTCTGTGTTATGCCCAAGTAACTTTGATGTTAAATAAGTCATCCTACACCAAACTAAATCTGCTGTGAAGTTGTGATTGATTTTGAAGGCAGGGAGGAAGTATTTTGGTTAAATTAAAAAATTAATTCATATATGTATATATTACATATATATTTCCCAGGTATAATTGCCTTAATTCAAATAGCCATGACATAATGCCTAGAGACCTGAAACAAAATCCTTCCCCTTAAGCCCTCTGACTTAGCTGCTTCCATGGCAAATGCTTCAGACTTCCATACAAATGATATAATCATGAAACAGTACCTACCATGACATGAAAATACATAATTTTCCCCACCAAATTATGCATGCCACACATCTAAGACAGACACATCTTTCCCTTTTCCAGAACTGTGACAGATCCTAAATGGAATATCCTGAATAACACCTGGGTTTGACACACTTCCTATATTGTGTAACACAGCTGGAATTACAGGATTTCCAGTTACATGTTTTGAAGTATGCACCATGTAGAAGCATGTGTTTCCAATCTTGGCTATTCACAAAATATCAGACCATAAAATAATTACATGCTAATAAATAGGAAAAATATTTCAGATTTTTTAATGGTTTAAACAATTATTATTAGGGATATCTTTGCACAGTAAATAAGCAAATCTATTTGAAAAGTACTTTGACAAACAGTACTATAAAAGCAATACAGTTTCTACAATATTGTCTGAAAACATTTTTCAAGAACCAGCATAAAAAGAAATCATGAGACTATTTGCTATTCTGTATCAGATGTTTTGGACAACTTCCGTAGCCTCTGTGTAGCTAGATATCAAAATACATATATCAGCCAGTGCAATCTCCAGTGCATCATTCTGCATTAGAGATTGTCTGTTCATTCACTGGTTCACTGGTAATTAGAGTGGGCTTTCAGGCCTACTGCTTCAAACGATGATTTACCAGATATATCAAACATCAGAGCATATGTTTAGCTTCCCAGCTGTTTTAGCTGGATATTTAATCCTTTGACTGCCACTGAAACTTGTCCTTCTAAAGACATCTGCAAACATTACTGTATCAGCTGCAGTATTTCTGCAGGCTGGAGTTGCCTTATCCTTCATTAGACCGCTTGTCTTCAGCTGGCCTCTTTAAAATAGAGTATTTCTCACTGGTACTGAGTCATCCTGAGCTCTGCTCCTCCTCCCTTCAGGTGAAAGTCTGGTCCCACTACACCATTCTGTATCCCTCTTTCTCACTTTGCCTTGGTGTGTAGGCCAGAATCCCACTACATGATAGTCTGGCTGTTCGAGGAGACATAACATTAGGTAAATAATTGTGGAGGTTATTTCCTGTGGCTCAGTTGGTCAATCATTATTTTTTTCCAGCAGGGAGCTTTCTGATAGATGTGGACAGCTGGTTTTTGACTTAGGCTACCGGCTATAAAACATTTCTAGCAAAGGGAGGACACTTGTGGTGATAAATCAAGTTCAGGAGAACTGGCATGCATGATTTGGTGTGTTTGTATGCTACTGACATGAAGGGACACCTTTTCAAATACCATTGCTTGAATTGGGCACAACTATTTCTGTGCAAGAACAAAGCCTGACTTTTGCATTTAAGCAGAGCTTTGCATTTGTTTGTGCATGAGCACTTGCTGACTGCTGTGTCTTGAGGAGGTACATCTGAGATGTTGCTACACTGGAAGTCTGACACTGAAGGATATCCATCATATGTGGCATGTGAGTGTTGCTGTTAGGCTCTAAATTTTAGCAGAGTCAGTCAGTCAATTTAGAAGAGGAGTGGAGTTGGAAATAAAGTTATTAGTTAAAATTTACAAAACATGCCAGATGCAATCATGAAATTAATATGTTTGGCTTAACATCTGAATAATGAAAAATAGTCTAAGTAATAGAAATAGAGTGATGTTATGTACTGGAGTTTCTAAGTATGTTTTTGCCTATTGGGATAATTCCTGCAAGGTGCAAATGTTCCTGGGCACACAACCTTTGTAGAAAAACTCTGTGGAGCCCCAGAAGTCTCTCAGCGCTTAAAAACTGCTGAAGAAAATTCCAAAACATACCCATATAATTATCTATCCCATGTACAGTGATTACATACTTTAGATGAGTGCATTTATTCGGGGTGTCATGCACTGATTTGCAGGTAAAAATGGCTTTGAAAGGAACTGAAATAACAGGGAGAAGAAGTTCTGGAGTAGTTCCATTAAGACCTCGTGCAGTCAGTTCAGTGACTGGAACACTTTGGTCTGTATCTAACAACTCCAAAAAGCTATTATTCTGAGGGCGTTCTACGATTTTAACTTCCATCATCCAGCTTATGTCAAGCTCAAAGTGAAAGATCAGTAGGTTTTGAACAGTTACAGAAACTTCTTACATTTCTGATTTGAAACAATACTAACAGCAGTAGAAACAAAGATGTAGTCATTATATAGCTATATATATATATATATATATAAAACATTTGTTTTGTATTCAGGATTCACTTCCCTGTGTACTGTCCGAGACAGTTTTAACATTTTAAAGAGCATGCCATAAATCTACCCCTGGTATTTTCCACAACTGTTTGAAGTTATGAGAAAACAGGCTCTGAAACCTTTGCTCACCCATGTATGCACATAAATTTCTTCTGGCTTTCCTCGCTGTCAAGCAATTATAACTCGTAACTGCTTCCAAAGACACCTGACTGTCCTGATGAAGAGCTGTAACAATCAATTGTTCCAATAAACGTGATGACACTCAGAGCCACATGAAGGTAGAGTCAGTGAAGAGCAACAAACAAGCAATGGTTCACCATCACCTAATCCGGCAGTGCCGCCTCTGAGAATGTTATGTTGTGTGCCTAGCACACCCTGCCTTGTGCAAGAGGAGGACAACTGCAGCATGATGATGATGACGACTTGGAACAGCACAAGAGTAATCTTCTGGGTTTGTGTTCCACCACTTTGTACTCCCTGACTTTCAGAAGCAACCATTTCATAAAAGTCGTATTTGCTTTCCTTTGATTTACAATTATTGAAATTTTAATAAGGATTGTGCAGCAACTCCAGACATCACATATTGTCAGTGAGAAATTATAACTTTATTGCAGCACACACTGACAGCCAACTCATAAAAATGAATGACATTCTATATCATAACATCTCGTAGGCTGTTCAGAATGTTAATAGCTCACTTCATCTTTCTTTAGCATAATGAGGCAGACAGTGTACCAATATTCAACGTGAAAATGAAGATTAAGAAAATTTGAATTGAAGCAAGAAAGTAGCATTTAGCAGAGGTTCAGGCAACATTCAGATAAAAAGTTTCAATTAAAGTACTCTTAGGGAACCTTTTATCACAGGAGCAAGGCTTAGTTACCAAATACCAACACTTACTACAAAAAATATAATTTAAAAATGGCTTTTGAAATGCTGCTTCTATAGTCTTTCTCTTATCCCATACAGTACTCTATTTTTCTGCAGACTCAATGGTATAAGTTTGCATTGTTTTAGAATAATCTATTTTTCCATAGTAGATCAAGCTAAAAATTGAAGCAATATTTAGGAGAGAGATTTTTACTGCTTTTATTAGCAGTTCCAAAGGTACCTACTCAAACATGGGCAAAACTGTCCAATTACCTACCCAAATCTGCCAGTATTGTTAATCAAAACCTCTGTAGTCACTGGTTAAGAGTCCTGGTTAAGACTTCTGCAGAGTCATTTAATCAACTACGAACATATTTCTCCATAGTATGAACTTGAATCAGCCAACTACTTATGAGTAAAACAGTGTACCTCAAGTTGCTGCTACTGGCTTTAATTTTGGTGGTGATCAAAGAAAAACTCTCACTTTAGCTTTTAAGGGCTCCTTCTTTATCTCTAAATATATCAAAATTAAAGAAATTTAAAGATTTGGAAAATTCCTTAACAAAAATATTTACCTTTTCTTTTTCAAAATATATGCACTTTCAAAACAGTTTTATGGATCTGCATTATCTTAGTGCAGTGCCTGAGGCAAATGTAGCTCCCTGGATGTGGAAATAGAATTGTATCTGTTGGAGGGGGATTCATCCCATGGTGTGGATAGAGCACAGTAGATTGATATTCCTTCTAGGAACAAGGTGGCAGATTTGGTCCTTAATTGCTCAGGAGGGAATTTTCTGTGGAGTGTGAAAAATGTCAGATCTGTACAATGTTTCATCCACCTGAGAAGTATTTGTGGTTATCAGCTTACTTTGGGGTCCACAGGTTGTTGGTGCTCAAGGGCACCGGTCCCAGCCAGACTGGGACTGCCACAGAGAGCCCTCTGCTGCTGGAAGTGGCCATGGGTCCAGGACAAACTGTATTTTCATAAAATCCCAGTGATAAAGTAGATAACTTAATCTTCAGGATTGGTTTTTACCATTATTCAACCCAAAAAGTGATTTTTTCAGAGCATTCCCCTAACATCTGACACCTGCAATGTTGTCAGCTAAAGTACATGAAGTAACAGTAGCATCCTGGAAGCACTACTAAAGACACATCCAATTTTCAGCCAATTTAATTGAATTTTCTATCCCTGTTCCAAGTACAAAGAAATTAGCACTGTATGTTCCAGCTAAAGGAGACACTCCTCGTGATGTATGCTCTCTGTGGAGATCTGTCTGCTCAAATGTAGTGCTCCTCCTCTGTTTGTCTGAGCTGCTTTGGCTACTGCTTTTTTCACCCTTTTGATTTTAAACTGTTATTCCTTTGGTGTACTTTTCAGCTCATGCCCTCTGGGTTTTCTATCACAACCAACGATTCATTCTGATTTGTTACTGAATGACCTAAGTTGATTCCTGATTTGATTCTTCACTCATTAATACTTTTTATTACGGATGATTTTGAAATCTACTCTGATACTTTGAAACATCCATTCTTACAAAGGTTTAGTGATTTGTTGAATCCCCTCAGTTTATCACATTATGTTAATTTTCCTTCTTGCAGAATGGGCCATTCATTAGAATTGAGTATGTTACTTAATCTTCATCACAGTAATAAACTATTCTTTTTTCCTTCATATTTGTTTCCTCATTGTGAAACTGAAGATTTCTCTCCCTTTCCTTGCTTGACCTCTGCTATTTACCAGCTGCCCAGGGCTCAGCAGTACGTTTAAATCAATGACCCTGCATGATGACAGCTCTCAGAGCCAGCCAAAGCCCCCTCTCAGGCCCTTCTTTCTCCCCTCTGGTTGTCTCCTCTGTGTCTCCTCCTTCCCTCAGCAGTATGGGATTCCTGCTCAAATTTCCTTTCCCTTAATTCATTTGGTTCGATATCCTGTCAAGCACACAGGGGTTATATTGATATTTATTGGGGTTTTTTTCCCTCCTCCCACAAAATTAAGATTTACTTCTTTGTATTTCTGTAAATAAAAAAGGTTAGACTGCTTTGCTGTCTTTTGGTGATTTGCCTTGTTTTCAGTACACTGTATCCATTCCTAAGGCTATCAACCTCTGCTGGATATTTCCTTGCACTCAAGGTCAGCTCCCAGCTTGCTAGAACATACCTGCAATTACTTTTGGAATTAAGAAAGCTTGGCTAGTCTGGTTAAACACAGTGATTCTTAATCCAATCTATACCATTCCTTTTATTTCACTGGCAGTTGAGAAGGCAGTAGTGAAATAGCTTTTGCAGCAACTTCATATATTTGATTTTATCAGTAAGTCTTAGTTCCCACATCTGATTGCTCATTGGAAGAGCTCAGAAGTAATTCTCTAAATCTAGTGAGTTTAATTTATCCCTGTGTCATAAGTATGTTCAGCTTGGCACTGGGGGTCTGGTGTAGATAATGCTGCTTTAAAGGTTATCTGGCTTTCTGCAGGGCTTGGGAAGCTCAGCTGCAGTGGAAAGTAACCTGAATGCAGCTGTTGGCTGGCAATGTCATGAGCACCAACAAACTCATTGCAGGAAGAGCAGAGGTAGCCTGTACATGGGCTGATGGCAGGTAGGGATTGTCTCCCAGGCTGATGGAATCACATCTCACACCTGCAGTATGGCTGCACCATTTGCTTCAGCTGGTGGCAGGCAGGGACTGTCTCCTGGCTTGATGGAACCAGCTCTCACTCTTGCAATACAAATATACTGTAAAGCAGGAATTGTTTGGGCAAAGCTTCTGCACATGGAAGAGCTTTGTGTGCCTGGTTACTTCATTTGATTGCCTTGAATTCATGAGAGTTCAATTGTGTAAATCTGGTGCAAGCTGGGTAAAATTACATGGATTGTCTCATTTTGCACCAAGTCACAGAGTAGCTGGTAGTGAGCAGCAAACAATCACTCTACCTGATATCTCTGCTTTCCCATTTACCAAACTTCTCTTTTCATGATTCAGGTATCTGTGGTCTTTTCCTCCTCACTTGGGATTTGGACTGGTTTATCAAATGTTGATTTTCTGTCTTCTGTTAATATTTAGCTCGTGCCATTTCTCTGAGAAATTATTATTGCAATTGCTGAATGCCATTTGTGGTCAAAACACAAAAGTACCATTGTTCATATACATCATCTGTGGTGCCACTGGCATGCAGAAAATGCATAAATACACTTTCCAGGCTTCACAGCCTTGAAAAGTAATTGATGTTTTGCATAATTATCTGATAGATACTTACAGGTAGATGGCTTCATACTCTTTTACACCCTCTAGTTTCTGTAGTCTGTTCACAACCACTTGGATGTAGTGCATTCTGAAGCCCTGCTTCCCAGGAAGTGGCTGGACATTGCCTGCTGATGGGAATTATAGAATAAATCTTTTGTTTTCATTTGCTTCCACACATGACCTTTGCTTTTGCTTTATTAAACTGCCCTTATCTTGACTCACAAGGGGTTTTTTTTCATATTATTTTCTCCCCCCAGTCCTGCTGAGGATGGGGGTGATAGATGGCTTGGTGGGTACCTGGCATCCAGCCAAGGTCAGCCCACCAAACAAGGATATATTTCTAACTCTTATTTTGGACACACAGTATTGTGCTGTTATCCTCAAAAGCATTGACTAAAACTTCAATTGTGTACCTTACCACTGCCTTGTCTCTTTCCTCCCCTGTTCAGTGAGGTCAAAGCTCTCCATGTTTCCATTAAAAAAAACATTTAAGTACAGAGGAAAGAGGATCTTCTATTGATTTTAAGGATACAGTTTTATTTAGAAAAGAATCACAGAAACATTTGGCATGGGTATATGCTGACCAAGTATGTCTGTGCTTTAATACAGCATATCCACAAGCAAAATGGGAGGTGCAGGATAGTTGCATAAAATCAGCATTAAATGTCCATACTGAATATGTTGTCTGGAAGAACATCATGATAACTTCCTTGATTTTTAGACAGCTTGAACAGAACTGAGACCAACTCACTGAATTTCTTTGTCTGTCCATGTCTGTTTGCTCATGTGGAAACAAGAATATTTTCTTCCTCAATATGGTGTCACAGATCTCAATTAACATGCTTTCATTGTCTCAGCAATAAAATGTTTTGTTCTCTTGGTCTAAATCCAGTGTAAAAGCTGCACATGGGCAACAACAGAATTAGAGTCTGTGGTATTATTAGAGTCCTAGTAGTCATAAATCATAGTTAATTTCAATTAGGGGGTTAAATTTACAAAATAAAAATATGGAGCCACTGTTGTGCATAATCTGAGAAGGGACAGTGGGAGAAATGGGAGATTAAACAGTTGCTAAATTATTATCAGCTAACAAATGCAAACCCTCTCATACTGACAAAGCATTAAGTAGCCTGGAACTATTAAATTACAGTCTTCAAAATGTTTGATAGGTAGAAAAAAAAAAAAAAAAAGGCTTTTCTGGGTCATTGCAAAGGAACTTATGTCACTCTTTTTAAGATAGACCCAGTGAGAAAATGTACTGATTTTAGGTCTGCAGACGTGAGTGTTGTTATAACTCTAGTGTTGTAAAATCTGTACTTTTGATTCGTGACACATATTCAATGTTTCTTCCCTATAGTTCTGGAGCTAATTTGATTTAAAACACTATTATCTGAATGGAACATGTCCTAAAAAGCAGAACACAATGGATGTTAAATATTGACTTTTCAATTGGAAGGATGTATTCATTATACAGCTAGAGTTAGCCTATCTTAAATGTTCATAAAAAACAGAATCAAAAAGCTATAGAATCAGTCCTGAAAAGTACCCTTTTTTATATCAGTAATGATCTTCTGACTCTGCTTTTTATTACTTCTACTGCTGTCAACTATCTGATGTTTAGAAGCTCTCTTCCCTTTATGGCTTAAATAATGTTATAGACTCATTTAAAATTGTTGTGCACAACAAAAAAACTGTTCTGATAACTGCTGTTTCAGGTTTCCTGTAGGTGGCCTCACACTTTCTAATTTTATGATAACCAAAAAATGGCCTTGAAATATTTTTCCTCTCTATTTAAAACTTTCTAGATTATATGGAAGTTGCATTACTCAGTAATCAAATCCCCTTTCTTTCTTCTTTTTTAAATCCAGTTTTCACGTAGGACACTTTCAAAACTTGTTAGGCTAGTTATTTATATTTATTAAATTCCATTTGGCTTAGCAGGTAGAGTAGCAAAGGAGAGTATAATCCAGTGTTACAACTCCTCACATCCCAAGTTCTCTGCAGACCAAAGTAGGACAGACCACTCAGCCCTAACTTCTCAGGCCCTGCCTCTGCTGGCCTCTGTCATTCCCAGTACACATCTGTTTGCAGATGGGGAATCCAACTATCCTGGCTTTGTCTTTAGTGGATTTTCTGGCTGTCTCTGTGTTGCAATGCATATGGGACTCAACCAAGACCAAGTGTTATGTCCATTCTGTATACTTCCTGCACTGTCAAACCTGCACAGGTTTAGTTTTGCTCTGGTTCAGGTTATTCTTTGACTGTGGTGATCACAGTTTGCATTTAGTTCTGATTGGAGGAAAAAAATACTGTCTGAGACCAGGAGTTTTATTTGATTGCCAGACTCACTTGTGCTCTAACCATCAGCTCTTGTGTCCGTCCTTCTTTCTCTGAACTAATAAATATTTATAAAGTAAAAGATTGGTAACTGTCCCATGTGGCTGATTAGGGTACTTACCTGGCATATTATCCCTGTTCTCCATAATCCAAAGCAGAGGCGTGGTCTGGGTCTCATCTGAGTGCCTCAGCCACACAGCTATTTACTGCTTGGGGCTTTCCCCCTCTTTCTTCCAGGGCACACATTCCACACCAAACCTCAGAAATTGTTCCAGTGAAAATATAACCTAGCAAATATCCTTGACCAGGTTTAACCTTCAGCCACAACAGTGACTGAATATTGAGGAACCCCTCTACCACTGCAAACTGCTGAGGACGGGCATGCCTCACTTGATGAGAGTAATTGCTACTCTTGATAAATCCCTACAGCAGTGCTTTTCCTACAATCATTATTTCTATCCTACCTTCAGTGGGCCTGAGGCTGTGATCTGCTGTTCAGAGTCTTTTCTGGAAGAAATTAAGAGATGAAAAAATCGAGGTTTGATTAAAAGATGCAGAGCTGAGTCACTTCAGTGGACTGATAACGCACATCCCTAACCATCACTTCCCTTGGCATCGTATCAGCTTTAGTCAAGTTGGGGTGGGGAGAGGTGGAAGATGCTTTGGGAGGGTGAGTTTTTTAGTTATGTGAACTGGCAGCTATATTTCTGATATCTTAGATATCAGTTTTCAGCTTAGTAGAGCTGAAAGTTCTTTTTACAGCTTTCCACTCTACTTAGCTTTTTGCCAAGCCAAAAAGTCTAAGGGACTGCAATATTTAGTCTATTCATGTCCATATAGAGAGCTCATATTTGCAATATCCAACGTAAAGGTGGCTTTGCATGACTCCTGTTTAAGCAGACGCTTGAGGATCCCTGAAATAAGGGAGCTCCAGAAGAATCACCCATCGTGTAAGTGCTTCAGAAGGTGTAATGCATTTCTTTCCTACATCCAGGCATCTCTAAATGCTGATTATTCCTGACTGTCAGCATGGCCTTTTGTAGCCACAGGTATTGGTATAATTGAGAACATCCATCAGATATCTCTCAATTCTCATCTAGTACTACACCTGATCAAGATTTTAGAAAAGGGTAAAAAAAGGGGAAATTGTGATGCAGCATTTTACCACTGCAAAAGTTTATTGGATTCAAGTTTGTTGGAGCATCTCAGAGTAATCTCTTTGCTTTATCAGTAATTGCAATCATAATAGAAAAAATTATTTCATTTAGATGATCTGTTTCTACAAAATAATTTGACATTTCTCTAAAGCATTCTCGTACATTTTTTTAATTCATGGGAAGTTTAAAAATTTTTCTGTCTTTTTCAGATTCAGAAAGAAAGGAGATTTCATAATAGTGACATATCTTTTTTAGGAATTGTACAGTTGAAATTCTGTGGTGAGAACTTTGTTAATATATCTTGGATGAGAGCGAAAACTATGGCGGAGATATCACCAAAAGAGTGAAGCTGTCAGCACAGTTTGTGACTTGCATGAGAGGGCTTGGGGAGCTGCTCACTTTCTGTAGAGGTCTGATGGCTCTAAGGATGGGTGTAAGGTTGGACACAGGAATCACAGCACTAAGCCAGAGGCAAAAGCAGGAACCAGGAGTCCCAGTCTGAACAGGAGGGAGTAGCAGCACCTTTGATGTCTGAAAGAAAGGGACAAGTTCCTTATGCAATAGAAATAGAAATACATTGAAATAATACTATAGCAAATGGAAATTGTTAAAAAAAAAGTCCTATAAGGTCACGAGCACAAAAAAACCCCGCTCTGATTTTAAACCCCACATATTTGTGTGTAGTGAGTCTGCTAAAAGTTTTGCTTTCCTTTTCAGAAAAAAGTAAGAAACAACAAAATGAATGGTTCAAAATAACTGCATCTTTACATGTACTTGCAAAACAGTAAAGAATAACCTCAAGACTATTCATTTGGATGATTTTTGCCTCTTTGGTAGACTCAGGTGGTTTAAATAAGCTCAAGAAAAGGCAGCCATTATTATAAACTCCTTGTTGTGTTTTTATGGTATTTCTCCCCAAGTGCTTGTGTACTCTTGCTAAAATAAACTGTGCTTTCAGAATATTACTGATCCCTTCTCCACAGTGGTCACAAAGCTCCAGAGAGAAGGATTACAGTACATTTCACCTAAAATCTAAATGTAACTTTGTCCTCCAGGTTATATCTGCATCACCTGGGATGCTCATACTGGTTTTATTTAACTGTTTTTACTGGCTGAAATAGACACTTGCAGCAACATAGCCAGGAGACCATGGGTTCAACATAATTTGGGGGGAAAAAAATACGAACAGCTTGAAAGGGGAGATAGAACCCCCTCCCAGGAGAGACTGGGGGACAAGAACTGATTCTTCAGGGACAGTGGGGAGAGGATGAGAGTTATGCAGTGGCTGTGGGAATTACCTTTTCTTTAAAAAAAATAAAAATGCTGTATTTCAATTTCTGTAAAGCAGACAACTTTTTTCAAAGTAGTTGCTGAAACTTTAATCTTGATTTGATTGTGTCTGGGTTTCTTTTATTTGTGAATATTCCAACATCCAGCCTTTGATGTTACCTTTAAGCAGAGCTTTATCAGGTCCTGAAAATAGCTTCACAGATGAAAATTTTTTTCTATTGTATTAGCCTGGTTTGAAAAGAACATAATTGACCTGCTATAATAAAAGATTTGACTTTAAAGTTTGATCCCAGCTTACAAGGGTTTGCATCTCTTGGTTCTGCCTTTTGAACACTTAAACAAGAGACATTTTTCAGCTTCTAAAAGGCTTTTAGCTCATCCACATGTATGGACAGTACCTAATGGACCCTACCCATTTATTCATTGGTCTCCACAGCTGTGAAATGTGATTCTTTTACAACTTCAAAATGCTTTCTATTTTTAGGTCAAAATGAAAAATCCATTTGTCTTATTTAGCTTTTTAAATATTTATTTTATGGTATTTTACATTCTTCCTGCTTTTGCCCTGGGGCATTTCTTCAAATGTGCACGTGATTGAATTGGTTTTTGAGACTGGCAACAGGAGCCAGGTTTCACTTCCTCTGAAACTGCAAAAAAAGTGATGGGGCTTTATTAGAGAAAGGGACTATTGCATTTGCCTTGTAAGGAAGAAGAAAAGCTGTACTGAAAAGAATTATCATGATGGAAATTGAAAAAGAATGGGCTGAATTCTTTTTTGGATGTGCTGGCTATGCCAGGTGAGAATCTGGCCCAAGAATTTTTCTGTAGTCTGTAACTTGAGGGAGGCATGAAAAGTCAGCCAACAACATTTAATTGTCCATAGATCTTACCACCCCAATGGAAAAATATGATGATTTCTTACTGAGAAGCAGAAATATATTCTGTATTTGCAATGTCTCTCCTATTTCCACTCCATAGGTCTGTGGAATCGAACATGTCAGGTCAAAGGATGGAAAATTTTGTTTCGGGGGAAGGCACTGATTGAACGGCTGAAGGCTGATTCTGCAGGCTGTGCTCAGGTGCAGGGGTTCCTGCTCACTTACACAGACCTATTGATGAGAACTGGAGCTCTGCACTTTACAGATGCTGGGCTGGGGCTGAACAACCCAGCTCCGTGTTTATGCAGTCAAAATTCTCACATCAGCTAATGGGAATTGTGTGAGAACAAGAATTTAGTAAAAGGGGAGAATGGCAGGATTTGGACCAGTACCAAATGCTTAGGAAAGGCTGTGCTTCCTGCCCTCTCAGTTAGAAGTTGGGTGTTGTGAAACAGTCAGTAGTGCCAAGACAGTTGGCAAGTGAGCAAGACTGAAATAATAGAATTAAAGGAGAGAAGGACTTTTTGCAATTAAAATTGCATGTACTGGCATTTCTAGTATGTGGCAGAGATCCTGCACATTTTACTCCTGAGTAACAAAGAACAGAGCTGTGTATGTCACCATGGAAATGTAAATGGAGCTCCTTTGACAAACAGAAATGTATGCCATTCCTTTATGCTCAGATGAACTGTTCGTAGTGGGATGCAAAAGAAGAATGGGATGTCTGTTACAGAAAAGATATGAACATGCAATTGTAGTACCTTGTTCCCCCTTCTGTTAGATTTTCATTAGGAGCTTAAAACATGCAAGGAGAAAAAGAGAGGGTGATTTTTTTTCTGAACTAATTATTTAATACAGTATTTATAGCAGGCAGTGAAAAATAATAGTGATCAAACATGTGGCAAAGAGCACAGAGGTAAAGGTGTAGGTTTGTACACTATGCTGCTTCTGCCTGGGATGTCTACCTGCTTATTTTTCCATAAAAAAAGGGGATGGATATTTGTGAAGGAAAGGAAATTCCAAAACGGGTGGGAAGCTGCGTTACAATATTATGAAGCTAATTGGAGAGATTTTTTTGTTTAGTTTTTATGATCAACAGATGTTTGGGAATTTGTGTTCTAATTCTGACTGCATCATTCTTTTCTTGTTTGAGGCATGAGTATTTGTAGAGTGCAAGTTAAAAAATGAACAACAATCTATACTGGGAGCTCAGGAATTCATAACCTTGCTAATATTCTGAAGATATCAGCTTATATTTTTGCTGTGTTCCATTTGGAACAAAGAGCTTGTTAAATAATATCAAATATTTTCTGGGGTTTATGTTGCTGCTTTAACATATGTTTGTGCTTGATTCCACCAAATACTTCTGAGTTCAACTCCCACAATGAGTCTGAGTGTCTGGCTCACATGTTTGGGTATTTGAACTAGAAATGTTTTAGGAGATCAGCAAAGGGAGGTGGAGTTGCCAAGCCAGTTGCTCTAGACTCAAACCATAAAGGCAAAGAAAACAGAGAAGGATTTAAATCCAAACTCTCTATTTACCTTTTTACTCCTTTCGGAATTATGTTTTACAACTGTCATAAGATGAAATAACTTTAAAATCTTCAGCAAGCCAATAAACTTTGCAGTATCCTGTTTTCCTCTCAGGAATAAGGATGAGGCTTCTGCAACTCAGAAAGGAAAAATTTTAATGGCATCTGTTGTTCACTTTATTTCACTTATTTTCATTTCTTTCTAACAGAAACCACCCAGTTGCTTCTTTAACCCATATTCCTGATTTAAAATAAATCAGAGTAGCAAAGATGCTTCACCCAGCTCCTGTTTTGGATATGGAATCTTAAATAGTCTCAAGGAAATTTGTCATACAGATATAGTGTGCTCTTTGTAAGTTACAAAGTAACTTTTTTTTGAGTAAAGCTAATAGAAAAAATTAATGGAAATCATGAGCAATCTGAGGATTTTCTAATAACAGAAAAGGTCAGTAAATTAGTAATTGCCTCTGAAATATAATCATAATACTGCCTAGTGACTAAATTGGCTTATTAAAATATGCTCAGGAGTGACCATTAAACTATTCTTTATGCATTATGAATTAACTATCTTTTTTTTTTTTAATTTGGAAGAAATTCACGTTTAGGAAAATTAGGGAAAATGCAGTGCATTCAAAGATAATGATAATCACATTATTTCTGTAGACATCGTGGAGAAGAAAGTAAGCTAAGGTGATGCTCTTTGTTCCCTAGGTACTAAAATGGAACTGATTTTGAAATGAATGTGGTGCCAGGCAGCAACACTTCACAGTCAGTTGGGACAGAAAATACCCAGCTGACCATGCAGGATTGCTGCAGGGAGACAGAATATTGGGCAGTCAGAGTGAGAGCAGCGCTGGAGAAAGGACCACAGTAGATTATGTCTTCCTTCCTCACAAAGTATCTATTTTTCCCCCAGAAGTTAGTGTTTTAGTGTTTCTTTAAAAGCTGATATTCCACATCTAAGCTAATAATCCTTCAGGATAACTTTAAGGTAGTTGTTTCCCAAATACCTTCTGGAGGATCTGGTACCACCTTCTCCTTTCTGACCACCGTGTCTCATAGCCTGGATCTCATCTTGATTCCTGCTAAATAACAGGATTTTGATGACTGCAGCTTCCTCTTCCCCCACCACATCGATGTACAATGATAAATATTGTACTAGAGAAAAACTAGAGCAGATTTCTCTAGGAAGTACAAAAGAAAAATTCTGACATAATCTTTTTAAATTTTCTGAAGAAAACAGTTTTAGCTATCTTGGTAAAATGGACAGCCATGCTTGTAGGAGACCTCCTTTGTATAGAACTGTTGCTATTATTACTAATATTGGTAATAATATTATTACTATGGATAATAAGAAGTACCAGAAAATCAGGTATAGATCTGAATTAATAATGATGAAGCTAGGCATAGAAGTTATACTACTAAGAATAACCTTTTACCCAACATTTTCTAGAACATCAGAAAAAGCTCATTAATCAAATATTTTAAATTTCAAAACATCATGTTACTTCAAAAATAGAGCACTCTTCAAAAATAGGCAATTCTCTCTTAGATGTGTTCTCTGAATGGGAGTTCCCTACATATGTAGGCTGCCCAGCAGCAGGGTAAGATGCAGCACACAGCTCGTTTCCCAGCCTGTTCCTACCCAGTACCACAAACATCATGTTCAGCACTGGTGTAGACAGGTCTGTGAATGACAATTCAGGAAGCTAGAAAAGTCTCAGTGAAGTAGACAGCTGGAGAGCTTGTCACAGAAAAATTACATTAAAAGATTCCAATCCACCAAGTCTTTTTTCCCATATGCTCAAACACCTGGAATACAGAAGAGCTTTCTATATGTACGTATGTAGCCAGACAAAATGTTGTGCTGACTTCTACCTACTAGAAATTGGTACATCATTTGTTGTATTTAAATGCCCAAGGGACACACTACAGTCAGGAGCTGACAGGTACCAAGGATCTACAAAGATTGATAAAGAAGAGCTTGAAAAACGCTTGAAAATTATGTAACAAAGAAGGAATAATATATAATAACCTGATTCTGTTCTGATTTTCATCTGTATACATCTGAGGTAATTTATGGCAATCAGAGCAGAATTCTAGATTTGCATTTTGACTAAGTTTGATTAATGCAGCAGATACTGATCTTGCTATAAAGTTCTAAACCTTCCTTTTACATGTTATTAAAAAACCAAAAATTCTATATGTTATTCACAAACAGATGCTAATGTTGTTACCTTTCACAGGTTTTTAAACTAATTTTCCAGTATAAAGTACTGATTCACAGAGAATCACTAATAAAATCGAAAATACAGCACAGCATTCTTTTATGGTGCCAGCACTGCCTGGCAGTGCTCTTTACAAGGAAGTATTCTTGTCTGATAAAAGATTCCACAACTAAATTCATTCATAAAATTAAGATTAAACAATTTTCTTGTATCTCTTCTGAACTTTCTGGAGGGGTCATGACTGCACTAATGAAGGTTAAGCAGACTGAGGAATGATTGGTAGAAAATCTGTGGGAGACCCCAAATACGTGTAGCTTATAGAAAAAGCATTATAGCACCTACCACATCATCTGTCATATCAGGTGAAAAAACTCTTTCTTCAATTCCCCAGGCATTTCAAAGATAATTACTCTAAATACAATGGGTGAAGAATCCTATTAGTTACGAGTCAAGTGTTCAAGCTCATTTTTTCCCCTCCTTCTGTTTCATAAATTTGGCTGGTTTTTCACCATCACTTTTTAAATTTACAACTGTGTTGAGTCCTACATTGAAATTATAATTGAAACTGAAGCCACAGAAACATGTAAGACATGCAGTGCCCCAGGTCAGTTTGCTGTGCACAAGCAGGACAGCAGGCAAGGAGCCTCCTTCTGCCAGGGGCCTGATCCAGGCCCAAGCTGCCTCCTCTGGTGTAAAGATCAGTGCTAGGACTCCCTGAGCAGACAATGGAAACTAAAAACCTTTGATGTGTCCTTACATCTGTTCATAGACTTGTCCACACTTGAACTGAGGAAGGACATGCTGTGTATTGTGAAAGTATTTCAGCAGATATGGAGTCATCCTGTGAGAATTTGAGACTGGGCATGTTGACTGTCTGCAGAGCACAGCTAGCTTAGTAGTGAAATGTCTGCATCTGAAGGAAAAGAATAACTCATGATTGCCATCTCTTTGCAAAGGCTTGAGTTAAAGGGTAATACCAAAGCTATAAATTTTGCTGGTTTTGCTGTGGCTGTGAACCTACAAAACTTACTTTGTCTTAATGGAAAATCCCACGACAGACTAACAAAAGACTTGGCTGAGGGTGGAGGAGATTGACTTCTTGCAAAAAAAATGTCTATCAGGGAACCAAACTAAAACATGAGGTTTGTTTGTGAAGAAGGGATCCTTGTGTGTGTTGCCATGAAGGTGGTGAGGTGTAAGTACACCGGGTGGGCACAAGTAATGCTTGTCAGTCCCGGGAACCTACGCTTCTACACTGTATTTCCACTGTTAATGTGTCTGGCAGTTTGTTGTTTAAATGGTTCTTCTGACCACTATACACACCTCCCAAAAGGGAGAATGCCACAAAGGGCTTGAATTCAGGTGAACAGAGTGCACAGTTGTATGCAGGGTTTGACAGTTTCTCAGCAGCTTTGACATTTCTTCCCAGAAGAGACAGATGGGTAGGAGAGAGGTCTGAAAGCTCAGAAAGGAGACATGTCCAGCTCACTGCATATCCTTAACAGTCTCTTTGTGGGCTCTCTGCAGTGTGTGTTCAGACTCCACCCTGAGTGCACATCTTCAACCTCTTAGTTCTGTTACACCTGAGATTTTCATCAGGTTAAAGAAAACCCAATATTTCTCTTGCCCAGAGCAATTGTGGGCCCAAACTTTTATAAGAGACTGATTGACGATGATTCTTTTCTCTGTTGGTAGGAAAGTCACGGACACTAAACCAATATCACCCATTAGGTCAATTTGTGAGGGAAGACACAAAAAAAAACTGTCACAAAGGGCAGTCAAGCAACTTAAAATTACCGACACCAAATCAAAATCCTTCAAGCTCAGATGTCAGGCAAAACAGTCACATTGGAAGGCAACATGCCATAGCAATCATACTAGCTAACAAAGAATTCAAGAGGAATTTTATTAGATATAGGAAATATGTTTGTAGCAGAAAATAGAAATGTAGTAAAATACGAAAAAGTGAAAGTCATGCAGCAGTACAACATGAGAGTTTTAAACTCCAGTGCAGTCTTGGTGTTAACATATGGCTGGAGCTACTCAAAATGTAAAATCAGACACCCTAGAGACTAAATGTCTAGAAGAGATTCTGATTCTGGATAAATATACTTCTAACCAAAGTGAAGAGATGAGAAATCAAAATCACCAGCCAGCAGCTTATCTCCACTGGTATGAAGAGCACACTCGGTAGGTGCAGAGTGTGTACTTCAGATGCCAGGACACAAACACTCTCCCAGAGCTGTCAAACGCAAACTGACCGGTGTCAGGAAAAGAGGCCATGCAAGAAAAGTCCTTGGAAACCCATTAGCAAGCAGGAGGCATTAGCAAGGCAGTCACAGCTCTGTAGGGCACTTGGACACAGCAGCAAATGGCAGGAGAAGAAAAGACTCTTTCCTGACCCATTCACTTACATTGGCAAGGAGTTACTAAGGCAAAGAGTACAATCATTAGAAGTGACCACATCCTTAGGTCAAAATAGGCGATTTCTTGATTAACTCAAAGGAGCAGAATCTTCTACTAAACCTTTGAAGTCTCTGGCACTCACAGCTAATCAAATCTACCCAATAACACCTGCATCATTTGTTTTATTATTTTCGACGGAGAACAGAATTTGTCAGAAAGCTTGAACGCTTTATTTGTATACAGGAGAGTAGCAGGGAAGGGTCAGGGGTTCAGCGTGTCCCAGTTTACTTGCTACGTGTATTTTGAAGTGCATTTCTCCTCATGGCTTTGAGACACTAGCAATCTATATGAAAAATACAAAATATTACCTTCCTCTTCCACTGTTTTGAAAGTTGGAGAGATAAGAGGAGCTGTTGGGGAAGCTGTGGCAAGAGGGTGGTGTAGAGGAAAGATTGTTGGCTTCAGCAGGATGGATGTTAAACATTGCTAATGGTTTGGACACCTGGGCCCAGGTTACAGAGAGAGCACAGAGGCTGTAATCACAAAAGAGAGCACTTTTTGGATTTGAGCATCCTTCATCTCTGTCATCCAATGTATTTTCAGTTTCTTCATTAGATGTACAGAAAGGTATTAGTGAAAGGCTCAGTTGCTTTTCAAAGATTTGCTAAGCAATTCTGCTTTGGAAAAAATTATTCTGTGAAGTAAATAAATAAATAAACCTGACAAACGTGTTTTTTCCATAACTCTGCAGAACTGCACATCACCTGCTGGCACTTCTGAATTCAGTGTGCTGCATATCTAATTGTTTTTGCTCTCCTGTATTTTGCTTCCCTTTCAAAAGCTTTTTCTACTGCAATTGGTAAAACATCTTGTGGGCAATTCCTCTGCTTGCAGCCTTGCCTGTCACATTGCTTTTCCTTCACAAATATTATAAGGAAATAGAGAATGACTGTACTGGGGTGATATAGGTTCTTTTGTTGCCATTACATATGGAGAGACTTGTGTTGTAAACCAGCTACCACCTGTTTTCTTCTGAAAATGAAAAAGCAGTTTCTTCTTTCTTATAAAATGCATGAAACATCTAATTAATTTTTCTCATATACAGTCATTTACATAATAAATCCTTGTAGAAACACATACTGAAATCTTAACCAAAATTCTCAGTAACCCATTATGACTTCATGTGTGTTTAATAGTAGTATTTTCATGATTTGGAAAGGGAGGGGGTGTGTACTGTCACACTGTGTTACTAAAGCCAAGAAATCCTGCAAATCATTTGCACTCAGTTTTGGAGTGACAGCTCCTTTGTAGCACTGTGCACGTCCTCTCAGGTCAACTCTTCTCAAACCTTAAGACTTTAGTGTTGGTACCATGGAGTATTTCCTCTTGCAGATGGGTTGAGCACTGTTGCTTCCAGAATTTATGCATGTATTTCTCCCAGAGAGTTTGGAGTTTGACACAGGTTGGCCTGTAGAGACCAAGAGGATGTACTCCACCTCCAGCTCTGCAACATCAGTGGGATCTGTTGTAGAAGGCTGAAAGGCCTGTTGATAAATTTTGAAATCTGGAGTTTTCACTCTCTATCTTTCTATCTCTCAACAATGCACGAATCAGGTTTAAAAAATGTTGCTACCTTCTACTCCATCAAAATGTTGCAAACTCTTTCTATACTGTCTCAGCAAAGTATTTGTCATATTAAGAGCTATAAGATATTTATGCCTCAAACACCATTCTACCTTGATCGAGAAGGTATCAACAATTTAGTTAACCATCAGTCACAAACACAGAAAAAGGTATGGCAGAAAAGCAGTGTGCCACTCAAGGCCGAGCATAGATAGATGGAGTTTAATCATCTCTGGAGCCTCTCTGGGGACTGTGAAGGATTTTCGAGAAGGCCATATGTGACTGTTAAATTGGCTTCAACAAATCAAAATTATCTGAAGCAAAATATGGTTTTTAAATCTATTTTTTAATCTAAAGCACTCAAATTTCAGATAAAACAAGTGGAAAAGGAACTGTCATTTTTAGGACAGAAATCTGTTTTTTTCATAGACAGTAACTGCTTCCTACATTTTTTTTCTGAAACTGTTATTCTCCAATTTAAAACACCATCAATAATGAAACATAATCTAACAATTATGCCAAATTCTCTTGTTCATTTAAATTCTGAGGTGGGGCAGTATTATGCTGACCAGGTCTGAGCCTTATACCTCTTCCAAAAATGCTTTACAGAGAAAGATGAGTTTGGTTCATGTCAAATGACTAGTTTTCATCAATTTTTTCTCCGTCTTGGGGATAAAAGGGCCTGTGGTTTTTAGCTTTTTTAGCTCCAATGGCTAATTCTCTGAGTTCTCTCCCCTACTCTCTCTCCTTCTGTGAGTTTCCATGTCTCAATATTCACTGCAGTGAATGAGGAGTGACTGAGGGAGCTGGGGGGACTCAACCCAGGAGGCTCAGGGGGGACCTTTTCACTCTCTACAACCACCTGAGAGGTGGGGTCAGTCTCTTTTCCCAAGTAACAAGTGATAGGATGAGAGGAAATTACCTATAGTTGCACTAGAAGAGGTTCAGATGGGGCATTAAGGAAAAGATTCTTGACTGAAGGGGTTGTCAAGCATTTGAACAGGCTGTCCAGGCAAGTGGAGGAGTCACCATCCCTGAAAGTGTAAAAATGTCGTGTACAAGTGGCACTTAGGGACATGGTTCAGTTGTGGACCTGGCAGTGCTGAGGTAATGGATGGACTCAATGATCTCAGAGGTCTTTTCCAACATAAACAGATCTATGATCCCGTGATTCCACCCTAAATTAATTCCAACAAGGTACCTGGTTAATTACGTATTTCTAACCAAACACTTGTGCAATTTTGAAGGAGTATTTTTCCCAAGGTGGTCATAAGTTGCAAAGGTAGTTAGCACTAGGCAATTACCATTTTGAAGAATAGATGTTGTCACCATTAAAAGTGGGTACTTAGAACACAGAGTAGCAGTGTCACATTCATCACAGCATCTAAGAGACAGGATGCTTAAATGCAGTGAGAAGGCTGTTAATGCAGAAATGTTTTAAAACTGCCATCAGATCTCTTGTAGTCAATACTGGTATTTTACATAAAAATTGCCTGCACTGATGATAAGGTAACTTGCCTGAGCTCGAATCATTGGAGAACAATCAAATATGATAAGTGATTGCCAGCTGCTGCCATTTTCAAAGTAGAGACAAAGAGCTGAGGTAATACAGCAAAGACAATTCACAGGAACTTCAAAGGAGCGACCCCTTCAAGCATTGTGCCATCCTGACACTCAGTCAATGTAAATGATACCTGATTTTTATAGGCAGTAACAGGTTTATTTTCAATGCATCCAGAAACTTCTCTCTATATGTAGTAGACACCGCCTATATTGAAAAACAGCATTATATATCTAACTTGTCCATAATTCTTATTTAGAACACTCATTACAGAGACTGCCATAAAATATTATCAGACCATCTGTAGTGAGCAATTGCAGTTGTTGGTGACTGTGTCCGTGGTCAAGGGTGCAGAGCACTGTTACAAAATGATGCCTGACTGAACTTCAAATTCAATGCATTAGCAGAGGAGGCATATAAACTGAAGGATAATTTTTATTTTATAATACAAAGTTGTAATAAATATTGTATGTTTTTATGTTCAGGAAATTTCCATGAACTTACATGCAGCAGGGCAAAAATATACCTAATTTTTTTCAAGAAGAAAGGAAACACCTGTTTGGGGATCAATTATGAACTTCATAGAACTATCAGGCCTAATTACTAAATAGCTACAGGATTCTCATTTAAGCAAAATCAACCATACTTGAAAACTAAACTTAGAATGTAAATGATGCAATCATTCATAATTCATTCTGCCAAGCACACAAAAGCAGAGCCTGCAGTAGGCTGTTTTTAAATCTTTTGTGAAGGTTAATACAGCCAATACTAGATTTTTTAAAAGCTGTTAGGAAGAAACAGATCTTCTAAGGGTACTATTTTTTTATCCAGCATTTTATTACCAATCTTAAACTTGAATACATCTGCTTTAGAAGAAAGACTTAGCAGAAAAGGTAAAGTTACAAGCAGTCTGTCTTTGAGAAGAGTAATCTACATTTCCTGCTCAACAGAAATATTAGCTGCTCGTTAAAGAATGTTGTATGGCCATTTGCAAGACTCCTACTTGCTTGTAACTGTTCAGCTAAATCTTAAATCTGGCAGTAGATAATGTCTATTGCCCATACATTAGTGGAATCAATGATCCAAGGTAATCCAAGAATAATTTCTCAGGCGAGCTAACTGAGGGCAAGACCTCAAGATCTCAAATACAGCTACAGCTCTCCTGGGGATGAAGAGAAGACTCTCGATATCAATCCCTGATTTGCAGGTCTTAGCCCTTTTGCAGGCTAGAACGACCACACAAATTAGTTGTCCAAGCTCAGGTTGCTGTTGCTGTTACCCTTATCAATGGAAACTCACTAGAACAGGTGAATATATCAGCTCATCTTACATGGCATTTTTATGTGAAATCACTTTTTGCACTCAAATAAATACCACCCCATGCACACATGAATATTATCCCCACAGATACCTAGTACCACACATTCCAAAGCAATAATTTATAGTGGTTAGACAATAACAACAACAACATCAACAATAATAAATAAAATATATAGGTTTATAGTGTTATTCCCTTATCAAAGTGCAAACTGTAGCCTAAGCTGAGAAGTTCAATGTTTATGGTGTTTCTGTGTACCTGTACTAAATACTTTTTAAGCTACTGTTAATCCTATGAGTAGCTTGGGAAAGAATTTGCAATAAAAATTATATTTATAAAATTTAGTTTGCAAATTGCTTGAACCGATTGCGAGATCCTATTTCTTTGGCATTACTTATTCTTTATCCATTATTATGGAGAGAAAAACAGAGCCTACTCATTGATCACAAATTCTTTGCTGATGTTGTAAATATATATAACTTATTCCTGTACATATCATGTTTTTATATTCCATCTCTGTCATCTATCACTTCAGAAAATATTATTAAATTCCCTGTGCCTTAACCTTTCTTTGACAAAAAATACTACATTCCTCCAAAATCACTTTCCACAGACATTCCTAGCAATCAAACACTATACAATACAACCTCTCCCTGATTTCTGTCTTACTCTACAGGATATACACTTCCACGAAGCCAATAAAATTCCTGTGGATTCTGCACTGTCTAAGCACTGGGACTGTTTCTCTCACGGGGACAGTGTCCAGCCAGGAGTCGGTCGGATCCATGCTGGGCTGGCAGTCTCAGTGATCCATGTAAGTATAGCACTCACAGGGATGACTGGCTACAGACTGTCCTGAAAAACCTCTTTGCCATTAAAGCTGATTTAGGACCTTCTGTTAACTTTTGTTTACTCCTGATTGTTCAGCTTAAGACTGGTAATATCATGTACTGCTTCCCTCTTTTTATTCACACGGGTAAATCATATTAAATGGGGCTTTCTGCAGATGGTCGCTGTGAGAGCACATCTCTGGTTGAAGATAGATGGTAAGAAAGGGAATTTGAAATTGCAGCAAACCATGGATTCTTGTCTCTCCTGTCATATTGAATACCTGTATAGTCACTCAAGCTTTCACTTGAATTGAGGTTTGTGAAGAGTTGAATTCCCTAGAGGGTGTGCTGAGATTTTTAATTTAACGCTCATTAGTTCAACAAACACAATGCATTTGCATTTGCAGGGCAGGAAAATAAATGTTTAAATGGAACTTAATCCCATATTTTGAAAATCTGCAAGTGATTTGAACTCTCTTACTGGTCACTTTGGATTTCATTAAAGAATGATGGCATGAAAAAATAGGAAGCCACAGTATTTTTCATAATTTGAAAATATAACATTACAAATAATTGAATATAATTGTCCAGAAATTTAAGTAAATGTTTCCACAGACAATAATTTATGTAACAAGAAAGAAAACTCCGTTGTCCACTTAGAAGGGTTAAAGGTGAGGAAGTGGGAATACAAATTATGCTATGCAGTCAAATTCTTGACATAATTGCGTTTGTGTTTTGTGTGCAAAAACCACATTAAAACATGTTCTAATAGTAGTATTTACTTTAAAGAAATCTTTCTGCACGTTTATTAGGAAACAGTAAAGAAACTATGTAAAAGTTCAAGCCTTCAGCATGTTTAACCATTTATGAGTAGTTAATGAATATTTTATTAACTATTGCTTGAAAGAACAACAAAAGTGCTGCTTGCCAATTCAGAGAAAGTAAGTGATCTTTAGTTTAATGATTTAACACATATAAGCTTTATGAAATGTGCTTGTTGCTATGGCACACGTGCATTTCTCTGACAGAATAGATGGCATTGTTTTGCGTGAAGAATATCATTCCTTTTGGATCACTTTGAGTCTGTCTGACTTTTTTTCTTCTACAGGCATAGTTTCCTACCTTTACTCTCTTTTACTGAATAGTATTCTTTGCTCTTGGAAAAAATGCATCCAGCAATTGAGTCACCCCCTTTCTGAAAGTGAACAACCTTGTGATGCACTTTTTTCAAGTATCTGTTGCGTTTACAGTAGTTGAACTGTGACATATTTTGAAAGATTCTGAAAAAATATTGCTATTTCTGCCAGTGGGAAGTGTTTCATGGATGCAAGAACAGTACTGAAAACAAAGCTCAAATTCGTACTATATAGGGCATTTTTACCTCTTTATATATCAAACACTATCCAATATACCCTTCTCCCTAATCCTGTCTTACTCCACAGGATATACACTTTCAGGAACCATTCATAATAATAATAACTAATTTTGAAACAGTGGTTGTTATTTTGACTATGGTTGTTCTAAAATGTCAGGT
Source organism: Corvus hawaiiensis (assembly GCF_020740725.1). Taxonomy (NCBI): domain Eukaryota; kingdom Metazoa; phylum Chordata; class Aves; order Passeriformes; family Corvidae; genus Corvus; species Corvus hawaiiensis. Next base: position 1,916,995 of record NC_063225.1, read on the forward strand.
AAGTGTTGTTTCTGTAGATCCTGAAACAAATTCCCAGTAAAGAAGTTACAACTGAAACATCAAATCATTTGTATGAGTAACGCTAAAATCTGATGGGAATTTAAGAGATATGATGTTGATAGGAAACTATCAGAAAGGATGACATGTAATAGGACATTTAAATGTATAGACAACTCAGAAGAGAAGAAGCTGGGGATATAGTAGATTAATGTGTTAGCTAGGATGTGGAATAACAAAGAATGATATTTGGGACACTGAAATGGCAAGTGTAGCTAGAAAGCTCAAGAGAATGTGTCTATTTCCTGATGCCAATAAGGAGAAGTAATGAGGGAATTACATGTTTAAATTACAGGCTTAAGAGATCTGCAATTCCCACTTAAAAGTATGGAGATCCTAAGAGTTTCTACTTAGAGATTAGATTGTCTGTGGGACACCTGTTTCCTGGTTAAAGCAGAGGAGGTTTTGAGTGGTGCAAATGCAAAACAGGGTCAGCTAATTTTTGCAGGAAAAATATCACGTCAAAAACAACACACAGTGTAAAACAGAGTACCACCAAAAGAAGTCCAGGTAGGAGGACTGGGAGAGAGACATGAAGACTAATTCAGTGCATCTCCAGTAGGGAGAAAGAAAATAAAAATGCCTATTGGAGATGAGTCATGAGGCAAAACTAAGGACTTCATATTCCACTGCAATTAAAAAAAAAAAAAAAAAAAAAAAGTAAGAATTCCAAGGAACAAGAGGATATCTGCCATATGACCTGAATTGCTTCACAAGCTCTTGATTTAAATACTCTGCAGGAAAAAAAGGCTCCTATATTTGCAATTGAGTTATTAGATCGCAAACCAATTCAATTTCAGCTGAATCATGGGACCAGATGCAATATGAGCCTCAGAAATATTGATAATATTACAAATATTGCACTAGAGAAATGTAGCTGAGAGCTGGTGATATTCAGTATATGTACTGTGAGTCCTGTAAGCAAAAATAAGCTGTTAATAAGAAATCTGTGAAACAAGCAACATTATCTCTCAGAGTCTGTAACAGCTGACAGGCAGAAATACCTTGCTGAGCAACAGTGTCACATAAAGAGCAATTTGCCCAACAAGTGCCATCAAAAGTACTCCAAACTGAAACAGCGAGGACAGCAGCATTGATAGGGATCATCCTCTTTCAGCAGCCCTAGGAAAGCAATTGAAGAAGAAACAGGCATATCTCCAAAGGGGTTGTTACGTGTCAAAGCAGCACAGTATGGATCTGCCTCCAAACAGTGCTGACAAAGTCTTCTGGTAAACTGGACATTGGCATGGGCTCAGAAACTCTTAATAGTGAAGAGCAACATTTCTCACAGACAGCCTCTGAGGGCTCTTGCCTGCTTTGCCAACATTCAGGAGCGACTGTTTTGTCACTTTGTAATTGTGCAAGCTCTCCTGTCACCTGACAGAGTCTTCTTCATCCTGTGGTAAGTACCTCCAAACCCAAGTAACTATGGATGCTTCCAGGCAGCATTCTAGTTTACACTGAACTTGGTATAAACTGAACGAGGCATTAAGATCAGAGCAGATAATAGCTTTTATTTTAGGAAATGGAAAGGGCAAGGAAAAAGTTATGCAGTGCTATGGCATCAAGTTACAGTGACTGCTGAGAAAGAACACAAGGCTGAGTGGAGAAAAGCTGGTAATAAGCTTCCCTCCTTTGGACAGACAATTTCTTTGTCCATCCAAACCTTAAGAAAGCTACCAGAAGTACCGCTACAAGAGTCAAAATCTCCTTAACTCTCTGGGCTTAGTTCCCCTTTTTGTTAATGATTCACATCCACATTCCTGTATCTGGGACCAGTGTCCCCCATTGGGCTGCAAAGCAGGGTTCCTCCGGCCTCTCTCGCTGGAGCACTGTTGAACTCCATGTGGAAATAAATGCTGGCTGAGAAGTACGAGCAGGACTTTAGTCTCCTGGTTCTTACCTGAGAGGAGACTCTGATCTAATTCCTGCTTTAGTTAATGTTATTTGTACATATTGAAAAAGTATTGGCAGGAAAATAATCTTCTTTTCTCTCTCCTTGCACCCCCAAATAACTTAACAACTTAGTAGATGACAATGAGAGTTCAAATTCACTCAGGCAGAGAACAGAACGAGACCTGAACCTCCTTCATGCTTCAAAATTTACCTAGCCTTTAAGATACTAGAAAAGGGAAGGTTGATGAAAATGACCCATTTGTGAATCTTCCTGAAAAGACACCAAAAAACTATTCAGCAAAGATGATCCAAATCTGTTAAGTATTTGAGGGGAGTAAGTGAAACTGCATCTTTGTTGAATTTAGTGCATGGAAAAAAAATAATTCACCCACCATTTATCTACAATTTTGTTTAAAGGGAACTAAGCATAAATTCCAGGCAATTTATTAACTGGTTTTATAAGACACACAGATGCTCACAACTTGAAGCAGATATTGTCAAGAAGAAGGAAGAGAGGGAGGAGCGTTCACTTTTCCAGTAATGAATGTTCAGTGGAGATCATGCATGGGACAGAAAGGGAAGTGCGAAGAGTACAGTGATTGACAGTGAATGGAGATTTCTGCCCCATGTGGTCACAGTGAAACTGTACAAAGGAAACTATAGGATACAAACACACAGGCTGACCTGGCTCCAGGACATTCACACTCGTATTGTAATCAGAAAATTGACAGGTGCTACTGTCTGCCGAAGTGCCCTGTTCAGACAGTGTTGCGCTGCAGTGAAATGAGATGATTTCTTGCCAAACGGGTATTTCAGCGTAAGAAATCTGACCGCTGTACCCTCAATGCCTTCTGCAGAGTCAGTGGGAAAGGCAGCCAAGAGCTGGGTGGTGATGGCAGCATGGACAGAAAATGACCCCTGTGGCAGTGCTGGACCGTCACAACGCACAGAAGTTGATGACAGAGCCTGCGCTGGAGCTGCTGTGCTCCGAACCGGATTGTCTCCTCTCCAGTGACCAGTGACCCCGAGCGGCCGCCAGCCACACACCTGGCCGGTCCATGTCCAGGGGACACAATGAGGTGGAAAATGCCGTGGATCGAGATAAAACCGAGATGACTTACCAGTTACTGCCATGGGCAACACTTGATTTGGGAAAAATTAATTTATTTTATTTTAAAATGGAGTCGGAAGTAAAGTTAAAAACTAGTCCGTGCCCCCACCCCGGGGGGAGGCTTCACTGCCTCACCCTGATCCTTCTACCTCCTCCTGCCCTGAGCTTCTCTGAGGGGCTCAGCCCTGCCCTGCGTGGGGCCGGTGGGAACCGGCCGGGACTGGCCAATTCCAGCCGGGACCGGCCGAGTCCAGCCGGGACAGCCCCCCTGCCCTCACGGGCCGTCCCGCGGCTGGAGATGGACATCCGGGACGGAGCAAGGGGCGCAAGGCAGCCGGACAAGGGAAGCACAGCCGCGGCAGGGCCGAGAGGTGCCGGGGTGCGTGAGGCAGCCGGGCTCCTCCCCACCCAAGCAGCGCCACCAGGTCAGTCCTTCTGGCTGGGTCTGGTTCATGGTCACAGTGACAGAGAAATCAGATGCAATTGCAAAATAATGGCCGACTGTGAGTCCACTCCCAAAACCAAAGACAGAACAGGGACCCTGAGTGCTTCAGCTCGTTTGGAAAAGTAGGAGGAAATGGGGTTTGGAAACCTGCAAAATGCTACCAAGAATTAAAGCAGCAAAAATACTGATGGCAAATCGCCCCCACAGGTAATCCCCCAGTGTCAGACTGAGCCAGCACACGGGTTTTCATGGCAGAGTGAGAGAACGGGCTGAGAAGGGCCGTGGGACAGGCTGTCCCTCAGGCGGGCTCCGGGCTGGCAGGCAGGGCTCAGCAGGAGAACAAGGGACAAAGGCTGTGGCACCGGACCTGCACCTGCCACTGATAGAAAAGGAAGGAAAGAGGATTTCAGAGAAGATATCAAAGCCAGCTCCCCTGGTTATGTCTTGAAGCCAAGCTGCTGTTGCAGAATCCGAAAAACAAAATTTGCACTAGAGGACTTCAAGCAGAAGAAAAAGAAAAAAAGTATATAATAGTGTCCTCATCCCCACACAAGTATCACTTTCCTCTGTAGCAAACCTATTCTTCTTTATTTGTAGAGGAACCTTTAACCTGTACCTGGAGAAGGGTGTGATGTTTTCCTTAACAGATTATGCTTGAAGATAAACTGCAAAATAGTTTTTCCTCTACATGCTTTAGTTTCCATTATTTTCCAAAGAGAATATCTGGTTTCTGAACTCAGGTTAGGACTAACCAAATGATTTTTATTTTTCTGTAAAAATGAGAGTAAAACATTCAGATTAGACATTAGGTTGCAACTCCACGAATGTTGGTCTTTAATAAACAATAGCAAAAAACCCCAGAAGCTGCAAAGAAATGAACTTAAACTTACATTTTTTTCAAATTTAAAGCCAGCTATCTCTGGCATTGGCTGAGGGAATGTTCTGAAAAGTTAGCGTTGTGAAATCTGCAACGACACAAACCTAACCCGAAACGAAAGATTTCCGTTTCATACCGAAGTCAAAACCTGGGGCTTTTGCTGGAGAACTTGGACCCCATCGGGAGTGACCCTGAGCTGTGTGCCCTCACTCTCCTGCAGGTGTTAACGAGGAGCGGAGGCACTCTCCGAACGGCGGTTCCTCGCCCGGACAGGAGCTGGCAGTCCCCGGAGCCAGGTGAGCCGGGGGAAGCAGCCCGTGTGCCACGAGAAAGTTCGCCGGGGTGCAGAGCAGGAAAAGTGAAAGAGTTGCTGTGCAGAGGACAGTCTCTGCCTGCCACCCTTCCCCGCAGCTGAGTCAAATGACTTCTGCATTGACTGCTGAGGAGCGTTCGCAGCGCAGCTGGGGCCGGGCGGGGGTGGCTGAGGCAGCTGCCGGATCCCCCGGACGCGGCCGCGCAGCCCGCCCGGGGCACAGGCGAGCAGCCCGGGGAGCGGGGCCGCCTCCCGGCCGGGGGCTGCGGGGACAGCGCGGGCACCGGAGGCGGCGCCAGGGCCGCGGGCAGGTGCGCGGGGCGGGCGGGGCGGCCCGCGGACAATGGGCGGGGGCGGGCGCAGGTGCGGGGCGGGGCGGCGGGGCGGGCCGGGGTGCGGAGCGCGGCCGCGCGGGGCGGGGCGGGCCGGGCTCCAGCCGCGCCGCCGAGTCCGCTGCGCCGCCAGCCGCGCCCGGAGCCGCGCAGTCCCCGCCGGCGCTGCCGCACCCGCGTAAGTCCGTCCCTCCGTGCCCCCGGCGCCGCGGCGGCGGCTCCGGCCGCGCCTGCCCGCGGTGCCGCTGCCCGGCGCGGAGCGGCGGTGCCGGGGGATGCCGGGCGCTGCGCGGGGCTGCGCCGGGCGGGTCTCGCCGCCCGCCCATTGTCTGCGGCGCCCCGAGCCTGGGGGCGAGGTGGGGCCGAGCTGGGCCGGGGCTGAGCTGGGGCGGCGGAGAGTCTCTGCCTGCGGGATTCCGCGGGTGTTTTCGCCAGCCCCGAGGCGAGGGGCTGCCGCCGCGGTACGTGTGTCTGTCCGCCCGGCACTTGGGGCGATTGGGAGCTCGGCATTGCCGGGGCTGCCGTTCCCGTTAATTATTCTCAGGTGTTTCTACTTTCCAGTTTTGCTCCCAGCTGGAGCCTCAGACCTTTTTACTCGTTGAGTGAGGAAAGATTTATTTATTTTAAATGATGTTACCTCTTCTCGGTTGTCTTGGAGCAGAAGCGGGCGGGCTGTTACAGGTCTCTCTCTGCAGCATTCATGAACCCCCTTTGCTATCATAAGACATGTGCATCTCGAGTAATCAGTGAGATGTATGAGGCGAATGAATACTCTCTGACAGGGACTCGCCGAACACAGGCACCTGCGAGCATCCTTTCTTCTTACAAGTCTGTGTCCTGATCAGTTTGTTTGATGCACCCACAAAGGTGTATTTCTTTAGCTGTGCAAGGTAGCAGTGATTCAAAATATCTCATGTAAGAAGCGGTACAACTCGTGACACCAAACTGCTTGGGTGCATCAAGTGGTGCTGGGTGCGAATCTCAGTGGACCGACCGAATGTACGTGCCTGCCTTGAATGCTTTGTGTTTGATGATCCTTGGTGGACTTGCTAAGTGCATTAGTCTGGTGAGGCTTAGAGTTTTCTAGCCCCCGGGAGCAACACATTCTGTGAACACCTCTGTCTAACGTGGAGTTTGATTTCAAAGGGAAGCCCGTGATGCGGAACTGGCGTTTTGATTATGGAAACTTACTGTATATTTTCCTTAAAGAAAGAGGAAACCTTATAGCGGTTTTAAAAAGGAATACAAGTTTTTTGCAGGAATAAAATGCTTGCATTATCCATCAATATAGCCATTTAGTCCCTCTCTACAACAGTAGCAATTTGCTTTAATTTTCTATTTTTATTTCTCTTTCTGTAATGATTTTCTCTTGATTGAATTCCTTTTCTTTCCTATTACTGTGGATGTTGGTCCCTGATCCAATTCTTAACAGCATTTGTAACTACAGTTCAGTTTATGCCCTCATCTTAAGGAAAAGAAAAAAATCCCAATCTTATAAGCAGCGCCCCTATTAATTTCACAACTTTGAATTTGTAAGATTTTCTTTTCCCTTTATTGTTTGTTTGTGTTCTCTTTCAAATGTTAATATAACTTGGCCCGGTTCAGGCAGGTCTTGATTGAGAAGGTGATATAAAAATGCACTGGCTCCCTTTAATGATCATTTTGATTACTGCCATTGTGTGTTCTCCAGTTACAGTGTGATGTGAGTTTTGAGTCTCTGTGTCTCTGCTCCGCTTCTCCCCTTGTATTATTCCTCTTCACCAAAATATTTAGCCACCGGCAAGCCCATTTTTCACATAAGTGAGATTTGGTTAAATATGGTGCTAAAATACACAGGATTGCTATGATTTTTTTCTTTCCCTAAGGAAAACAAGAAAGGAGTTAGGATGTGTATAAGGAAAGGTTTGATAGACAGTGGAGAACCAGAGATTTCTTTTGGAAAAGAACCCTTACCAATCCTTATTGAATTTGTTCGTCTGCATGAAGAAAAGAACTGTTGTTTTGTTATCTAGCAGCTGTAGGAAGATTGACAGCTACAAATTGCAAATCTATGAAGGATCTGCCCATGACACAATTTTTAGTTCATTTAGATCGTTATCCTACACATCTTGTCATTTGCAAAATTATATAAACAAGACCAGTAAGTTTGTGGAGAAGATGTAAATGCAGTGAATATACTGTAAAGATTTTGAAGCTCTTTGGGATAATTAGCAGAGCATGGGCTTGCCTGAAATATGACATTACTACAGTTAATTTAATTCACATAGGAACACACCATTGAAAACATTATCCTGTAGAAAAGAAATACATATTTTAAAACATGCTAGCTCTGTCAGAAAAACATTAAGTGTAGCAGTCTTTTTGTTAAGATAAAGAGAACATCACTGATGTTGTCATGTGCTTTGCATTTCTAAACAGAATCTAATGAATTACAAACATTCATTATGCTGCAAGCAATTGCTGAAACTTCTCAGGACCCCAAAATAGGGATTTATTTATATACTCATATTTGCATCTTTTCTGATTATGGTGTCACTGTAAAAATAGAAATAAATAAAAAAAGCTATTGTTCTGAAATGAGTTCTCTCATAGCTCCAGATCTTTCGTTGGTCTTCCTCTGTCTTGGAAGTTTATGTTCAGGTTATGGAACTTTCTGTTGGGAAGTGTGGGAAAACTACAGGAGGGGTCTGGGAGCATTCTTTGTTGGATCCTGGAAGAATTAAGGGCATATAATCTGCAGCAGAAGGTCAGGTTTATCAAATGTCTGAGAAAGAACATAGCTGAAATTTTCAAAGGTTAGAAAGAGCAATGCGCTAATTTTAAAGGACATCTTGCATAAATACTACTTTTCTTAACATGTTAAAATGTGAAAAAAATAAATATTTCTTGATCTGTGTTTTTATCTAAATGTTTAACAATTCAGTCTTTCTTAAACACGGTATTTGTGACACAGTTACTGTTTTTCTAATGCTGCTTCCTTCTCTGTGGACTCAAGAATGAGCCATTGGAAAGGGTCTGTATTTATTGGCCCAAACCAATTTACAGCTTTTGAATGCCTCAGTTCAGGACTGTACTTGGCACTGTGCACTGTGGACTGTCACTTTCCAAAAACGGATTTCTTTGAAATATGTGGGTCTTCAGAGTTCAGTTTCATCCCACCTCCCCTCGGGTTCCATGAGAGCACAGCAGAGGTGGTGGTCACAGCCAGGCACGGGTGGTGTGGAGCCCCTCACGTGTCCTGTTGGGCTCCGGCGCTGGGGCTGATGTGCTTAGGGTTGAGACAGAACTGGGTGTTCCCTTTGGGGATGTGGATGGAGCTGGAGGATCACATCCTCTGCTGTTCACCAAGGAGAGGTACTGAAAATTTATTATTGAATTCTGCTTCTCTTTACGACTGGTTTTAATTTATTTTTAAATACTGTCTCTTAAACCTTTATCTTGGGAATTAATTCCTGCCTTGGCACTGTATTTTTAAATTAACTCAAACCCAAGCGGATTCAAAATGCAGGAGACCCTTTTATAAATGACAGTGTTAATGACAGATTATAAAACACAGGGGCTGGAGAATACATACCAATTTATCTGCTGCTTTTCTGTGCTATACTACAGCTACATTGATTATTCCTGATACTCCAGGTGATTCTCCTTGAACACATTGTGGTGGAACTGAAAACTGCAAAAGTGCACATCTGCGGGAACTCTAGGTCATAAAGCAAGTCCTAGGTTTGATCTGAAGTAAGCAAGTATTGTTGGTCCCTCAAGGAAGTGCTCAATGCTCATCTCTTCCACAGACAAGGAGGCAGTCAGTGAGCATGGCAGTTACAGGAAGCTTTAAGGGGGAAAAGTCTGTGTTTCAAACGATGGTGATACTGTGGATACCTTAATTGCAAATTAATATAAGTGATGTCTGGAAAATCAGACAAATCTTCAATGTAATTATAAGTCAAAGTAAGGGAAGGGAAAAGAAACATGAAGTATTTTTGAAGGCTGATACCAGGCAGTGTCTCACAGCTAGAAATGAATGTTACTCAATGAGGGAACGAGGGAGGGGTTTTGGGGAAGGTTTTTTTGATGGTATAAAACAAGGATTTCTTCCCTTATAAGCTGAAGATCACTTGACTTTATCATACAATTCAGGTGTTTGAGACAAGCCTTCTTTGGCAAGGAGGAGTCATTGTATTTCTCAGTGTGTTCTGCTCCCATGGCAGGCCTGCAAACGCAGTAAGTGCTTATGATGTGTTAGCCAAGGGTCTGTTTCTTTAGCTTAAGTAGGAAAGATCTCCACTTGGAAGAGAGGCTTTTGAGTCCTTTCTTCCAGAGCAGGAGGAGTTCCTATCAGTTTTGCAGTAGTACTTTTAAGCAGCTTCAATTACGTATTCTTAACTTTGTTTCGCTAGTGGGAGCTCCCCTTTCAGTGTCTCTGACCTTTTTCAGTGAGGTTAGCTTCTGCTGAATCCACCCTGCCTGTTCTGGTAGGTTGTAATTCCCTTTACAAAGTCCACTTTTACCTTTATATTGTGACTTCTCGTTTTGATTATATTCCTTCAGTTCTCAGAAATATTTTGTATTCCTTAATCCTTATGTTTCCCACTGATACACCACTTCTGTCTCTTTTAGTCTATCCAAAGAACCCAATTCCTTTTACTCCAACTGTTTGGTTTGCTCACTAGCTCTAAGATCTCTTTACACGGGCGACTTTTTCTCCCACTTCAAAGCTGGTTATGACAATGTGACAGCACATATTTTCTGTATCCAGCTGTAGCATGTATCTGTAACTGGTATTACATTTCTGAACTTGAATTTTCATGCCACTTACACTGCACGTGAAGTTTTGTCCGTGAAAAGGGTTCATCCTGACCAGTAGTGTTACTGTGAAAGTGGGTGTTACATCCATGTTCTTGAAAGCCAGCAGAATTGCATCCTGTGGGTGAGAGCAGAACCATTGTGCAGAATGTCTGAGACATATGTGATCCTAATTTTCTTTGTTAAAAAGTTAACTGACAAATGGCTAATTAATTCTGTTCGCTTCTAAACCAAAAAGAGCCAGTCTTCTTGAGTCAACAGCCTTGCCCCTTTTCCTTGCTAGTCTTCCAAAGCTCAAAACTTTGAGATCTATTCTCTCTTATGGAGCTTAGTTTTAGTCTACAGTATGTGTTGCAAGTCTCTTTGGGAGAGGCTAAAGTACAGAATTTGGCTTTTTTTGTAGTTGCTCTAAAAAGGAGTAGTCCTGCATTTCTTCATGACTAGTAGCCTCTTGCTAGTTCATAATGGGAAATATTCTTGCAATTCCAGTACTAACCACATTTTTAAAATCTGCTTTAGAAATGTTTTAACCTTATTTGTCTGTTGGTGTGTGGTAAGGAGAAGAGTGAGTTCTTCACATATATAATGAAAATGCACAGTACAGAATCAGACGTAGCCAACCTGAAAATGTCAGATCATAAAGTTCAGCATCTTTGAATTGGGGTTGAGGTGAGGGAGGCCCACTTATACTTTGTCATTTCAAGTAAGTATTACTTTTTTCACTTTCCCATAATTCAAAGAGCAGGTGAATGAACCTGTCTTAGGCTGTAAAATTAAAAAGAAAAATTGCCTTCAGAAGGAATGGAAATCAGCCATTTATTTCACAAAGCAGAAGATCAAGATGAGACTTTTCAGCCATAAATAAGAAATTACATAAACATGGTTAGCATGAAACTGTATGTTTATAGTGCAAATTCTAATGAAGTAATAAGTCCTTTTTTGTTTCATAAAATAACATAAAAAGTGAGAAATGCCAGCATATGAGTGAAAGTCAAAAAGTCAAGTATCCAAATCCAAATTTTTTCTAAACTAAAACTTAATGTTTTTCAGACAGTCCCCTCAGATCTCTCACTCCTCTTCTGGCAGTGAGTCAAGTCTTTTTCCTATTTGAAAATGGACAAAACCTCACTCTTTCTCCAAATTGCTTGAGGAGAGAAGCTTTTCCTGCTTGTGGCCTGCATAGCTCCACCAAATTTAAAAAAACCCAAATAGCTAAATAAATCTGGGGAGGGTTTTTCCATGTCCCTGAATATGTAAGATAAAATGTGTTGAACACATGCTGAATTTCCAGAGAAAACAGCTGTTTAACTCTAAACTCAATGGAGAATTTCCCACACTTACGAAGTAGCAATTTTTTGTTCTTCCATGTGAAGCACTAGTCTCTGTCATTAGGACACATTAAAAATTATTTTGTTTCGATCAAATGTCAAGTCTTTTCACCAAGACAGGAAAGCCTTCAGATTTTCCCAGGAAAACATTGCTTGTCCCCGTTAAAGCATTCCCATTTCCTCTTAGCAAATTACATCCAGCAAACTAAAGCCCTTCCTTTATCATAGGTCACTGATGAATAATTTATTTAAAAAGCACGAGAAAGGGACAGAAAAAGCCTTAATGTGAAATACCAGTGTAGTGACTGACATTCGTACAAACTCTGCGTGGCCCTACTTAGGACAGCATCCTCTTACAGGGAATGTTGGGCACCTTTGGGCAGGCACACAGCTCCTGTCCTATTTGGGGCACCTCATGGGTAGTCTGGAATATTCTCTTGTGTGCAGATCCCCAGACCTGCAGCGATGTGTCTGTGCTTGAAAGCCAGTTAAGTAAGAAAAGCAGTGTGAATTAACACAACTGGAGCACTCTACTCCTGCATGGGGAGCAGTTTGAGAATTCCTGTGTTCTCCCGCTGTACAGCATGTCCCTGTGAGTGACTGTGCCTTGCAGGATGGAGCTGTGCACTGAAAAGCCATTGCACTGTGGGCATAGAGCTGGCATGTCTACAGGTGTATGGGGGTGGGGGAGAAATTACCTGATGATGGTGGCAGCAGAGATTTCCATAGCAGTCCAGCCTAGGATGACTGCATTACTCACAATGGTGATGGATGGATGCAGAGAGTGGAAGAGATTGGTGCGTGTGTAGGTATTTACCTGCCTGAAAGTAAGCTGGAGTGAAGATAAAATGGAGTTAAATCTGAAAGCACTGCAGTCTGAGAAGTAGCACTGCTCTGCAGCCACTCTACCTTGTAGAAATGTTCACACACATGGTTCAGCTCATGATCTGTGAGTATGGAACTTCTGAATATGGAAATTAATTGCAAAAGGGGATTTATCTTGTTGGGCTTCCAGTTGTTTAAAAGAGTTTTAAAGTTTAACTTTGGACGTGATGAGAGGAAATCCATAATTTTCATGGGGCTTTTTGCTTTATTGAAACTGTAAATGTAGAACTCTTCTTACTTGTGCTCTGAGCATCTACCAGACATACTCATTGAGAAATTGTTGGAAATGTTTTCACCACTTTGCTTTCTGGCAGACAGTTGTAATCCAGTTTGTCAAATGAATTTTCTTGATTGCCTTGCAGCATATGCAAAGTACTTAAAATTGTTGTTAATTGCCTCTGAAGAGTTGGGGTGGGGGGAGAGAACAACACAAAAGAAAACAAGCAAAAATTCCGCTTTCTATTATTGTGTAAGTATGAAGAAAATTGTACTGTATAAAGGCAGCACAAAAAATATAACTGGAGTAATATAATAAGAGCAATCAAATCCTTCAGAATTCTGGATGGTGATTGGTCAGGGCTGGGGGAACACAGATTGCTGTGTAAAACGTTGAACGAGCTAAACTTAACCTATCAAATGCATTTACTGCCTGGCTTTCACTTGAATATAAATATTTGAGTTGCCAGCTCTGCAGGACTCTTTAAATGTGGGGGTTTTGCAGAGCTTCACGGGTGTCCCTCTGCCTCCAAGTCCACAGTTCAAAACTGCTATAATCAATTTCACTTCCACTACTGTGATATTTAATGTCTTTTAGAATGCTTGCAAGCAATTATCTCTTTCTACAGAATTTACAACTTACACTGACTTTGTTATCTACACCAAAGAAAGGAGAAATGTTTTTTCTACACGTTATGATGTTTGGGTTATAGGTAGTCTTAAGCTATTTTTTTATTCTTACATTCTTCTTACCAAAATCATGCTTACAATATTTGTCAGGAATCCATGGAGGGCAGGGATATAAACTCTTTGCAAACAGACAGGGCTTCACAGTGAAGTGAGAAAACACTTTGCAAGATTCATGGTATGAATTAAGCTGCTAGTTGATTAGCTTTTGCAGCAATTTTTCCAACCACTCAAGAAAGGCCAATGTGTGGTACAATAAATCCAGAGATCTTAGAGCTGATATTCCTGTGTCTTAGCCTCTCGCTTTCTAAAATGTCAGCAGTCCTTGTAAATCAGGAGGTTCTGCTTGGTATTCTGGGCAGTGTGCCTTTGGAGCCGGGCGAGAGGGAGCACCATGATTGTTGCCTTTTGGCTGAAACCCCCAAGAATTGTCTGGAGAAAGCACTGTGTGTGGGAAAAGACCTTCTTGATCTGTCGCCAGGAGGTGTCAGTACAGCTCAGGAGTAACTCTTTCATCCCCCGAGACCTGTTTTTATGGTGTCGAGGCTCCTCTAAGCGCTGGTGTCGTGGGTGCAATCATGCCCGGCCCTTTATCGCGTGGCTGCAGAAGGAGCACTGAAGTTGTGCAGAGTGTTAATCGATAGAGAGAAGCTGCTAATGTGGACTAAGTGTGTTGTTCCCCAGAAAGGCCCTTTCTGCCTCCATGGTGAGTATGCACATGCTGTGGTACAGGAGCCTCCTGCCTTTGGGAGTTCCTGTGTACTTGGGGCTTTCTGGGGCAGCTCTTTGTGCTCCCTTGCCTCTCAGGGCTGTAGCAGAACCTCAGCAGTCACTGATCAAATGTATCATGCTGGAATGAGCATGGCAAGATACCTGGTGAAAACGTCAGGCTGAAGTAGCTGGAGCCATGAGTAGCTTTGGGAATCGCATCCTTGAACGCTACTGATAGCAATCTTTCAAAACAATTTAAATAATTTATTTTAATGCATGAGGAGCTTTTCATTCTCAATCAGTTTTGCACAGCATATTATATGTATTTTATACAGCCTGCTAATGAGCTGAAGACTTGTTAATTATATGTGTGTGGAATGGCATAGCTGCTGAATTATGCACATTATTTTTCTTTACAACGAAGCCTTCCTCTTAACTGTATCTCTACTGGTTGAAATGTGCACCTCTGGTTGCTGATACAAACTCCTCTACTGTCATTTTATTATTGTAAATTTAGGGTTTTGGTGATGTGAAGGATTAGTCTGAAAGGTGGAAGAGTTGGTTAGGCAGCAAACAATATAGTGTTTAAAAGCAGCTTCCTGTGCTGCATAGAACAGCTGTTGGGAATTTTATACCCCCTGAAATAAAAGGAAAAAAGTGTAATAAAGAAGTATAAAATATGTAATGATTCACTTAATTTTCTTTCTTCATCTGTCCGGTTTGTAATTTGTTACAAGTTTTCCTATTTAATATTGTACTCTTGATGTGGAAAAACAAAAAAAAACTCCGGGAAAAAGTCAACAACAAAAACTGAAGTTATATGTGATATCTAGAGCAAAATATTTTATAATACCAGGTCAGTGTTGTAAGAATTGGAATCTATGTAGAAATAGGTGCCCTGTTTCCTGAATTTATGCTTACAAAATGTGTAAAATGTAGTGGCAAAGCTGATCAGCTCTTTCTTACCTTGGAAAATTCCAGAAAGCTACAAAAATATGCAATGCTGGTGATATCAGTAACTTACTAAACAACACGTTTTTGTGTCAACTTGGTGTCTAGTATAGGATTTAAATCATTACGTGGAAGTAGAATTTTCAAAATCCCTGTGTCTTTTACAATGAATTATTCATATTAATGAATACTCATTTCTAGCTCAGTCTGTTGAATGAGGATGATGTTTAATTTACATGTGTTGGAGGTCATCCTCGTAGATTTTGGGGAAATATGGAACCTTTGCTTTTGCCAGGAGCTTTAACCTCCACTGGTATTTACACTGTGGGGCTGCTGGTCAAGTCTGGCCAGGTAGTGCTCTTTAGTGTGGGTGTGTCCTGGAAGCCTC
Organism: Corvus hawaiiensis; assembly: GCF_020740725.1. Classification (NCBI taxonomy): domain Eukaryota; kingdom Metazoa; phylum Chordata; class Aves; order Passeriformes; family Corvidae; genus Corvus; species Corvus hawaiiensis. Next base: position 1,931,995 of record NC_063225.1, read on the forward strand.
CACTGGTGAGAGATGTGCAAAGAAGGAGAGAACCTACATGGAAAACTTGTAAAATCTTGTCAGCTGGATGTTAGGCATCTCTGTCACATCTTAATCTTCTCGTGGTGCTTCCAAGTTTCATTCTAACACTTGGCGTGGTGGTTTGGATTTAGAAGCCTTGAGCTGGTGGAGATCAGCGTGTGTTGGCAGCTTTTTCAAGTCAGTGTTGGACTACCCAAATTACTGGGTTGTGTCCTCCTCCCAAGGGATGGGCTGCTGAGGAGACACTCCTGCCTTTGTGCAGGTGCTGTTGGGAAGCAGAGGCAGTTTGAATCAGGATTTCTGTCACGTTGAAAATCCTGAACTTTAACAGTGTCATGATGGCAGCAGGACTGGTAGGCTGAAAGTCTGAGTCTCTTTTCAGTGGCAAACATTGATTGGGGTGTTTGTTTTTGAAAGAAACACCCAACAAAACAAATAGAAAAAGAACAAACCAAAACCAAAAAAATCCCCACCCCAACAAAAATCTCTCAGTTTTCAGTTTAGAAAAAGTTGGGCTCCTTTTTTTTTTTCTTTTTTTTTAAATGATAATTGTGTTGTAAAAACCCAAGATTGGTGCAAGTGGGTAAGAAAAAGTCATTTTGCTGAAGATTTCTGAAACTTTGTGGGGGATGGAGAAGGGAAGAACTGATAAGGAGTTGTGTGTTAGAGCAGCATTACTGAACTTCACACTGAGCATCTTCTACCTTTTCCTCTAGTTATGGGGATATTTCTGTGATTCACAAGCAACTTTATAAAAAGCTGCATTCTGAGTATGTGCATGTTGGACATGTACTCATGGGGAGAGGAACAGGTGCAAGGAAAAAAAATTCTAAATCAGCCTGAAGGCTTCTTCAGTCTTTGTTATTGTTTATGCAGAGTGTTCAGATTTCATTTGTTGTGCTAATGTCTGCTTGTTTCAAATAAGCCATGAAATGACTATTAGATAGATGATGAACCTTAAAGGATTATATACATCCTTCATCTAGGTGCTGCTGCAATATAAGCACAATAACAATAATCAGCTTAGTTAAGTTCAAACAGGTGGGCTAAAGGGAAAAGTGCATTTTCCCTCCATCCTCACCAGTGGAACACGTGATTATGTAGAAAACTAGAGAAATTGCTTGGAGGCATTTTGAAGTCTTATGTTCTAGGTAGCCAGGGTTGTTTTGTTTTTCTGGGTATTCTTTTAACACAGTGATTTCATGACATCATACCATGGCATGGACACGAAGAACTTCAGTTTCCTTGTCTGCTTTGTAAAGTGTGGTATCCTGGCAAGATGGTGAGTGGATTTCCCTTCCTAGCCAGCCGATGGCCTTGCACTCATTCAACTTTTGGTAATAAAAACAAATACCTTGTTTTGTTTTGTGGGGTTTTTCCCTGTGCTGTTCACAGTATTGATTTTTCTCTTCCTGCTTTGGAGACGTAGAACCTTTGCAAGTAAAGAGACTCTCTGACTTTCTCTCCATGGTGTGGACAGCTGTGGTAGCAGGAGAGTTGAACTGGTGACTCTGGGTGGCTCCTTGGCTTCTTCCCTTGCCCAGGGAGTGCTCAGGGTTATCTCACATGGAACATCTCTGTAGTTAAGGCTGAGGGTTAGCTCCAAAATAACTCCTAGCCACTGCACGTTTCCCAGTGGCTTGGGATTTATCCTTCCACAACAGACACGTTCTGTTCTCCTCGAGTTGCTAAATGTCTAAATCAGCTGCTTTTTTGGGAATAAACTCCTTGCTTTGCTGGTATTTGTGTAAGTAAATGTATGTGCCAAGTTCTTAAAGGGATACACCAAATATTTTTATACCTAGAAATAACTGTAAAACCAGAAAAAGGATATGGAGCTGTGCAATTACATGAGATGATTCAGAGACTGAATGAGTTATTTTTAAACATTTCATTACAGGGCTTAATTAACTGCTTGCCAAACTTTGTAGGTTAATGTCAATTGTTCACAACCAAGTTGGAGAACAATTTATTGTATTGTCTTGGAGAAAATTCATGTGACCAAGAAAGTGTCTGAGGTAAGTAATTGTTTCTGTTGTGATTTAAAAATACTTTCTTTCCTACAGCATTCCTTTGGGTGCTTTCTATGATGGGTATGAAACCATGATAGCTTTAATTTTGGCAAAAGGTATTGCTACTAAGAACATTTATGGCAAAATATCAGAATAGATAGAGGTACAGTTTTAAGACTTTGAAATAAAGCCACAGAAATTTTGGTTAATTGGAGAAATTCAGAATGCCATTTTTTGTTTTGTTTGAGGTTTTTTTCTTGGGGAGGGGTGTTTACTTTGAGTTTTGTTTTTTATATATATATAAAATTATTTAAACCTAGCATTAAAAAATTACATGGAAATCCCTTGACCTACAGCTCAGAAAAATAGGAGGCAGGAGGTGCTGTAAAATAGACACATGATGTGGCCTTGTTTGGGACAACCTTTAGAAGATTATTCAAGTCTGAATATTAAACTCCACATAAGTAAGTTCCAAAGTAGAAGCCCAAGAAGAATTTGTAGTATGTTACAAGAAACCCTCTTGTATGCCTGAAGTCTCTAGATATGGAAAAAAAGATTATTTGCTATAGTATTCTGAGCTCATTTTTCATTTCACCCAGATGAGATGAAAGTACATTTGGGACAGCAGATTTTCAGATTCTTTGTCATTATCTTGTTTTTGATTCTTCTTTATGGATTGTCCAGGTGGAGGTGTCAACATAGTCCTACATTGCAGAGAGCATCAATATGTAATAAAAGGCAGGGAGAAAAAAAATCATCTTTATTTTTTCCCCGTGCTGTGCCACAAATAAATTGCAAGCGAAATGAGCAAGAAACTGATTCCATTTGAATTGTGGTTGAAGAAGGGCATTTCATCCTTCTCTCTCATGCAAATCCAGTTTGATTTTTTGGGAGTGAGATGCTATTACCCTCCAAGATCTGTTCTAGCTTTCCTCCTTGCAATAGCTTTTGCTGATAATAATGCACACCATACTGTATGCTTTTGTCACAGATTGATCTGTGGGAGCAGAGGGGAAACATACATTAGTGAGACAATGTAAAGATTTCACACTCCTGCTGCTTCTGTAGTGCTTGTGTTTGAGATAAATGACAGAGTCCAGGACACCAGTTCTCCCCCTCATTTGCACTTTCTCTAGGCACCAAGGAAAAGATTCAGAAGCCTAAACATAGATACCTAATGCCATTTTAAGTGCTTTGGGTACCTGAGACATCTGTCAGGGTTAGCAGGTGTGACAGATGACTTCATGTCTTTTTTAGCAGCAGTTGAGAGCCAGGGTGGGATGCCTTCGGGCATCTAAAATAGCACTAAATGTCTGTGTTTAGGTACCTGCATTGCTCCTGAATGCTCTGCTGTAAAATGAAGTAGATCAGGTAAAGATGGTTTACACAATTGTGTAGGCATATTTGTATGTGGTTAAGAAATCACCTGGGGTAATCTGGAAGTGAAAGTTAGTGATAAAAGTGAGATTTATCTAAATTTTCTTTTCTGTCAATTTAAATTCCTTTGAAACTTACTTGTAGTACAACCTCTATGCAAATTTTAAGTTGTACAACAAGTGAGGCAGGGGCTTTGGTTTTTAAATTATCTGTTACAAAGCTCTAGATAATCCCTCCTGTTAAGCTTGTTGTGTTTTGAACTACAGAGGTTGCCACTTGTAAGCTAACTAGTGTCAAATTCACATCACTGGACCAGGCAGGTTTCCAGCAGTTTGAACAGAAAATGCCTGTTCCCATCCAGCTGGTGCCGTCGAGGAGGTGAGGCTGTGGTTTGTGGAGTGCAAGGCTGTGATCAGGCAGAGCTTTGCCCAGGATTGCGTTTGTGGTGAAGCTGTGCCACGAGCAGTGGCCTTTGTGCCACGAGCAGTGGCCTTTGTGCCAGTGCCCTCACACACCCGGGCTGGTACCTGGGCCTGCTGCAGCCTCCCCCTGTCCCAGGCAGAGGCACAGGGGCTGGGGGAGCTGAGGTCCGAGTTCTCTCCGCAGCAGATGTGCGGTAAGGAACCCGCCCGCCTCCTCACAGACCGTGCCCTGGATGCTCTGTTAGTTTAGAGGGTAATGCAGCATCTCTTATTCTGAGCTGTGTGGTAGCTGGGTAATGCAGATACTTAAATAAATTCACTAAGTTCTAAATGACATGTTCTGGAAGTGGTAGTTACCCATCGAGCTCTGTGATCAAAAGGAAATGTTGAGTATTTTGGTATTATGTGTTACCATTCTCCATAGTCAATGTATAGTTAAACAATAAGGCACAACAGGCATTAATCCCTTTTAAATATACTCCTGATGTCAGAGGTCTAGTTGGGAATGAGCTGAAGAGTGTGTTAGTGTAACTACCTCAGTGGTACAGCAATTTTTCATGAATTCATTTCTGGGAGCATCTCATTGGTGTTATGTAATGGAAATTTAAATAAATAAAATCCTCAGGGAGTTGTTCTTCAGTTTATAGGGGATTTTAACCAAAGTTTGGCCTCCCTGGTGCTGTGTTCTGTTTCCATATAAATGTTTCTTCATTCACATCCAGACCAGTGTGCCACGGTCACAGCTACCAGAACTGTCAAAGCTGCAGAGCACACACACAGCTGCCCTCAGTGGTGCGAGCAACTTTTCCAATATGTGCTTGGATAGAACATAGTTGCTTCCTATATAATTTATTCGAAGCAAGGCCAGAAATAATTTGTCCTTTAAAAACAGCTTGAGTGGTGAAAACTGTAATGCAGTGCAAGTCAATTTTTTTCTTTTTAATAGCGTTTGACACTTTCCAGTGTGGAACATCTACCTAAACAGTGCATTATTGCAAAGTACAGGAGGAGCAAACAAAAATAGGAACAAGCTTTTTTTCTTTTTTTTCTTTTAATTTTTTGTTGCTGTTGGACTTACATACAATCACAGTTAGTACAAGATGTTTTTATTTTAAAATACGGAAGTGTTTTTCATAGGTTTTAACATCTGTTCATTTCTAATTGTTTTCTTACCAGCTATTCTTAAATGTTTCAGAGGAAGCCCAAGGGCTTATTAAAACTTTAGTAAGAAAGCTTATTTTTTCAGGGCATACAAGATGTTACCTCTAAAGAAATATTAGTGAATTACTCCTTTCCCTTGAATTTAATGATTTTATAATTATACTTTGTCTTAAAGGAAATCTACACAGGTTCACTGTTTTTCATCTTCACTGGATAAAAGCTAATCTTGCCCTGGAATGTGGACAGATGGGGATAACCACTGGAACCATTAGTTATGACTATTTCTGTGCAAAAATTTTTTTTATCTTGATTTTATTTTGAGAAGGAAAACAAATTAATCCACATTGCACCGTGTTTTGGTTGCTCTCTGTGTAGTGATCAGCTGGAGTACGGTGACTAGAGTACTTTCATAGGCTGGTAGCAATGACTGCAAAATCAACATGGAAAAAGAATGTTGTAGTACGAGATTGCACAATTAAGAAGCAGGCAAGAATGTATTAATTTTGTTTTCTCGTGAAGTAATATCTTGCCAGATACAGACTTGAGAAGAGCCTTTTCTGTTAGTGCCACTGGAAATTTTTCTTGTTGTCTTTATAGTGGGGTATGAGATGTTTCTTAGAGCTATTTGAAATACTTATTTTAATTGGTTATTTGCACATGAATATAAAATACAGAAAAAGCCTTTGGTTTATTCTATATAGTGGGGTTTTTTTCTGGAATTTGGGATTTTAATGCTAAAAAGTAAGATTACTTTTATCTGTATTTTGTGGTCGCAGAGGAGGCTGGGGAAGGGGATCCCCTTGTGGAACTGGCTTGGTAGTGTCTCTTACAAGCTGTGTGAGATCCTGTGAATTCACAGTCATTTCTCTTCCTGCTTTTGTGCTCTAGTGCTACAGAATTTAATAAGTGTGTATAAAAAATAAAAGCAAAGCAGCCAGCAGCACTGTGACAGTCGTAAGGGTGAAGAAGGAGGGATAGGAATTTTCACGTTAAATCTAACGGCAAACAAAAGCGTCTAAAAATTGGCAGTATCTTGTAATGAAGGGCTAAACCAAAATTGAACAAGATGTATTCCTTATGCTTTCCAGCAAACAGTTGACTGAAGTTTCGGTATTTATACATCATCTGTAAATTTATGCTGCTCAGTTAAACAGCCAATGCTGTCTTGCTGTTTATTTATTTAAATATCCAGTTCTCTGAATCCACAGCTTTCGTATACCAGGCCTTGTATGTTAGTTCCCTATGGAAACTCAGTATTCCTAGTCTTTAAATCTTCCTTCCATGCCTCTAATCATTTCATTGCCTGTCCCTGGACCTCCTCAATGTTTTCTGGTGTTGACTCATGTAATTTCATTATTGTATTTTCAGTGTTTATTCTGCTTCTCGATGTGCTAGTACTTTTTCCCTCTGTGTTTGCAGTTCAGACTGAAGCTGATGTTTAAGCAGGATTGTGCAGGGGATAGTTACAGCAAACAGCACTGAACCCCCTTTAAAACATGGGGAAAATACCATCTGCAGCAAGCTCTGCTGCCTTTCACATCTTCCTTGCTCCCTCTTCCTTCTGACTCCAGCCAGGACCCAAAAACACCTCCAGGGCAGAAGGAGGGAGGTAATTCTTGCTTCCTGGCTCCTAGACCCCTGGGGGTGTCACTGGCCATTCCAAGTCCACCTCAGTGCAGTTTAGCAGCTCCAGCTGATGTGCTGCCTAGGAGCTGTTGAGGAATTTTCCTGGCCTGGGTTCTCTGCTTCCTCCTGCTCATAAACCCATTGTGAGCTACGTCAAGGACTTTAAAGTGTGGAAAACTGGTATGTGCAAAGTATTTTCTTTTTCCTTGTTCATATCTCTGAATGGGCTTAACTGCAGAGGTCATGCCAGGGAAGGGCTGAATAACATCCCTGATAACAGGCAGTTGTTAAAGCTGGCTTGTTTTGTCCAGCTGCAGCCAAAGAGCAGTTCCACATTGTTCCCTCTGGAGTGCCCTGCCTTGTGCTTGAGCTTATTAATTTGCTATACAAGTTTGTTCTACAATTTGCCATGTCTTCTACAGAGGCAGGGCAATTCATTATGTCACTCTGCCTTCATCTCTTTTTGCCTTGGTAACCGCACTGGGATACTTAGGAAGGGGAAGACCTCGTGGCACATTTGCTGAGGGTCTGGATAGTAAACCAGAAAACTGGTTAGGTTAAGAACTGCATGCTTTCACTCACTAACTCAATTCACTGGTGGGTTTTTTTGAATTTTGTTTTGTTTTTCCTTCACTCTTTCTAGAACAAGAAAGTTCAGTTGGTCCTGCTCCTCTGGTGAAGTTTAAACCTTTCAAATCCTCTCTGAGCTGCACAAATAGCGGAATTAATGCTTATAAAACTTAAAATACTTTGTCTTTCAGGATGAGATAAACAAGATAAGTGGCAGAGTTTTATTATAGAATCTACCAGAGACCTGATTAAAGCCTGCCCAGTCTGTGTCTACAGAAACTCATAGGAAGGCTGAGCAGTCAAATAAGTTTTATATGAACCTTATACCCCATATTTCAGTAAATGCTTTTTTGTAACTGTTTTGTGTAAAGTGAATTCAAAATAATTACCAAAATAAAGAGGCCACTGTAGCATATATACTGATGCATGTCAAATTAATCCTTTAAACTGGTTGAGGGCTATTAAAATTGTTCTTCGCTTTCCAAATCAGATATTTCTTTCAGGGAGAAAAAACTAAGGGCTGAAATTTATTGAGTGTAATTAGAGGCAGCTTGCAGTGCCAGCTCTTTGCTGCTCTTCAGCAAGCTCTAATTCATTTCCCCCACACCTGATGATACTGCAGGTGCTGAAGGAACTTAGGAGGAGCTTATGCATCACTGTGTTTGAGTGGTGAGAGGTTTTGAAACATTTAGAAGAGGGAAATATAAGAGGAGGAAGAAGCTCTTGATAATCTTTATATAGATATAGATACAGGCATCCTACACTCCCATCCTGTAGTATTCTGACGTATAACTGTAGAATGAATAACTTGGCATACTTCTCAAGAGATATGAGTGTATGTGAAATAATTCTTCTTGTGACAGGATTCTGCCCCCTCTATAACTGATTTTAAGATGCAAGAGACTGTGTATTACTCCTGCTGTAAATATAGCATTATTATTAACTGTTGGATCGTTGTATTTTGACAGGTGTACTTCTATTCAACAGTTTTGTTTTATTACGTGTGCAAACATGTATATAAACAGAAAAATCTGAATCATAATTGTGAACACATATGCTAGAGGCCTTCATCTGAGTTTGTCATTGCAATACTTATGGAAGTAGGAGACAAAAAAGCACTTTCAGCCTTTGAGTATGAATCTTATGTATTGCAAGCAGGTCTGTCTGAACTGTGTTTAATTTTGTACTTGCATGTACGCATAGTACCCATCTCATGGAGAAAAGGGTTAGGGTCATATTTTAAGCACAGAAGAAACTCATACTTCTTCCATGTGGCAGGAATGAGTGGGGGAAGGGGGGAGCCATATTTGGAGTAGGGGAATAAATATTCTATTCTTCTAACTTAGTGCACAGAACTGACCTTTCTCATAACTACTTGATTCACTGCAGAAATTGCTTATGTGGTCCACAGGGCATCTCTAATACATACACTGCTAAATGAGGGGGAAAATTCAATGGTCAATGGGTAGCACCATGGACTGGTTAGAAAGGTAATAATATTTGCATGTGCAGGTGTTGAATTTTTCTCAGACTTCCATGGTCTGCTGAAGAATTAATAAAAAGAACTTAGATCCTAGACTAAAATATGGAAATTGTAGTCATACACTTTGCATGCAATCAATAAGTGCCTTTCAACACTTGCTGTGTTGCTGAAAGGAAGTGTGCAGTTCTAACTCCTGCTTAGAGATTACATTCAGTCAAAGTAAAGAAGCACTTTCGCAGGGGAAGGGAGCTGAATACAGAGAGGTGTATACAGGTGTATTTTAAGGTCACTGGTTATCTGTGCAAAGCACTGCATGGCATCCAGACCATTGCACACTTCAGGTCCTCCTTTAGGAAGGAATTATGCAGTAAACATTTAGGTAATGTGTGAAGATGGCAGATCAAAGTTGATACTGACATAGGCAGTCCCATAGACACATCCATTGTGCGCTGCAGTTTTGAGGCTTGGTGTGAACTCCGAAAGGAGTTAACAAAGCCAGGTGAGCAGAAAGCAGGGCGGCACACGAAATTGATTTTTGACAAGTGAAAAACTGCTCATACTGGAAGAGCTCTATGTATACATTGCTGCTTTCTTTCCAGCCTCACGTTCAGCACTGCTCCACCATCAGCTCTCTTTCAGGTGATAAATCATTTTGAGGTCTCATCTACTTACTGACTTCTGGTGTATGTGGAATAAGGTAGCAGAATCTATCCCTGGTAAACCTAATTATATCTCTGTGACTGTGAGAAATCAGCTCTTTGTCTCAGAAAAGATTGCCTGTATCTAAAACAACCTTATGAAGCCACAGAAAACCCAGGGAGGGGGGGAAGAAACGAGCATGCCAGAAGGAAAACGCTGCCATTTTAAGGAATTTGCCCATCCACTTAAGAAGAAAGGAGAGGCACCGGCTCATTGCAGGGTTTGTGTCTCCTCCTCATTCTCACAGTAACTTGGAAACATTCAGATATTGTCAGAAATCTATCATTAAGCATGTCCTATTCTAAGGAAATATTCACCAAATATGAATTTCAGGAAACTTTGTCTTCGTTGTAGAACAACTTCACATGTCATAAATCACTTTGATTGTATTTGTTAAATAAATTGTATGCTATAGAAATAGCATACAATTCAAAAATCAGAGTTGGGAACTTACCTTTAAGGAGAATGACAAAACTGACTTCAATTGGGTCATTTTTCACATGGAATCTCTAGGGTGCTAGAAAGGGAGAAAAAATTTTTTCTAGGGAAAAAAAAGCCCCTACCCAAAGGCAGTACTGAATTTGGAGCTGATGGAGACCCAGTCTTAGTGTTTTAATGATCGTTAGAGTTTTTGATGCATTTTCTTGTGTTTTTAGAGGGGTTTTTTTCCTCTTTATTACTTGCCTTTGGCTATGTCAGTGCATTGAGTGTAATCTGATGGAATCATGTAACTTGTACGTTGGTTTTTTAATTGAAATTAGCGTTAAAATGCAACTGCACAGATTTTAGATTATTAGAATGGAATTTTTTTATTCTTTGATCAGGAGGTAGCTGTATCTTTTGCCTGTCCCTTATCTGACAGTTGTCCTCATGCTCCCACTGTTAGTCATCACGGGTGTGATCTTTAGCCTACTCTTGTGGAAGTGAATTCTTACATTCAAGAGACAAAATGGACTGGTTAATACCGTCAAAACATTTGTCAATTTCTCAAATTAGGTGCAAATTAAAAGAGGTATTTTGCTAAGCAGAGCTGCTAATAGGAGCTATATTAATAATGAAAGGTAATTTAAAAGCATGACTGCACAAGCAGAACAAGGCTTTGAAAAGGTCCGAACATATGCCTGTGACTGAATAAACCCATTAATTCCTTACACATTTCCATTCTTATTCCAGGCAATCAAAATGAAAATAGGCAACAATCTTTAATAGCAACTCTTCAGTGTAGCAAGGGAAGATGTGTTACATGCGGGATATCACAGTGCATATGTGGTTGCCTATAAAAAGTCATGCAGACTGGCAACACTGTATTTTTCTCATCAGAAAGAAAAGCATGGATTCTGTGATGGATGCTTTGCTTACAGAACTTCCCTTACTGATCGTGTTTCGGATGCATCATGCTCAACATTTAGCAATCAGTTAATTCACAAATTAAGGAAAACATACCTCCTTGCTGATTTATGATGTGCAATGGGGAAAGAGAAATAAACTACTGAAACATTGTAGCTTTTGTCCTACTGTGGCTTAAACTAGTCTTTCATGCTTTTAAATGTTCCCCAATAGCACTGGAGGAGTCACTCAAATATTTAAATATTTACTTCAAAGGTGATATGTTGATTTGCAACTTTTTTTTTTAAGAAGTCTTTGTACAGAAGTTCTGTCATTAGGCAGTAGACCTGAAAAGATGGATCTTGCTTAAAAAACCAAAAGAACTGATGAACTGCTTGGGCTGGATTTGCAAAGAAAGGGTAGGGTTAGATTACAGGTCCTGTAGCTGTTCCCTAACCCTTCATTGTCCATCTCTGACCTGCTTTAAGTGAACCGGGGTCCCGAATGACTCCATGTGATTGGGATTTGTGGTGCTGTTCTCTATCCCAGCTATTCTCTCAGTGTAAGAAAGGGGAAAAGTCTAGTACAAGTCTTATTGATGGTCACAGCAGCTTTAGAAATGAATGGGAATTCTTCCCTTGAGCTCCCTCGCCACACCGATGCTGAAATATTTGATAGAAGAACTTGCCTGAATATTCAGTAGACATGAATAAATTTGATGTGATGAAGAGACATGGGGACAGAAAATAGAGAACAAGAAGGACTATTTTAAGGGGAGAAATGAGGTATAGGAGAGGGAAGAAGACATAAGGAAAAGAATAAAAAGGTTACAATTGAGGAAGAGAAGATAAGGTGATAATGGGAGGAGATACTTTTAAAAGTGATGTATGAAGAATTCTACACTGAAACCTGTAAAATGAAGGAAGGCAAGAAAAAAGAGAAATTGAAAGAGAATGGTTATTTCAGTTTCTTGAACTAATAACTCCTCAACCTCTTCCTTTTTAAAGTCAAGGAAATTAGAGAATACATCAAAAAGACGTGCTGTGAAAGTGGCTGACAGCAATCAGGAAATCCAGAGTTAATGCTAACGCTATCTCTACTGGCTATTGTACTGCTTTGTTATTGGGGTGGCTTGCACTTGTTGTCCTAATCTTTATTACAAGATGTATTGTGCTTCCTATCGGAAACAGGACACAGTACCCAAATTGGTACACCCATTACTTCTCTTATCGTTCCCTGTTTAGACTTTGCTTCAGGTAATTTTAAATGAGAATTTCTGAAATCTTGATATTAAACTTTAGTTAGTAGGCATGATCCTTCAGACCTTGTGTGGGGAGCAACTCCTCCTCATTCTGGGTTTGATAAATGTTTCCCTGCATATATAAGAGAATGGCCCTGAATGAGTTCATATTTGCTTTTGCCTCAGGAAGAACAGCAAGGTTAGGTAGGTGACTCTTAAGTAAGATCCTTTGTCTATTGACATTATTTTTAAGCACTTCTTCCTCAGGCTGTGGCAATGTGTACTAAATAAACAAACAGCATACCTAACAAAGCACACGCTACCCATTGCAGCCGCAGAGGGTGCGTCTCAGGCGCTTGAGAGCCCTGTGTGTGAATTATCTATTTGGGGAGGGGGGTTGATAGTGTTATCCTGTCACTAGTTTTCTCAAATTACTGGTGTTCGGGTACTCAGTAATTGAAATGTTAGTATCTAGCTTATTTTTTAAAAATTACAGTTAAAATCAGTAAAATTCACTGTTACACTGTATCTGAACCATCAAAAACACTCCCAAGAGTGGGAGAAGCTGCTGCTTTTCCAGGTGGCTGTACTGCTCGTCCTTAAGTCCTGTCCTACCAATTTGTCCTGGCAAAGCTAAGATTCATAATGGTGAAAGTACTAATTTCTCATCTGATCAAACAGATATGGTAACTGGTGGAATACTCAGCCTCTTCCAAAGGCCAGTTTCATTGTTCACTTGCAATAAACAGAATACAAGTAGTCAATACATAACCACATATAGCAAACAACTTTTGTTAAAGAAGTGATGGACCTTGATTCCAGCTTCAGCTGCAAAGAGAGTATTATCTGTATCTATTGAGTTATCTGCAGGATGTGTGTCTTTATTTTCCAGTGGATGCCAAAGCAGTTAATATCATTTACCCACTGCTTTTACAGCAAAAGAGAAGTTCCGTATGGTAACTGTGGTGTTCTCATTCTGAAGCCAATCCATTAAACTGTGGGAGAAAGCCTGTCAGGAAGGTCACTTGGGGAAAGGAAGCAATGTTGACCAATTTAGGCTTATGCTACTAAGAGACTCAGATATGAAGATGGAGCAGAAATTACTTCTGAGTCCAAGGGGATTGATGATTCCACTGGCTGTGCCTTTCATGTTTTATGTTTTGTGCTGTAAATATTTATGGCTTTCATATTTTGTTTGTTGTTTCTAAACATAATGAGTTTTTGTAGCATAAGCAATCTCCCTGCTCTGCCAGCCCAAAAAGACAGTGAGTGCAATGGAAGTGTCAGGAGAAGCCTAGCATGGCTATGATGTGACATTTTGTCTAGTACATCGCCGTGTTATTCCTGCAGAAGTTTGCTAATTAGTCATTAAACTAAAGTTACCCCTACACTCTTGTCCAAAATGTCACACAGATAGCATTGATTCAGAACCAACAGACAAAGATGATCATTTTTTTGCAAGCTGTCTGCATAATGTTGCATTATTTTATGTGGTGCCTCTCAGTCTCTCTATGTGCCCATTTTAGCAAGTGCCACGAGTGGGAGGGGGGAAATGGCCCTAGGACTTGCATGCTAGAATGACAGACCCTTGTGCAGCCGGGGCTGCTGTGCAGCTATGTATTCTCCACCTGCTGATGATGTGTTCTACAGTCCCTGCTAGATTGGGTGCAAGATTGGTATGGGGAAGTGACTGGGGCAATACTATGGGTCAAAACTTCTACCCTGGCTAAGCTTACATTTGAAGGGGATGGTGCATATGTCACACCGTCTTCTGTGCCTTAAAAAAGGTTCTTGAACTCTCTTAAAAGTAAAGACGCTCTAAAGAAGTAGAGCTTAGGAGGCAGGAGGATCTATGTACCAGCCCTGTGATCTACCTGCAGAGAGACCTGGGCTGTGTGAAGTCATTGAAATGGAGATTCAGTAGCAGATGCATGGTGTCCACTCTTAATGGAATTTCTCTCTGGTTTTAGTGCTATTTTTAACTGAATTAATAGTGCATTAACTTGCTGCAAGCTACAGATGTTTTTAGTTTGCCCTAGGGGACAGACAGGTGAAGAGTGCCCAGTGTAACCCTTAGAGAGATGTTAACTATTCTTAATTATTTGGCTGTCACTTAAAAATGTAAGACTCACGAGACCACTGAGACCCAGTGGGCACCTCTGTCAGACTGGGCATGCAGGGGACTCGTGTGGGCCGCCAGGAGGTTCTTCTGCCCACAGAACTATGACCAAGCCCCTTCCAGTGTGAACCAGCCCCAATTTCAGGGCCATGGTCAAAGAGCACTGAACTTCCCCAATCACCTCAGCAAGGAGTAACATCTGCACAGTTTTGTGTACTTTTTTTTTCCTGGAAGAAATCACATTTGGAGATCCTGTCTCCCAGTGTAAAGTTCAGCTGTTCCCTCAGCTGTGCCTTTACAGTGCTGGATGGCTGCATTTATGGGTTGTGTTGGGTTTTTTTTAACAGAAATTAAATACCACCAAAAAAAAAAAACCCCAACAAACTCAAAACAACACAAACAAAACCCTCCCGCAATTGTTATCAGTTTTTAATATGTAATAATTTTTAAATGGGGGTTCTGTACCATGTAACAGCAGGCAGTTATTGTGTGTTTATCCGTGTTTTGTATTTCAAAAATGAATGTTGTAAAAAGTTAGATGGTGCAGTGAGGAACCATAGAGCTATTTGAGGAGTGGAGAAAATACTTGCAGTAAAACATTTGATAAGCCAAGCCAGCACGATTTATCCAAAGTTTATTAGACGATAGTTTAAGATGTCTGAATTTGTTGTAGGCAGAAAAAAACAATATAAAGAAAGGATACCTTAATTCAGTGAAAAGAGGCAGGAGAAGTTCACATCTGAAAGAGGGCTTTTTGGTTTTTGTGGTGGGTTTTTCTGATTAACTATTGAAATGATACGTTGGTAGATGCAGTGAATTTTGTAGGTTGTGGTGATGTTGATTTGGAAGCATGTGCTTGAGAAAGTAATTGAAAGTGCTGAAAGGATGTTATAATTGAAAAGTCTTAGGCTTTGTACACTACGTAAGCATCACTTTTTCATGGCCTTGTAGATCACAGCAGAGGAACCAGTGTGTTACTCAATATAAGGCTCAATACAGTTTAATTAGAAAGCAGATACTTTGGTTATTAGACTCGTAATTGAATTAAATGAAGGTCAGATGTAAATAGCTAGTGGTCTTTCTGACTTAAAACTCTTCTAAGATGAGTAAATGGTAGTAGCAGGAGACTCTTCTAAGTGGTGAGGACAGTAGCAGTACTTCTCTTAAATCAAAAAAAGTATGAGAATGTGGAAGTTCTAAAATCTAGGAAGATCAAAGTGGAGTGACTGTATAAACTATTCAATGTTCTCTTGGCCTCAGTTACTGAGCAATTCAGAAACAAGTTTGTAGCAGCCAAGAACTCTTACAGTATAGAATAGAAGTGCCTGGGAAATAGAAACAGATCATCCCAGAGGGAAAGATGGAAAAAATCAGCCGCTATTGAGAAGACATGGAAGTGATCAGGTTTGTGTGGGAAATGCATTTCTCTTAGAAAACAGAAAATGAAATTTTGCTTTCAAACCTAGTTTGTTCTTTCCTTTTTGTTTGACCTATATCCAGGTGAGATAGTGCCTCTTCATTGATTTGACCTATGGGGAACAGCTGGGAGCAGCTGTAGCTGCTGACATTTTGAGAAAAGTTAGATCCTAAAACCTGCTTATGAGAGTGACGAGCTGTTGTGGGCAGGGTCTTTATAGAGATGTTGAGATCTGCGATCGTGGAAAAGCTGTGCCTTTGACATGCAGTAATATATGATGCAGTGTTATTTCTCAGCACTGTCTGTATGCTAAATGTGGTGTCTGGGAGATAGACTTCAGGCTCTGTGGGAGCTTCAGCATCACCTTCAGCCAGAGCAGGGTTATCAGGATTTGTGCATAATCATTTCACAATTTATCAAAAGGCTTGGGCAGCCATTTGGGCACCTGACTTCAGCACGTGGTTCTGGAATGGGAAGCTTGCAATGCATTTCTGATATTCCTTTCAAAGGCCTGTTAAGTGCCATACTATGCTCTTTGCACAATTTCTTGTGGGCCTCAACCAACAGACATTAATATGTGGAAAAGCTCCCACTGACTTTAATTAGGGCTGGCTTAGTCGCACACTGAACACTTAATTGCTGTCTGAAGCAAGACCTATGTGAAGAGGTACTTTATAGCTACCACAGGTAAACAAATATTATTAGAATGATTTTATCTATAAGTAAGTAGGAAGTACAGTTGTCTGTATAATTCTTACTATTTTGCCGTGTTATTTACTAATAAATGAAATAAACTTTCATTTAAACTGTTAAGTAGGCACACCATGACTACATGAGAGTGATGTTGCCATACTACATGATCTGCATGTTTAGAGGTGGAACCCCAAGGCATTTTTTAGTTTTGTTTTGACTGTCTTTGTATTAGATTTATGAAAGGTAAAACGTGTGTAGCTCTGGGTGCTTCTAAACATGAACTTTTCAGTACTTGCATTATTGCTCTTACTGATGTGTGGTTCTTTGGGTTTTTTGGGGCTTTTTTGTGTTTTTTGGATTTTTTGGGGGGTTTTTTGGTATTAAAATGTTAAAGATTTACACGAATTTGTAGTGAAATGGAAGAGACTGCTAATTCAGAGGACTTCTCTGAGTACTCTGAGCTAAGTCTGGGACATGCCTTTTGGATACCATAATGCCCTCCTCAGTGGCGTTTTGCAAGGAGAAGGAGACTTGTCCCACAGCATATGAGCAGACTGTGGGGTTGTATGCATGTTAAATTCCTGTTAACATTAATCGGAATTAGGTGTGCACGCTGAAATGAATAAAGTAGCTGATACTGCCTCAGATAGCTCACAGAAATGCTTCAAACTTCTGCAAGCAGTACCCGTTCCTCCAGAGGGTGCATTCATGTGGAATTTGGGAATTGGATGTGACCATGAAAGAAAATCTGGGTACTGAATGCAGAGAATAGAGTGGCATGACCAAGGCAAAAAGCAAGCAAAATTATTTTTGCTGCAGAGTTATTAATGAACAAGCTCAGAAAGGGCATAAACCCACTGGGAAGAGAAATGATGTAACATGGAAATCCAAGCCCAAATCTTTAATTAGTGAATGAGAAACAGCGTGTGGTAGATGTTGCATTAAACTTGTATGTGACTTGGTTTAGAAAGTTTTTGGCTGATAATATTGGTTAGATTTTGTCATTTGAGGCAAGGAGGATAGGTTTTCCCTCTTGTTAGATGAAAGGATCTAGAGCTGGGTGGTTTATTTGTGAGTCCTTGGGTCTGGTGTGGTAACCTCACCCCAAGTGCAGACATAACTACTCAGAGACAAGGTACAGAAGAAGAAAGAAGCCCAAAGGCTGAAGCATGAAGGGCATCCTGAAGAGAATTCGAGCAGTAGAGAGAGAATTGGGAGGAAGCAGGGCCGAGGGAGGGAAAGGCACTGAACAGGTTATGATCAGGGCTTTTAAGCTGGGTCTGAGGGTGAAAGAGAAGCTGCAATATTGACTGTTACTAAGCTTTTTGCTAGGAATTAGGTTATACTCCAGGAAGAGCTGTGTGCATTAGAAGGCAAAAGAGCAGGACAGATGTGATGTGGTGGGGAAAATGGCATGGGGATGGCAGTGAGATTGAGGAGGAAGAGTTACTGGAGCAAAAGGGGGATAAAGAATGAAGAGTGATGAAAAACTTACATTTTGTTGATGCTGAGGAGATGGAAGACAACAAAGAATGACATAAGGAAAGTCAGCTTCTAGGCATGGATTGTCTGAAGAAATCATTAGATACAGAGGAAAAAAAGGGAGACAATGTTACCAAAAAAAGAGAAAATGGTTCAAAACAAAAAAAGACAGAAATAGCATAAAGAAGGCTAGGATTACAAGCAGACAATTCTACCAGGGCAGAGAATAAGAGTATTTTAACTAGAAAGATGTCAGAGCTGAAGGATAAAAACATTTATAGTAAAAGATGTCAAGTTGGTTGGTTCTCTCCTGCCAGGAATGCCCACAGCAGGACATAATAGTAGAGAAAGAAGATGTTGTGGATGAACTGGGCCTGTAGGTTGGCAAACCAGGCATTTCTTCTGTAGGGAGTGAAGAGAGAGCTGTGGTTAGGAGTACAGCCTGGAGTAAGCCAGAAGTTCACAGAAATAGACCTGAAGAAAAATAGGGAATTTTTGGAGCAGAAGAGAAGTCAGCATTGTGCATAAGCTGAAAGTAGTTACACAGATAAGTATGAAAGAGGGGCAGCTGGGAAACATTTTGGATATTAAGAAAGTCGTGGTTATTTTGTCAGAGTCATTCCGATTTGGGGACAAGTTACATGTTAACACACACCAAAACAAATGAAATGTAAAATTGGAGCTGCTTTTATGGGACCAAAAAAAGTAGTTGTGTATTATAGTGAAAGTATATTTATTTCGTACCTTTTGGCTATATAAAATTGGTTTTGGACTGGTTTTAGGATTCTTCATAAAACAAAGACTTATTAAATTTACTTGGCAGCTGTGCGGTAAGGTAAAAATGAAATAAGCTGTGCTTGGTCGTGTTTTTCTTTTTTTTCTTTCCTTTCAAACAGCCTTTGGCAGTTTTCCAGTTTTTATTTTAAGCAGATTAGACCCAAAAACAGTGATTACATTTAACATCTTTGGAAACTTTTGATCATATTTAGCTATCATGAATGGTAGGGGGAAGTGTCCTGGAGTCCAGTTTGTGACCTAATTCAATGTAGGTTTAGTGAACGAGCTCTGCTGTCTGGGTTAGCTGGGGCTGCACTGGTAATTAAGGCCCTGAGAGGTGCCACGGTTTCTCTTTTATCCTGTGACATGGAGAGTGTGCTGTACTGAGGAGTGTTAATGAGAAGGGAGCTGTGCTGACTGAGTTACTGCTGTTGAGCCTCGCAAACTGGAATCATAGAAATCTAAATAATAGTTTTTTGAAATGTCACTCTACAGGGACTTTAAATATGAATGGCTGCATTTACAGGTCAAAAATATTAATATTTTTGGCTTTTTTTTTTTTTTTTTTTTACACTATGTTATCTCAGAATGTTTTTATTCACCATCAGAGGAGTCTCATCAAATTTCACTTTTTCCACGTTTGTCCCATTTCAAATCATTGTTGATTGTTTTTCTCTGCTCAGAGTAGTTGGCAAAATTATAAACTATGGGTTATGCACAGGGAACATGTCACTATGGGGTTTTTTTTGTTTTGTTGGACAGGGGGAGATTATTCTTTTCATTTGTTCCGGCAGTTCCTCGGTTCTGTTGAGCTCCATTTGCTGGCAGTAGTTTTGCTCTGCTCCTGAGCGTGGCACAGCAGTTTGGTTAAACTCGGTCCTGGTGGGTTCTGAGCTATCAGGGAGGCAGCAGCACTCTGTAGTGTGCAGGCAGCCTCCTCCAGCAGGACCTGTCTGAGCAGCATCCACACATTCCTGCTGGCTCTCCTCCTTTTCCATGCCTGAACACCACGTTTCTGTTTTGTTGTCACTTGCAGTAACCTGGCATATTATGAATTTGTTTGGATTATGCTTTGTTTTTCTCCTTGAGACTGTTGTCTATTTGTCCTGATGTACTACATTAAACAAAACATTGTCTGGCTGTCAGTTCCAGGCATTGGTGTTCTAGAGTAATGACCACATTAGTCACTCTAATATCTGAAAGTACTGTACAACCAGGGAAGTTTCTTTCCTGAACTGTTTTTTAAGGACTAATTAGTCATTTCCGCCCATTACTTTAATGAAGAAATTAAGATTTAAAGAGCTTTTGTTTGTTTGCAGTGATTGGCAAAGCAATTTTCTATGTATAGTATTCAAAATATTATGCTGCCCTTTCCAGTAGGTGTAGTGTCAAGTAAATAACAAGATTCGTATGCAGACCTGCCGTCCTTGATGGTAAAATTGGAAAAATGAAGGAAATATATATACACCTTAAAATATGGACCAGTGTTTTCAGAGGAACAAAAGTAATAGGCTTAAGAGGAATTACCTGAAACAAGGTGCTTGGTGGGTACTTTTCAGTATTGCTACCCATGTAAAACCATCCTTTTTTGTAGAGTTTTGGATTCCTTATTGAATTTTGAATATTGAAGGATTTTCCATCCTCTGTAAATTTTATTCTAGAGTTTGACTTCTTTTTTCTTTCAAACTTTGACTATTTGAGTATAGTTTGATTTTGGATACCTATGAGATTCTACTGAAAATTTCAATTTCTTTCCTTTTATTGGAGTCTTAGCTTAAACCTCATGTAAGCTACGTGTTCTGTTTCATTTGCCATCTTTACCTAGTGACTGAAAAGAAATATTTCATCTAGGCTTTTTGTTGCTTTGTGGTGGTTTTTTCCCCTGCTTTTATGAAAGACTCAGGTTTTTGTCCCAGGTGCTGCCTGTGTTGATTGATGGCTATAGACTGCAGTAGTGGACTGCACTTCAGACCTGACTTGTTAAGTGAATGCTTTCTTTAAATACAACCTTGTAACTTCTTTGATGTCAAAAAGTGAGACTTCTGGTAAAGTGCTTTAAGTGAAGAGGTCATTGTTCAGCTGGACCTAAGTTAATTCTTTGTGATCATAAAGATGATGTGTGGAGTTACCAACTTTCCCTGGGTTGTTCCCGAGTTGTTTCCCAAATGCACTAAGGACAGGCTATTTTACTTTGCTGTTAATTTTATTACTATTTTCGAGTTCTCTTTTGAAAAGTTTCCGCTATTGCTGTAAATTTCTTTGCTCATAATAAGTATGTTCTTATGTTGAGCTTTTCAAGGGAAGTCTGTCTTCAAATTGAAATACAGTCTTCAATTTGTTTACAAAAGAGAGGAAAATACACTGAACACTTGAGACATAAATACTGGTGGTGGCTTGAGGAGATTTTTGTGGAAGTTGATTTGGTCTGTGCTTAAAAACAACAGTTTGTTGCTTATGTATTAGAAATTCTGAAACATGAAACTTGGGCAAATTGAAAAGCTGCCTGCAAGATGAAAATAGGTAAAATTGAGGCCAACAGAGGCTCACATTGCTACAACGTTTAAATAAAATTGTGTTGCTTCTGTGGTGTTCTACTCATTATGGCCTGAACCTTTAAACATTTGTGTCTATAAATTACTGTTTATTTGAGTAAGTGGTCCCATTTGTATATATATTGTCAAGAAAAGATTCTTGGATCTTAAAAAAAGCTTTACAGAATCACTGTGCAGATCTTGTTATCTTTATCTAAGACTTTTATTTCTCTATTCATAAAAGTATAATGTGGTATATGACCCATCTTAACATGTGATAGTTGTTTTGGATTCCTGCATTTTTAAGGGTAAATGTTTTCCAGCTGTGTGTGAGCATCCCTCACCCTGGGAGAGATTTATCACAGGACAAGTTCAAAATTTTGTAACTTGATTTTCTGTACACTTGGCTATTTTGTTCTAGATGCTTAAAACGCAAGGGGCAAATATAAAGGCAGGCTCACTGAATAATAGCCTCCAGCTCCTGAAGGAAGTAATTCTGAAGATTAACTAAAACAAGAAAGGG
This sequence comes from Corvus hawaiiensis, assembly GCF_020740725.1. Classification (NCBI taxonomy): domain Eukaryota; kingdom Metazoa; phylum Chordata; class Aves; order Passeriformes; family Corvidae; genus Corvus; species Corvus hawaiiensis. Next base: position 1,953,474 of record NC_063225.1, read on the forward strand.
ATTTTAGGACTGAGTGAACACTTCAAATAGCCTATAATTCAGAAAGGGTACCTGTGAGGAGGGAACAGATGTCATGAAAGGGAGGCAGAAAGAAACCTGAGTGTGCCACTGAGCAGCTGGGAGAGTGATGAAGTACTAAATTATAGCAAAACATTTGAAGATAGAGCTGTAGTATACCTTAGTACCATAATGCCTCTATATGTATGCAGCCGTCATAGTAAAAATTATGAATGACCTATTAAAAGTGAGAGAGCTTAGAGAATGCCCAGCAGAAATCCATCTAGAAATTCAGGCAGTGAAGAAACCATCATGTGGAAATTGCCTGATCTAAGGGAGATTAAAGAAAAAATGTTTGTCTGGGTTTTTGTTTTTTTTTTTTTTCCAAAGGAATCAAGATTTGTTTTTCTCTCTACCTAGGTCCCTTATGCAGGGGAAGAGGTGAACTTTAGTTCCAACAAAGATACGTAGTCAAGAAAGTCAAGAAACTGGGCACATTCAACAAAGCTCACACTGGGCCCTTTCTCCTCCCCCATTTATCAGCTGGCTGTATCCACCTGAGCAACAAGGGCACAACCAACAGAAAGTGTTATGGGCCTGGGACCACAGCGTTCAGAAAAACTGGCGCATTTGTTTAAAACTGTAGAAAAGCACTGTCCTTGCAAGCATGCCAGTCACTTCTGGCCTCTGGGGTTTTACAGGATGAAATTAACTCGTGGCAATATTGATAGTTGGCTCTCTTGGTGCTTTAAATGCAAAAGCCTGAAAATTGTGTTCACTGTATTGGTTAGTACAGTAATGCCAATGCAGAGTAAAAAGGTTTTACACTGAGGAAGGAATGTGTGCAAATAGGTTCCTACATATGTATTTTTCACTCCTCTGTTCGATGAGTTGGGCAGAGGGAGGCTGTTGTGTGCAGCTGTCATTGTGCCAGGTGATCCTGGGCATAACAACAGACTAAGGCCTCCCTGGTCTCTCTCTGAGTGGTTGCTGGCAGCAGGTTTGCCTCTCAGAATCGCCTGTAAAGCTCCTTCATCTCACTCTATGCCTTTATTGGCATTGGAGGCCATGGGGGTCCTGCTGCGTCACTGGGGATGGAGCAGCAGCTCAGATAGCTGAGGGCCCTGTGGGCCTGCAAAATCTGATGCTGATGAGACTGGAAGAGACTAATTTGATTTCCCTGGTTTAGTTTCAGTGCGAGATCTAGCAATCAGTGGACAGGGGAAGGAGGTTGGGGAGTAGTTCCAGGCAGGGAGAGATCAGCTTGTTAGCTGGTTATAGCAGAGCGTTTCCGAGGGACAGTACACATGAGGCCATGGTTTTATAACACAGAAAGCCCAGTGGCTGCAGAGCCACATAATACTTAAGTGTAACTAAGTGGAATGTGAGACAGTGAATAGAAAATAATCTGAGAGAAAAATTTTAATTATAAAACCATTTATGTGTCCTTATACAGTTTACAGCAACATACGAAATCGAGAGCTGTTTGCAATATTTTAATGATTCTGTTCTTTTAGAACAAAGTGATAGATTGCTGTGGTATTATATTATCAAAATGCAAGACTTTTGAGAGGAAATAATCTTTTTTTTTTAACAGATGAGTAAATACCTACACAAACTGTCATGAGTTTTAACTTCTAAACCTGGAACAGACAATTACCCTTACAGGGGGTTTTTTAGCACCTTCCTTTTTCTATTAACACACATGAATGTAGTAAATTATAAAGAGGATGGACTGTGAGAACAGGGGAGGAAACTGAAAATACTAAAATGTGTTTTCTTGTTTTTCGTCTAGGTAATAATGAGAAATCTAGTAAGTGGTAAGAAATGGGAGACACTGTAGTCACATAATCAACGTTCACAAGTCATCAGCAAACATCTGAAACACATGGATAGAAACCTTTTAATTTTTTCTTCTGAGTTCTCCAAGATCTCAGTCTACACAGTTTTTAGGGTGGTTTTTAACATTCAGGGGCACTGCTGCCTGTCATCCTGCACATCTCTGTGGGAACAGAAGGGGATGGGGGGACACTGGACCCTGTAGACTTGCGGCAGGTACTTAATCAAAGCTACTCTCACCAACACAGGTGAGCGTGCAAGGGGTGAGGTGAGACCCGTGAGGAGTCCTGCCCAACAGGAGCTCCCTCCAAGGTGACAAAACCCTTTCAGTGCTGCCTGTGACGCGCAGGGGACACTCGGTGACCTCCTGCCTGTCCCTGTGCTCTGTGGTAGGACAGGGCTCAGGCTGGGATCCACGTGTGGTTCAGGCTCCAGACTCTGCAGACCAACTCTGTGATGGGTAACCATACAAGCAAACTTAGCTGCAGTTGGAAGCTTGTATTAGTTCGTGCCCTCATATTTGTCCTGAGAGGTTCACTGCAATGTATCCTACATTAAGATTTTCAGCTAAATAATGTTGATAAATACTGTTGGAATTGGTTCAGGGGCAGAATTGGTTGAGCAGTCAACAGTGAAAAGACAGCCCTGTGCCTTGAACCATGAGGGATAAAACTAAATCAAAGCAATCCCTCAGGTCTCCAGCATGTGAATGGAATTACAGAAGTTGCAAAACAATATTTTTCAATGTAATTATTTTATTTACTTCCACAGCACAGATTTCTAAGCAGAACTGAATTTAGAACCAAAAAAAAAATTCTTGCTGTGGAAGCAGAGCTGTATTTTAACTTCCAAGGAAGGCAGACATATACTGGTATTGTGGAAACATAAAGGCTACTTCTGTAAAACTGACTGCCACATGAGTATGTAATCTTTCAAGGCTGCATTTATTTTAATTAAAGAACAAATGATGCACATCCATAATTTTATTTAATGCAGTTTTGATTGCTTTGGGTCATTTATCTTTGGCAATAAGAGTGAAGTTGATTGGCACAGCCAAGAAACAACAGGTTTTTCAGTCTTATCAGCATGAAAGCTTTGTTATAGGCAACAGATTTGAAAATAATTCCAGGAGGTGGGACTAATCTGGAATAATTACACAAATTAAACTGCGATTTAATAAGGTTCAGGTAAATCAAAGAGGCAAAAGTATTTTATTGTCTCAGATTGTGTAGCAGTTTTGTTCTTGTAATACAGAACTGGAAAGAAATAGGGCTCCTCATCTGAATAACTGTGTATTCTCTAAAGAAGCTCTGCTTTTATATTGTGTTGTATTAGTTAACAAAAGCAATCATGCAAAAATGGAGCACATTAATGCAGCCAGATAACTTCTTATTGTGTACAGCTGTATGGGAAACAAATACAAAGTTAATGTTTAAATTTATCAGATATTTTCCATTAACTCTCTATTTAACAAATTATCAGCTACTGTGTGTAATATCCAATCTCCAGAAGTCTTAATGATCATGGATGTGCACAGTAAGAGATTAGCATAAAATTAGCACTGATGCAGCTATTAAAGAACCTTGAAAGATTGTGATATCCTCGTACATGAATTGGGCTGCAGAATATATCTGAGCTTTGTCAAAACCCCCAGGCTAGCTGAGTTCAAAAATACTTCTTTTCCCCTGGGGTGTAGTCCCTATGCTCCTTCCCCCTGTTTATTACTTAGTACTAATCTTCAAATTCACAGAATAATTTATAAAGCTGTAGGGGACCTGCTTCCAGCTGATGCATCTGTCAGGATCAAACCTGAGAAAGGATGCGAGCTGCTGAGTGAGTCTTGGGCAGGGGATTCTAAGTGTTTTCTTTTCCATATTTGCTTTTTCAGCACAATGCTTGGGGTGGGAGTTGGGGGGTGTCCTTGGTGCTTTGGGGTTTGGTCGTTGTTGTTGCGTTTGGGTTTTTTTTAAACTTTCTGAAGTTTGCACTTCCTGGGAAGGGTGCAGCAATCTCACTGTATATCACGTCAGGGTGCCTATATTGTGGCTTCACATCATCTGGTACTTACTGTAAATCCATCTTTTTAAATAAGAAGCAAATTAACTACTTTGTGATAATGTCCCATTTCCAGTCATTTTCTTCAACCCTGCTCTTCTCAGAGTCACACTGAATTGCAGCTTTTTACCCTATTTCGTTGCTCTACTGAACACTTCAATTGTTAAGATATCTACCAGGACTCTCAGGGAGCCAGGCATGTTTTTAAAAGAATCTGTTAGCCAAATCTGTTAGCCCTGTAGGGAATATTGTCACTAAAATGAAATATTTCCAACATGAAGCAAACTCTTTAAAGAGTCTGAAATTAATTCTGAATCTTTTCAACACCAGAATTTGGGATGATGTGTTTTCTTTCATATTCCTCCTCCATCTCTTCAAACTGGCTCGTTTGTCCCGATTGGATACAACTTCCTTCTACTTGCAAAGCAGTAATTATCCTAATTACGCTGCAGCATTTAAAGCCATCTTCTAGAAGATGATTTACAAAAATTACATAAGAGATCTATATACAATGACACACTTGCTTGTTTGGCCTGAAGCATTTTATGTTTTCCAGCTTAATCAGAATCCTTATGATGAGTAGAGAAGTTCTAATGAGTTTCTGCATGAGTTTGTGCCTGAAGATGCTTTCAAAATTGTACTTTTTTCTCTCTGAACAGCTGAAGTAGTAAAGAAATCCTTTATTACTGTGACTCGCTCTAAGGTGTTGTGACTATTTGAGATCACAGTTGCCACCACTGTGTGCAACAGTTTCCATTAGCTGAAAAGGTAAAAATGAGAAAAAAACTGAGTGGAAGCTAAAAATAGTGTCAAGAACAACAGGCAGATTGATACACTCATATCAACCAACACATGATGCTTTTTTCAAATGCAAGAGCATTGACGGTTTTCTACCTCTGCTTTTGATATCTCACAGCTGAAGCTTGGGACATAAATTTGATCCTCTGGATGGTGGTGGAGGAAACTGCAGTGTGTTTTTTTTTATTTTTTTTTTATGAAGACATAATGGCAACTTTTGCTTCTTCTGTCTGTTTATTTATCAAATCAGATCAGCTGAAAATGATCTGGTGGGGCAAGATATGGCAGTAATTTGATTATGTCCATTTGGAGTTCTGCAGTCCTATCCAAGATTAGTCTCAACTTCGTTCTGCATTGTTATTTTGGAAAGTTGGCCATTTGACACGTAGACAACATGCATTGTAAACTGATATTGCAAGATAACACAGTAATGAGAGTCATGATTCAGTGAGGTTGAATCCATCCTGAAAAGCCCACAGGAGCATGACAGTATGCCTGATGGTTTAAATTAGCAGCCTGTTTCAAAACACTCCAGTCGCAGATACAATGCTTTAGTGGAAAATGTTTTCTGAGTAATTTTCTAAGCTCCCAAACTATAATCCCTGTAACATTTCTGAGGTGCAGTGCTTGCTGCAGTGCAGTACTAAAACCACAATCTTCAAAAGCTGGTTTTTCTTCACTCTTCAGAAGTCTCACAGGAAAATTGAGAATGTATTCCAATCCCATTTGGCTTACTACATCTCTATATACACTACTAAAAGTATGAAGTATTAACACAGAGAGTTTAATACACATTTTAAATTGATTATAGAATCATCCAGGAGTTTTGCTGCTTGTAGGTTTTGCATCTGCCTCTAAAATAGTAATGGGAATGTGGTTCAGTACAGAAAATCTGGTGGCTTCTTGGGGTAAAACTGTTATAGCAGAAGTGTTTGTAATGAAGGGAAAAGTGATTGAATCACCGACAGTAACATATTCTACTTTCAAAATGTTGATGTTAAGATGATGCAGTCTTGTCCTAGAAAACATTCCAGTTTTTCTCAGGGTGAGACAGGATGTGCCAAGCTGTTCAGTTAAGTGAGATTCCCCCCTCAAAGGCCTTAGTCTGTGTTACTGCTAACACAGGGAATGACTTACAAAAAAAATAATGACTGGCTGATGTTTTCTTAAAATGTAACATCAAATACTAAAACTTTCTTACAGGGAAGGTTTTTTGAGCCGGCATTTTAAGTGAATTTATGAAACTACAAAAATGCTTCAGCTGCTGACCAAGCAACTGGAAACGTTCACCTACACTTCAGTCTTGGTTCAGATCCCATTACTCCTATGACCTTAAGTTACTGGAGAGGGACATTTCAGAAACCTCAGTGTGGTAAAGTCGAGGTATTGACTAAATTTCTGACTGCTGGATATTCCCACACCAGGCAAGGATTATATTAGTTCTTATCTAATTATATGACTGCCTTTTAATAAGGAGAAGTCTGCAAGGTAATTCTGATGTAAATGAGCATCCAGATTTCATGGATCTGGATTTCATTTGGACTTACATCTCATGTTATGAGAGGCAAAATATAAAAGGAGGACTTCTGTCTATATGCATACTAAAGAAAATTAAATGGTTTGGGGAAAGAATTGGGCCCTCTGATTAGTGTTGAAGGTTTTTCAAGTCAAATATGACCTCAGAAACTTAGCAACCAAATTATTTTCCGATTCCTTGCTGTTTAGCTTGCTTTGATGCTCATGCATAACATTTTCCTTGGTGGGTCAAAGTTTCTTGTATTGTGGGAAAAACAGGCGAAAAGTAATGAATTTTTGGATTATGCTTTTATTTAGGAACATGAAGACTGAAGAAGATTGCATGGCTTAAAGCTCAGCTAGTGGTCAGCATAATAGAAGATGAAATGTGATATTGACCAAGGCAAAGTTTTGCACATTAAAATAGTTGCAACTGCTCATAGAGATTACAGGCATGTAATTAACTGTAATCACTCAGGGGAAAAGAAGCCTAGTGGAAAGGTTAAATAGATGTCTCTTTGGAGCAGTACATGGTGGTCAGGAAAGTTCATAACACTGGATAAACCTAGAGAATGGGGTTTGGAAAACAAATCTGAAAATACTGCAATTCTGTGTTTGGAATCGCTTGTCTACCACAGTTTTAAATCTTGTATTCAGTTCTGATGAGCTATTCTAAAAATGATATTGCGAAGAAGATAAGGATTGGTATTCACTGCTGTAGCATATCATTGTATCAAAAAGCTTAGCAGGATTCAAGAAAGGATTAAACGTTTCCTCTAAAAATGAGAACAGCCATGTTTATTAAAAATAGGATAAAAACATTTGTTAGAAATATGCCCTAAAGCTGAAGGGCTGGGAAGTCAGACACTGACTGGAAGTAAACAGAAAGCAATTTCTGTGAGGACAGTTTCCCTGCTGTAGGGTTTCCCTTGCATTTTCTGGGGCTGCACTGCTGGGCAGTAGCTTTGTGCACAAAATGTTGGTGTTGTTTGGCATAGCACAGGGGCTGTGGAGCTCTCTGCAGTGTGTGAGAGATGTGCACGTGGGACAGAATGCCTTGTGACCAAAAATACACCACCTCGGCTGCAGATAATACATGTTTACGTTTTAAAAACAGCCAAATGGAGGCTTGAAGTCTTCATTGAAGGGATTATCAGCCCAATCCAAGGAACTCACGCATTTCCCAGTGGGTTTTGAGGTCTCTTGCTGAGGGTATCAGTGTTACTAGCACTATAGCTGGACATAAATTTTAGCAAACAAAATTCAACAAAAAATAGTGTCAGCATGAAATTACACAGCCTAGTGTTTTTGTTTTTTTTTTTTAAATTGCATCTTTCATTTCTGTAAAGATTTCCAGAAAATCTTTCCCCTTGTTTCTGTATTTTGCCGCCGGGTTTTTGTTTTTTTTTTTTAATTGGTTAAGATTTAAGTGTTTATATTTATACAGTATGTGGGGTTTTTAGTTCAGCAGCAAAACTTTAGCTGCATATGTCTACTAAAGGTAGGAGAAAAATGGCACCAGTGAACAGACTGTTTCTGCTGGAGACTGTCTGCACTCATTAATAACTGGCCTCAAAGGAGGAAGTGGAGATACTTTATTTGCTTACACTTTTCCTGTTTTCTTTCTGTGACAAACTACCTGTATTAGAGATTTTATCCCTTAGCATTGCATATGAAGGGAGTGTGATTGCCTAAGCCATATTTTATAGTGGTTTTGTTTATCGTATTCATTCTAATTCAGTGAAACCCTGTTTTTGCTGAATTAGCTTTCCTGGAAACAATAAGTAATATTTCTGTCAATCAGTTGGCAGGAGGTGTTGTTTTCAAGAGTGCTGATTAAGCTACACATGGAACTAGGGCCTGTAGGAATCACTTAAAAAAAAAAGACCAAACCTCAATAAGAACATTTTATGAAAATTCTTTTGGAGGGTTTGGGTTTTTAATGCAACCCGAAGGATGGACACCAAGGATGGCAATGCTTGAAAACATAAGAGAAATAGGACAGGAGTGGAGAGAGTTGATTTAATTTTTTCTCTTCAATTTACTCTTACCTTTTACAAGTCTTTTTGATTCAAAAGTTGAAATTTCCCATTTCCTGTAGAAAGCTGTTATGGATTTATGTTGCTGCTTTTTTCTATTAACAATATTGTCATTTTTCTCGAAGTCTGTCAGCATCCTGATAACATCCCAGGTTGACACCCTACCAGAAATCAATGATGCAGAATTTTTGTAATGTATTTTATTACGTGCAAATATACAAACCATGGAAAAAGAGGAAGCTTCAAATGCTACACAGGCATTCCTGTATTCCCAATATCTAGTTCCCACTAATTGCTTCTAAGTATAGAGCATAACACAGAGAAAACCTCTCTATCTACCACCAGTTTCACATTAATAATAATAATAATAATTAACAAAAAAACAAGTAAATAAAACAGGCCATTTGTCCTCGTAGAATCTAAAAACTCACACTGTCAGAGAACTCGTAGACTTGTGCATAATTGCACATTTTTAATCCCTTAAGACCAAGATTGTGTTCAACATGATATTAAGTAAGGACAGCTGTATGGAGCCCAGCTAGAAAATTGCATCTAAATTACTCTGTATTGTAGCCATGCCTTTCTGCTTTCAAAGAGACAGGTAAGATGCTGATTATACAAATTTCTTAGCCCTTTGTGCCAGTGAGAGTTTGGAAAATCAGCAGTGTATTAGATTTCAGAATGAAATTAATAATGGTGTATTACCTGTCTATGAAATCAGAGGAAACAAGGAGCATCTTTTGATGAATAAACATCTGAGGCTTTCATTTTCTGCCTTTCTTACAGGGGTAATGTTTTTTCAAGGTTTAAATTTGCAATATCAAATAAGTTGCAATTTCTGTAAGTCCATGTATTCAATTAAATCTTGTAAAATTGTTAGAGTGAACAAGATTTATTTAAAAATAGTTTATAGGTAATGTCTGCATTGCTTACTCTTGCACAGGGAGACTTACTCTTTCCATAGATCAATCATCTCTTTCTGTTTCCTTGGAGGAGAAGAATAATGTGTGCTTTGGGTTTTTTGTGGAAAAATCAGAATGGTTTCTCATTCCTTGGGTAAAGAAGAGCTGCTGCCAGGTTTGTGATAGATTTGGCCTTAAATGGATAAGGACCCTTGGCTTTTTATTGGGAACTGAGGGAGCCCCGAATTAGCCTCCAAACCAGCTCCTGATACTGAGTGATAGATGATTCTGTCTGAAGTGCCTACAGCTTCTTCTATCCTTTCCCTGCAGTGACAGAGAGAACATTAATTTTCTGTAAGTGTGTTGCTGCAAATATGACTTTAATATAATTCTCAGATGTTTGAGTAAAACCCTAATGTCTTCCAATAATTCTCTTCTATAATCCTGTGTCACTGATGATTGTAGACAGTGACAAATGCCAGATCGTGCCTGATGGTTGTCTCCTGCCTCCAGTTACCTTACTGGTTTGGATAATGTAATATTCTTTGTTAGGCTGTTCTAAGTTCATTATCCTTCATAGAACAGCCGTACAGGCGCTTGATGGATGGGCAGTGCAGCAGCACATCCAGAGAGCTGCAAACCACCAGGGAAGGAGGAACAGGGAGCTGGAGGCAGTGCCCACTGCAGCTGAAGGTACAAACGAACGTGTGCTTGTGGCTCTCATGGGTGTGGTTTTTCCCCCAACCATTACTTTGCAGAAGCCAATAGTTTGGGATTTTTCCCATTCCTTTCTTCTTTGCATCCTTACTACACAGATACCTTGGTATTGCCCTTCTGCTGTAACATGGGCTTCGTTTCCTTTACTTCCACTTCCTGTCACTGAAATCCAAGTCATGAACCGTGGGCCTTTGCAGAGCCCTGATGTCCCCTCAGTATCCAAAGCTGCCCTTGCATTTCTGCTCCTTCCTGTGCATGTGTTTCAACCTGTGCCTTGTCTGCCTTTTATTCAGTGTCTGTAGCTGGCGCAGTAAATGTAGAGGGGCAGAGTTTGAGGAAGTTTATCTGCTGTGATTCTTCTACTTTGTTTAGCATCCCTGCTGAAGCAAAAGACTCAAAAGTTATACATTTGTGGCTTTAAATTGTGTCCCAGATACCAAGAGAGTACTCGTAGTCTCTGATTGGTCTCTACCAGTGTAATTGAATTTGGATTTACAGGAAATTATGAAGGTTTTCAGGAATTGTAGTTGGCATTAAATTACTTCGAACGTTAGGGATACAAGCAAGTGCAGCTGACCATTTGCCATTATAAAAAGCCTCTATAAGCAGTGTAGCATCTGAGGGGCACTGCTTTGTGAAGAAACATTAAGGGGAACAGACTTTCAAATGCAATTGCCCCTGATTTCTTAGCAAGCAAGCAGAAAAATCACCAGAACTAAATTTCTATACGATCATACTTAAATTTTGAAGTCAGCAGTCACTGTGATCTTACTACTTCAGAGAATTTAATAGTAAATGCTGTTTTGATTTTTGACCAAAGAAAATGTATTTGAATTAATAAAGAATGCTGTGCATTTCGCTGTCTGTGAAGAGGAAAGAGACTCTTTAGTTACTGGCTTGTGAAGATTTGCTGTGTTTCTCTAATTATTGAAATGGTTTTGCTGTTGACCTCTATAAATCTCTGACTCTTCTGTGTGTAGACTGAGATATCTAAACCAAACTCTTAATGTTGCTTGGGTTTTGGGCTGTTCTTTGGTGTGTTTTTTGTTTGGTTGCCTGGTTGGATTGGGGTGGGGTTTTTTGGGTTTTTTTTTTTTGGGGGGGGGTTTTGGCTGGTTGGTTTGGTTGGTTTGTTGTTTGTTGGGTTTTGGGGTCTTTTTTTAAATTTTGAAGAGTATCCATTGAGTCTGCCAGAGTCCATTCAATCTGATTTTAAATGGATATTGTCAGAAGACCCTTGTTCTTGGCTGGGTAGCCTTTTCACTTTGCATCCTCTCATAGTTGTGTGATAAGAGAGACAAGAGGGGAAGGGTCTTATCCAGTGGGCCAAGAGACTTGTGTGGAAGACTGCAGGAAAAGTTGAGAAGTGGTGTTCCTGAACTCAGGAGCGGCTTCCTGCTAAAATTGCTTTTACTCTTTCCTGCAACTTTCTCCAGGGTTGCTTTTTATGCACCTCTCTTTAGACAACATCAGCTGTGAGAGAGGGGGTTCAGGCCAGTACTGCCACCAAGGACATGGCTGTGGTGCAAGAACAGATGAGAACAGAATACACAGAGGCCAGACTCACTCTAAAGATATTTCGAGCTGAGAATGGAGTTCATGCTGTTGCAAACATCTTTTCTGTCAGTCAGTGGCGATTCTCTCTCTCTCTCTCAGTCTCTCTTCCCCCTCCTCTCACCCCCAGCCCTGGAGAGTCAAAAGGGGATTTGCTGGCCCTGGCCAGCAGAAGTCAGAGCAGTTCTGAGGATTGACAGGTGTCACAGTGCTTTGCTCTGGGTCAGAATGCAGTAAAGACTGCAGTTCATTAAGAAAAGGAGTGATTAGAAAGAAGGAAACAGCTAATCAACTTTCTGGTAAGGAAGGAATATTTTCTTGTTATAGCTGAACACTGACAAAAGAGGATGCTGGCATTATTTTCAAGAATTCCTATAAATATTTCAAGTTTTATGGCTTTGTACTTCTGTGATACTTTGCACTTCTTTTCTACCTAACACTGGCTTTTTTCACTGGGAGTAGTAGAATTGAAACTGGGTTTGTATTTATCTAAAAGGGCAATGCCTTTTTGTTTTGCTCTTGTGACATTTGTCTTGCCATTGCATTTGTTGTACCACAGTGCCATAAGATTAAAGAAGTCCATCACCTTGATCTTCACTGTTGTTCTAATGCTGGTCTTGATATCTGTGATTGCTTTATAGACATTGTTTTCTTGGCATAGGGCTGCTCCCAGAAAAACAGAATAAAATGGAACAATATGCCATGGTTGGGTACGGATTTCAGTCCCATAATTTCCATGAGCTGGCAAATAGCCCTTTGCAGACTGAGATGCATAATTTAACTCAAAACACATCTTCTGTAGGATTGGCACGTACTGTGTTAAGGACTGCAGCTGATAATCTTTTGCAAGACAATCCTGGTGACTGTATGTGTTTACTAATGCTGGCACTGTTCTTCTGCTGAATAGTGTCATTTTCTGCATGTAGTCCTATTGCTTTTATTTGAATAGGTTGATGAATAAGGGAGGGAAAGAGCTTTCTTCAGGACTAACATGGCAGCATCAAGAACAAGGATTAAGCAATGCTGCTTCAGGGAGGAGCATTAGATCTCAATGTTTGTGTTCTTGCACTGAGATAAGTATCTTAAGCTAAATTCTCAAAGGTTTGCAAAGGGTTTAAGCACACATGCTATTCAAACCAAGGGGAGTCACGGAGCTAAAACCCCATGTGATGTTTCATGAATGTATCTCCTGGGTGTTAATTTCATCATCTAAAATATATAGCATAATGGATAGTTGGTGCATGAATACAAAGTTTTAAGTCCCTCTAGGGGCTCTGCTAACAGCACAAACCATGAGAGTGTATCTGAGTTGTTTATGAACAGAAGCAGAGTCCCAAGAGTGAGACACAGCTATAAATTCACTGCGGTCTGTGCCTATCTATTGTTATTTGTAATAACTGAGAGAGCAGTTTTCCTCTAAAACTACTTCCTTTTAGAGCTTTAACTGAGAAGCTCTGCTTGAAAATCAGTCCTGATAGTTGAAGAGCTTTGCTAGAGAAAAGACTCCATTTTCTCTATCAGTGTTTGTATATTGTATCCCACTTCAATTTTGTATTTAACATGGTTATTTAGTCAATTAATGTGACTAAATTAGTCAATTAATGTGTCATTGCAATTGACTTTAAGAATGCATTTTATTTACTGGACGTTATTTGATAGTAGATATTCTATTAAGACAATTATATGTTTCATTAAAATGTGGTACTAACAGACAAGGTATAGGGATGTGCTTAAGAGACCTCTTTACACAACTCAAATGTTGTGTTGGGTGGTTTTTTGCTAAGAAAGAAAAGATGAAAAGCCTGATGAACTGTTGGAGTATTCAATTCCTCCCTTTTTCTGACACCAAGCCCAGTTTAGGCCTGGTCAAAGCAAAGGTACAACATAATGTAGAGCAGAAGTTTAATTTTTAACCTTGGAATTTACCACCGCATATTTCTGACAAGTGTTTTTATGAATACAGCATTTTATGTAAGATCTAATTTCTATTAAAATGGTCAAATGTTGCTGTAGCTGTCATTAGAGTGACTTAAATAGTAGCATATTACTACTTCTGGTTGTTATATATTTTAAAAATATGTTGTATTTAAACCACATGCTTGGGTGCTGTTTAAATTCTGATAAATTCTCATAATTTAAATTCTCATAATGACAGGCATACCTGTGCAGGTGTGGTTTACTTTGGGGCTGTGGACAGGGAATGGGCACCACTAACTGGCTCTGTGAATCATCAGATTGAAAAGTTAGGAAAACAAGGACTCTCAGTAGCAAAGAAAGCTGATAATACTTGTGAAAACATTGGCATGTTGAGTCCCTCAGAGAAACAAACAGGAAATTTTACACATTGCCTCTGTATTTGGTTAGTAAAAGGCTGTGATCATTATTTTTGTCCTCTAATTTTTGGCTGCAGCCCATGAGAATTCACCACTTTTTGCACTTTACAGTATTTTGGGGAGTTATAGTACTGCTGGAATGTTTTACTTGGTGCCTATAGGACACTGTGGACACAGTCTCATCCAGCATAATTCTTCTGATAAACCGTTTGGAACAGCAGGGATTGCTCTTGCACATTCTAGACCTGTTTTGTTTGGGTTTGCTTTGTTGTTTCCTTTGCTGCCAGAGGTCTGACAGCACCTGCCTGCTCACTGCCCCTGCTGTGTGGGGCTGTTTCACCTGAGGAACCCGCAAAAGAAAATGGGCTGAGTAAATTCCATAGTATACTTAGTGAAACTTAAAGCAAGCCAACAAAACACCTTGGAAAACAAAAAACCCAAACCCACCAAGTGTGCAGAATTTTTTGAGTTTAACTGGGATCATACCGGGGGTTTTTAACAAAGAAATATAGTTATCACGGCCCTGTCATCAGAAGAGAGGAGGCTTTAAATTCATTCTAGGTTAGCAGCAATTTTTGTGGTTTAGAATAGATATGATTATGTCTGGACTTCAATTTCATAAAATTCTGGTTTTTGGTAAAATGTGTTTCTGCAGTAACTCTAGAAATTAAGTTATGACTCTATGAATTTGCTGGCTATCAAAACAAACTTTCTGTTCCTCAGAAGCAGCATAGTAGGAAAAAAATCATAAATGCTTCTGCTCTTGTTTCCTGGCAGTTGGTTTTGAAAACAGTGGAACCCTTTCCAGTTCATCTCCCTGTGGTTTCTTAAGTAAATGTTATTCTATTGAAATAAGCAAGTGGGCCTAAAACACGATCTTTAAAAAACTTAGTTTGGACTGCTGTGTTTAGTTTGAGGGACAGGGGTTTTCCTAAAGAGGCTGCTGTGACAGCACCGCGGTTGAGAAGGTGATGCTGGTAGCAGCTCTTCTAAGCGATTTCCTTGACTGCGCACACAGCGGTTCCTTTTCTGTCCTCCTGTGAAGAACAGGGTATAAAAAAAGTGTAGAAACAGCCATTGTAAAGGACATACACATTGTAGTCAAAAATGCATGTAGAAAAGTTTCATATCTACAGAGAGGTCCAGACGGTAGAAAATCAGAAAAGTGAAAAATGTGGCAGATTTTTCCTTTAGTTTTTCAGGCCAGAATCCTCTTCTGCAAATCCAAGTGCCCAAGCACTCTCCAAGGAGAGGAGCTGTTCTTTGTATCTTGGCTCAATCTTGCCTAGGATCTTACTTTTAGAAAATTTGGCTATTGAAAGGAGGCAGCTCAGACCATTCTATCACTAAAGATGCAGTCAGAAAAAAAAACATTCAAGGCAACTGAAGTTTTCCCATTCACTTCAGTGCTTGTTAGCTTGGGCTGCATGCACTTGGCATATTGCCTTTATCAAACCCCAAAGGCAAGTAAATTTCCTGAACTTCTAGAAACCACATAATCTTTGAAAGTATTCCTTCCTTTAAGTTATGCAGTATTTCTGCATTCTTAATGCCCTATTACTGTGTCCTTACATGCTGGCTCTTGTACAGGAAGCCTTCAGTGTAGGCCACCATAGTGTTTTTAAAATATGCATGACTTGAGAATCTCCTCCAGTGAAGTCAAGCTCCCTCATTCCTGTGAATGATGTGTGATACTAGGAAACATTTGTGTGTAATGATGTGTTACAATACACAGTCTAGTCAAAAAGCAAAGTCATGCTTGTTTTTCTCAGTAGCCCCATGTTTGGATGAAAGTGAGCATTTCACAAGAGAGCCAGGAAGGGTGCAGTGTGTCTGATACTGAAAGCAGCAGCAGCAGCAGCGGCTGCCAGGGCCCTCCGTGGCTGTGAGTGCCCACCCTGCAGTCCCCTCAGGACGAGTGACCCCGGTCTGCAGCAGGAGTTCCAAAGGAAGCACCGCTTGCCCAGCCTGTGCCTGGGCTGTTCGGTGTGGAATGGGGTTTAGTTGCATTTTGTTCTTCTATGTAATCACAAAAAGCAGTTTTGTGTTTCTTTTTTCAAACAACAAAAAAAATCTTCCAGTATCTCTAGGATGTGAGGAACTCTGCTTAGTTCTGTGAATTTCTGCAAAGTTTGGGAATGGGGCAAAGCAAATAAATTGCATCTTTGGGTTGGTGACTGTAAGACCTGTGAAACCAAACCTGTGCAAGTGATGTGTGACACCAAGTTCCTCTCTAAACCATTGCACTCAGATTTACTTCTTTTAATTTAGGCCATTAGCGCAGTGAGAAAGGTTAAGCTGACTATTATGAATAGCAGGTCTCAGGAACATGTGTTCCAAAGGCTATTTGAAAGTCTACAAAATGTGGCTTAAAAGGAGCCAATTCATAAAATATTATTTGGTCTGTTTCCATGGGGTTCTTGAAGTATTTCCCACTGATAACCATTCTTTGTTTACAGTTTCTAAGACTGGTTTTCACTCTCTTGGAGTTCTTCCACAGTCTTCTGTGCTTGTATTTTTAAATAAGTCCTGTCCCATTTCCCCTCCTGTTCCCTGCAGGGAAAGTTTGCATCTCTCAGCATACAGTGACTAATGACCCTAAAAAAAAAAAAAAAAAATCAATCCTGATTATTTTTAACTACTTTTTTTTTTTGTAATATTGATGGCTATTGCATCATAACCTTTGCTTTGCACAAACAATTTTGCACAAATTGTTGAGTAAGTTATTGGAAGCTTCCAGTAGTATTCAGTACAATGACAGTACAGTGATGGGCGTGAAGCAGGAAATGAGATTGTACAGCAGAACTAAAAAGTGGTGAAGCATTTGCCAATATTCACTCTTTTGGTTCATCACACTTAGAAAAAAATATTATGTGCTCTACTGCTCATTTCTTTCACATGGCACTAAAATCTTAAAGGAGGTAAATAACTCACTGTGGGTTTTGTTCTGTCTAAAACAGACAGCAGTGCACATCATTAATAAGGTTAGCAAAGCTAGAACCTAAATGGATATATAGACAAATGACAGGGGATTTCTTGGGAGATGTATCTGAGCATGGGAGCTCATTTCTGCCACAGGAACTTGTTCTGGAAGTCTGAGGTATTTCTGACTGTAACTGACTGAATAGGAAAGTTACATTTGAGGAAAATTATAGGTTTAGTCCAGCAGTATGTAAATAATGATTCATAGCATTCTGCGGTCTCTGTGAAGTGATTTTTTTATCTCTACTTGCACAATCTTTTTAATGTACAGAATGCATCTAATACCCAATTATACTCTACACATAAAATATGCAAAAGAACACACATCTAAAAATTATGCTTTTCTAAAGATGTCCCCTGCATTTTTTTCTTAACTTTTAACAAAAGGACACAGAAAGATTTACTCCAAATATGTTATTTTGTGCTTAAGTGTTGACTATTAGACATGATGTTATTTACCCAGGAGACATCTTGTATGGTTGTCATCTGATATAAAGGCAGATAGCAGTTATAGTTAGAAATGGCTGCCTGCCATTCTGCTTAAAAGAAGAACTTGTGTGATTTTTCTAAAGGGCTTAAAATCCACATTGAACAAACCTCTAAGGCTGGCAGCAAAAGTGTAGGAAAGAGAAACCAAGTAGGTTTATTTAACAGTTTAATCTGCCTAAAATGTGTGTGTCCAATTGTCCATCCCCTTGGAATGAAAAGGCTCAGAAAGCAGGTTCTGAATTCATTCCCAGTTTATCATCAAGATTCTGCACATCCCTTAAAACCTATTTAAGCTAAGAAATAGCAGGAATGAAAGTGAAGTTTGAACTGATTAAAGATGGCAAAGGGTTAGATTTTCCCCATGTAGAGTACCTGAGTCTACTCTGATTTGGTAAGAAATGTTCTATATTCTCTTCTTTCATGCAGAAATGATCTCAAATATGTGTAAGATGTGATAAAAAGTGAGTTTGTGATAAGGTAGACATTTGGAGAGAACAAAATCTCAAGATTTCTGGTATTAATATGAGTATGGTATTAATATAAGTCTCCCTTGCAATATCTATTAATTTTAAGATTTACTGCACTCTCTTTTCCCTTCCCTAGTTCTTCTGGAACAGAAGGAAAATAATTTTTTTTGTCAGTGATTGTTTTCCCACATTGAACAGTATCTCACTCTGTGAAATTGTCATATTGAAATTAGAATCTAGGCTGAAAAATATGCAGTGCGAGCAAGCCTGGAAAAAAATCTATTTTTATACTTATTCTAATCAGTTAAAGAAGTGTGACTTAATCGCTGGTCCATTGATCATAGGCAGCCCAGTCCATGAGCAACAAATTCACTGTATGATTGTGCTTGCAAAAATTAATCCCATTTCTGCAAGCAGGGAAACTCTGGAAATGGAAGTAATCAATGGAAAGTCAAAGCTTAGGCTAATCTTCACTTGGCTGTAAATGCAGGCCACTCTGTGAAATGATGCAAAGGTTTTTGTTGCATAGACTAAAAAAAACAATGACCTGAAGCATGCCTGCTGTTGAAATGTCTAGACATTGCAATATTATTTGAGAATGAGGAATAAAAGTCGTAAACTTAAAAAATTGCTCATTGTCACAGGGCACTGTTCAGCTAAATGCTGACATTTATTTCTGGTAAACTATTTTTCACCCGTGGGTTCTGGTTCTGGTGGGGTATTGGTGTAGCAATTTGGTATCTCAGGATGCCCCTACATTGGCATTCCAGCTCAGAGCACGCTTTGGAAGTGACTCTGCCAGCCGTGCTCCGTGTGCTGTGATTTGCTGCCAGAGCAGCTGTCAAGTGGAAACTCAACACCTTTTGCCTGGAACTACTCAGAGGATGCACTGCAGGAGGAGATCTTGGTCTGTGGTCCATGGGACCAGGCTGGAGCAACTCAAGTGAAACAACACGAAGTAGATGATTTGTAGATATTTGGTTCTCACCCCAAGCTTTAGTGTCTAGAGCTCTGGTTTCCATGGTTAGACTGGACTTCCTCAGATTCCACTTCCATGAGTCCAGTGCACTCCAGGTTTATTCCGTGGTTGTCTCCTCCTTGGAACGCGCAGGCTGCTGGGAAGGCCACACTGAAAGAACAACAGACAGCGTCTGTGAATTGAGTACTTGACGTTTCACGTTTCTCCTCTGCTTAAGAAATAAAAAAGCAGAAAGAAAGCTTTTATCAGAACAAATTCAACTTAGTCAGAATAAACAGTTTTGTTGGACTTTTCTAGCAATCCATCCAGTTATGTGCCAAGTTAAATGACACTCAGATACTGTAGCTTCATACTGATGGCGCTCACAATTAAAGGGACACTGAAACCTGTACAGAGTTTCCTTTGACTCTCTGGGTCTTACTAGGAAGACAGTGATTTGAACGAATTGCCCTGATTTAGGCAGTTCCCAGGCTTTCATAATGGGGGCATATTTGGTTGCTTGGTTACCCATTTGAGATGACTGTATTTTAGATAATCATTGGTGGAAACGTTACCCAGAAAGTGAGTGAGCAGCATGTGGCATGATTTTCAACAGGCCACAAATGTAAAAATAGATTTATGCAAGCAGAAGAGACATTGCAATAGATAGATGTAGTTTAGCTATTTGCCCACACCTACTGAACATGTTTGCACACCTTTTGTATGTGCCACTTTGTTGTTGCTCTTGCATATCTAGGCTAAAAGAAAGTTGAAATTACAGAAGTGTGTGCTTTAGATTGGTGGGAATGGTGATGATGGATATCCCATATAATGTGGAGAGAAGAAATTGAGAAAGTGCAAAGAGAAATCAGGCTCTTGTAGCTGATTAGAGATCCATTTATTCTGAAGTCTGCAGCAGCTCAACCGATCTTTATTTTGTAAGGAAAAGTTAATTTGTTTAT
Organism: Corvus hawaiiensis; assembly: GCF_020740725.1. Classification (NCBI taxonomy): domain Eukaryota; kingdom Metazoa; phylum Chordata; class Aves; order Passeriformes; family Corvidae; genus Corvus; species Corvus hawaiiensis. The sequence goes on from NC_063225.1 coordinate 1,973,081, forward strand.
AAAACATGAGAAGTGCAATCTTGAGTATGTGAAATAAGATTCATTAAAATGTTGTTTCTGATGAGAGGTGCCAGCTGCTGACTTGACATGGGCCACCAGTTTAAGATTAAGCCTGCTTAGAAGTGAAGTCATGCTGTACAATACAGTGACACGGAGTGTTTAAATGTCTCACATCTGTTTAATTATTTTGATTACTTAAAAAAAAAAAAAAATCTAAATTTACTAAACACAAGTGCTAACTTTGCTGTTCAAATGGAATTTCCACTGAGATGAATCAAAAGAATTGAGGGGAATGGCACAGATTGTGCAGGTGACAGTTCTCAACTGCTTCTACTCCGTTAATCCTCAGAACACACCAGTGTGGTCAGTGCTTGTGGTAGTGGCTTTTTTTCCCCCCTAAGCTTAGTCTCATAGGTCTGAGTGGATCTTCTACCAGCAAAGGAAACTTTCTTTTGCTGGCTGAATAGAAGTGCACAAAAAGGCAGAGGATGAACAATTTAAAACAAACTCGGAAAAAATATGATTGTCTTAAAAATCTTAAAATTTTAGTGGTATCCAGATATCTACCTTCTCTATCTGGCCCGTTAAAAGTCCATTGATATTTAAATAATTTGAACCTTATGTTATTTTAATCTGAAACTGATTCAATTTATTTTAATGTTAAACTGAGATGCAGATATCATTGCTTTCTGCCAAGAAATACTGATTGTGAATAACTGGAGAGGCAGAGGAGCAATTTCCAATGTTTTCATGAGGGCTGGCTGTTTATAGGAGCAGCTCTAATGTTCTCCATACAACTCCAAGCCTTACGGTGATAAGCACTCTGACAGCATCTAGCATAAGATACTCTGTATTTTAAAGATTTTACCATGTGATAAAGACTAAAAGCAATTTATAGGTAAAATAAACAAAATGGATATAAATGGTAAATAGGATAAAAGTATTTGTACTTGTTACCATTTTTAATTTTTGGAAGGGAAGGTCACCAGAGTGTGGGGGATAACCCAGCCGTGACTAAAGGTTAGTATGCCGCGGTACTTCCAGAAGAGAAAGTTGGAAAAGGCTTATTTTCTTACAGTTCTAATATACATTATTCCCCAAATTATCAGAATTGTTCTGTTCTTTACCTCAAGACATGAATTGTTCACATTCTGGCATTAGAGCTTTTAGGGTGTACTCTGTTTTTAAGCTCTTGTATCAAAACTACAAAAGCTCGTAATACCATGCTTGGAGTTTTTCTTGAGCTGTTTAGAATTTTATTTTTAAGAAAGCAGAAGTTCTCATTTAGTCAGTTGCTTCCAGGATATTGCTGTTTCAGGAAAGAACTAAGTACTCAGACTTGGCAGTCAGAAACTAGAATTTAACAATTCAAAGTTCAGTTATCCCAAAATCCGTGAAGAAGTATTCTGGAAGAGGATGAAGCATCATCATTCCAGGGATGGCCTGATGTAATGTGATATATGAGGTAACAGCACTAGATCAAACCAGGGTGTATATTCCTTTGGACATAAAGTTCTTGAGTTGTAGCTAATTCAGGTGTGTAGAGTTTGATTGTGTCGCCCACTGGGACTGAGTGGTTCCTTGCTGGCAGTGTTTGGGTAGTTTATGTCCACATTCCATTTCAGGAAGGGGTGAAAACTGAAGGTGGTATAAGCTGGAGCTGAACACAGCCAGCACAGTTCATGTGCCTGAATCTTTGTGATCTACTTCTCTTATATTCATCCCTGGTTTTTTCTTGTTTAAAAGCATGTAATTATCCACTCTCCTCGTTGGCTTGTGATATCTAGTTTTCCTTTTAGTCTGTACCATGGTAAGAAGAGATTTCTGCTAAAAACACATCTCTCTAGTCATTAGAAACCCTACTGCCATATAGCAGCTCTTTAGTGTTTTAAGTGCAATAGTACTTCTGCCTTACGGGTCTTTGTATTGATTTTCCTTGTGGGAAATTTAACCCCATCATTCAAGAGTAAATACTGGAATCAGCTGTTTACAGAGTGAAAGAACAACTTTCCCAACACTAGAAAGGGCAGTGTGTGTTGTGGCTGGCCTCCTGCTAGGTTTATTGATGGAGTTTTGGGGAGCTGTTACATGCAGACATCAGGGCCAGCAAACCCAGTGCCTTTTGCAAGTGTGTCTGATGTGCTTTGTATTCAGTGCATGACCTGCAGAACAGACTGTGCGTTGGGTGGAGCTGCCTCTGGGACAGGTGACACCCTGCTCCTGGGGAAGAGACTTTGGTGACAGCCGTGTGTGTCTGGACGAAGGCAGGTCGTCTTCACTCTTACTTAGGATGCAAACTTCTGAGGTGGGATTTTAAACCTGTTCTTGCTGTTCTTACTATCATTACATGGCTGATTCAGCCCCACAAGTCAGATTCAGGACAAGGAGCTCCTGAAACTCTTAATCCAGTAAATCCCCACTGATTGTGGTAGAGCTGCAGTCTTCTGGCCCTTGATAGAATTAGGTTGGTCTTGTTTTGGTTCTTATCTGCTGGAAATTACCTATATACAAACTTCCAAGTATCAAATATTTTGCATTTTTGTATTGCAGCAGAACACTTAACAGATGTCATTTCTTCTCATAGCAGTGTGATAACAAACATATGCCATCGTTTCCTAGTAAAGGAGTATTAGTATATTTATATATGTGTGGTATTAGATGGAGTGGTTTTGTTTTAGCAAAAACACACTTCAGTTTTCCTTAAACTCTTAACTTACTTTAAAGCCTGAAAATACCCATCATTCAAGTCATCATGGAAGAGACTTTACCTAGGATTTGAGTCCTTTGGGCTTTATAAAAATAGGATTATAGTACACCTGGCTGCACAGTAGGAATATTTCACTCTGAAGTACAAAAATAAAACTACAAAAGATAAAGAGAAAAACATTCCTGGCAAGAAATTAACCTTTCTTTATGTTTCTTGTATCCATCAAGCACTAGCCTCTTAAAGATGGAAGGCAAGGAGACAACGAAAGAAAAATGGAGAGAATTAAAGAGCCCCATCATATCATTAATACTTTGGCAGTTTTGACAGCCACGAGTAGCAATGAAAACCACTCCTGTTTCAAAGCCTGAAAAAAATTGGCAGCTTGGTAGCTTCTCCAAGCTGGGTCCTCAGTTCAAGTTCACAGAAAATGAACATTCCACGCCTGTACTTGATGATGATATACTTAAGAGCAGAAAATTAAAAAGATGAAAGGTGGTGTGAAATAATTCCCAGAGAGTGTATTTTTTAAAGTCTGTGATTTCTATGAACTGAGAGGTTTTTAAATGAAAATTTTATACATACATATATATATATATATATTTTTTTTTTTTTTTTTTTTTTTTAAACAAAAAGCCTGACTTCCAGGGATCATTTTGTTCACATCTTTAGTAATTTTTTGTGTCTCAGTTAAAAACCCAAAGGAAGCCTATCCTGGGGCTGAACAAATGTTTTTACTCTTTCTTATTTCTCTCTTTTGGTAATCACAAAAAGATCGCAAAAATCTGTGGTTTGCTGTATTTTCATTAACATAGTGTCAATCCAAGAATAACTTGCTATGATAGTTGTTGATTGCATAAAATAATAGGTATTGTTTGGTATATTACTTAAATATTAATTATGTGGCAATGGGGCAAAGCACCATGAAACTCATTAAAAAAATAATCTCTTAATCCCAAGATAAAAAGCAGTAGTTAGGTGTATTAGTTATACAAAAACACATCTAGATAATATATGTCATAATTCAAAAGCTATTTTGTACCTCAGAGTTGCACTGCCTTTTATGTGATCAAGAAAATACACTTGCAAATGAGATATAAAGATAATACAGCCTAGCAATATCATATAACTAACCTTTTAAGTACACCATGATTTAAATAATTCTTTTTTTTTAAAAAAAAAGGAAAATTCAGTTTAGGGAAAAAAAAACCCCAGAACAACCACAAACAAACCAACCAAAGCCCCAAACCTGCAAGTACCCTTTGTATTCATATCTCTATGAAGCTCAGCTCCACAGCTCAGGCTAAAGATGTTGGCGTGAGACATGAGAGCAACGCAGGGATCAGCTCCTTGGTAGGTTTTTGTTGCCTGTTGGGATGACATTCACCAGGTTTAACTGGTACATGTGTTTAAATTCCCATTCTTTGCTTTGCTTGCAGACAGGTTGTGCTGTTTCCCTCTGTTGATTTTCAGCCGCTTCTGCCGCTCGTGTAGCAGAGAGTGAAATGCTGTAACTCTCTCTGATAACACAAGGCAGCTCCGTTTCTTGTAGAAGTCAGCATTTTCCATGTTAAGGCATGGCAAAAGTGCAGTTTTAGATAAGCATTTGCTTTGAGTTTGCTAGTGCTCCAGAGGCTATGATCAATTATTACTTCTGTTTTTAAAGCAGATTCCTCTAGAATGAGGTCCTCTCAGCATTTGTGCCTGTGCAATGCTGGCTGCTTTAATGATTCTCTACTTGGAGTGAAAGGAGATTAGAGGCTCCCAGCAGGAGAGCTGGGAAGAAGAACACCCAGTATGGTGTTCTTCAGTGCCTTCACTTTTTGTAAGCGGGATCTGAAGCTGAGGTCTATCACTTTCCCTTGTTATTTAATGTTTCGCTCTCTCCAGGGAAGGAGGAATGTGTTTCCCAGTTTTGTGTGGACAGCACTAACATATATCAAACATTTCAATTAAATAAGTTAAAGCAGTCCTATGTTTTTTCTTATGGCTAATGACAAGCTTTGGGCTCATGACTGCTTCCATTTAACAAAGTGAGACCTGTTACTTCCAGGAACAGGAATCTCAGGGAGCTTGATATCCAGCTTTCCTGCACTGGTGTGCTTGCTGCCTGCCAGCAACTGCTTGGGCATGGTTCAGTGTAACAGGATGATGGCAGAGAACTTCAGCAGAACCAGTGCTCCTCTTTGCAGAGTGATGCTTCAGTAGGACAAAATAAGACAGTGAGACATAAGCAAAATGCCTTGCTCATTTTAAGCAAGCCACCATTATCCCTAGAATAGATAGGATTTTTGAAATTATAAGGAATTTTATATAATTTCTTTCAAATTATTTGATACCTTTACAATATATTAAAGATTTGCTAAGGAAAGACTGAATAATTTGTAATAGGTGTAATACCTTCTTAACAAATTTCCTTGCCTTAGGTTTTAATTTTCCATGATGGTTCACCCACACTACTTGAAGAGCAAAAGCAAAAACTGCTGTTGTGATTTTAAATTCTTTTCAATTGCAATTGGAAAGGCAGATTTTTCTTTAATACTAAAAGATGGCAATTATCTTGAAATTAGGTTCAGACTGAATCTTGCTGATGATTACAAAGATCACACTGCATTTTAATGCAAGCATAAGGTAAGCATATTAGAACTTTTTTTTTACTTATGTCCTAAAACATACTAAACAAGAAACAAAAAGGTATCACCTTTTTTGTTTCTTTGTGGGTTTGGTTTTTTTTTTTAAGATGGGCAGTTTCCATTTTTAAGGTTTTTCTTGTTAGAGGCAGTAGAAGTCTTAAATATTTATTGTACACATCGACCTGGATATGTGTGAGATACACATCACACCAGAAGGGTTTGTCATACATCAGTACAGTGATGAAACAAAAATGCTGGGTTTTCCTTATTCACTCTATAGCATTTATTTTCTACATTGAATATCATTATAGTCTTATCTGTTCTAACACCAAAGACTTGTCTGGAACAGGTGAGAGCACAGCCATTTGCCAGCTGATTGCTCTTGTACCTGCTGAGCTGCTGTGTGTGAAGGGGATTTACTGTACACAGGGATTGTCATGCAGGTTGGTAATTTACAGTGCATGAAAAAATTATTCATTCCACGTTAGATACTAACTAATTAATGAAGCCATGCTTTGGATTTTTTTTTTTATTTCTATTACAGCAGCTCTCAGAAGTATCCGAATTACCCAGATAACTGTAAGATTGTACACAGTTCAATACGATCCTTACTCATAGTCCCATAGAAGGTAAATGAGTTGTAAATACAGACAGGGCACAGAGACACCAAATGAATTGTTCACAGGTATACTGGAAGCATATGAAGTGTCCAGTATACTGGACAGGGGCTCCTGTCATACAGGAATGCAGAGCTGTGGGCAGGCTGCTCTTTGCCCTCCATGCAGAGCGCAGAGCCTTGGCTTGTATTGTGTACCCACAGTTGTTTCAACAGCCTTGTGAAAGCATCTGTCTGCATTTCTCTGTCTCTCCTTCTGCCCTCATGACCTATGACCCAATGGGCCAATTGCAGGGACAAGAAGCAGGAGAAGTGGAGCACTTTGGGATAAGATCTCAGTTCTTACCTTAAAAAAATTACTCAAAAGCCAGGTAATCCACCCAGAGTGACCTGTTCTGCAGCCCCTGTTTTATGGAATATATAGCCTGCTAGAACAGAGCCACTGCTTCATGTTCCTACAGAGAGAAAAAATTCCAGTGATGAGGATAAAGTAAACAAGTGCTCAGTTCTGTGCTGGGACAAAATCTCACCACCCTGCTGAAGCGCACTGCAGTCGAATGAACGTTTTCCAGGAAAGTATCTGTCACACAATTTAGAGACCTATAAATTGGAACTGCTTGGTAAAATAACCAAGGAGTCTCTTAATGCCCAACTTGTGTTCCTGTATTCATTTTTTCCAGTTTCTGTATTAATCTAGTTAAGAGAATATCCCAAAGAACTATTTTACTCACTAACAGAAGTAATATTAATAGGGCAAATGTGTGTGACTAAGCAGGTAATAAAAGCATGGACTCTAGAGAAGCTTCTTCCAGACAACCATCTAAATTATCATTAACAGCTCCACCATTTCTGTTTTAAGTATTTGTCAAGAAAGGCTTCATCATCATATAATTGTGTTCAAATTATTTATTTTTATCCTCTGCTGTTATTTGCAATTAAATTCTAAAGAGAACAGACGTTACTGTTCAAGGACTGAGTGCTAATGTTGTACTTAAAAGGGCTTTTTTCCTTGGCAGTTGAGCAAGCTCAGCCAGACATAGGATGCTGTAAAATTTCCAGAGCATCTACTCTATGCCATAGTTTTTGTATAATTCTGCTTTTATGGGTTTCAAACTTAGAAATGATGTGTTTTACATCAAAGAAATTGCACAGTTCAGGGGTATACAGAATGCTAGAAAGAAACTGCTGCAAAAAATACATGTTGCAGCACTGAAACCACAAGTTTGCTAAATGTTGGGGAAAGATGTGTTTATGTATCAGGTTGATAGAACAGGTTTGTTCTTTGTAATCTCTTAATCAAAACTTCTAGTAGTCATAGCAGTGCAACATTTCCAGCCTGGCTGCAGTAGCCATCACATCATGGTATATGTGTCTTCCACAGTCAGGTCAGAACCAGTTTATGAATATATTACTTCAGCCTTCTCTTTTGTCTTCTGGAGAGGCACTCTGCTGTTATATCTGTGGCCATCCATAATTATGTAGGCTGCTGTTTCTAGTTCAGTTGCAGTACCATTAACAGGTATTGTGGAAGTGCCTAAAAAGTCGACTCGATCTTTCCTGCAGCCTCTTTACAGTTACAGACTCTTCATCTAACATGGACCTGAGGGAAAAAATTTGAGAGTAATTAAGTTGCTGCTAAGAAAGAATTTTTGTGATCCCTCTGTTTCTAACCAACTTAGATCTGCTAATTTTGGAAGGGTTCTGTGGTATTTGTGTTTGTCTGTTTCTTGAGGCTTTGGCTCTGCAGGGAGTTACTCAGTAACAACAATTTCTGAATACTGATTGCAAGCTAAACATTTTGGTTAACTTGGGACATCTCTGGAAGTGTAGGATCATGCTATAGGTATCATTTAGGGAAGGAGAGGAGACAGGAGTACCATCTTTTATTCTCTGCAGAACAAAAAGGGTAGCTTTGTAGCTTAGAAGTTAAGACAGAAATTTTTTCGGAACATCAGGACTCCAGCATCTGATTCTATGTCTAAGTGTTTTGTACAAAATCTAGTGCCTTTCAGAGAAAAACTGGAGGGACAAGAAGTTCATTCCTCTGTATTGTCCTAATATGATGTTTCAGCTTGTTTCTAGACTCTGTCCCAAGTCAGGAAAGAAGGGATTTTTCGGATGGGTTTTCTCCAACAAGCATGATTGACCTGAGCACTAGCTTAAAAAAAATAATGCATCCAATATTAGGAAAGGCACCTCAACTATCATGGGAGGCTAAAAAAGCTGGCTTGAGAAGTCCCACTCTGCCCCATATGCAGTGCAAAGACACTTTGTGCCATTGCCAGAGATGTGTTTTCAGTTCTCTGCACTGATCCTTACCAGGACAATCCTAGCACAAGTGGAACACTCTGCAGGCTGCTTTAGTTGCCCTGAGCTTGTTTTTGCTCCTTGAACTGTCAGGCCTGCTGGCAGCCTGTGGGACACCGAGGGCTGATGGCATGTTCACAGCTCGGAGCTGTGGGGACCTTCTGCTGTGCCTGCTCAGCCCAGCTGCAGGGCAGCACTCTGTTTCGAAGGGGTGCATGAGTATTCATGTTGAAACTCAGCTGGTGTCTCTCCTTGTTACAAGTATTTATTGTTACTAATGCTCCCAATACGTATTATGGATATTTTTGTTTAATTCATGAACATAACTGTAAGTTGCTAATGTAGAAATGTGAGCTGATAAAGCCCTCGGATGAACGTGTTTAGGTTGCAAGCAAACTTTTTTTTTCATTCTGAAGAGGTGAGAGATGCAGTAATCCTGTTGTTTCAGAAGTGATACCAGATCCCTAGATAATGTCTGCCCACAAGAAATGTGAGATACATCTGAGCAGGATAACAACAAAGTGCAGCACAGATAAAGAACTGGCGTTGTTTGAAAGGGATATCCAGTATCATTTTCTAAAAGACTAGATAACATTAGCTTCAAGCCAAACACAAAAGATAGCAATCTTTTTTAAAAGAGCTGACCATGTGTTTAACCACTGATCAATTTGCTACAATACAAAGAATTAGTAAGAGGAAATTGGGAAAAGTAGAGGAGCTTTGTTGACTAATCCATGTTCTTTTTGTGTGCCTTTCTAATTCAGATCTCCATTTTATATTACTCTATTTCCAACTTTTTGCTCTTTACTGCACTGTTACCTTTATTTCAATATCATTAATTCATTTTGATCTTGAGCACAGTTGGTTGCAAACTGCTGTCTCTCTGTTACAAATTGATTTGTCCTTTAAAAAAAGGGAGACAGACAGAAATGTCAGACTTGTTTCACAACGGGAATGTTGAATGTAAGACTTGGCTCCGATACAGTGTCCACCCAGTGGTTCTATGAATAAGTGTTTATAGATTGTACTGAGCTTTCAAGCCAGCTCCTAGTGTCTCCTATAATTGCTACTGTAGGAAACAAAAATGTTCGTCTGAAAAACCCAACTCTTCATTTAAGCTGTGTAGAGCTATTATTCTGCTTTATGTGTAGTTTGCTAAAGGATGATGAACTTATGTGTTTAAAGAATACAGAGATACGAGATTGACTCACCACAGCTTTTCTTTCAACTCCAGTGATGGTTGGCAACATGGCTCTGGTTTATGTGACCTCTTTTAGGACCTTTCTGGTTTTTGGTATTTTGGTGGGGGTTGAAAGAAGTTGTCCATATACTGATCTTGGTGTTTTGTGAGTGTCTTCTCTTAATTGTTGGTTCTACTCCAAGCCCTTCTATCATTGTGTCTACATGCATTTTTTTTTCCATTGTATTTCCTGTTGGTTAAAATGTAGAGAAGATTAGTTCAGAAGAAATGGAAAAAAGTAATCTGAGAAAAATCCTCACTCTATTGACAAAAGTAATTATTTGCAGCAGGCAAAATAGCCAGGAACAGCTATGAAAGGTCTCCCTAAAAGGCAGTGGAAGAATGTGCAGAAGTACATGCTTGTGTCTGACATGTGGGATCATGCGAGTGATGAATTACGTTTTTGTTGTTGTTATTTGCATTAAGCAAATGCACATGGATTGGCCCATATAGCTTTAGCTTGCTTGATACTGGTAATTGCTCTTTGAATGTATTAATATGGGCCATATGCTAAACCTGTCCCTAGTTTAAAGCCGTGATCTCTAAGTAAAATAGTTACTAAATGGTGCAGTGACAAGAGTAATTAAAACTCTGAGATACATGTCGTAGAAACTGTCGTCGTTCTACAGTGCTACTCTGCTTTTTAAGTGAGACGGGTCCTATCTAAACACACAAAAAGCTATACAGTAAAAAAAGGGGGGAAATAAGGAAAAATTGTATACCACCTGCTGATGTGTGAATTGGATAACATTGCAGGAAACGACATGTGTTAAATTACTCTGATGATAGAAGGAAGAAAAGTTAGAAAGTAAATGATTTATTTCAAAACACTGAATTAGAACATAGCATGTGTTCAATGTGAAACACAAAAGCTGAATTCAGTATATTATTGGCCACTGACACTTAAAGTTTGAACAAATGCAATGGTTCTAAAATTTAGACATGAAGTAATAGAACATATTGCTATAATGTGTGCAAAGAATTAATTACACTTTATTATATTTATATCGTTTGTCTGAAAGCCTTTCAGCCTTAAAGCCCATTTGTAAAGGAGCATGTGTGCAATAATGTGTGTACTTGTGCATATGAAATACAGTCAGAGTTTTCAAAAGCTCCATGGACAATGCACTTGTGGCTTCATATGCCAAGTGTTAGGTACAGATTTTTGCACTGCTTATACACAGGAAAGTAATTTTTTAACTTTACCCTTTGTATGTGCTATTCAGCAAAAGAAATGGAAGGAGAATTCCAGAAGCTAATACACTCATTCTTGTAATGCCATTCCCTCTATATTTATGATCCTTTAATTGAGACATATTGCTGTGTATCCAAAATGTCAAACTGCTATTTTATATTAGAAATATTAATCGCAGAACTTGGCAGTTTGTGATACCACATCACTAAAGGAGGCAGCCCTGGTCATAGGAAAATGTCTTTCCAAAAGTCTGTTTTGCTAAGAATTTGTCAATGTGAAATTTTAGAGGGTGTGGGGGTGGTGGGATGACACAGGACAAAAACAGAAGTTTAAATCTGGGTTTGCTCAGGAAGAATGCATTTAGTGTCCAGAAAGTTCCAAGTGTTCTTTCAAGAATGAGCAAACATTTGGCTTAAGGACTGCTCTGACTTGGGTCTGAACTGACAACTGGAACTGATAAGAAATTAATAACAAACCTTGTAATAATGGAAAAAATAACAGTAATCCATATAAAGAATTCATGAAAGAGAAAATTGAAATGGAAAGGTAGAGTTATCAGGAGAAAATACATAGTTGATATAGGTAAAAAATGGGTCAGTTAGGAAAAGATTATGTCCTAGCTGTAGTTTTGCCTGTTAGTCAACAGGAGTGGCAAGATCACGAATAAAGTATTAAGACTGAAGTGTGCTTTTACTGTTTATTTTCTGTCCTGGGAAGGATGCAGGATAACCTACTCATTACATGAAGAAAGCCAATAGTTTAAAGTCATTTAGTAAACAATGAAAGTATTAACCATCATTTAGGTCTAAACAATTTATACAACATCCATGGTTCTTCTGTTTGAATGCTCTGTCTAGTTCAGTAGCTCAAATTTATAAGTGATGTGACAAATCAAGAAAGGTGCTGAAAAAAAAGATGAGATGGTTGTAGTGTTTCCCCTCCACAAGGAAGACTTTATTCTGTGTAGTTATCTCATCCAGGAAGTAAAATCATACAAGAATCATCAGTTGGAAACTGAAACATAATAAATTTAAATGAGAAATCAAACAGAAGGTGAACAGGGGTGCTCATTAACCTTGAACGAACCTAGGGGAGTGCAGAGGTTTTTCCAGTTCTCCATAAGCTGCGGTCAGGACTAGGCGCCTTTTTGGAAGGTCACACACAAGATTTTAAGCTCAATACTGGAGCAACTAATGACCTGTGGTATACAAGAGGCCTTATATATACCTCTGACTTAAACCATTCCAATTTATTAATCTTAGAGAATGGGAAAGGAGGTTGAAGATCTGTTTTGGTCCCTATAAGACAGTGGGCCAAAGCCGAGAGCTGAACCGCCAGACTGAAAGCCTGGTTATGCTCTCTGATGAGGGGAGGCAGCAGGTGAGGCTGGCACAGGGGCTGGGGATGGCAGCCGAGGGGCAGGGCCGTGCCCAGCTGGCACTGCAAGGACAGTAAGCAGCTGGCTTTTCGAGGGGTGTTCTTCAGAAGCTTTTCTCTTCGTGGCTGCTCCTGCTCTCCTCTGGCTGTGGTTCCGAGCATACTGAGAGCACTGCTGCTCTTGTGCATAGTCAGAGTTGTGGAAAACTTTAAAACAAACATCTGCCCGCAGCACATCATTTCCTGTGGTTGTCCTAGCCATGAATTTTTTACATTGCTCTGCCTTCCCTCATGCACATTGCTAAGCTCTGATAATGCTTCTTCCCTCCCCTCTTATTCACTGGTCCAGATTAGCTTTAATGTAGAGACCAGCTTGCGCTGCTGATCACTGAGTCTTTTTTCCTTTTTTTATATCCCCCAAATTGTATGGAAAGATTAGGTCAAGTTGCTCCTCTTGTGCTGGCTGGTTGTGCTCAGTATGTGACATTCCTCTACAGTTGTTCTGATTATGCCACGTCCTACTTCATTCCTTAGACTCTGCAGAGCCAGATTTGCAATAGTCTCCTTTTCCTCTGCCTTGTTGCATTCAGACAAGCAGATCTGCCCATCTCTCAGATGGTAAGTACTGACATATCTAGAGCAGCAGTAATGGGGCTTTTTACTGCTGTCAGCAGCTTGGATCATCCAGCACCGTTGTGCTGTGCACCCAGCAATGAGAAAATGAGGAAACCACAGAAATACAGCTGTGTTCCAAGTAACTCTTATCTACCACTGTGTATAAGCATGCATGGCTTTTCTATTTAGATACACACTCTCTCTCTCTCTCTCTCTCTCTCTCTCTCTCTCTCTCTCTCTCTCTCCAGTGTTCTGGTAGTTTCTACAGCAGATCACAGGAAAGCACTTTAAATTGTGCAACTAAAACTAATTTTTGAGTTCAAACACATGGAATGATCCAAAATAATGATTGTTTCTGACAAATCAATATACATACAAATATATTTTTGCAGGTTTGTTTTTTATTTTTTAACTCCGAATTAAATTTTTTGAGGCATTTGCACAAAAAGGCTTGGAAACAAAAAGGAATCCCTGACTGGATTCTAGTTCTTCTGGCAAAGTGGCAATGAGGATACTCTCCATCCCATTGAGCTCAATGATTTCATGCTTACCTTACAAAATAGAAGGAAAATATGGGCCAAGAGTCTGCAAAGTTGTATTTACAGAGACACTGGGAGGAAGGGTGGGATGGGTAGGACAGGAAGGTTTGGTTTGGTTTGGTTTTTTCCTTCTTCTTGGGAGCTTGTATCTGGGAAGGAAAGATGAATTGAGAGAATGGCATCCTGAGGAATGCATAGCCCTCTGAAGTACTGTACTCTTAGCATGAGAGAGTGTAAAGGCTGCTCAGGAAACAAAAGAATTTGGGAAAGATGTAAAGAAATAAACAATTGAGCAGCAGGTATACCAAAACAGCAGCAACAGCATTGTCCCTGGGAGATAGAGAAGCAAATTGTAATTTTGATGCCACAAAAAATTAATGAAATATTGACTCCAGAAGCAAGTGGGGCTTTGCAGGTGGTTGGGGTTTTATGGGGCGAGGAGAGGAGGAGGCAGAGTGGTGGTACAGAAAATACTAGACATTTGTGAATCATTCACAGGTTAATGTGAGTCCACCTGTTTTACTGATGGTTTGAAAAAGGTGTTGCACGTGGAGGCTTTTATTGAGAAGGTTGAAAAGTTGTTGCATCCTACAAAATGTCTGTATTTCCTCTTGTAACTGGCAGAACACATAGGATCCTGCATGTCAGTACACAGCTCAGGAGGGAGCCTGTGCATCTTAATTTTCTTTAGTACAGTAATGATCCAGTCTGAGATAGCAATTCGTGTTTAGCAATTCTGATTTAATTTACAACCCAGCTAGAATATAATTATTTTCTGATTATACTTTAGATTTTGTGATAAAAGATTGGGTTTGAAGTTTGTAAGAAGAGGGAAATACTCAAACCTTTTTGTAGTCAACATTTATTTCTAGAAAACTGATACTTCTGCTAATGCAGAGTAGATGATGAATTTTTTTGAGTTTTATTTGCCTTAGTGTCAGAGTTAATTTCAAGCTGAAGGTAGGTAAGAGCTAATTACAAATTTTAAACCCTAATGCCCACCCAAGAGTTTTTGTTAATTTGTACTGATGACTGAAAGATTTGCAAATTAGCTAGTAAATATTATCAGAAAAAACACAAAACTATGCATCATGAAGGTCAATGTTTTCATTGCCAGAGACTTCATAGGATTTGGATATTGTGAAGTTAATGTATTAGCAAACATTAACATAGACTTGTGAGACATCAGTTTAGCACCATGTTGCTGCTTCAAGCAGTTCTTGTATTCCTGTACCTCTCCTAGTGCATATGTTGGATGGTTTGTTCTCTTGTGTAGTTGCCAGCAGTGTCCCTGAGGGGAATCAAACAGGAAATGTGGAAGACCAAGGATGCCTCCTGTGTGTTGGTAGCTCTCACCTCTCTCCTTATCTGGGGTGTTTACTGCATGTGTCAGGACTCCAAAAGGTTCACTGCTCTACCATGGAACTTCCCTCTCTTAATCACCGTTAATTTCATATGTTTAATATAATCCATTCCTTTTTTGCTTTGTCCATCTCATTAGATCTGTGATAGTATCATCAAGGCCACAGGCCTTGTCCTTATGAAACATCTGTACAAATTCAAAACAGATGCTGTATGCCTCAGGTTCTTGGGAGAAGCCCTCATGCATCCCTGAGTAGCACATTTATCTGCTACCGAGGAGGCATCAGGCAAAGTATTACAACTCCACCCCTGGTTTCTCAGGAGTCAAAGGTACAAGCACAGGCTTATTATCTTATGAAAAGCCTGCATCTGGTCTCCCATACTGTGCATCAGTATGGCTCAGAAATCTCCATTAGAGGATGTAAGAACAGCTGATTTTCATAGACAGACCCTTCTGAAGTGTTCCTCTTCCAAGGCATGACTCCTTTCCTCACACTCTGATTGTACTGCCTTGTCTCCATCCCAAATCATTCCTGGGAATGCATGCTGCAGTGCTAGGAACTGTTGCTGTAGCTCCTGCTCTGAAGCAGGAACCACGCCTGGCACAAATTCTAGAGATAGCATAGACTCTTTAAAAATTCATTTATCATTGTAATTACATTCCACATGTTATCTTGCAGAAATCACAATGCTGGCAGACATATTCCCTCCTCCAAAACCGGATTTCAGGCTGCTCTTCTGTCTTAGTTGTGTGTCTGGTGCCAGGGTTACAAGTCCCAGACCAACAAGTTCCTATACTGACCCAGGAACTGGTGATGCTTCTGCAGAATTGTGCACCCTTCCTGTCTGACGACTGTCACAGCTGTCCTGAGGACATCCAGAACACCAGGATGTTGTACTTACAAGTCCTGTTGTACTTACAAGTGAACTGTTTTTGACAGCTATCACTGACAAAAAAAAAAAAAAGATGGAGAGTGCTATAATGTAGCTGTACATTATTT
The DNA here is from genome assembly GCF_020740725.1 of Corvus hawaiiensis. Taxonomy (NCBI): domain Eukaryota; kingdom Metazoa; phylum Chordata; class Aves; order Passeriformes; family Corvidae; genus Corvus; species Corvus hawaiiensis. The sequence goes on from NC_063225.1 coordinate 1,988,670, forward strand.
TTCTTCTTTAAATGGGTGCAGTTTCTGTATTTGCTGACAGAACCACAGTGTGCAGAACAAGGGGCAGCAGCATCACTCACCAGGAGCTTGTTCACCTCAGTGCCTCCAACATGGTGAGGCTGCCTCACCTGCAAGGGCTTAAGAGGTGGCGAAGCCTCTAAAGCTGTTGCTAGGTTTGGTGGAGAGGTGCTCCTTTCAAATTAACCTTTATACCGTTATACATTTCAAAATAACAGCACTAGAATATGTGTGGATACTTACTCCAGAATTAGGGCCCAATTTATGTATAATAACTTGTAATTTCTGCAAGAGTTATTGACGGCATGCATGTAGCTTGAGGGCTTGTCACAGGAAAGCTTCTCTTCATGCAGGGAAAAGAGCACAATGGTCTGAGGTGGGGGTTCTTGTGTAGCTGCATCTGTGTTAGCTGAGGCACAGGTCTCCTGTGGTTTGGGTCACCTCAGAAATTGCAATTTTTTCCCTGCAGTGGGTGCAGGGGGTGAGGGGCCGGGTGAGGGTGCAGGGACCCCCGTGAGGGGAGTGTGGGGCTGCCCCAGCCAGTGTCCGCCGTGGGGCACGGCCGAGCCCCTCAGAGAAGCTGCTGGAGCCTCTGTGGAACGCGTGTAAGAGCAAGCAGAGCCCCACAGGCGGTGGGCATGAGGGAAAAAGCGTGTGGAACAGCCCTGACAGCTGTTAACTGTGTGAGAAAGGTATTTTAGTCTTTGTTTCTCACCATCAAACCCTTCTAATTAGCAATAAATTAATTTTCCCCCCACTGAGCCTGTTGTGCCTTTGATGGCAATTGGTGAGTGATCTCCCTGGCTTTATCTCATACCATGAGCTTTTCAGTCTCATTCCCCCCCACTGCTCTGTTGAGGAGGGGAGTGAGGGAGTGGCATTGGGTGACTGGTGGCCAGCCGGGGTCACCCAACACAGCTACCTTGACACAGGGCTCTAAGATGCTCTGAGGTTGCATCAAAATACATCCATGGTTTCTGCTCGCAGCACAAAGAGTGTTTGGGGTTTATGACTTCATGCAAAGCAGTACAAGAAGAAAACGAGTGCAGGTGGGAAAGCCTTGTGCTACAGAGCAGCCCTGGGGTGAGGGAGCAGTGAGGAGCTGTCGCCAGGCTGGGGCGGGGGGCGGTGTGTGCAGAGCAGGGGTTCTGTCCCAGGGGCTGCAGGCCGTGGCGGAGTTGCTGCGTTTGGGTGTGGGGCTGCTCTGTGAGAGCTCGGAGCGCAGAGTGTGTGGGCACAGCACTGTCAGACAAGTGCTAAAGGCAGAGCTCGCCTTTGGCTGGTGGCTCGAAATGGAGGCAGGGACTCCTAGAGATACAAGCAAAAGCTTTTGCATCTGACGAGCCACACTTATGTGCTCCAGCAACATATCTTTGTGAATGGGTACTGAGGGAGGCTTGTGAGATGTGATAGTGGTTTTCTCCAGCCCTCTGCCCTTCTTGGTCCAACTGAGTGCGTTTGTCACCCTCCAGTGCAATACCCCATTGCAGAAACTCAGAGGTGACTTTAATCACAAGGATGAAATTTTCTCTTGTGCGACACCCAAGTGGAATTTGAGACCCTTCTTCACAGAGCTGAACTTAACCCTGGAGGAATAACAACTTCACAGATGATGCCAAACTTCTTTGATTCTTTTCGGATCACACAGTTTGTTTAGGGAAGCAATATGGTCAGAAATGGAGGAGTGAAAGCAGCAACCTATGGGCATGGCTATTGCATTAGAAAAGAGTTAATAGTGTTGCTATTTACATGAAATGCAACTTCCTGATGACTCAATAACATAACTCCATAGCTAATTAATAAATATGTTGAAGATTATTACGATGTTGTCACTTACAGCCTTCTAACAGCTCCCTAGGGATAGGACAGCTAGTTAGATCAGCAGATCTTCCTCAATTAAGCCCCAATTTCACATCAGTATTAGAGTTTCTGTGTTGTAGATATTAAATATTAATTTTGATCCATGTAAGGGGTGAATGCCTAGTCTGCCTGTGCTTCCTGTTGATTTGCATGGAAAAATTGTAAGGATTAGAGAGAAATCTTGAAGAAGTACTTACATGTACCATTCATGCAAGCATCTCAAATATCTTAATTTGTTTTCTTGATAGATAAACTTGATTAAAATTTTCAGTATAGAACTTTGAATCACATAAAAAAGCTGATTTACTAAGTATGTCTTTACATATTTTAGTGAAATTAATGGGCAGAAAAAATTATCACCTTCATTTGAACATGTTACTCTTTTAAAATAATGTTAATTTTCAAAAAAGAAGAGGAGTAATAAGATAATTAGTTAGAACTTAGTAGATGCTAGAAATACCTTTTATTTCAGTAATGTGAGCCTTTTCCTGTTCCTCTATTTAAAATGGTAGAATTAGATTACTAATGTCCCTCAAAGGATACTTAAACTAATCAGCAAAGAGCTTCTCTCCTCCCAAAAGGACCTGATAGGGTTGTCCCGTCTGCCATGTATTATTGGCATTAGCAAAAAGAGCTTCTAGTGCTACTTAATGAGAAAGGATAATGGAATCATATATATTAATGGTCAAAGCCTGAGTAACAGCTTATGCCCCCTGAAACAAGTTCTGAGTATGTCCTTTGGGAAGCATTTCCTGCACAGATGTTTTTATTAAATGTATGTGGAAAATGTACCAGGCAATACCACTTCCAGCATTAACAGGTTCACGTGCACTTGTCATGTAGTAAAGGCAAAATCCTGAGACCCATGGATCCACAGCCTGCAGCTTGTAGCAGTTTCATTAAAGGCTTGATCTGATCTCCTTGTATGTCATAAATCATGGCATTCCACCTGGCTACAGCAACATGAGTTTTAATAGGTTTCTTTAACTGAAACAAGTGCTAAGCCATACCCAATCCAATTTACTGGTGAATGCACCGCTCCTCCTTACAGTTTCTAATGGTTAATTTAAGAAAAAGGGAGCTGTATTTGTAACTCTAATTTGCTTTGTTTCTGCCTCTAGCAGCTAGATCTTATTATCCCTTTCTTCTTGGTATTAAAGAACCTCTTTGTAACAAGTATTTTCTCAGTTATGGTCACCAATCTTCTTTTGCATATAGGTAACAGATACAGCTCTTGGAATACTGGAGACCTAAAGATCTTCTCTCCAGTCCTCAAAACATTTCTCTGGTTCTCTTTTGTGATTCTTGATGAGTTAGGATTTCTTAATAATTTATTGATTCCTTATCTTAAAGGTGAAAAAAAAAATCTAATTTTTAAATATATGTGAGACTGTCCCTGTGCAGAAAGTACTCTGGTGACAAATATAGTTGTGAGGTTTGTCCAAAATCATACTGCTGTTCTCACTTTGTGATTTGCTGTAGCTGCCAAGATTTCCTTTTCAGTTTGTCCTTCAGCCCTTCAGGGTTGAGGGCTGGGTGTAATATGGCACACCTTCTTTTCCCCCCGAGCTTTGTTTCCCAGGCCAACATGTGACACTTCATTTTCACTGCCTTGCAAATGTCACATGCATCTGTTTCTTTGTGTAGCAGATCTCAAGATTTACATAAGTAAATAGCTTTCAGCACTCTTGAAGCCGCAACAATGTACAAACATGTTTGAAATTGTTGAACTAAAACTTGTATTTGCCTGCTGTGCATAAAGATTTAAGAGACTGAACATTTTGTTAATGATTTCAGTGTAGCATCTTCATACTGAGATGATTAGGATGACAGGTTAACCTTGTACACTTAAGTTTTGGTCCCTTATCTTCAGTATGAGCTTCTCCTGAAGGAGTTTGAATCCCACTGCAGTGCCTTCATCCATCAGCAAAAATGGTGGAGAGCCAAGGTGTTCTGCGAGATATCCCAGACTCCCAATGGTTTATTTTCATAAAGGGATTGATAAAGACACTTGATTCTTACTCAAAAACTGTTGTGATTTTATTTGGCAGTGTAAATACATCTTCATATTTGTACATGGAGAAAAAGATTCTAGAAACTATACGTGTAAAAATGCAATATCAGTACCGTTGAAGTTTTCTTACAGGGGAAAATATCCACTGCTAATCTGATCATGGCATGTGTCTGTTTTCCTCCTGCCTTGCCAGTGTCTATCTGTTGCTTTTTTTATCTGTTCCTGACACAGTTAATTTAAGGGATGATACCTTTAATGGTGCTCAGAAGGCACCTGTCACATATGGGACGCCACAAGGTGTAACATAATGATGTTAATCAGCCCCAGAACTGAACTGATGTGATAGTAAATGTGAAGCCTGTAGATTCCTGCTTCCTCTAAGACCTGTCAGTTATCTCTCAGTAGAAGAGCTGAACTGTAAAAAGAGCATAAAAAGAGCTTCATGTGATAGCTACAAAATGGAAGTAAATGCCTGGCTATTAAAAAGAATAGGTGTCTAATATCCAAATTATTTCAAGGATACTGGAAAAAAAAAAGAATAAAACCTGCTTATAAGTCCACTTTAGCAAGATTCTGATTTAGACTCATGGTTCTTTATCAGCCATCTATATGTAAACACATGCAAATGTGACCCATATTATGATTTTGCTGGTAATTATTTTCAGTTATTATTTAATTATATGTAGTCCTTTACTTAAGTACTTTGTAAAAATAAGATCTTTGAAAAAATCTGGAAGGGTTTCAAGAGGAATAAATATATTGTTCTGTAAGTTCGGCCTTTAATGTAATGTGCAAACCATTGGATTGAAAGCAGTAGGTACCACAGGTCAACTGCAGTCACTAATCACTGCCTCAGCAAAAGAGATTGACTTTGTTGCTAGCTGGCTGCAGTAAGAATAGTAAATCACTTGATAGTCTTTATATTTATTCAGTTCACAGCTTGATCACTACTGTTTCACCTTTCCTCTGAAAAGCAGTAATGCTCTTTGCTTTCTCCAGGAAATAGAAACTGCTCATGGAATCTCCTCGCTGTTTGTTGCAAGTGAATGAGCAATACAGCTTATGCCCACTGCTTCCTGAAATGAAGCACTGTCATAGCATGAATATTTCTATTGAAAATTGGGGCAGGGGGGGATTTTTGGTTGGGTTTTTTTGGTTGTTTCTTTAGACAGCCTCTGGCAGCCGATTGTGCTGCTTTATGCGTTACAGTTTCTGTACTTTGTTAGCTGTGAAGATGCCATAATATAACTTTGCAGGTAGAACTGCAGGTAGGCATCTTGTGAAGGATGAGCCTCCTGGGACACTGATTGCATTACCGTGCTAAACAAATTGCTGTAACAAAAATGTTTAGCCAAATCTCTGTAGAAAAGGGTAACATTCATTGAAATGCATTTTCAAAGGGAATCTCTGAAACTGATGAAGTACCTAAATATGCCTTTGAAGTCACTATGCATGCAGATGTAAGATGAAAAATAAGTGTTTGTTGACGTACTGTTTCACTTTCAAGCTGTAGAGTTTTATTTTTATTAAGAATGAAAGTGATGTCTTAAACACTTATTCACACCAATATGTCTTTGTGCCAAAAACACACGTCTTTATGTCTAGAGCCAGGTTTGGAAGGGTAGATTTGGAGAAAAAATTGGGCCTACAGCAAGGAACTGCTATACTGAGTCTGTGGGACTGAGCGTTTCTGTGGAAGGTTCATGGAGATGTGGGCATATCCTTCTTGGAGCAGATACCCTTCTCCATTGGCTTCATTGGTTTGGGCTCCTGTCTTAAAAAAGCAAAAGGCTGCCTCAAAAATGAGCGACAGACAGGTCTGCAACACCAAGTGGTGTAGCTGGTAGTACACCCTTTTTGTAGCAAATCACTAGATAAAAACAAGCTTGAATTCGCTGCTTTGATTGTGGGTGTTTCTTCTTGAACTGTTAACCTAATAACTTCTGAGTTATAATTCAGTGTGATTATCAACATCTGGTTATGTGAGCTGACTGCCTTGTAAAGAGGGAGAAATGGTTTCAGTTTAGACGTTTTCTAGCTCACAAACTGGGGTTTGGAAAGTGCTGAATCCTTGCCTGAATACGTATTTCAGATCCTGTTAACAGCAAAACATGCTGCTATTAAACTATGAAACCAAAGGGGTTTGATAGTCCTTTGTAAATCAGTGGCAAGAAAAATGAAAGTACAAAAAATTATTGTTAATTTAAGCCAGAGTTTTTAAAGCTATGTCACACATGCAGTTGCATTTAAATGAGTGTGTTCTACACATGCAATTAAGTTGGTTGGGGTGCAGCTAATGAAATACAAGCATTGCTTTTCAAATATGTCTTCCTGTGCATTCAGACTTTAATATATTATTGTACTTAAGGCATGGTCTTCAAATGTGGGAGTGGTGTTTTTGTCCGTTACTCTCAAACATAGGAAAGCATAATATTGCTATAATATGTTAAAGACATCTTAAATCAGACATGATAAAAGAAAAGTTTCTCAATTAGCTATTATTTTAAATGGTAAATTGTAGCATATCACTTCTACAAAATAAGTAATAGCCCTTCTTTAATCTGGTATGTGTCATTATTATTTGGGGGTTTGCACTTCTTGATAAAAAGTACCTTTTCAGGAATTTTCCTTTGTAAAGAAGTTTCTCTGCCTCAATATTTTAGTGTAGTTCTATCATTCTGACTGATTGGCCTGGGAGTCACATTAAATGTGTACATTTGGTAGTGAGAAGGTAGGAAGCTTGCATCCTTTTGGAACAGAGACCAGGTAGCAATAACAGTGAAACAAGCTGAGTTATGTTAGAAAGGGCAGATTTTTGGAGAACTGGGGACAGTTAAATTTTGGAAGAGATTACTAATATTTGAATGGAAAAGAATACAGCTTCCAATAGGTTCAGGTGTGCCTGGCCTGGGGTATCAGCTGCTTGATGCTGCCTGGGACAGCGTAACGGAGAACACGGGCATTTACCACATGTGTCTGTAGTAGATGAACCAAATGCAGGAATCATTTTGTGTGGCAATGAAAAAACATTTATATATCTCTTTATGGAGACAGAGAGATATATATGCTTATAATTAAATGGTTTTTAAGAATGAATGGGATACATCATGCTGTAAATGCATATTTAGACTGTGATTCCTACACTTTCTTGGGGATCGTGAATAACTCCAGCCTAATAAAAGCTTGCCCAAGGAGAGAGAACTATCCTTGCAGGACAGAGGCAGACCTGCATGTTCCTCTGTTCTGTGGTCCTGGGCTTCTCTCCTGCAGGGTGTGAGAGTGCTGAGGCAGAAAGGAGCTGCTGTGTGAAATCCTGTACCTCACTCATGTTGTGTCTTTATGGGGGAGTCCAGATATTCTGCTTCAAGTCTGTCTCTGAAGGCCACCCCCTTTTCCCTGGGGCAATGATAACCATAGCCAGTAACTAAAGAGAAGTGGGGGACTCAGTACTCTCTGGGTGGGAAGGAGAAATAATCTATAAAATGTTTCCATGGTAGTGGTTTTCTATCTTTCTTCCAGACCTTCAGAATATGCCTGTTTAGTAATACTTATTATCTGCTTCTACTTCTTCGTTTCTCCAACTAATGTGCATTAAAAATGTTCACTTATCCACCTGGGCTCAGTGGAGCTTTATACACCATATGTATTTCTGTTAAAGGCTGAACCTATTTTTATATTACTTCAGGTTTTCAATTAACCTTGCTTCCACATATTTCACAGCATTAAAAGCAGTTTAGTGTTAAACAGAACTCACATCTCCTCACACCTCCTCTCCTTCCCTCATAAAACATTAAAATGCAGCTTTTCTGTACTGTAGGAAACATTGTGACAGCTGAGTTACATAACCAATTCGACATTGGATTTACATTATTTTGAGGAAATAACACCAGTAGTGGTTTTCCAGTGTTTTACTCCACTGTTAGATGTACTAGCAGATGTTGCTACACTGAGTTGCATTTCTTCGTAGTGAAGCATGAACACCAATTTTTATTCAAGGTGCCTAGATGCAGCATTTTGATGTATGCATATACATCTAAAGCAATAAAAATTTATTGTTACTATTTTGGAAAATTCTGTTAAATTCAGTGCATTTACATGGAAATAGAAAAAGAGTAAATTCATGAAGGAGAGGGAAAAATGGTGAGAAATCTCATTCTAAATTGTATTTGGTGCTACTGGATTTCTTCTGTCGTGTCACAAAAATAGTTTGTACAGACTAATCTAATGATGCATAAATTAATGAGTATTTTATGATAATCTATTCAGTGAAGTTAAGGTGTAAAATTAAGCACTGGGTTCCTAGAGAACTTCTAGGGTATTACCAGTTCAAACATTAGTTTCTCTTTCTAATCTATAAATTTTTGAAAGTGTTTTGAAAGTGTCAGTGTTTTCTTGAGATTAATGTTCCTCTTGCTAAGGACTTTCTCTTTGTTGTACTTGATACCATCTGTGACACACTACTCAGCAAGCTGGAGTCATGACTACCATCACAGATCCTTGTGATTTGCAATATAAATTTCATTTTTAGGGAATCATTAATTGTGTCCTCTCAGCTGATTGTTTCCCTTTAAATGTGCTTGCAGTAGTTTACTTTCACTAAGCTTTCTGGACCATAAGTGCCCCTATAATCCCCAAGTTCTCTTTGCTTCCCAGGATTATGAATTTGCCTTATAGAAATCATGGAAATATAGAAATAGCTTTCTCAGCCATTGTATCAGCCATTTTTCTGACAATATTTTGAGGGGCTCGCTGCTGCCTCTGATCAAAACTCTGTGCTGAAAGCCATCTGCATTGCCAGAAATGTGATATGCGTCTTTCTAGCCTTAGAATAGACTTGACCATGAAAAAAAATGGAAATTTGAACCCAAATCACCAACTCTTCATGTCCTCACACTGAAATATGTCCCATGAATATGAAATATTTCATATGTTTTTCCTCAAAGTACAAATCATAGTATTTTTCTGAGATAAAAAGCATAGTGGAACAAATATGCCCATATTTTTCAGCCGGTTCAGGTGTCATGTCTGAATATAAACCCGGTATTCAGAGACCTTTTGTGGACCTGCAATCATTTTTGAAGTGCTGGAACTTCATGGTGTATTAAATTCATCCACTTGTCAAGTTCTGTTCACCTGTGAGAGACACACACGAGTTTTCCATAAAGACCCACTTACAACTTGGTCTAGCAAGGGTGGAAAATGCCCAGCAACATCTTTATTGTCTCTCTTCCCTTGGTCTCCTTGTACAAAAGCAAGTGATGTTCTTGAATTGATTGAGTTCAGCTTCTGCCTTCTCTCTGAATCTCTCAAAGCCGCCAAGACCACTGTTCCTATAGATATTTTCTCTGCTTGTTGCTTTGTGCAACTGGGTATTTCTAGCAGAGGAACCTTGTGACCAGGCTGACTCACTCCATAGCACAGACACTCTTTTTTCTCAATTCTATCAGTTGCCTACCTACTGTAATTGAAATCTTCACCACAGTACTAATCTCCTCTTCACCACCTTTGACTCATTCCTCAAAGCCTCTTCTCCCACCACAGTTTCTTTTTCTGAGAAGGATCTTGGCAATTTCTTCCCAGTGAGAAATGATAAACATATGATCTTCATAACTGCTCCCTTCACTGGCTGCTCTGTTTCTGAAACAGTCCTCTAGCCTGTCACAAGTTACAAAGTTTGCCAACTGCTGTCCTCTGCTCACCCTCCTTATGCATTTCCCCATCTGATCCCTTTTTTCCTCCACTCTGTCACTCTCTTCTTTCTCTTTTCTTACAAATTTTCAAGCTTGCCTTAGCCTTTCACTTACTGAAAACATCCCAGGGTTTATCCAACCTGTCCTTCTAAGAGGCTCTCATCCCTGAATGCATGGAGCACGCTACAGTCATTTCCATCTACTTCCCACTCCTTGTAGTCAATGGGAACTGCTCAAAGCACTCTGTTGTAACTTTCTCCAGTCTAATCAGACTGGGGACTCCACCTTTGACCCTGTGAATCAATCAGCTGTTTTAACTTCAATAATCATACTGCAGTGCTCTCCTCTTTTGGCTTCCTTAGTGCTACCCTTTCCTCCCTGTGCTCCTTGGTGAATTTGCCTTCTCACATCTCCAGTTGTAGGACGTTACAGGGAAGCCAAAGATTACCTTACCCAATTACTTTACCCAAGATTACCTTACCTAACTCAAAATAATGATGTTAGAAAAGTACTTTTCTTAGTTTCTTCCTTTTTTTGTTGTTTTTGGCCATATTGTTTACTGGCCATTTTTCTCAGGTGATGCTCCCTTTTCTCTTTTCAGCAGCTCATTTTTCCTTTCTCCACCCTGTGTTGATTTCCTCCTCTACTCTTGTTTTCAAGGCAGAACCTTTGTGCCTTCTTTGGAACACTTCAGGTGCTTCTGCAAAGCTGCTTCTTCAAATCTCTCCTCAAAATGTGTTTTTACCAGGTTCCCTGCAGAAAGTACTGCTTGTCATAATGGTTATCTTCTATTTTTTTTTCCCTCTTACTTCATACTGACCTACTGCCTTTTGTCCTCAATCCACTGTACAAATCCTGAGGAGTGTTTCCACTGTGCACTTAGCGAGGGCCGATGTTGTGGAGTCCTGCTCGTGAGTAGAACTCGGAGGAGCTGTGGTAAACAGCAGTGAAGGGAACAGTTAAAGGCCAGGAGCAGTTGAAGTCATGGCTATATCTCTGCAGAATGGGCCTGGCACACTATTCTAGCAGTTAATATTTTTGGCAAAAATACAGATATGGAAACTATGTCCATGTCCAGATGTGCACAGAGAGAGCTGCCAGAACAGAGTAGTATACACTGTAACATATGCTGTTTTCTTACCTATGGAGAGATGCAAGTCCTTACCTTGGAAAAAGTGAAACGCTGAATAAGCTCTGGGATCAGCAGCTACGGTTCTGGGGTGCTTAACCACCTAAGTCATTCCCTCCAGCACCCTTTTGTTGTAATCTCCCTCCAATGATATTAAAAATACAGAAACCTTGGCCAGGTTGTGGTTGATCTAATTTATAAAACATTTTCTGGATATTAGCAGCTAGGGCAATGCACTTGTAGCTTTTAAATTGTGTTAAATATACTGTAAACTCCCTGAAAGAACCTTTCATTGAAGATTATTGTATGAAGATCTGAAGATTAAAGTGTCTAGATTAAAGATTAATGTGAAGTGCACTGGGATATTGTTTGATGTATAAGGAGCTATATAGTATATTTATCATGCACTTTTCAAAACTGCTTGGGGGAATTAGACACCCAGTTCCCTACATGTCTTTGAAAATCTCACTCTAAGGAATTTGTTGTTATACAGTGAAAATGGTAATATTTTCTCTGGGAGCTTGAGTCAAAGAGGGAAGGAGAGACGTGGAAACCCTCTGTATTCAACTAGGGCTTGATGTTGGCTCCTTACAGTTTTTTTTATTGTTTGGAATTTGCTTTGTCATTGTAGAGAGACAACTTGGATTTGAGTGCTACAAGTTCATAAAACTGGTCTGACCCAAGAACATTGCTCCACCTGCTTATGTATTTCTTGTCACCAATTCCATTTCTTCTTTGCTCTCACTTCAAGATAGTTTTCATGTTCTCCTAAACAGAAGTAATTTAAACAGTGTATAAAATAACCATACAAACATTAATGAAACAAATGCATACATGTACATATTTGTATTTACTGTGCCATATGCAAATTTATGCAAAAATAATTATGTTATACATGTATTTTTTTAAAATAATCCTTTTGCTGGAGTTTTTCTAAGTCTATTTTTCTGTCGAGAAATAGCAGTACTTTAATGAAAGAAATGTTCTACATATGGTAGAAATTACGTGTTTGCTTGTTCCTGAAGTGCTGCAGTACAAATAAGCTGTTAAATGCCAACTCTGAATGTTATTTTTCAGATGTTAAGAGAGATAGTCCTGTACTAAAACTATTAGGAGGCAAATTTATTTGAACTTCAAAACCCCTTTGATCTGAAAGGAAAATGAACTGCGTATGAGCTGTACGCTTCGTTAATTTAGGGTTGGCCAACTGTGTGCATTTTTATTTGTTTGCTTTTTTTCCAGGAGGCATTCTTCTATTGAAGTTTATTAAAACTTATAATGCAGTACACTGTTACTTTTTTTCTGGTAAAATCTGTTGGATTGCTTTCATAAAAGGACAGTTTTTCCATAGCAAGTACCCTGTGAGAATCAGTATTCAGGTTCACAGGCACTTGAAAAGTCAATGTGCAGGTGTGTTGCATTCAGAGCTATTGTAGTGGTCTTATCATTAAACCTGCAGTAGGCATTTATAAAGTAAGGCTTTCACGGGTACTGGGTAAGTGTGATTAAAAATAATCATCTGTCTGATGAATATTTTCCCCTGACTTTTGGCAGGATAACCCATCTGAAACTGTGCCAGAGTTTACGGGAACACTGATGCCAGCAATTTAAGGATCTTCACATTTGGTCTCAGTGGTAAGTTCTAAAGATGTCATAGTAAACCACGTTAGAATATTACTGGTTTCTGTTATGTTACACTAAAATTGAATCTGTGTGAAAGATGAAGCACTTCTCCTTGACCAATACAACGATAGAGAGATAATAAGAACAAATATTGATCTATGAGAGATTGAGCTCAGGAGCTCAGGACACAAGTTCTGAGCAATTTTTGTCAGACTAAAATCAAAAGGCCTTTTTTATTGTCCTTTCTACTAATGTAACTGCTCTCAGAAGGTTTGACATTGTACATTTTGGAGAATGTAACCATTGGGCAGACTCCAAAGAGAAAGTAAAATGCACAAAAGGAAATCCAGTGGCTTCTTCTTGCTGAAAACAAAGCAATAAGTTGTAAAATTACAAATTATTTTTCCCTTCTAATGCTCTCTTTGTTGTAACTACTCTGATTGATCAAACCTTGAGTCAGATTTTCAAATACTGCTGTGGAGAAATTGTAGGGAGATTTAATCTATCTGCATCTTGAAGCACAGAAGTCCTGCTGCAGAGATGATTTCCCAGCTTTTGTAAAAGAGAGGGAAGAGGCAGCAGCTGAATTCTGCTGTAGTTTTGCATCATTTGGAATAGACCTTCCATGGTAGCTGGGTAGAGTGGAATAATTCTTCAACAGGAACTCAATGTTGGTGCTTAAGTGCTCAGCTTTTTCAGGAAGAAGGGCCTAATTTTAGATTATATTATTTGTGATAATATTGTGGTCAGAATTATTCTCCCTGTCATGCCATATACCTCATGGAGTGTTTTGGTCCCTGGGGAGGTAGGAAGTGTGGGGAGGCATGGGAGGGCACCCCACTGCATGTGCCACTGCTGCTCTCAGCAGCTCTAGGGGCCACTGCTGGAGGCAGGGCTTGGCCAGCCCTTGGACTCAGCGTGGCCAGTCGTGCCCGTGCTGCTTTTAGATCACTGTGATACAGATGTCAAGTACCAGCACTTCCAAGTCCTTACAGTTACAGGCTATTGAAGTATATATTTTTTGAATTAGATTACTCTGCAAAAGCAAGAACTTTTCTGACATGGAAACGTTCCTCTAGCAATTTATTATCATTAACCAAATACTTCAATAAAATCTCTGCTTCAGTTTAAAGATGTATTCAACAACAATAGCATTCCTATTCAGTCATGCTCTATTCATACAAAAAATGAGCATAATACTGTGTTATCATGAATCCTCAAGACAGATTACATTTTGTTATTGCTGGGTGACTTTTATAATGTGGGAATGTGTTTCTAATAAAGGACAGTATCTCCCTCAGAGCATACTGTTCTAGCAATGTTCTTTATTAGAAATAAAAGAATACAGCATTCATATCATGTTACTTGATCACATAACCAGTGTGCAGAACAACAAATTATCAAGGCAGTTTTGTAAGCAAATAATATGATCCTAACAACACTATTCTTAACTTTTCAAATTGTTGTTTGACATTACTAAAATCTGTAAGCACTGTGGCCTAGAGAGTTGAAAGTCAATGCTCTTCTGACAGACAGAATTTATGAAAGCCAGAAGTGGCTGGACTAAACTACTAGATCTTCTTCCCCTGAAAAAAAGCAAGACAGTAGTGACCTAGCAAAGGAAAACAGGAGAGCTGCATTTGTTGTCTCTTAGCTGAGGCAAATGAAATCCATTTTAAGTCATCTGAGGTGCAGCCCTGTGACAAAACTCCCATTCACTTCAGCAGGAGCCACTCAGATAATGGACATTTAAGCACTAAAAACTATAACAGGGTTAGATAAAGTCCTTTAGGAGCTAGGAGAAAAATTTGGCCAACTAGAAAAACATACAGGGAGAGAGAAAGAGGAACTTGCATATTCATGTTCCCAGTAAATACGTAGCATATGCCTCAGAAGGAGTGAGGACCTTCAGGGCATGCTGGTGACCAGCTCGCTTGCTGAACTGCTCAATATTCTGTGCAATTAAAGGAAAGTGTGTATATGGATGTCTGTGAAAATGAGGAAAATAGTGTTCCTTCTTCCTGCATTTCTTTATTTGACCATCCCTTCACACTTCATTTCAGCCGTTATATGGGTTTTCTGTTCATACTTTATTCTATTTTCTTGAGGCAAGAAAGATTTTCAATGAGAAGTTGATGAATGTCCATATTAAATTGGATCCCTTTTTTAATTAAGTTCATCTGAATTTAATTTTGCAATTTTACTTCAGTAAACTCATCTGACTCCAGATGTTGAATGTGATTTTTCTATTCCTTCTCTCACATAATTTTACCTGTAAAAGATTTATGACTTAGAGAGGCATTTCTGAACACTTTTGAGTGTTTTTAGCGTGTGTTTCGTGAATGGCTGGTACACATGACCAATTAGCATCCAAAAATACCACGCTGCACCCAGGCCTTCTTTCAATAGAGTCTTATTACTTCTATTACTTGAACTTTAAACAAATAATCAGCTTTTTAAAAAGCATTACCGATGCATTTAAAATGATAAAGGGATATTTTGCGGATATTTTAATTCTGCAGATATTTTAAAAGTGAAAGAGAAATCTTCAGAAGCTACAGGATTCCATAAGAAAAAATGTAAGAACTACTCACTTTGATTAAAGGAAATTCCAAACGATTTGGGGGGGTTTGGACCCTATTCTTTCATTACAATTGTTGTAGTGAATTGTTCAGAGCATGTTATTTGGACTTTGTAAGCATGGGAAACAAATACTGAAGTGGCTATGGTCTTAAAGATTTAAGATATACTAATTTTTTAAGACTTACTCATTGTGCTACCAAGAACAGTGACATTGCAGATTTAACTGTCACTGCATACTTTTCATATTCTGTCACGGCTTCTGGATCAGTGTGAATGGCTCTAATTTTAAGAATTACTCAGAATCCGCTCCTTAAATCTGGACATATCTAATAACTTTGTATGTGACACATACAAGGCATTGTATCATGCAGGCTCTGGTTCTCATCAAAGAAACAGATACCCCAATTAAACTTTCAGATAATGCTAAAAAGAGAATAGTCCAACTGTAAACAAAAGGGTGGTTGTATTCTTTTTATTTCTTCAAAATGAAATCACTTTCCTTGAGAGTTTTTGCTGGTGTAAGCCTCTTGATATATTAATTTGAAATATTTATCCGTGCAGTCAATAGATCAAATTTTGAACATTTGTGTCAGTTCAAGGCTCATGGGATGCAAACTGCTGTGGGTGTGATTGGCAATGTGCTACTCCAGGTTTGTTTGGAGATTTCTTCAGAACAAGTGGAGTTCCCAGAACTGAGCAGCAGTATTGCTAATATGAACCAACTTCTCTATTTTCTCCTTTTATATTCCTCCAAGCCTCCATAATAGAACTTGGCACTGACTAAAGGATTTGAGGAGGTGTTGTTATTCCTGGAATCCGTGTGTTAGAGAAGGAAAGGAGTGAGGGACCAGCTGAGAGATGTCAGTGGCAAGGCTGTAGAGCTGTGCCTCTAGTGATTTTCCATAGGCAGTGGAGGAAGTCAGTTGCAGGGAGCTTCCTCAGTCAGAACCAGACCATAAACCCTGAGAATTTGGCTCTTCTGTTGTACTCAGGTCATGTCGTCCTGGTGAAAAAAAATGACCTTCTAGTGCAAATCTCACTTCTGTGAGAGTTAGATTTCAGCCTCTTTCTCATAATGCTTATCACTTACTACCTTTATATTAATTCATCTGTGTTTCCTAAAAGGACTTTTCACCATTCATCAATAGCAGGTGTGATTTGCTCATTTTTCTAGCAAAAGAAAGAAACATAACAATCCTCCATTGGGAGAAATGCTTCTGAGCTATAAAGGCTTCATGTGTGAGTCTGGATGGGACCCAAAGAAGGAACCACTTAGAAATGAAAAAATGACACATTTTATGTTATTGTTAAATTGTCGAGATTTTCTATATATTTGCTGAGATTGTAACCATACAGGGTGTTTTCAAAGACACTAGAGAAGGGGATGTGAAACCTCCATGGTCTTAAGAATTCCTAATGACTGCCTGCCAATACAGCTGAATCCCGCAGGGTAATGGGGGGAATGCCTACCATGTAAATATAAAGGGGGTTATTTAGGAGACCCAGTGAGCTGTGAATTATTGCCTAGGTTGTCACAAAAAAAAAAAAGGAAAATGAGTTGTGAAGAGGAAAGAACGTGTGCTGAGTTCTGAATAGCTTTGTAAGACTTTTTCTGAGATAGATGGGGAAACTTACACACACTCTGCAAAAAGAGATATCTGTTCTGTCAGATTGCAGATGCATCAGCCACCCAGATTACTGTGAAAAACCCATTAAAGAAACAAAACTGGGTTATTTTTATGCCTGAAAAATGCATGAATCAGAAGAAAATAATTTTAGTTCAATAAGTGAATTTAAGATCTTTGTGGGTCTGGTTTCTGGTGAAACTGCATTTAGTAGGACCTCGTCTGGGCCCTTGTAGGTTAAAGAGTTAAGAGCTTGACTGATAGCAGAGCTAGTAAGGGCCACCTTCCAAGCCTGGTTGTGTTGTGCATCATTGGCACAAAATAATTGAAATTATATATTTGGAAATACTTCTAAAAAATTTCACTTCATGTGCTGAAGCTCATAATCTGTATCCTAAAGGGATAGTCTGAAAATCTACACTGTCCACTTGTATAATATTATGTATATGCAAATATTTACTTTTTTTTAATGGGAAGAATTTAATCTAAATTATGAAACTCATCTTTCTGTTCACTTCAGGCACTTTGACACGATTGAGGCAAAAAACTTAGGGTTGTAAGATCTAAACAGGACATTGTATTTATGGCATGAAACTCATACAATCTCTGTATTTTTTGTTCCATTACATTGTAACAGGAACTTATTTGCTGTCAGCATTGTATCTGTTTAAATGGAGCCTGTGGGTTTATAAGTATGGTGACAGAAAGAGCATATGAAATGAAAGAAACTTATGTCAGCTGTGTTAAGTTTTTACAGCTAGTTCCTTTAAGCAGATCTGGCTAGGAATAATGTCTTGGTTTTAAAAATTCAAGCTTTTTTTTATTTCTTTAAAATCCCACTTTCAGTAGAATAAATAAAATTTTATACAAAGACAGAATAAAAGGGGAAGACTAAGACCACAGAATGCTAAGGAAGGAGTATTTCTCAAGGAGTTAGTCTTTTTCAAGAAAGAGCTTTGAGATTTTGTTGCTGAAATTAACAGAAAAAGTAAAATTTTTTTATCAACATCTAAAGGTGGAGTAGGATCCTTCAGATGTCTCAGTAATTGTTGTTAAGAACTTTCTCTCCTGAGCTGAGTGGTTCTAAATTAAATGATTTGTTTTTCAATATGAATAAGGTTTTCTTTTCCGTTAGCTTACATGTAATCAAACACAGTTTGAGAAAGAGATGAACCATGTCAGTGTAATTCCCAAGATGAGAAATGAATACCTGAAGAACTTCATTCTTCTAAGATCAAAAATGCATTACTTTAACATTTATTCCTGGTGATTCTGCTAAGTAGTGGTTGTGGTGTGGATTCTTGTTACACAGAGAATATTCACCAAATTATATATAAACATGACACTGCTTGTACTGTAAGTCCATTAGTAGTGAAATATCCCCAAATATCTTAAAGACTTTACCAATAGAACTGTTCGAGAACATCAAAAAGTAATTAAAGATGACGGATTAGACCAACCACAAAAGAAGATTCGGTTTTGAACAAAACTAATGGTTTCCAAACATGAAATATGCACATATATTTGAACCATTTCTTTATTTTTCTTAGGTTTCACCTGGCAAAAGTAAATGTGAAACTCTAGTCTGAAAGTAAATCAAGGCCCCAGGGAGGAGGGAGAGATTTTTGTTAGTAAGACAAAGTCAGGTAGTGCAGAGGATTTGGAATTAAGCTGAGTTTCATTTCCTCCAAACAGACTGTAAGATGACAGCCCAAACTCCATGAGAGATCTTGGAAGGGTCTGTAGGCAACTATTTGGGTGCCTTCCATGAAGTGAGGGTTAGTCCTTTTCTGTTAAAAGAAATATAAAATACGGTGTTTGGAAAGAAGTATAACATAAAGGCAGGTCCATAAGAAATCTTACATGACACTGGTGCTTTGTGACTGTATGTGACGTGCAGGTAGGATCTCTTCAAAAGCAGTTCCCCTTTTTACCAAGGTCTGAGCTAACAGCTCACTGGATGTCCATGTTGTGGACTGATGGGATGACACTGCATTCCATAAAAATGGATCATTCTTCATTCATGAGAATTAATAGTACAGTACAATGAAGTGATTAATTAGTTTCTTTATTTTCTTTCTTACTAACTGTTCATAGTCAAAGTGCAAACAATAAGTAGTAATTTAAAACAAACAAACAAAAAATCCCCAAAGAAACAAAAAAAAAAAACCCCACACAAAAACCCTACTGGTCCTTCAATTGTATCTGCTACATGCTAGTGCAGAATTACTAATGAGAACATGTTTAGGTATAAATAAATCTTTTATCCTCATTATAACTCCACTGTGTTCCTACAGTGAAGTCATCCACACAGAGCTGATTATGGGTTGAAAGCCTCAATAGCCTCTTTTATTTATAATAAATATTGCATACTAATGTTAACAATGTCATTGTGCAGTGTCTCAATAGAGGATTATGACTTCATGTAATGTTAGCTTGATGTCTCTTCTCTCCTGTAATGGAGTCAATTTTCCTTACAAAGGAGATGAGAATCACTTATTCACAAATCTCGTAACAAATATTCTATGTACGTTCTATGTTAACCCAATATTAAGGTGGCACAATGAAGCTCAAAGAGAGGAAACACAGAATTGAAGTTCAGTGCTTAATCTTAATTTACCCCTGTTGTGTGCACTGAAATGCACTTTAAAGTTAGAAATCTCTATTTCCCCCCAAATATTTGAAATGTGAATTACTACATTTTTAGGTATAATTGCACAAATAGGTGCGTGGAATATTCCTAAAATGTGCATGACTATAAATAACACAATCATAAATGTGATTTTGTGGCACACAGCTCATGGAAAGAGAGGATGAGCTGTATTTATATTAATGAGCAAAGAGTAAGGCAATCTTCCATCAGCTGCCAGAGACAAGCAGCACGTTGGGGAATAGGAACCCATCTCAGGCAGCACTTAGGCACATGCTTAACCTCAATTAGGGCATCAGTGGGACTTCAGAATAATCTTAAACACTGAGGAGAAAAAGGAACTCATGCACTGGCGTTAAGACTCATATTTATATAATAAAGCAAAATATTTGGTAAACTATAGCACAGTCATTTGATGTATGTATGTAGATACTGTGTACTATTAACATAATACCATTGGATGCTTAGCTCCTGAATGCCTTCAAAATAATTTATCTGAATGCTCATGAGGGAAGTTCAGGCTAAGATGAAAAGCATAAATCCACCTAACAGCTAACAAATAATTCACATTAACTGAGGACATGTGCAGAATGCAGAATTTTATGATAACTAAAGGGCAGAATATTACAGCTCTTGTGAAAATACCAGCTCATATTAGTGCAAGTTTGCACCTTAACATAAACAATAAAATGAAACAAGACTTAGCCTAAAACAGAATTCAAGTAGAAACTGAATCCTTTTTAGTGGAATAGGACACCTCTGGTAGGAAACAATTTCAGAACCAATTCTATCATCCCAGTTTTTCACATCTGTACAAAAAATAGATGTCACATTGCACAGACCAGTGCAGGTACTGAAAATACACAGATATTTCTTGCAGAGAAAAGAATGTTTGATATTTGAGAGACTTATGTCCCATTTAAACTAAACTCATGTCTATATTTTCGTTAGAATATCACTTCTAACTGCAGTGTAATCCTGCCCGATTTGTCTGGAGATCTTGCAACGTGTTAATATTTTTATCTATTTCACAGATATGATTTTCAAGAGCTATTATTTCAATTATTTATTTTAGGAACTGCTGGCTAGATTGTCTCCTTTCTGCCAGTATAAATTTGGAGGTATTCCACCCATGTCAGAAGTCAACTGCACATTTACACCAGTGTGTCTATAAAGGATTAAGCATTTGCCCTCTGGTCTGTTTTCTAAGTTTAATTGCATACTCATAACGTTATTTTTTTTTTTCTTTTATTTTTATATTAGTGTGTACTAATTAGGAGCAATTTTAAACTACAGAATTATGTGAATTGTGGTGGAATGAACAAAAGAGACAATATGTACATGATACCCTGTAGCTGGGAGAGATGATGGGCTCCTGTGTGCACGAGGGAAATTGGTTAGGAATTACCTGATCTTTGTGCCCGTAGTCAGTACAAGAGCACAGGATAGAAATGAGTGTGAAAGGAGGGGAGCAGTGAGCAGATGTAGTTTCAGCTCGTTGACAAGATAGCATTTCAGGGGAGGTGTGCAGTGCTTTTGGTGCTCTGGTAGCACGGATGTGTTTGCTGGTGGAATTCGTTACCTCTGTGGTGTTAGCTCAGCTAAAAAACAATTGGACTTTTTTCAATTAACTCCCGAAAGATAGGCCTTTGACTTCGTGCAGGGCTCTCTGCAGGATCCATGGAGTCTTAAAAATTTCTATTACCTCTGGCTCAATTTTGTGTCCCTTTGCTTCAGTGGGGACTGTTCACCTGGCCCCAGTCAGGATCCCAGCGTTTGATCACAGCACTTTGGGGCTCTGCCCTTGCTGCAGGAGGGCTCAGGCACAACGATGTTGGAGTTTTGGCCATGGGGTAAATAACCCAGGCGAATGTAAGGCTCGCAACATCAGCCATTTTCACAACATAAAAAATTCCAAAGGGATTTTCCTTCGAACTTTAAAATATGTGCAGGACTCATGTAACAGCCCAGCAGGTTTTGAGAATTTAAAAATAAGTGAAAATGGAGATTTTTGCTGAGATCCTATTTCCAGTTTATGGGATGCGTTTCTAACTGGACTTCCACCTCTTGTAACAAACAGGGGCCAAAAGCTCCCTCTGAGTGAGGGAATTCCCCAATCCTGCAGGTTCCCTCTGGCCACGTTGGTGGACATGCATGGAGGAGCCTCCATGAAACGGCCCAGAGCTCTGGCCACTGCTGGAGGCCACTTGAGGATGGTCAGTGCAGGAACTCTCTCCCACCCAGGGGTGATGCTGGGCACACACTCCAGTGAGAACCACACATCAAAGGAGTCCTTGTAAACAGATAATTAACTTTATGTTCAATTATATGTCCAAAAATTAACCTGAAAATTGATGTTCCAAAAAACAACAGCAACAACAAAAAAAAAATTCAAATATTTTACCTGCTCTCACTATACTCACTACAAAAATCCTCCAAAAATTTCTCTTGAATAAATAAGCCTCTACTTACATAAATAAAGAAGCCATATTTAGATTCCAGTTCACCACGTAGGAGAAATTTGGCAAATCTAATGTTTTCAAATCAATTTGGTATGTGTTATGAGAATAATGTCAGTGGAAAGGTTGCTTTTTAATTTTTTTTCTTTAAAAATGTAAAGGCGAAAGAAGAAAGTTGGCTTTGATAAACAGCAAAGCAGTGCTTTAAATAGCTAGAGCAGTGATAAGGCAAAGAGCTTCTAAATAAATGAGGTGTGAAAGGTTTGGGGTTTTTTTTTTTTAACTCCAAATGAAAGTTGTGTATTCATCGCAACAGCTTTAAATTTTGTGAAACAGGACAGCAATATATTTTAGAGTTTCGAGCAAGGAAGCAGAGAGTCTTGCCATAATTGAATATGTACAACATCTCTGCAAAGAAGACAAATAACAATATCTTAAGTGCTTTCACCTTGACCAAAGAAATTCTATAAGACACAAGTAATTTTGAGTTTGCCACAATAAAAGAGCACTGGAATCTGGAGTTTGATAAAACCACTCTGTTGGCTGGGAGGTTTGCCTTTCAACTGTGTTTGATGTGATATTTGGTTCATTTTGCCAAAATATTTTATGCCAAGTATTGCTATTAAATCTTTTATATTGCAGAGATTTTTGTCAACAGACACACAAGGATTGGGTTTTAAGTGGAGTTAATCATTGAACTCAGGGAAGAGAAACAATGGGGGAGTTCTTCTCTTGTACAAACAAACCACCATGCAAGCTTCAGCCATTTCTATAATTATTACCCCATTTTCAGAATAGTGTAGGTAAAATATAAAATCTGTCTCTCCCTCTGATCTCTATTCATATATAAGTCTTGTAAAACCTATTAGAAGAAACAGATAATTAAAATAGAAAAAGCCATGTATTTGCCGCAGCTGCTGGTGTATTGAGTCTTTTGAAGTTTACTTTAAGCAATTATATTTGAGCACTTCTTTTGGAAGCCTAAGAAATAACATAGAACTTTCTAAGATATTGTTGTTTCTGACTCTTTCGATTCTTTGTAAATACTGTATATCAAAATGAGAGATTAAATGCTGATTTATGTAGCCTTTAAAAAAACAAGTTTTAAAGGAAAAAGGATTTCCATAGAAAAAAGTAGTGCCCTGCCTTTTTCCCTGTAGCCTCCAGCATGTCCAAAACAGTGACTTTTTAAAATAGTATTTTTAATTGGTTTTTGTGGTTTCATTTTACTATTCGATTTACATTGTAAATGTGGGCATCTCTTCAATGGTAAATACATGTTGCATCTCTTCAAGGGTAAATATATATTCCAGAGGTGTGGTTCAGTGTTTCTGTTGCTACTGTGCACTCAGGTGGGTGCAATCCCTGAGCACAGATTAGCCCTATAATGGGTGCTGCTGCTATTTGCAGCCATTTGGCAACTGATCCCATACCAGAGAGAAGTAAGGGCATAGCTGCACATGGGTTATACTGAGTAATGTTTAGCAGATTTTCCTGTGGTATTACTGAAACTCTAGCTTATAATTCTTAAAGCAAGATCTACGCTCCATCACCAAAAGCAGCGAGGTGTGGTAGTCAATTGTGGTTGGGATGTGGGAGAGAAAATCTGTGGCACAATCCAAGATAAGGAATAGATCATACCTGACAACAGGGCAGCTCTCACTACCTAATGAAGCCATAGTTCCTAATGAGCTTGTCCTCCTGAGCCACTGAGGATAATGGATCTATGCAATTCTGGAGTCCTTTCCCCCTTTCACAGCCCAGGCCCAACTGGGAGGCACTGTGACATTTAAGGATGACTGCCATTTTCCATTGCTGACGCTTCAGTTAAAATGATTTGTCCTTGTGTTTCTTATTTTCCATAGTAATCACTGCCATAACTCTGTGTCCAGTGGCGTTTGACTGTGAAAGTGACACACACACTAGGGAACATGTCTAGGAAAGGAGCAGACAACATGGCAACTGGTGCTAAAGTAGCATCATCCCTCGTGGGTCTGTAGCACTCTGCCCCAAACATGGACAAAAACTTGCAGCACGGACCAAAAAGTCAACCTGCTCAGGCCCTGCAGCTCTCCTGGGTCAGCTGCAGGCCATTGCTGGTCTGGGTTTGGAATAAGGTGTTAGGTAGTGGTCCTGTCTTCCTTAACAGCTGTCTGATCAGGAGGAGCATGGAGGGCTGGAGGGCCAGGTGCGATCTCAGGTATCATTTAGAGCCTGGTGGGAGGGTGCAACACCGCGTGCTGATGTTCATTGCCTTTCTTTGGGTAGGCTGATGGCTCCTTGAAAATTGGCTTGGCAGCACAGCACAAAAATCACAGTATGGATGCCACAAGTTTTACAGGAACTACTCTGTGGATGCTACATAAGAGTTTTACAGGAACTCTGTTCTGGCAGCACCCAAAAACATTAATTTTCCCCACTACTCGCTTTGGCTGCTGCTGTTCCTGCTGTGTTTATAACCAGAACCTAAACCCAACAGACCCTGCAGCTGTCAGCTCACCATGCAGCCACAGAGGAAGGTCAGGCAAGGAGTAATCCCAGTAAGATGTTGTTTAAGAAATTCCTGTGCCCTGGATATGACAGAAAAGACTTAACAGTGACTTCTCCAAAAAAAAATACGATTCCATTTCATATTATTTTAAGGAAGATGATGAGACCACCTTAAACTTTTGGAGTATATATAAAAGAGTATAAATAACAGCTCTCTGAGCTGTTTTAAGCCTTTTAAAATTTGTATTAATCACACAGATTTCTGTAGCAAACAAAATAAATAAAAATCCTTCCAGCAGAGAAACTTCTGTTGCAAGTACTCAAAAATAGAACCCTGCACTGAAATTTCCAAATTAAAAATTTTATTTCCAGCACACTTTTTTTTTTTCTCAGAGGAAGCTTTTTAATTAGACTCTCTGCTAACCTGTTCCTGCTGTAAGGGCAGTACGTGGTGTGAGAAGGTGGCTCTCCCAGTGCAGTGGGTGACTCCAGGAGATGGAGCTGAAGAGCAGCAGGATGAAGGGAAACACCGTGACTCGTCAGCCCACCCACAGACAGGAGCCATGCCTCGTGTGAGCCCTGGGGCTTTAGTTTAAATTTAGAGAGTTTCTTCTGAGGGAGCTACCCATGGAACCCTGCATCCTAGATCTCTTTGTTGTGCACAGAACCACTGCTTGTGTGGCCTGTGTTAAAGAGCAGAACCTACGTATGTTTAAAATAAAGGAGAAACACAGTCCAGTTTATGACTCAGTCCAACCAGCATCTGTTCTGGGGACAGAACAAGGACAGAAATAAGGAAGATGATGCTGAAAATATGGTCAGTTCTACCCAGGGACACTTTTTTCCCAGGAACATGGTGTGGTCTTCAGACACTTTCTTTAGTCCAGCTGCAGAGAATCCTGGGGTACAGAGACATCATGTAGCCAAGGCTGCTTCAACTGTCACTCCTGTGGAAGGAGACACTCGTGAATGTGAATCCCTGGATTCAAGTCTTGAGAAGCCCAAACAATCCAGGAGTGACTAGATCTTGCACCCTAGTGAGTCCCTAGAAATCAAGTCTTGAGTCTATCACCAGGACCTCCTACTGTTATTTCATTTTTGCCTGTATCACAACACCCAGGTGTCCAGCAGATACAGTAATGCCATGCTGCCACAGAGAGGTAAGGAATATTTTTCTGAACAGAAGTGGGAACAGCTGCTCTGTAGTGATTCTGAGTTACCTTGAAACATGAGCAGTGAAAATGCAATGTCTCTTGCCTACAAAGTCCCTCTGAGGCTTTAATTTTCAATCGAAAGGTTTTGCTCTCCAAAAATTTCTCCTCACTTAAAAAGAGGAAAGATGCCCTTTGCTGCTTTTGCCTAGAGCCCAGTATCTTCTGACATTCCGTGGCAGCTGTGGCTGCTCTTCTTAATGCAAAGAACATCTGGGCTGCCTGAAATTCTGGGAGAGAAGTGTCAAAAGTGTCATAGACATCCTTGAGCAAAGAAGGATCTTCACTTTTATTACACAGAAGTGTCAAAAACAGCATTATTGAACATCAGGTTGCAATTTGGCAAGCAGAATGTAAGTCTGAATAGATGTGACAAAACCCCTTCTAGGAAATTGCTACTTAGTGTTATTTTTTCATCTTTTAAAATTAGCATTTAAAGGAAAAGCACAAATGGGGAGCCTCTAGGTAACCCTGACAAGGCCAGCTCCCAGCTTTCTTTTTTTTTGTGCTTACTTCACAACCTCATTGCTGTCCATTGAGTGACTGAGATTGATTAGATCAGTGTCATCATCAGTGAAATGCACTGCATTGATCCAGCCTCACTCACAAAGCCAGCTCATGTGACGCAGCTAATTTGACATCATTGAAAGTTCCAGCTCCAGAAGGTCACAGAGCTGGACTCAGGACACTAGTTATCATTTTATCCTTGGAACAGGGTCAGCTCTCCTGAGAAATGCAATGGCTTTTTGTCACACTCTTAATTGTATCTCCATGGTTTGTATAGGATAAACCAGGCTTTCATAGTTTGATTGAATTTTTATGGTGGACAGAAGATAATTATTACCTCTTAATGCTAAATATTTTTTTTTTAAGTCAGATTGAGCTCTTTGTTTCTTACTCAAGTACAATTCTACTAAGAAAAGCTTCAGATAAGGACAGCAAATGTCTTTAGATAAGGGTGGCAGTGTGATACATATCATGAAGTACTTAATTTACAAAGGAAAATATGGCACTCGTTAAAAGCTTGTTGGAACAGTGTTGAATGCAATGTTCCTCTCTTCCATTAGCGCATCTCTCTTTCCCACCTTCCCCTCTCTTCCCATTTGCTGCTGTTGTCTTCTGAAACTTGAGTGCTGCAGTCGAGATGTCGGGCTGAACCTAGTTTGAGGCGGTGGAGTTAAGTAAACTCAAAGGTCACGCACAGTCAGAGAACGGAGGAGTTGCAAGGAGACCTGCAGACAGGCACCGAGCCTGGGCTGTCAGCATCTGAGCACTGTCAAGCAGTTCAGCTGGACCTCCTCTGAACAGGGTCCATTCCTGATGAAAGGCTGTGCCTTCAGGAAAATGGCCATCAGGCTGTTTGCTTCATGCTTTAAGATGGACACCAAAATCCCACACCACTTTCAAAGATGTGTGGTTTATGTAAGCAGCACAGCATGAAAGTGCTTGTGTAAAAGTTATTTCTCTTAAAGAGAAACACTGAAGTGTTTAGAAAAAATGGTTTCTTTTTACTCAACAGAATTCAGTGGGCAAAGCTAGGAATTTAAGTAGGTTTTACAAGCTGTGTCATTGCTTTGTTGGCCCTTTTCTCAGAGTCAACCTAGCAGCTTATCTTTTATTTCTTTCTCTGTATTTGCTGTTAAAAAGTCAGCATATCCCAGTAGCTCCCACTGCTTCCCGTTCCAAATGCAGATCAAAATGCCAGCTTTCTAATGGTGAATGTCACGTATAATTTCTCATAGAAAAGAAAGTGCTTGATAAAATCTCTGCAATAGTTTCTTCTTGCTTTGTTACTCATATAAGGGTTTCATGTGTTTTAGGGCTTTGTTGGTTCCTTGGGTTTTTGGTAGTGCTTGTTTGGTGGTTTGGGTTTTTTTTTGGAAGCATGCCTCAGGTCATCTGTAAAGCAAGCAAAAAAGGAGACACACCAAAGTGCTAAAGTACAAGGAAACAAAGGGAAGGACAGCTGTGGTACTGTTGTGGACAGTGGCTTGACACCACTTTTTTGTGATGAATTATTATATCATAATTTCTGAGTTGTTCAAAGGTGATTTGTGGAGAAGGATTTTTGCAAAGCAAGCAACAAAGAATTGATACGTGTTTGGCAATACAACATTTATAATGATGATTAACAGAATAGTGAGTTAAGATAGCTGGTTTATAGAAAGATATAAAAAGCAAATAAATCTTTATAGAAATTTTCTTTTAAAAATCTAGTATTTTGACATATGCATAGAAATAGGGTAGATCCATATTGAATACATAACTCTCCAAAAATAAAGGTCTAATGCAGACCAAAGGTAGATGACAAGCAGTAATGTAACTGTTCTATCTTTTGTAAGTCTTTCAAAAGTTTCATCCTAGCAGCTTTTAAAACATAACTTGCAATCGACAAATCCCGCTGGGCTCCTATTTATAGTATCCTAATTTTCAAAGAAAGCAAATCGGGCAACTGTTTTTAACATGAATAATATTGCTCCCAGCACTCTGCTTCCAGCCCACACATTGTGTTTTTTGGCATGAGTGTGGCAATTAAAAAAAATAAACAGCTCCTTTTAATACTTTTTATATAGTCAATGCTGACACAGCTGGCAAAGAAACTCAGTGAAAGGTAAACATTCTGCTCAAAATGTAATCTAACATATTGTTGTGTTTAGTTGTTAAAATGTAATTTTCCTGAAAGAATATTTTAAACGTAAGTTTTTATTTTGTATAGAATTTCTAGTATATTGAAATCTGATTACAAAGAAGATTATAACCTTTTAAAGCAATAGCACTTGTGACACTGGATAATTCAGTCAATGGCTTATTGAACTTCTTAAAATATTGTTAACAAAAATCAGGAACCGAAATTAGGTATGATGCTTTATCCTTCAGCAGAATATAATAGTCTGAGCTAGTAAAATCAATTTCTTTTAATAAAATTCTGTCAAAGCAGAAAGTTCAATAATAAATGCCTTCAACTATTTAAAGGGAAGAGAACTTCTAACAGAATTACAAGTAGTTTGTGATTTGCTTCAACAACAACAAAAGTTTGTCTAGTTCCTTGACCTAAGTCCTATGAACAAGTATGAAGTGAGATTATGGAATGATAAGTATTTCACTAGAGAAAACACAGGAATATATTTCTTTTAGAGAATGGACATAGGTAACTAATTATTTGTCACACCTGTCCAGAAATTCTCAACCTACTTTTATTTTTAAAAATCATGACTTTGTGTGAGTGCTTACGATTAGGATGCTGTACTTCAACATTTTATTCCCTGTTGGAGGCCAGTGCAGCGGCAGCCAAGCAGAGCTGGGTGCCGGCGGGACTCAGGAGGATTCTTAGCAAGAGCTGGGTGGTGCCTGTGTGTTGCAAAAGCCGCCTGTGCCCCAAAGCATGGCCTGGGGTTCTTGGGGCAGCCCTGTGGGAGGGGTGCATAAAGAAACCAGTGCAGAAGGAGCCCAGTGTCAGCGCTGGGGGAACGCGAGGGGTTGCTGGGGCTGCGTGCGCAGCAGCTCAGCACTTACCGACGGTCCCGGCTCACGTGTGCTCACCTGCCGAGTAACAACAGGACATGTGCTGCTTGTGCTACCTGGGCAGTGGGACAGTGTCTCTCCCAAGCCATCAGAGTGGCCACCATATCTGGTGTTCCTGTCAGCTTGTCTTCAGTCGTTTTTAAAAGTAATTTTTTTTTAAAGATCCACCTTTTCCTTTCACTGATTATCAGTATATCCTTGGTATCAGGGTCTTCCAACTCCCAGTTGTTTCTCTTTCTCTCAGACTGAATTGTAAAAAGAGCAGGTGTGCTGCAAAAGAGGTATCTGCCTTTTATAATCTGTAAATTGTCTTCTGGGTACAAAGTTGGAGTATATGGATTTAAGCTTATAAGAGCTTAACAGTCATTTGTAATGTGTGTAACATGAGGTGAAGAGAAGCATTTAAAGTTTAGAGCGACCTTCAGTAGAGAAGAAAATTATCTGGTGACTGCTATTGTTGATCTTGGAATGTGTTTCAGATGTTAGGTGTGGACTTTATATCACCCTCGGGGCACTTAATAACAACTAAACGAGCATTAACTGCTGAAGTCAGTGGAGTTTTATCAGTGTGAATCCAGGGGCATTGTTGTCTTTGTCTTGTCACAAAATAAGTTCAAAATAATCGTGCAGAAAAAGGAGTGGAAAGGAAACATTCTGAGGTCTGATTCTCCAGTCACTCCATCCTGTTACACCAGCACATCTGTGACCAAGACAATAGTGAACTAAACTTGTCCTCTCTGACTAGGAAAAATGTAATGCAAAAGATTTCAGTCATATAGAAATTCCTTTCTAGTGAAAATAAAATTAAAAGAGGAGGAGAACTTCTATGGGGCGGGTGCTAATCCTGGAATTTTTGTCTAACTAGGCTTTCAGCAACCTGTGCACTCTCTCTTCATGGAGATCATCATACCTGGCATAATATCATAAAAATAACAAAAGCCCAGGAACATGATACATTTATTTCATATGAAGACTCAGTTGCCCTGATCTGATTCTCATATAAGAAAAGATGTTTCAGTACAACCTCAGCTGTTAGAACATGTGTATCTGGGGGCACCCCACATCAGGTTTTCTATTGATTCCTAATCTGGATAGATATGCCCCACACAGCTGTCCCAGTGCTGGTGCTGGTGGATTTGGGAAGACTCACACACTCCTGGCTGGGGCCAGCTCCTGCTGTTCTTACTGAGTTTCAGCACAAGCTCTTTGCCAAACACAGAACACAAGCACGATGGCCAAAGAAAGTGAACCGTGCTGCATGAACCCAGTATGCTCCAGACCCTCTGGAACAACTGGAAGTTTCGTGTGCCCCTATCTGTTGGTGACAGTACCTTTGGTCAGGCTAGCAGAGCCATCAGTACATGTTTGTCTGCTCTCTGCTAATGTTCTTAACAGCCCAGCAGGTCTGTACACAGGGAAGGGTTATGTGTGCTGGGTATAGTCCTGAGGAGCAGATCATCAGCTCTCCCTCCTCCCTGATACTTCCCACTGAGCCAGTTGGAGCTCCCTGCAGGGCTGCCCATGATGGACAGCAAGCTGTGCTTCTCAAGTCTAGCCCAAAATCAATAGGAAAGGAAACATTATGCAATGAAAAAAATTAAGCCTTTTGTAATATACAGCAGTGTAATGATTATTATTATGGACTCCATATTAGACCCATGTGAAATGAAGTTGTTGATGTTAAACACAAAATATCTGAGATAATTTGACATCCATTTGAAACTAAATGGGGGGGGAACAAAGAAGGGAAAAAGCAAGGGATCGATGTTTGTTTAATAGAATAAGACAGCATCTGTAGGGAGAAAACTATAATTCTAGAGGGTTTTTAGACTATTAGAAAGAATAAAGAATAAAAATAGAGAGAGCTGGAAAATGCAATAAAATCTATACACATTAATTCATGGCCAGTTTTTTTGAAGTATATGACTTTTTTTTTCCACAAATCTACTAACAGGGTTCTAAATATGAGTGAGAATAGCAAATTGCTTTTTCCATCTCTTGGATCTATAGCTTTACCTCCACACTTGAATAAAAGCATTAACCATGAGGCAGATACTTACTTCTTTTGTTTATGCTCAGCCTCAGGAATTTTTCAGCTGAAATCAATAATTAAAATGTTTATTAGCCATGGTAAGTGTTATAAATGCAACTTTGTTAAACATGGATTTTATGTATTTATATATAGGATAACTGAGATATTTATTGCCAGATTTTTTAGCCAAGTAATAGAATTTGGGAGGAGAGTCAATGTATGACTTCATATTTTCTCAGTATATGCTGTATTCACTGAGGAGATTCAAACAATTTGATATTTTTTCATTTTCTTTACCTAATAGAAAGCAGTAACTTGATCTTAAGAAAAACAGATTCACATGGGATTTATTTCAAGTGTTACAGAAAGCATGGGGTTTAATGTAAAAGTCTGTAAAAGATCACAGAAGAAATGATTGCAGGAAGTCGAACTCCTGATGCAACGAGAATTTTGAATATCATCCATGATTAGCAAAAAATACTTATAATACCTACCTGAGATTACCTATGTAGCTTTAGGTATGCATATGGAGCAAGATTTGGGTGTACATTTGAAAAGAGAGAACGAGAGTTTGCATCCATGTTTTGGATAGAAGAGGGAACACGTGCCCCTACCCTGTCCTCTGCCACAGAGGGGCAAAGGTTCCACAGAGCCACACTTCTGTTCCTGCTCTTCCCATGGCACTCTGGCCAGGAACAGTTCTATTGCTGAGGAATGAAAAGAGGCTTCTTAATTGTCAGGCTCTTGGGATTGTAACACGGGATAGAGTGAAGTAGGCCTGAAGCTTTTGGAAGCTTTTTTTAGACATCCACAGGAATATTGATGTGGTAGGATTTGATTTCTTCAGCTTTCCCTTAACAATCCCACAATATCAATTACTTTTTCCTGATGAAACAAAAACCAGTTTCCTCTTTTTGCTTTCTCTGAGTGTGTCTATCTCTGAAGTGGAGCTGCACATCCAGCTGTTGAGGTGCTGGCCCAGGGTGCCACTGCTCCAGCAGCCTGCTGCTCCCCTTTGTGTCCAGCAGCAGTCTCCTAGTGAGGGTAAGTCAAGCTCTGCTTGGGTTCTCCCTCCCAGCTACAGAACCTAATTCACGAAGCAAGAGAGTTGAAAATGCTGTGTTGCCCCCTTGCTCTTCTCCTTACACCAGTTGTTGTAGCTTGCAGTGCATCATCTTCACATGCATCTCTTTTCACTCCATAGCTTTTCAAGTGCCTTAGTTTAATGAACATGTGAAATGCTCTTCTTCTCTGAATATCTCCTTAAAGAAATGTCTGCTGTGATACCAGGAGAAGTCACATACAGGGACAGCAGGGGTTCTGTGATCAAAGGTGGCGATTTTTGTTAAAACCTTTCAGATTATTTTAGAATCATTAAACTGTGAAAAAGCTATTTTGTTAGCTTACAGTTTTTTCTAGAAATAACATTTATTCCTCTTCATCATTTGTTGTATTTGCTCCTCATAACTGTTTGTAGCATCTTGCTTCCAATGAAAGTGAAAACTCTGAATAAGCCTCAAATCTTCTTGCTCACTGACCTAGCACAATGAAGCCAGCACAACATCCCCATCACTGCAAACAGTAATCAGCTCTCCCAAAGAAGGCACAGGCAAGCCGTGCCCTTCTCAGTGTGAACAGTCACCAGCCCCAGGCGTGGTTTGTGCTGTTGTCCAACATATTTCTTAGGAATTATATTCTGTGGACTGGACTTAAATATGCGTTTCTTAGAATAAAGCAATTATCCGGTAATCCGAATTATTGCCCCCACATTTTTAAAGGGAACTATTTATTTGAGTTTAAACACTCTGTTTTGTGTTTCCAAGTGTGGAGAAAATCGAGCCTAATAGGAAAGGCATTATTATATATCTGGTGTAATAAACACTAGCAACAGATTTCTAAAGGCTCTCCAGAACAAGCAGCTATGTGCCCTCCACTTTGTTCTCATTTATGGCACTGATAGTACAAACAAAATCCTTACAGTTCTTTGAGTTTGCTTCCTCTGAGTGGTGATCAGAGCTGGGCTTTTTGTTATTATTGATACTAACCTGGCCTTACTAACCAGAATTTCTGACTCACAAGGGGCTCTTCCAAGTTTTGCAAAGGACTGAAGGACTGGAAGTCCTCTGCACTTCTGCAGTCCAAGGCACTCTGTAGTTGTGGAACAACAAGGTTATGATTTTCGTGTGTTTTTTCACTTAATTGTCAAAACATTTATCCAGAATGAAGAAAAAATGTTAATACTGTATGGAGGCTGTGAGATGAGTGTCATTTAAAATACTTATCCCCTCTTTTTTATGTCAGCTATGAAGAACGAGGTTAGTGTAGCAAAGGGAAGCGCTAGGTTGGTTGACTCAGCTGTATTTCCAGAATACTGGGTGTGTTGTATGCAGCCTGGCATGCAAGCAAAAACATTTCAAAAACAAACACACAAAAGCAAAACTCTAACAATAATTAATAATTCTCAGCTAAAGGAAAAAGGCTGGTGGCTGGTGAAACTACAAGATAGGAAGGATACTGAGCTCCTGCTCTGCCAGATGGAGAGAAGATGGGTTTTGAATATGCCATGGCTTTCCACGCTTGGCTTGGAAAGTGCAGTTCTGTGTGTGAAACAGCCAGCTTGCCTGTGCCTTCCCATGCCAGAGTCTCTTCTGACCCTGCTCAAAAAGCAAAACATTTATTAAATGAGAAATAGAAGATGGGACCTCAAAAATATGGTCAAATAATAAGTGTATAATAAATATGGCAGGAAATCATTGGGATAAAAAGTCCTTTTTTTTTCTGGACTCAGTACAAACCCTGAACCAGGGAAGGTTAATCCTTAACCTGGATGCCTAGTTTTGAGATACTATGGCAGGAAGTAGCTCCTTCCAGCCTAATTTCATCTAGATTAGCCCACAGGGACCTCTGTGCCTACAGAGCTGAACTATTTCTCATCCAGCAAAACTTAGTGAAGGGAGAGGTATTCCATACAGGGCACTGGTCAGGGCTGAGACTTTCCATTACTACAGTAATACAAATAATCCATTATATTAGGAGTCTTTGAAAGAAAAATGTTTGACTGTATGGAGCAAGTAATGGTGTTTGATGTACCTCCAAGGGGGCAGTCAGTGGGTGAGCGTTGCAGAACTCAGCTGCTTCTCTCAGCAAGTTTCCGCCTTGTAAACAGTGCCTTTGTTTTCTGTCTATGTGGGCTCTGATGCCTTCAATTTCCCTTTGAAGTATGAATGAATCCAGTGCTTCACAACAAAACTCAAACTAGACCTGGAAAAGCACAGAGGGAGAGAAGAAAGAAGGGAAAAGGAAAAGGTAGTTTTAAATATCCACGCCACTAAAGCTGGTGAAATGATCTGTGTACAGACAGGATGATCGCGTATTTGCTCTTTGTGACCATTTGGGGCACTTGAGGCTTGTGGGTGTACTTGAGGTTGGATGAGTGGGTTTTTTTGTTTACTAGCACCTATGTGTGTGTGAGCAGTGGAAAATTAAAACAGTAAAGATTATGACCAGTGACTCACTGACCAGAAATGGCCTGATTTGTGCTGGCTGTCTGAAGCAGACAGAGCATGAATGACAACAGAGAACTGTCTGTAAGAGTTCAGAGGCAGAAGTTGTTTATGCAAAGCATCTGTCAAGTAACTCAATGCAGCAGCTAATTCAGGTGATTGCAGTAACCTAATCTTGGACGAACTGCAAGAAGAGAGATGGGCCCAAGACCAGGCTGCTGTGGCCTGTGTATGGCAGGAGCAACCTGTGCTCTGCCGATGGGGAAGAAGGATGCTTCTTTCCTTGTACCTGTCCATTCCCTGGCTCTTGATCTCGGAGGGTCTTTTAACTGTCTGGTTATCCCATAAGGAAATGGAAAAGAGGGGATATGCCCTGTCTTGCCATTGCATGTCTGTGTGAGGGAGGTGGGGCTGTTCCCGGGGCTCAGAGTCTGGCAAGGCCACTCAGGACAGTGTGCAGGACAAGCTGCCCTTCTCCTTTAGGTCTCAGAATTGTGAAACTGAGCCCAGCTGTACTGGCCCCCAATTTGACTAAAAAAGTTGTGTACTATAAATGGGTTGGCCAGTTGTGACTGGAACCATAATCCTCAGAGAACCTTTCAACAAATCTGGTTTGAGTTTCAAGTTGCAGTGAAATATGAAACGAGGTGGGTTTCATGGGGTTTCAGGTTTTGTTGAAAATGTTTCAGCCAGCTCTACTCAGTAGCTGTTGCTTTTTCGGTTTCCTACCTCTAACATGTCTCTGGTATTTCTAGTTGAATATGCCTTAGATTAAGTGCTAACAGGAAAAGGGTTGGAAATACAGCCCCTAAATGTGACTCAACTCACAGGGAACTCAGAAAGGGTGCAGAGGATGCCCTTTCCTTAGGAAATTCTTCTTTTGGTCCCCCTTCTTGTGGAACCTTACCAAAATTTCATTTTTGCGTGGAGATTTTTGGCCTGTTTAGCTAGCCGTGATAATAGCACTATAGATCACCTCCTAACTGGCTGGGGCAAGTGGAAAAGGAGCCCTGCAGACTCAGTTTGGCAAGTGGACAGGAGACCTGGAGAAGCAGTCAGATTCCCAGCTGGCTCGCGGCGCGCACAGCCGGGAGAGCAGTCTGCGTGCTGCCTGCCGCGGAGCCGGGAGCGGGGAGCTGCTCGCCTTCCCAGCTGGCAAGGGGAGCGCGGGGCCTGCAGAAGTGGCTGCTTTCCGTTTGGCTGCCCAGGTTGAGCGAGAGGCCAAGAAATGAGGTTCAGTTCCCATTAGCCTGTCTGGTTCTTGATTTGCTTCCTTTAGTTAAAAGAGGCAGAGAATACTGATGATGTTTTGCCAGGCCCAGGACTGAAGCTGAGTGGCATGGAAGAATAGAGACTTAAATAAGCACAGCTCGCTGTCTCCACTTGGTTTTGTCAGTTCGTGTAACAACCTTGCTGCCAGCAACCTTCCTTGCAAAAGAGGAAAAACCCAGGGTCACTGGGAGGTGATTGTGCAGTTCTACGTTCGGTACTTAAGGTTGTTTTAAATTATTACAGAGCCATTTAAATTGGTAGAAATACATTGTTAGCCTAAGCAGTGTATTGGTGTTTTAAATATTTAGGAAAGGATTACTATTTAGTGATTCCTTCCCAGGTATACTGGAAAATATATTTAGTATTCATCTGTTAAAAGGTTATTTAAATACATCACAGCTATTTTGTGTGCAGACAATTGAAGTTTCATCTCCTCTAAAGGCATAGTTGTAGTATATGAATTCTTTTTAATACACAGTAATTATGAGAAGGACAACAAGAGATCTTCTGTTAATATGTGGCTAGCGCCATTGTAAAACCTGATTTTTAATTTTTTCCCCTCATTGCCTGTAGTTATTCCTTTGGAATTTGTGGTCTGTTCTTAAAAATCATTCCTGATTTCTGTGCCAGCCTTCACTGGAGTTTGTAATAACATACTGTAATTTAGGCAGCTCTGAGAAGTCCCATGTGTGAAGTTATCTGTGTAGCGCCTGCATGATCAGAATCCAAGACAGCCCCATTTTCAGTGAGTGCAAGATATTAATGTTTTAAAATGACTTCAGATCCATGATTCAGTAAAAGCCAGCGGAACCTGGACTTCAGAGCTCCCTGCACTGCAGGCAGTAGCACATCTGTTGCCTCACTTGTAACAGTGCTAATAGCCAAGACTCTGGCAGCACATACTGCAGCTGAGGAGCACCCGAAGCCTTTGGAAGGTATGAGCAGCCTGGGCTGCAGTTTGTGCTGGTGCAGTTCCCCCTTGGTATTGGAATTGTCTCATCCAGGACATTCACAGGTGCAGCTCTGCCTTTACATCTGGTCCCAGCATAGAGACACCGTGAGATGCTTTGGAGTTTTACTATGGAGTATTTGGAGATAACAGCCATCCACGCACACAGCTAGTGCTCCTTTTTTATTTGAATGCCCTTTATAGTCAGCATACTTTGAAACCGCTCTCCCAGCCTCCTCACACCACAGCCAAATCCAGGGCCATGAGTGAACTCACAGATGCAGTGACTTAGAGGGGCACTGTTGGTCTATCACCCAGTCTGTCTAGGGAAATGTGTGTATCTAAGGATGTCTCCAGGGTGCAACACAGAATTCCAGGAAGATGGAATCCAAGCTGATTCAAGTACTGCAAACAGTATGACCAGCTTTCTTTGGCAGTCCCTCTGGACTCCATATTCCATGTTATTCCAGGCCTATGGGTCCTGAGTTGGCTACTGGGCCCTCATTCTGGGGGTTGAGTCACCGATGAGAAGCTGTGAGACTGTTCCTCAAACCCCAGGGTCTTGAAGCAGCTGATCAAGGAAAGCTGCTCAACCAGGTAGCACCTTCTGAGCCATGGTGGGGTTTTGCAGAGAGCCTCAAAACATAGTGCTGTATGTGACTAAGCAGGAACAACAGATTGACAGCGTTCTCACTACTGAGTTATGTGTAGAAGGGCAAGTAATGAGGGGAAACTACAGCCCAAAACAGGCACTCTCGAGCCTTCATTGACCCTCATCAGCATGATTTTATTAAAACACACAACATCCATGAGGAGCATGAGCAACTTGCCCTTTGACAGCACTTGGAAACCTTTTTTCAGGAAGCCAGCTCCAGTGACATTTGAGCAGAGAAGAATGCATTACCCTGGGTTCTCTCACTGGGCACCAGTGTCCTTGCAACACAAACACGGCACAAGAAATTCCTGGGGAATTCGTTCCAGGTTCACACTTTGCACCCCAAGCTGGATTCCCCCATTGCCTTGGGGAAAGTGGGTTTGTAAAGCTCAGCACAATCTCAGTGTACAGCTCACTTGCATAAGGAAATGTATATTTAAGCCTGCCTTTACTGTTGCGAAGTTCCACTTTTTCCATAATCAGTTTTAATCATAGTACTTATAAGTTGTTTCATTTTACTTTTTTTTTAATAATGGTTGATTGCCACGTTATATAGGCAATAACCTACAAACTGGAATTGCTTTACACTCATAAAGGCTTAAAATAGCAAGTCTAATTTGTTTATTAAAAAGTGATAAAAAAAGACAATGCCCCATGCTGAGACTTTGTACACCACCTTTCATTCTGTAGTACATCTTTATAGCTGTGTTATAAAGCCCTCTTAAATGGGATTTGTAGTAAAAGTGCTGACACAACTTTAACTATAGAATCTTGAGCAGCAGCAATGTAATAAAAGATCAAACTGTAATGCTAGATTATAAAGAAAGAATCATGGTATGCAAAACAGAGCAAGAGGTTTGCAGGAGTAATGGATCCTAATACAAAGATAATAAATATTGACAAAAGAAGTAATCTGATGAAGTTTTAAACCAGCCTTTGGAACATTTATCATTTGACTTTGGGGCTGTTGCTGTGCACTGGTTGGGTCCAGAGAACTGCTGAAGCTCAGCTCACTCCAGTGGGCTTGTGTTGCCCCATTTTGGCATGAACAGCTGGCTGTGCATGAAGGACACTCGGTTTGCACTGCAGAAGGAATCAGTAAACTGGTGACCTGAGAGAAATGTGCTTCTTTAAGGGGTCTTTAGTGAGACAAATCAGGTGTAAGACATTCCTGCAGCAATACAAGCTGGTTGCTGCCTATCCATGTTCTTGACAGCACCTAAAACAGCATCCAAGTCAATAGCAGTTGTTTGTGTTTTAAGGGAATCCTTCTGGGGTAGCATATGCCAAACAAATTTTTACTATTGCCTCTTATTTTTCAGATTAAAGGTCTGTGAATTAGTGGGATTCATGAGGAAAATTACGACTTTAGCCAAAGGAAGATACCTAGCAATTGTGTATCGTAATGGAAATGGCTGGGGGGCACGTGTGGAAGCGTTCAGACTGTGTCAAGTCACTTTGTTGTTGTTCAGCTTGTATGTACCTGTAACACAGTTTACCCCATGCAACTGAAAATCAATTTGTTTTCTTCAATTCTAAACTACCTCTCAAATTAAGCCCTATGAAACATTTCCAATAGAACCAAGAAAGCTGGCTGAAATAATATTTCATCTTCTGAAATAAGGGTTTGTCAAAGCCAGTCGCTTTACACGTGGCCAAGGAGAACACTGCTCATTTGAAAGGCTGTTGAGAATCTGAGAGCTCATAAGTTCACATCCATCTGCTGCAGACTTCATGCACTACTAGCTATTACAGTAGCTTGACAATAATCTCAGCATCATCTTTTATTCCAGTCACAAAGGGCTGTCAAAAACCAAATAGTAAGAATTACTATAAACAGTAATGATTCAGTCTCAATGGCAGTGGCTCTCTATATTCTAGCAATGTAATCTACTGCTCTACCCTTAAATTGGATATAGCATATGAAGTCCGTCAGCCATGCAGAAAGTGAAAATGTATATTGTCAAGGCCTTTGCTGTCTGTGAAACTGCTGATGAAGAGCCACAAAAGGAGTTTTAAGTGCCCTAGAAGAAATTCCAAGTAACATTAAAGTCACAAATAGCAAATTTGACAACTCCCTCTGGACTAAGAAACCGCCTTCAAAAGTTTTATATTAGCTTCATGCATCATTGTTATAATTTATTAATGTACAGTTTTTAGTTTTTCAGAGTGCATGGCTGGGGAATGGTAACTGTAACTTCTTTTTCATGATAAACAGCTGTTGAAAGATTTGCCAATATTCCCTCCTCTTATAATTCAAAAATGCGTGCATTGCTTTTCATATTTCTGCTTCCCCAAAAGCATAATAAGATACTATATTTATGATTTAATCGATGAAACCTGTTCTCTGGGGATATTACTACATTGTTTAGTTTGCTAATGTGCATATTTGCACCTGATCTATTAAAAATCAGGTATCATGGCTGCATTAGGGCATACACTGTGTGAAAGCCATCTTTAAGGCTTTGGCTTTTTCAGTATTCAGTAATTTTCTGGCAATTCCTATTCATCTTTGATTACAATCTCAGGAGCCTGGAAGAAAGAAACAAAATTGATAGGCAGTAAAAATACAGAATTTTGAAAAGGTCACCTGCTAGCAGGATTAAAACTTTGAATCCACCTACTCATTATAAAGAATATACCAAACATGAAATGGCATACCTTGAATCTGTTCTTCCAGCAGCAACTGGTTTATGTGACTACCAAATGCCATTCACCATTCCTACGGCAGTCTGTGTGCAGAGAAATTTCTGCCCTGGCTGGGTATTGATTATGCCAGCAGCTGATGCATGTGCTGTTCTAAGGAAGGACATTTTAGATTGTCCAGCCCCTGTAGCTGCTGAAATCCTTAATGCAGGTCTGTTCCTGCTCCCTCCAAGTACAGTGTCTGTCCTGCTGGTTTGCATCCGAGTTTCTCCATGACCCATGCAACTCCATTTCCAGAGCCTGTAGTCTGTCCTTGATCTTTTGTTCATCTCTGTGTATCATGACAACCAAAAGGCCGTGGCACTGTTTCTATGAAATATGTTTGAATTATGGGATCTGTAATTTAACCACGCAACAAAACTCAGCTCTGGTGATATCTGCCATATTCCTTCAAAAGGAAAGTGTTGTTCAGTTAGAGGCCTGACTGAAGTACTTTAGAAGTTAATTAAATGTGATGATCTTCTTAATATTTATTATAGTCAAATTTTTTCTTTGACCTTAAACAGCTCTCAGGGTAGATTCAGGTAAATGGCAAGGGGAAAATCTACAATTCTCTATTAAATTCCACCCAAACTATTGAAAAGGTGAGATAGTGCATGTGCCAGATTATTCCTTCTAAACTCAATGACAGATTCTTGATTTTATTTCATCTTTTGTGTACCAGTTATTATGAACAATCTGGTTTTTGGTAGTAGTAATTTGAAATCCGTATCTCTGTTGCTGAAATAGAGTGCCATAACTGGCAACAGTTGATCCATGGTGCAGTGTGATTTAGCTACTGATACAGAAATGTAACACTTTTCTGCTTCCTTGCATCACTGCACATAACACTTTCTGCTTCCTCCTGTGCCTCCCTCAAGGATGGATTTGTGTGCTCTTGCAACCCCTTCCTGCTGTAAGGAAGTTCAGGAAGTAGCCCTGAGGATTCTGTGTTACAAATCCTGGTTTTTGTCTACAAGCTCACATTGCCCTTAAAGATGGAGTGAAATTTATCCGTATCAGAGAAGGGTTAGAGAAGAAGGCTTCAAAAGATAATTGAAGGAGAAATGGAGTCACTGCACAAGGAAATATGTAGTGGGAATGTGTGTGACATATAAAGAGAGTGACAAATATTTTTCATTATTTATGGTCTTGTTTTTAAATACCTTTAATTTCATGGTGCCATTAAAAAAAGGAAAGGTGGAACAACACCCACTTTTGGGCTTTGACACTAAGTCATTGTTCTGTAAAACAGTTATCTAATTTTCCTGGCCCTGGGCTGTTCCAGCACATATAGTTACATTGATAGTAGAGAACAGCGAGAGAAGTCATTTTGGCTTCCCTTCTGCCATAAATGAAGCAATGCTAAATGTTTCAAAATGTTTGCCCAGTACCTTAGATCAGCACAGTAACCACAGCTGTCTTAATAATTACCCAGGGACAGATAAACTAAGGACAGAAGCAGATGTTTGCTGTGTAGGCATTTAGGCAATGGCAAGTTATGATAAAATAAAGTAATATTCCATTTCATGTTTTCCTGGCCTCGGGAGTTGCTGTGCACCCTGCAACTCCATCCTCTACCTTCTCCCTCACCCTAGTGTATCAGGTCTACTCATTTGGAATATACAGTCAAGGCATGCTGGCATTTCCAGCCAGAGTCCATGTTATAGTTACGCTGGGCCAGTTTTGAGGTAATCCCATTGATTTCACTGGACCAACAGTGATTTAAACTGAATGGATTTTCCAGGAGCGTATCTTCAGATCAGGGCTTGGCAATGTGGCAAAAAATCCTTTAGATCTACCTGGATATTGCATCCGTCAACACTGTGTCTGACCCAGCAAGTTTTGACTTTACTGAGAGGTTAAAGTGAAAAAGTGGGAGAGGAAAGATGCCAGTTCAATTTTATCATGACTTCTTTGAGACTGTGTCTTGGGTGGTGGCCACCCAATCTGAACATAGCATGAATATCATAAAGGCTTTTAATTATGTATCTTTAAAGTATCCTACTCAGAGTGGGTTTCTCCTGACACTGCAGCTATTTAAGAAATTAGTATTTTTTGTTTTCTTGAAGATACGGGTAAATCACAGAGAAGCCAGTAGAGATATACAACTGAATTAGGACAGTTTGGTATTTTGTTTTCCACATGTTCTGTCTGTTTATTTTCTTGGACCTCATCACTTTCTTTCTAGCATATGTCACTACTTTAGAGGGGCAGGAAGCACAGTCTGCTTTGATATGAGCTCCCTTCTGCCTTTGTTTTAGAAATTGCTACATAACAAGTGGATACAAAAGAAATGAAGGCCATAATCTGTTCACAATTGCAAATTTGGTAAAATGACTGAAATTGTTTACGTAAAAGAAAGTGTCTTTGACCCTATCATGAAGTAGTAAAAAAATTACAGGAAATGATGAGGAGGGTCACATAATTTAGGTGGCTATCTAGAACTTTTACCTGTAGGAGTCCAGAAAAAAGAAAAAGTTGCATAAAATCTATTTTATTGAAAGTAGAATGACAATCTGAGCTCAGTTGACATGAATTCTGTGATGTATAAACTGAATTATTCCTTTACTGCTGAAGGAGCACCTGACCCTGCCTCCTTATTTCACCTCCCACCGCCCTCCGCCCACTTCCCAAGGCAGACAATGCATAGCTCACACCTCCACGTAACTGGAGATACAGAGGATGCCAGGAATACCCTTAGTGCATTTCTGAAACCATTTTGTAAGTATCTGCCACTTTTTAATCCGTGTATTCTTGTCTTACGACTGCAGAACAAATAATTAAGTGCACTAATTGGTATTGTGATAATGCTTTTATTTAAATATTTTAAAAAATAATAAGTAGTAGTGCCCTGAAGTTTTGCCTTGGTTCACTCCATGTTTTGCTTTGCCCTCCCATTAAAATCACTTCTGCCGCTTATTTGTCATTTATTTTCTCCTCATCTGCAGTGCTTTCTCTGCCTCCTGCTGCTGTTCTCGTTTGTCCTGTTCTCTGTGGTGGCTCCTGCTCCTCTGTGGGGCTGCCTGTGCCCCAGTGGTTGGAGCTGCTGTGTTCTGGCAGGGTGAGCGTGCAGATCGACAGCGAGCTCCTTGGGAGGTCTGGGATGCGCTGTGAGATGTCACAGGCAGATCTGGGCACCTTCTGACCCAAGGTTACCTGGTGTCCAGCCTCACAGGGCATTGGGAAGCAGAGCAAAGGTTTCCATAGTATCTGCAAGCACTCTCAAAGTAATGGTAGTTATAGGGGAGATGAGCTTTCTCAGAGAATTCCTTCTTCTGTTCAGCCTCTCGGTCCTGCCTGATTGAAGCCCAGCCACTGATGTGGTATGGAGATGTCTGGCTGGGCATAGTTGCACTCAGCTGGAAATTGGTTCATTTTTTCTCACCTACTTTCCAAAAGTTTCATGCTGATACAGAATAACCTGGGGAGAATCCTGGGCCAGGTGAGGACTTTGAAGGTCAAGAAACAGATGCTCGGGAAGAGCCCTCATTAAATACAAACGGAGCAAAACTTTTCAGTGAATTAAATTAAAAGCCCATATAAACATCAGGGAC
The DNA here is from genome assembly GCF_020740725.1 of Corvus hawaiiensis. Classification (NCBI taxonomy): domain Eukaryota; kingdom Metazoa; phylum Chordata; class Aves; order Passeriformes; family Corvidae; genus Corvus; species Corvus hawaiiensis. The sequence continues at coordinate 2,032,197 of NC_063225.1, forward strand.
AAATTAATGGTGCAACAAATACAATAACTGCCTCTTTACACATGTGACACACTGTTCACAGCACTACAGCCAACATCCTGTTCAATGAACCCAGTGTCAGTAAGAAACCTTAGAATAGCCCTGCTCTTAGCTTTCCACATTAAGAATTTCATTTGTTTGGTGTGGGCAGCTGAATCCATTCACATATTTAGGCCCTTTTTTAAGCTGTGTATCAACACTACAGACAAGACAGAGACTGACCATGCCACTGGGAGGAGGTTTGCAGAGTGACTCACTGTTTTATTTCTAATTTGGTAGTGTATCATTTTCCTGCCCACCTGCACTAGGGTGCCATTGTAAGCAGCTGAAATGACTGCTTGAATAAGCAGGATAATGCCAGGCTAATTCATTGAAATCTGCAGTGCAGTCTTGATTCTGGAGCATGAATCATGCAAGAGAAAATATGGTCTCTCTTAACAAAATAATTTTTCTAAGAAGTGTGATCCAGAAGAGAGCATCACCCAGTTACCCAGCCATAGGCCTTCTGTTGTTACATTTCATGGTCTCACCACCATGTAAAAAAGCCAGTAAGCGTGGTTTCAAAAGCTGTGTGATTTTAGAGCACATTGTTCCTTTCCTGTGGTTTCATTCTAGGTGAGTGCACATGAGCAATTACAACTCTTTCAGTAGATAATTGGCTTTAATGGTATTCTTAGTTGTAATTATGAAAGAGCACTTTGACTGCTCGTACAATGGCTGTAGGTGCAGTAGTGTCAAGAATCCCCTAATCTGGCTGTAAAGCAATTCTTTCAAGATAAGCTTTAATGCTTGCTATGCCTGTACATCATTTTCCCATTTTCTACCATGTGAAAGAAAAGTCAAAACTATTTGTTCATCTTACATGAATGTAGTTCTCATGTTGGTTTACAGTATCCAGTACACTGACTGTAACTGCTTTACTACATTTCAAATGCCTATTTTGGTAGGTATGGAGCACAGAAAGTACTGACAGCTCCTTACAACTGGGCCCATAAACAGTGCTTTGGGTTTACCAGGCCTTTGCAGGAGAACATACAAATAATACACAGTGAAATCCCTTTATACTTCTTTCTCATCTTACCCTGAATAATGCCCAAGCTAATATTCCTTCTTATTATTTCCAGTTGTTTTACACAAAGGCTGTTATATTTAAGGCCAGAATATGTGCAGCATATGTTAAGCTATTTATAGATTTACAATTACCTCATCAGACAGAATCAGGCAGATGGTAAACATTACTACCAGGCATAAGTACATTTAGAATCAGACATTTAAATAAATTCAGATCTGTCTCAAGCTTATTTAAAGGGTTTTATCTCTTAAGCCATTTGAGGTGTCTGGTTTTGCTGAGTATATTTGTATCCCATTCGGATATCAGGCTGTATGACAAACAGCCTATAGATAGCTGTAGCAATCAGATTACATTAATTCTTGTTTTTTGAACCTGACATAGCCAATTGAAGTAGTAAACCAAATTAATTTGAAAATAAAGAGAATAAAACTTTTAGATTGAAAATGATAATGGCTGTCTTCTTTTATGGTGTTGAAAGAATATACATGCTTCAGGGAACATCAATTGGTCTCTCTCTAAAGCTGAAAGACAGCATATAGAGATTAAAAAACTGACAAAGATACATGCCAGAAGGCCAAATTATAATCTTTCAACTTCAAAACCCCAGGCTATAGTTGCTTTTCACATGAATCTTGCAGAAGAACAAAAATAAGAGTTCAAACTAGATCTGAGAATTGAGTGAGCATTTTAGTTGAATGTGATTAAAGTTTCCCCAGACTGCTTAAAAACATTTGCATTCTTCTAAATTTTTATTTTTAAAATATATGTAAAATTAAATGATGTTGACAAATGAAACCAGGAAAAGTCAGAAAAGCAGATTTTGTCATTTGAATTGAGCTACCTGGGTTTGGAAGTTCTTTTTTTTATCTGTCAGGACTCATTTTCTGTGCTTCTTCAGAACTCCTCATCTGATGCACTGTGATGCAAATCTGTTAACCTGCTTTTTCTGTGGATGGCAGGGAAAGAATGCAATGATCCAGATTCTACCCTCTATTACTACAGTGCTAATCCAGAGCAATGCAGTGAAAGTCAGAGCAATTCCTTCAGAACAGCTGCATTGTAGCTGAAAACAGAATTTGGCCTGAGGTCTCTTCAAGACACAGTCTGGGCCAGGGGCCCAAAAATACAATACAAACCAGAGGAAATACAAAATGATGTATCCAGAAATCTGCTCTCTTGAGGTAGATAGCATCCCCCAGATGCTGGCTGCAGGAAGGGGATGTGTGACTTCCACGTCAGCGCTGTGGTAGCATCCTCGTCTGTGCAGCAGCTCGAATGGCAGCGGGAGCGAGGTCCTGGCCAGTGGGAGATCGCTGGTGCCTTTGGGCACACTGTCACAGGCTGCAGGGAAGGAGCCCTTCCAGCTTGTCCAGGGTTGCCTGTACCAGTCCCAGCCCTGGCCAGACCTGGTGAGCTGCTGGCAGCTACTGGCACTTCTCTAAAGCATCGCTTGCGTTAATCTGTAAAGTGCCCTGAACCACTGCCCCGGGGCACCCAGTGACGGAACAGGGCCATGGGAGCCTGCAGAGAGCCCCCAGTGCCCCTCTGTGCTGCCAGTGCTGGGAGCGGGGAGGAAGGGGAGCACGACCTCCACCTCCATGGAAGAGTTGATGTAGTTAATTCTGCTGGCTGTCTGTGCTATCACACACAGCCCTCTTCATCAGCCTTAGGTAAGCATCTCTTGCTGGTAGCTGATCTGTAAAATGAGTATCCACTAGGACATGCCCACAGGCTGGAGCTGTACCTCACTGATCAGTCAAATCATCTAGCATTTTGAGATACCCTCTGGATTTTTTCAATTCTCAACTTCACTGTTAAGTTCAGGATGCGCTCCACTCCCTACTTGAAGGGTAATTGTTTGTACATGTCTGTCTTTTCCTCAAGTATTTTCTCAGGCTCTTGTTGCTCTTTGAAAGGTCTCATCGATACCCCAGAATTATAAGGCACAGAGTAGTTTTGCACACCTGGAAGAAAAGAAGCAGAGAAGTATTTGCAGGCATTTCTAAGATGATTATGGTAATTTTCCATGCCAATTGCCACATAACTGCTAGGGTGTTGGATTTTTTTTTTCCCAATTTTCCCTGTAACTGTATTCCAGAACTTAAGCTTTTTCTGGAAGTCTAAACCTTCAGCTTTTACAATGGAAAAAAAAATCTTTGAAACGCTGAATTTATCTAGATGTGTAAGAGGATAGTGAGCATAGTTGTGATAGCACAGGGGTTGGTTTGAGAAGGGTGATGAGGAAGACTAGCATGAGTGGGGACACTGCTCTGTGACAGCAGCCTGTGCACCTTCCTGTGGATACCTGCAGAATGTTATCATTATCATAGAGAGACACAGAACAGCTCACATTGGAGGGGACCTTGGGAGATCATCTGGTCCAACCTTTTGTGGCAAAGGCACCTAAATAGGATTTTCTAGCACCCTGTCCAATCATGTCTCAAAAACCTCCAGTGACAGGAGCTCTACCAGTCCTGGGGAGGTTGCTTCCATGATTGATTGATATAAGAAATTTATTTCTTATATCAAGATTAAATAGCTTTGTATTATATATTGATAGAGGCTGCACAGGACATGCAGCCATCCTGGACAGCCTGTGGATATTCAACAGCAGATACATATTACCATCCCTCTTCCTGCATATTATGAGATAACTCACAAGATACCTTTATTTGCTCCATGAGTGTGTTAAATCCTAGACAGAATTGAGTCTGAATACAAATCATCTTCATACTGCAGCAAGTGATGAGTATGAATTGTTTGTTCAGCACTGTCGTATCTATCAAACTCTATTGTTAAAAATACAAAGTAGAGTTAGTGTGGAACTCACTAATGTGTTTAAATGTTATACTTGATTTCATTAAATATACTTGTAGGTCTGTCTTTGGATATATAGAATTGTCTGGGGGCTTTAGACCTTTTTTTTCCATATAGCATTAACATGCTAACCCTAATCTTTCCTGCCAAAGATGAAGAATGAGCATTCTTTGGGAGAAACTGGCTGCTTGTGGCTTGGATGGTGTACTGCTCACTGTGTACAAAAGACCTGTAGATGTGGCACTTGGGGACACGGTTTAGTGGTGGATTTGGCAATGCTGGGTTACCAGTTGGACTCTATGATCTTAAAGGTCTTTTCCAACCTGAACAATTATGTGACTCCTTAACTCTTTTGTTATAGGTGTCTCAATCCTCATTTCTTGTTGATTGAAATTCATTCTGGTGTTGTATTGCTGTACTTTGCAACTTTCCCTTACTCTTGCGTTGCCTTTCTAATAACTGAAACCATATCAGGAAGGGGGAAAAAAAAGAAAAGAAACTTGCAGATAAAAGAAGCTTACTTCCAAAATCTCCCTAATAGTACAGATAAATCGTGGCGAAATAGAAAGCATAGTGCAGTCTTGCTAATTTTAAATGCATTAATACTGCATGTAGTCAAACCCTCAGCATTTGGGTTTGTGATCACACTGCAGGCTGTTATTATGGAATCAATAGTATCACTGTACTGATATGCAGAAGGAGAGAAAGAGAGTCGTGTTTTGTCATGGTCAGTTTATTTCTGATAAGAATGCTGCTTTTTTCTTTGCTGGTAAGGAAAGTCTTGCTAAATAACCAAACCATCATTTCTTTTTTCATGTAAATATAATAAGCTTTAATTTAGAAAAAGCTGGTCAGTATTACGCAGTCTTGCTTTAGTAAGTTGTCAAAATAATTGCTAAATGTAAGTTAATCATTTTGGTCCTTGATTTGTTTAGCCTGTTTCTCATTAGTTGCTCTAATTTGTTTTTATGTAGTTAAGAGCAGGCTACTTTGATCTGAGATTGCTCTATTTCATTCAGTGTCTTTAACTTCTAATGAGTGTAATTTTAGTGGTAAAAATGGTTCCTAGCAGAAGTGTGTTTCAAAGTCTTTATGAGGAAATAAAGGAATTTACTGTTTGTGAAGAGACCTAATCTTAGGGTGGTTATGAATCTGGAAGAGAAAGGGTGGAAGTTACTCGAGTTATCAGTAAACCAGCAAGGGCCCTTTTATCTGAGCTTTTGAATAAGAACTCTGAAGAGAAAGGAAACTTTCTGCTTATAGATCCAGAAGTCTTCTGAGGAATGCAAAAAAACTGTGTATGGAGAAATTGAAGGAAACATTTGTGTTTTATCAAGGAATTAGAAATACTTCAAGTAGTGGAGTCTCTGGATTGCATTCAATACAATATAGTTTTGAAATGTCCAAAACCAGTAACTGTTTTCAAAGGAGTTCAGCTCACTTCTAGGTCCTTAAGTAAGTGGAAAGTTTGGAACTCTGGCCAGTGGTGTCACACTGAGAACTTCAAGTGGTTAAATGCTTTGAAAGTCTGTCCTTAATCTTGTGCCAAATGGGAGGTGAGCTCTTTTGATAATTTGGCCCAGAGTTTTGTAGTTAAAATTTGGTTGCAAGTCCATTTGGAAAAGTGGCCTTTAATGAATTTCCTAAACTTATTTCCTAACTTTTCTCTATTACCAAATGCAGTGGTAGGAACAGGAAGCCTTCTCTAGTGCTAAGATTCATAACTATGTCTGTAAAAAAAGTTCTGGGGTTTCTTTCAGGCTTTTTTACAAGATATACAGTGGAAATGAACTGTTCTAGTGAGGGTAGCAGTAAGAAGCTGTGGAATCTTTCTCAAACAGTGTACATTACTTTCTGAAATTCAAGGAAAACTACTTTTTGGTCTTTTTTTTTTTTTCCCCCCACAATTATACAGGCTCCATGCAGAGCATAAAGCATAAATCAGAAGAAGAGTTTGCATATTTTGTATGTCAGCTGCAGACATGTGCAAGAACAATTTACAGAAATTCTAGGACATGAAGCCAGAAAATATACCTTTTTGCCTCCAGCAAAAGTGTTTTATTTTAAATGAAAATTGGTGAGAAGAGAGAAAGGAACAAAAGAGCTGTGAGCAATCTCTTTGCACTCTGTCTGCCACAGAATCTAGGGAAAGTCCCTGGAGATACAAAAAGATACGAGATACCTTTTGCACTATGCACAGCCTTTTGGTTGTTGCTGCTGAAATTCTTGGTGCTATCTTTTTGCCAAAAAAGGTCTTGTATGATAAAAGTGGCTTACTTGCTCTGCTCACCAAAAGTAAGATTGTTTGACACTGGCAGAAGAAAGCTGGTGCTGTGCCACAGAGGAGCGTCACAGATGAATTACGTTGTACGTGTGTGATGCAACGTGGATGTCTCAGCTGTGTGCTGACAAATGTAACAGGGCATTCACATCAGTCTGGAGTAAAAAAAGCCTGTTGCCATTTCGTTTTCACATGTAATAACTCATTGTGCTGGTGCAAACCAAATGTTTTCAACGATAAGCAAACCTGCCCTAGTTTTCAAGGCTGAATGGGAACTTCAGGATTAACAGCAGAGCTATCTCCTGAGTATTCCTGTTTATCTTGATATCACTGATGATATTGGAGTCATCAGAAAAGGGAAATAATTCAGCCTGCCGTAAGGAAAAGTATATGACAGGCACATATCTTGCAACAGAGAGATTTCACAGCTGAGAAAAGCTGTGTGCTGTTCCCAGAGGCAGGGCTCCTTGCAGAGGCCTGGACACTGCCAGGCTGCTGCTCCGGGCCCCAGTAAGCTGCACATGCAGCAATAAATTCTGCCCTAGGATGGCTGATTCTGTTAATTGGAATTGGCAGGCACAATGGGGCTATGATCACAGTCACATTAAAATGATGCATCCTGACTGGGCTGAAAAAACACCCACATCAGGACAAGCCCCTGGTGACATTCCTCATTTTTAAGGATATCTGAGAGGACACCACTAAATGTATTCCCGTGTTTCCTTCATGATTACTAAATAAGCTAATTAGAAATATTAAATGTAGGCTATTTGATTGCTAGAGATTTAACAGCACCTGCAAATAATTGTATGGATAGAGGCATATGTTAGCCTGGCACATGTATACAGTAACCAGTAACCAGAAACATTGCAGAAATATGCAATTGCCAAATTTTAACTGGATAAGGAATTAATGTCTATATTTAAAATGGCCATCAAGGAAAAAATAGGTTGGTTTTGGGACCCAGTTTTTATGTACTTTATTCTGGGAGGAGAGCTGAAATGTTGTGATGGTTAGGAGAGGTCTCCACATGCGAGGTTTTCCAGTGCATTTTTTGTTTAAAACTAGATCTACTGGGTGACACCACAAGCAGATGTATGTGCAGAATTTCTGAAAGTGTGGAAATTATAACACCAAGGTCATGACTGCATGGTGGTTCAGGAGAGGGGGAGTTGGAAATCTCTGAAGCTAGCCTTGCCTGTGGAAACACTGTCACATAAGGCCCACTCTGACGCTTAAGCCAAATACAGTTTGACATTTGAAAAATGCACATTCCACTAAACAGAAATCCAAACTCTCTACTAATGCATCTTGCTCAAAAGAATACAGTTCACATAGATAAAGACAATAGCATTACAGATAATTTATTTGGACTGTAAGGTAAAAACAGCTGATGTATCTTGATATTTAGGTAAGTATCATCCAACGAGTTAGCTGCAGGTCCACGCTATGTTACGGGATTTCTCCACAGGAAGAAGTAATTTTATGAATAGATCAGTGCCATTTCAGCATTGTTTCATGACAAGTGCAGAAATGTCCAAGTTCTGCAGTGGTGGCAGGTTCTGCCTCCCTGGGAATGTGCCTTTCCCCAGGCCCCTCACTGCATGGTCACACAGTGGCTGAACCAACTGCACAGCGCTTGTTCTTGCTCTTACCCCACTCTTTAGGGAAATGTCAGCACCCTCTGGAACCTTTAGTTATCCCTAAAATTAGTCTTTGATAACCATGGCACAAAGAAGCCACCACTGCACATCTGACTGCTCACACCACACGATGAGCTGGCCGCAAGATGGGCTCCAATGTCAGCTGGTACTTGTAGGTCACCACAGCCCTTTGGACCCACTCTCACAGCCAAGATCCAAGTGTCATTCTGGGCGTAAAGGTGCCCAAAGGTGGGTCAGGATTACGAGGCTGGCAGCTGAGGACGTGAGTGTACATGGTCTGAGAGGCCATCTGTGAGCCAGGCTGTGTGGAATCTGGGATCCTTCAGCAGGTGCTCAGTTAAGCTCCAGGGCCTACAGTTCTTCCCATTCACACACAGAATATTCTGAGTTGGAAGGGATCCACAAGGATCATCAAGTCCAGCTCTTCAGCGAATGGCCCAGGCAGGGATCAAGCCCACAGCCTTGGCATCATTAGCACTCTGTGTAACCAGCTGAGCTAATCCAAGGGTCCAGCATGGCCACAAGCAAGGGGGAATCTTGGCTTCTGTAGCACAGCATGAAAGTGCTAATGCTCTTGCAAGGATTGCAATTGCACCACAGAATGAATTAGATTGTGTTGTGAATTAATCTCATGCCTAATTTCAATCACATGAGTAATGCCAGTGAAGATTTCTGTGCTTTGCAGAACAGGAGTCTTGAAAAAGTTGGGATTTCTCAGAAAGTTTCTGCTGTTTTTTCTGTGAAGTTAGCTAGATTCACTGAGGCAAGAACAATGGAGCAAGTGTGATTTACTCCAAGTAAGGGCAGCAGTGTACAGTGCACAATCACAATGTGATCTTTAAACACCAGAGCGATTAAGTCAGGGGCTAAAAATCAAGATGTTCCCATCTCTCCCCATTCCAAAGAAGATAATTCAAAAGAAGGCAAATGGTTTTGCTTCTGCCTTTCTCCAGGCTATGGCCAAGCATAGAAAATTTTAGCATAAAAGGACTTTTGAAGGTATTTTAGAATGTGTGCAGTGACAAGGTAGAATGAAAGTGTTGTCTCAGCCATAACTTTCAAGTCTTTATTAAGTTACATCTTTAATCTTTTTAATTTCTTTTAACTGTACAGTGTCAACGTTGGGGTTTTAAATTATAAATAAAATGTTTGGTTTGACATATTTAATAAGATCTCATATCAACAGCCTGTCTGAATTGTTAATAGTTACCATAGCAACTTCACAATTTTTTTTCTCAGTCATTATTTTCAGCCTTTGGTCACATCATTTTAAAAGTTTGGATTCTGTGATAGCATAGCTTAGTTGCAAATTTATTCATGCCATTCTTTTTTTTTAAAGGGCTACCCATTTCCCACAGAAGTGTCAAAGTTTCTAGCAGTTGAAAGCAAACTTGCTGTTGTTTTTACAGCACTACACAGGCAGTGGCTAAAATAATGGTTTGGGACTAAGCAAGAAACGAGCTGAGTCTGTGGTTGATAAACTGGCTTGTGGTTAACTCTGATAACCTTGAAAATGTTCCAGCTCTGAACTGTGGGATTATCGGTTTTAGACCTTAATGTCTGTAGATTCCAATTTTCCATCTGTAAATACTAAAAGAAACATAACTCTTTGTACATATAACTGCTTTTTTTTTTTTTTCCCCTCCCTCTGTGGTCACTGCTTTGTATATTAAACTGGATATTTCAGAGAAAATATCACACACCCACTTCACATGGTCCTCGCTTCAGCCACCCCTCTGGGTCCCTCTCTAGGTTCTCCATCAATCCAAGATCCAGCTACCTAAGATGCAATTTTTTTTCTCTCTCCATGACACTTCAAGGCAGTTGAGATAATTTTTGAAACTCGGTAGTAATTGTCAGAGGTGATTGAATAGAGGAGATTTTGCGGTAAGAAAAAAACATATTTGAAGTTGTTGTTTTGCTGAACTCCATTTGTCTCAGAGTATTTGTTTCATGGCATTTGAGAAACATCCAATTAATAGGCCTTTAAGGGATGTGTCATAGTCAAGATTTCTTTTTCTGAGCTTTGGGTATTTTTTAAGGGTTGGGGTTGGGTTTTTGTTTAGATTTTTTTTTTTTAGGTAGTAGGTGAAGGTGGTTATTTTGTTTTGATTTTTTTCGGTGAAATATTATTGGCAATTAGGCTGCATTGATTGAATAAGGAAGGGTTTAATTATTAATCTGTGAGATTCACAAATTTTTCTTTGGACACATGCCAAGTATGAATGGATGGCTGTAACTGCAAGTGAATATGTGAGGCAAATAAATGGCACAGTCAGTGAGCTTTACTTGCTGTTTCACCTCAGATGATCCTTTCTTTGGCTCTGTTCCACCCCTTGGGGTGACAGCACACTTCATCCCTTTCGTCCTGATATTTTTCAAACCCCACACACCCCTAAATGTTTTAGTACTTAATCTAACTAAGACATTCTTTATGTGCGCTGCTTCTGGCATGTCCCACAAGTTCCCTTTGTATTAATTTTGCTTTTGCCTTTGATTTGGTGTCCTTGCATCTATGCCTGCCATCTTCCAGTAATGACCTCGATATCCATTCACCACTTATCTACCCCATCCACTTCACCAAATATTTTTTTGCTTGGAGACAAAATCATCCCAGTGTGGATATATGAAATCTTCAATTCAGCCACATGGACAATCTGGTCTTATGGTCCCAGGTTCTTTAAAGCTTTGACCTAGCAATGTTTAACTGTTTTTATGTAGTAATGTGTGGAGTCCACAAAGAGTTAAAAATACATCATATTTTCTTTGTATTTTTTCTCTACACATTTGTCTACACGGTGATCTCTTTGTGAGTCTTAAAGTAGGATAAAATCTCTTAATAAGCAGCAATTGCTTGTATATTGTGTCTTCCCTAAGAAAAATAAATGCTTTCAAGGCACCTTCTGTGCTATATACAATAGCAAATATTTTCATTCTTTTTTAAATGCTCCTAGAAGCATGTGAAGGCAACTCAAATGTTGGGCATTGAATGCTGTCCCTGTTAGCACATGTTGCAGTAAACTTTGATTGGTTAGCTGGATTTTACTGGCATCCCACTGACACATTAGATAAAACAAAAAGCAGAATGGGCCCCACTTTACCCAGATTATCAGGACAGAAAGAACAGTCAGGTACTGCTTCTTAGAAGGGTTGGGTGCTGGAGGGGAAAAACCCAGAATGACCTTGAACTGCGTTGCCTGTTGCTCGCTGATTCTGTTCCTTCCCTGGCACAAATCCATCTCAGCATCATTGCAGTCTTCCAGAGGGTGCTGCTATGGACACAGGCAGAAAAGAGCCAAGTGTGAGATACAGAAAAGGCATAGACAAAAAAAGGGAAACCCTTGACCAAAACAATGAGCAAAAACGTGATGGGTGCTATGGGTACTACTGAAACAGCTCTACAATTTCAGCTTAAGTCCTGCAACAAACATGATTTTCTACTGGTTTTCCAAAAGGGCTGGAAAAAAACCCCTAGTCTTTAAATAGCTAAATGTTACATCTGCAAATCATCTGTGGAAATAATCTGTCTGTATTTCAAAATGGAGAAGTATTACCCACGTCTGTTTCAAGAGCTCAGGCTTTAAACTGTTTTACTCTGCAGCTGTATTCTCCCAGTCCCCCAGAAGAACAGCCAAGAGTGAAACGAGACAAATGAGCCGTGTTTGGTTTGCATGTATTCTGCAAAGTGCTGCTTTGAGTATAGACATGGAAGGGTATCTGAGTATTTTAACAGATCTGATCTTCTTTCTGAATATCTTCACTCTCACAGCTGCTTTCCCTTTAAAATTCTCACATAGGAAATACTTTCCATGTCTGTTGAAATCTGTTTCTCTCTGCAGCCTCACAAGCCCTTTAAGGGCTTTGTTGGTTAAAAGACTATGCAGTAATTACTTTGTTGCTATAATACTGTGATAGATGAGACTAGGTGTAGCTCCCATTTCAGATTCACCACAGAAAGGTACTGTTCATATTCGAGGACATTTTGAAGATTGTTTTCCAAGTGTAAAATCCCACAGAGCTCTCTGTATCAAGTCTCGTAATTTTGTGTCTTAAAATAGCTTTGACCAAAAATTTAATTGGCATAGATCAGCTGGCCTGCACCACACAGGAGAGGACTGTCAACAGCCTGCTCTCCCCTACCCCCTTGTTAAAATAAAAACACCAGGTAAGGTGGCAAGAACAGCCTGAGCTGCAGACCCAGCCACAGAAATGGCTGAGCAAAGACAGAGTGCTGGGAGCCACCAGTTAGTCCCTCTAGCTGTCCTGGGCAGGAGGGCTGTGACAGCCCTGGCCTGCTGCCCTTTCCCAAGAGCTGCTGTGCCACACGAGCCCTGCTGCCCGGTACAGTGTCACTGCCAGACGTGGCACTGTGCACACGAGGTCACCACAAGGTGCTGTGGGAACCTCAAGGCGCTGGGGTGGTTTGTGTGCTCGGGTGGGAGGGATGAGGGCAGCCTGCGGGCTGGCTCTTGTTCAGATCTGCCTGCATTGCACTCATTTCTTTGAGTGATAAAGAGAAGTTCACATGTTGCAATTCCAACTCATCCATAAACACTCTCAGGCCAGTGCCAGGCAGCATCCACGGCGTCCCAAAGGTGAATTTGCAGGCAGCTGTCATTTAAGCACTAACACACTGCTGACATTGCTGGTGCTAGTGCTGCCTTTGGGCTTCTCTCGCTTCTCCCCAGGGGCCAAACCCAGTGCACAGCTGGTGCTGGCTCCGGGAGCTCAGGCATGGCATGAAGCTGTGTGTGCAGGGATGTGCGTCCTGCCTGGGGCTGCGTGGAGTGGCACAGCGTGGCACAGCTCCAGGTGCCTCCTGCCTGTGCCCAGGACAGCTCCCACAGACCTGTAGGGTTTCCAGTGTGCAGGTGGGGCTGGCAGTTCACCCTGTGCTTCAGTCTGTTTTGATCTGAAATTGATTAGCAGGATTTTATTTTAAAAAAAAGTGTAGGAAATTGATTTGCAAATTAAGGTAAATCAAGCTGGCTTGCTACATTATCCATCATTTTGTGAATGAAGTGGACATATATTGATTTACATTGTATCTTCTGGTAGCTCTTCACCACTCAAAACTCTCTATGTGACTGGATAGTCGGTGTCCTGTTCTTGAGGACATGAGTTCTTCTTGAGACTTTTCATATCTTGTTGTGTTGTTGATTGCCTTCTGTCATATCCCTTCTTGTTACATCAATTCCTGTGCCAGTGTGGCTGAAGGTCAACAAAATAATATTACATAGTGGTAAAACTAGAAGGCAAATACGCCTGTCTTTGGATGAAATATTGTAACTTCTATCAGCTCAGATAGCTCGCAGTCAATCCCAGTTTAAGGCAGATAGTTAGGATTCTGTTATCTGCTAAAAGTGGGTAATTTTCTCTAACCTTGAACCATCCATGGGGACTGAATACCTGTCCTCTCTATCTCTAATTGGTGCACTGCAGATGTGGCCAGCAGTTTTGTACATTTTTCCCCCCCACCATGAAAGATAAAGGAAAAACAGTTATTGCATAACAATCATCATTCCATGTCTTCAGCTCCCCAGGAAGGGACTGAGCACGTGTGCAGTACAGCCCAGGCAGCATGGAGAAGCCTTAGTGCAAGGGAGAGGGAATCTGTCCCTTTCTGCCAGCAAAAGAACAGGAAATTGGACAAAATGGTTATCATAAATGCATGCTGACAATGGAAAACAGTTTGCAATGGTGTTTCCACCATTAGACCTCATTCAAGAGCAATCTATAACACAAAAGTCATTTTGGATGATTGCTTACTTATTTTTCTGCTCTGTGTACATGAGCCAGAACTTTTTTAATATGTACATGGTAGGTTCTTTGGGGTCGGGTTTGCTTTGTGCTTTTGCTTAGTTTGGGGTGGGTTTTTTGGTGGAGGAAAGGGAGTTTCATTATTTTTTTACTGAGGATGATCCTTGTGGCTCCCTTCCAACTCAGCATATTCGGTGATTCTGTGAAATAATGCAAACAAGTCTAATGGACGTGTTGAAGGTACACACAGGACCCTGTAGTTTAGAGCCCCCAGCCCACATCAAACACCACACCTTCAGGAGTCAGATTATTTTCAAACGTAGTAAAATCTATTTCCCCTCAGCCAAAAGAGACTTCACAGAAGCCTCCCACTCCACATGCAGTCCCTCAGCCTTCGTAGGAAGCACCTGGTCTCTTCCCACCTGGACCTGATAATTGAAAGGAGCTGGCTGGCCCCAAGCCCTGTGGCTCTTTATGAGGCAGACCACCCCAATACTCATAATTTTTTCTCAAAACAACTTACATTTTTTGGAGAAGGAAGAAACTTTTAAATGGAAGATGGCAAACACTGTAAAAAATAGCAAGCTCCAGAAACGTGTATATATTTTTAGGAGCTGTAAGATATTCACAGATGGTTTTTTGGAAAGTAGATGCGCACAGCACCTGTGCATATCCATGTACATGCAGGCACAACTGCTTGATGGTACTTGATGATTCCCATGAGGAGACAGACATCAGGAATTGTATAATCCTCCTGGTATTTCAGACATATAAATGTGGACCTGCTCACCTCTTCCCATTTTGTACTGCTCTAATGCAATGTCATGAAAGGGTTCAGAGAGATGGAGTCCAAATGATGAAAATTTGATGGCCTGTCCCACTCTCTTTCTGACTCTTCTTAGCATTATTTTTCATGGCACCAAAATGAATTGGGAATGCTGGTTTTAGATACTAAGAGCACAGTATCACCTTCTTTTTTCTGACCTAGTGATTTTCCCACTTCAACTTTGGCACTCTCCTTCTTTTATGGAAATTCATCCCTTTGAGGAAAAAAGGCACCAAACTATTCTACAAATTATATACAGAAATTATAGAAACAATTATAGTTTAAAAACTCCCAGAGAGGTTCTGATCTTGGTAATACTCGTTAAAACACCCAGGAATCCAAGAAAAGGACAGGTTTAACAAGGCCACTTGGTAAGTCTAAGAGAAAAAGCAAAGGCAACTAAAAGAGAGCATCCAAAAGTCAGTTAAAATCACTTCCAAAGTTCAAAGAAGACAGGAGGTCAGTAGTCAACAAAATGACATTTTGGCTGTAAAAAGTCTTTATTGCACCTTGCTCCTGTATCACATGAGGAATGATAAAGGCTCTTTTCAGTGGGAATGTCAGGTTTTCCTCTCTCTCTCCTTTTTTCACCTTGCTTTAAGTGTATCTCTGCTGATTCTTCCACGGAGGGGCCTTGAGTTGTCCCTGATTACCAAGAGATATAACTTTGCCTCACATCATTTCTTTTCTGGACTGTGAATCCAGAATAACCCTGAGGGTATGTGTGAAGATTAAAAGATTTATCCCATCCTTGTTCCCTTTTTCCATAAGGCCTTACAAAGGTGTCAGAGAGCACACTTCATCGGGGTGTCTCTGGAACAGCAGCATTTGCTAAGAACAAACCAGCAAGAGAACAAGGGGAAGGTGACAGAGATCCCCAGATAACCCACACTGCAGCATCTTGCTTCTTTTTACTGGCAGAGTCAACAATAGCCAGTTGTTCCTTTTTCTTTTTTTCTTTCCTAAAGGAAATTAAATGTAAAAGATATGTTAGCACAGCCTTAAAGCTGAGATTTAGACATGATTTCCAGTGTTACGATTCCCACAGCAATTGTAATTCAACTTCACTGCACATTCTACTGCAAGGCGTAAAAATTAACATCGCACTGTATACAGCAGAATATATTACACAGCACTCAGAAATACTGGAGCAATTTGAGAACAGCATTAGGTTGTGTCTACTCCAGGCTCTTGAATGAGTGTGTAACTTTCAGCATTAATATAGAAGTTACTTGGTTTTGGCTTATGCTTACAGTCCACAATCCCAGGTTAGCAAGATTTTGTACTTACATGTAACTCGCAGCACATGGTTTTTGATTTTTTTTGTTGTTTCTTAGGGATTACTCAAGTGCTTAAAATCACATGCCAGCTTAAATACCAACCTTCTGAGACGAAGACCATTTCCACTCAGGGGTTATTTGAGCAGCTGTTTATATCTTTTGGATCTTTTGCTTTTCGAGCAAAAATTTCCCATCCCTGGTGACTCTTCTTTTAATTACATTTAAAAATTAATTATAATAAAGTTTGAGCAAAAAACAGTTTATTGTTTTTGAGAATGAGGTGAAGCATAAAGGACACTTTCCCCATTATAAAAATTGTACGGGACTGTTAATGAGCAACACAAAAGCCACAGCAGTTGGGCTAGGAAGCTTAAATTTGGCAGGTGTGTGGGGGAAGAGGTGCCTTCAACTGTTCTGGTAAAAGTTTATTTTGCTTTGCTGAGTGCTTGGAAACCATTGCTCACTCACACTTGGAAGTCCTTTAACAGCAGCCTTCTCTTTCTGCTGGTGTTCCCAAAGCAAATGGGCTCCACGGGTAGTGCAAAACAAGTCCATTAATGGCTTAGGGAAAATATGATACATTTATGTACTGGAGGAAGTCGAGATGCATGTCACTGCACCCACTTTTACTGCGTCTTCAGCTCTCCCACTCTTAATCTACTGTGGCATCAGACCTTAACGCTAAGTATGATTTTATACTACATAACCACGCCTGGCATGTTTCTCTCACTAAAGGGCATAAAATATTGTGAAATTCAAGTTCCTTGAGATTTGAGCCACTATTGTACTGCTCTAACTTAAAAGTACTGTTTTATTCTGTATCAATAAATTGTGTGGTAACTCAGAAGCACAACTATGGTTGTAGGCAGTTTGTAGACCATTACTGATTTTGTATTTGACACACAGGATATGGAAGGCCAGGTTTTTAGAGCAGAGCTTATTATTGCAGCATGTGGAGACAGCTGGTGCTCTGCTCAGAGGACTGCTGGTTTCTGCACCTTTTATTAGCACAGAATACATACTGTAGCCAGAAACACCTCTGCCTGGACTAACTTCATTTATTTTTCTGGCCTCTTCCTCCTTGAAGTGTATGAACATCCTGGGGAATGTGCACACATGGCAGCAAGGACAGCTGTACGTGTGAGGAACACTTGGTTGTTAGTCCTGCGCTCTGTTCCCAGTAGTGCTGCTGGCGGTGGAGCTGTGCAGCGCCAGAGTCTCACTAATCCTCGGAAGGGTTCTCCTCTGCCTGAGACGGGGATCAGCCGCCTGAGGCAGCACGAGGCTCAGAGCCTGCCTGGGACAGGGCCTCTGGGGACACGGAGAGCACAGCCGCTCTGAAACAGCCTCCAGACCAAACAAGAAGGAAGGCGCACAAGCGATTCTGCAGAGAATCCTATTGCAGTAGAGCCAGGACCTTGGAAACACAAGGTGTGGGAATTGTTGGATCTTAGTACAAGATGACATGAACCCTTTCCCACTTGGAAAAGCAGCTTCCTCTGTCATAATCATCTGCAAGAAAATAATTCAAATATTTCTTCATGCATTGTTAGGAAGTTAGAGCATTTAATATTAAAACAGTGAAATGAGAAGTAATCATTTTCCACTATATTTCTCTGCAAAAATGAGGAAAAGGCAAAGGATTTCAGCAGTATTTTAGTGAGCCTACAGATTGCAGAGTTCATGAACAGATGAACAAATACTGCTTTTCCACAGTGGAATACAATGTTTTTGGAATTACAATAGCATATGAATTTAATATCTCTAAGAATAACACCTTTTCATTACTGGGTGGATACAGAGAACTGGAATTTTTCAGAAAGGGCTGAGAATGTGACACAGTATAAAAAGAACAGGCTCACAAAGAGGTTTGTAGAGCTACAGGCAGTTTCCTCTGGAGACTCCTCAGAGCTTGCTCCTGACAATAGTAAATATGATATGATTAAATAGATGCCAATTTGAACCCTGTTGAGGCTAATAAAGGTAAATAATTATTGTGATTTGGGTTTTCCAGGCTTATCTGCAGCAGGCAACCCCCAGCCTCATGTGCCAAACATCTGTTTGAAAAGCCAGGTGCTCTGAGACCTCCCAGTGCTCATTGCTGGGGATGAGCCGAGCATGTAAGGAAAAGCTTCCTAAGGAAGCTCTCACTGAGGCATTCACACAGCAAAGACTGGAAGGTTCTGGGTTTCATTCAGCTTTCCAGGGGACAAAATCAGAATGGATAATTATAGTCAGGCAAAATATTTGTGGGTCCAGATGAGAATAGTTTACACCTTTCAACTAATTTTTTCTCACTCTTCTGCAATCTCTCATATCTGCATTGGCTGAAAGAAATCTTTTCAGTCACTGCTTCCTAGATTTGGTAAGAAATCTGGTTCTGGAGGTGTTTGAGCAAGGAGTTGCCAAATCATCTAAGAAAAAGAAAATGTGACATTTATACTTGCGTTATGGATTTTTTCACATTTCTGATGTTCAAATTGCTGTTCCCATTATAGTTCCACTCTCCAAACTAGTATCAGGAAATAACATTGTCCAAAAAGTCACATGGAGTTAAAATTGCATCTCCTCAGTGTCTCAAGGAAAGCTGATGAACCAGTCTTTTGGCCATGTGTTTTGGTTCTGTTACAAGCCACGTACTCGCAGGCATCTACTCTTGATATACTTCTGTGGGTTAGGCATTAAATTCTACTTGTACCTCTGTGTTGTGGGTTTGAGCCTTTTACTTAGAAGCTTTTTTGAGATCACCTGTATTTTGAAGGGATTCCATCTGAAAGATTTCTTCTAGCAGCATTTATACTGTAAGCCAGTGTTTATTCTGTGGTGCTCTAAAATGCATTGGCATATACAGATTTCTCAAATTTGTCTTTCTTATTAGTGTTGAAAATGAAGTGGAGCAGACTCAGAATCATTAGATTTAGGGAGTCTTCAATATTCAGACCCCTGAAAAAACAGCTGAATTCTTCAGCAGATTATTGTAATAATAAATACAGTTTTATGGAACATCTGTGCCCAAAGGCCTCTTCAAAAGCACATTTAAAATGTTAGCATATTGCAATCTCTTCTACTTCTCGTCACATTGCTTTGAATTGGGAAAGAACTGCCCACAAAATACTCCTGCAAAAATGTCACAACAGTCAGAGTTCATTGGAAAAAAATAATAAGGTAAGATACTAATGGATTAAATATATATGATTACAGAAGATTCTTGGTTTCCATATAAACAACACACTATCAATGTCAATTGCCCGAAAAATATTACTAATGTAGGCTTAAGGTTGTGATGTAATGCTCTTGCCCTGCTGAGAGCAGGACATCTGGCTGGAGAGCAAGTAGGACAAGAGAACTGATATTTCCCTTCTATTTGGCATTTCTGAGACTCCATCTGGAACCCTGCAGCTGGTTTGGGGTGCCTGAGGACAGCGAGAGTCCAGTGGGGAGCAGGACAGGATAGTCAGGGGCTGGAACATACAACGCACGAGGAGCTCAGTTTGTTTAACCTGGAGAAGGCTGAGAAGGGGATGTAATCAGTGTTACACTGCCTAAAGAAAGGGCTACGGAACACATGGAGCCAGATCCCTCCAGAAGTGCACAGTGAAAAGACAAGGAGCTGTAAACACAAGATGCAGCAAGAGAAATTTTAGTTGGACATAAGGAAATAATTGTCACTGTGAGAGCAGGGAGCAGCCTGCCCAGAGAGGCTGTAGCATCTCTTGTTTGGAGGTTTTTAAAACACAGCTGGACAAATCCTTGAGAAACATGATCCAGCTTTGAAGTTGCACTTGCTTTGAACAAGAGTTTGGACTTGATTATGATCTTCAGGGGTCCCTTCTAACCCGATTTTTTCTTTTCTGTGCTTCAATTCAGCTAAGGTACAAAGTGACCCCCATAGCTGTATACCAAAAGGTATAAACCCAAAAGAGGCTCCAAACTCAGCCAGGAATTTGTTCCAGTGGTAAACACCCCCCCAAGCTGCCACAGCATTACTGTTGGAGATGCCTGTACCCTGAGGGATCTCATACATGCTTTTTTACATTAAGACAAGCTTACACAGTTTCTGTCGGGAAAAAATCGAGATAGAGTATGGTAGTGCCTCTACATTGCCAACATCTCTGATTGAGTGGGTGATGTTGGCTTTAATCAAAATATGATTTGTGGAGTCTTTGGGATAAAAAAGGTAATTAGGGCTTGATG
This sequence comes from Corvus hawaiiensis, assembly GCF_020740725.1. Lineage (NCBI taxonomy): Eukaryota > Metazoa > Chordata > Aves > Passeriformes > Corvidae > Corvus > Corvus hawaiiensis. Next base: position 2,052,109 of record NC_063225.1, read on the forward strand.
GACCTCATAGGTTGACTTAGAGATGCCAGCTCATCTTACCTTGTCATCCTACAGAAATAACCATGTGGGGCTCTCATTCTGATCTGGCAGCATTCGACACTGGCCTTGCAATAGGGTAAATAGCTGCAGTGGCAGGGGGTTGTGAGTTAGACTCCCAGCATTTTTTGGTGGACTGGAGTTATACAGAGCCATTAAATAAATTAGCTCAAGAGATTCTAATTCACTGAAACATCTTTTATGTTAGAATATAGCTAGGTGAAACTATTGCTTCAAATTTTTTAGTGTTCACTTAGCTACTTCATCCAGTAAATCCCTAATAAAGTAATCACAATGTGATGTGCACAAGGAGATAAAACACTGCCATCATAAACACAGCGAAGAACCAAGGTGTCTGAAACTATTACTCTAAAACTATTATTCTGTGGAAGGCAGGAGGGGAGTGGGGATTTGTGTTGTGGTTTTTTTAAAACGCAGCACGTGTGGCAGCCTTTTATGAAGCAATATTTTACCTTCCACTGCAGGACACAATGTTTTCAGACATCCAGATGAAAGCAAACAGGGCCTGAGGATCTGCTGCCTCGCTTACGAAATCAGTTATAGACATGTAGATAAGCTCTTTCTTGCAAAGGAAGGCATGCCTGCTGCCTCATTAAGTGTAGCTGGTATAAGCTCTGCATTCACTGACTAGTGCACAGCAGAATGCCAAATGGAGTCTAATCACAGTGGATTCCAATTTATAGAAGAGATGAGCCAGCGACTTGAGGCTGCCCTCATCAAAGAGTGCTGATATTGTTGTTAAATCATATTTACTCATCTCTGACATTGAATTATCATCTGAACAGTGTTTTTTTTCTCTGTTTTTTGTGAAGGGAATCAGATACAGTTTGAACTTCCTTACCAGCTTTAATTGTGCTTCATCGCTGAAAACTGAGCCCATGAGCCTCTGATCATAAACCAAAGCAGTTGCTCTGGGAGCTAGGAAAAGTTTCTGCTTTAGCTGCACGGTTAATGCACTGTGTTTAGCTAACACAAGGCACGTGTGTGTGTGTGCATACCATGTACCTACACTGAAGAGTATGAATGAAAGGGAAATGTCTATAAGCAAAATTATGGAAAGGACCAGAAATGTGACATCCATCTCTGACTTTATTTTTGTCCTGGTGTGGTATTAGCAGTCACCCAAATTTGTCAGCTCATAGATGGTCCCTGTAGCCACAGATATTGAGAGCACAGAATCCCTCCTGATGGGTCGTGACTGGCTGTCAGTTTTCCTGTAGGAAAACTTGATTAATCTCTTTTTACATGGCACATTATGTTTGCATTAGCATGAGCTGTTAGGCAGGCTGTGTTGTTACTGCCCTCTTGAGCTATTACTCAATGATATATTTAGTGCATCTTACATGCAAACTTTTACGACTTGAGCTTTACCTTTCGTTGAAAAGGTCATGAGTTCATTTCCCAGTGAGAATGACTTTTCAACCCACTTACCTGAAATACAGTGTTGCCATTTTTAGCTGCACTGCAATGCTCATTCCACCCGAGAGAAAATCATCTTGGAAAAGCACTTAGAAATAAAACAAGGAGCTGACCTTACCATATTCAGCTTTGTAGGGGCTTACCTGGTATCTGTGCAAATGGTCCCTATAGCCACAGCTATTGAGAGCACCGAATACCTCCTAATGGGTCACAACAGGCTGTCAGGTTTCCAGTAGGATGCTAATTGATTATCCAGCTTTCAGACTCACAATATGTTCATCCAAAGCCCAGCATTCTACCTTTTTGCGTCGAACACTTTTCAGTCACACCACGCTGGGTTTTATGGTTTCAGAGCCAGAAAACAGACCAAGGTGCATTTCAGGATTTTTAAAAAGTATATATTATTTGAACCTAAATTACGTGTTTTTGCAGTCAGCTGCTGTGAAACTAATTATAAGGAGTCTGTATGCATTCAGTTCTGCTTCTTTAAACATGCAAATAGCTCTCTTGTCATTATTATGGTTCAGTGAATAGGAACAGGGGCAAGGAGGGAGTTTAGCTATTGATTTTTGCGGGGCAGGAACTTCTCTGCAGAGCTCGCACTTTTCTGACTTGGGTGGAAATTGTGTAAGACCATGATAGTAATTATTCTCATCTCTGCTATTTCAGCACTATTCTAACCTGGGCTTCAGGTTCCCTAACTGCAAAATGGGGGTGGTGATCTATGCATTGTGCTGAAGAGGGTTTAGGTCCAATGGGTGATTTTTGCATACTTGCCAGTGGCTACTACTCAGGTGAACAAGGTGAGCAGGATCTTATCTACTCAGTGTGAAATGGCAGATTGTTGTATTCTCTGACTTGCTAATTCTTAGTAGTGTGGTGCTAATGCTATCCCTCACCATATACCGTCAAAAGAGGCTGCAAATTAAATACAGTCATCACAGTAGCCACAATTAACTGAAATCAATTTGCATGTTTTTCTGAGAATTTCTTCTGGGGATTTTTATTTTCCGCAGCACCCAGCTTTATCATTAATTCCATAAACCTGGCATGGACCAGAGTGCACACAGAGTTATTACTGGTCTCTAAATAGGGGAGCAGCGAATGGGAACTAAAACCTATCCCTGGCTGAGATCCTGCACTGTGGGTCTGCTCCCTCAGCTGACCCCTTGCATTTTTCAAGTGTTGGGTTTTCCAGTGTGAATTTGCTCAAACCAGAATGAGAATTACTGGCCCATTATTGGAAGTGAATTGAGAACCTTCAGTCATGCTAGAGAGAGAAATGGCATTGCAGAATGTCCTTGTTTGTCTGCCTGGAGAAAGTATTTCATTAAAAAGACATCTATTTTAAAGTATGTCTTGTAAACTATGTATTTGTAGTATTTGTAGTGTTGACTGTCACATTTCTTGTAGTACAAAAGGATGTGCTCGTTTCACCGTCGGGGGCGAAGAGCCTTCCCTGCCCTTTGTGCAGGAGGTGGAGAGCAGTGCAGCCCTCCCGGGTTCCTTGGGAGCAGGACTGGCTGCCGGAGCACAGGGGAGCTGTCGGGGTATCTGCCTGCAGGCCAAGGGCAGAGCAGGCCGTGCTGCAAGTGAGGGTTTGTGATGGCTGACTACCAAAGTGCACGAGCACAGGATGAGGGCTGATTCAGAACAGGGTGGAGATGTTACAGTACACACACCCTTAAGGACAGAGAGTTCTGAGGGACCTGGGCATCAGGCTAAAGGAAAGTGGAAGCCCTGTGATGAATATACAATGCAGAGCAATAGTTAAACCTGAATGATAAGGTCACGTGGCCATTCTTTGAATCCATATTACTCAATGCTCTCATCTTAGTCTTTTGCATCTGTTTATGTCAGCTCTGAGCTATTGCCTGAAGAAAGCCTGATGTGGCATGACACCTGTTCATGTCACCTAATAAGGCACTCTGAAAGGGACTCTGATTTTTTGGATGCGTTAAACTTGGCGATTATTAATTGCAAAGCTTTGCTGCTGTATTATTTTGCTGCTAGTTGCAGCTGTAACAAAAGCATCTGAGATTTTATGGCTAGTACAGTTCAGCTTTAAATTTATACATCCTATAAATGCCATAATATTGTTATTTTAATCTGTAAATCAGGTTAGTCGTGGACTACACATTAAAAATGGCTCCTGTGTCCAATATAACTCCTAGCAGCCCCAATCTTGGTGGATAAGTGTTGATTTTAAAAGGACTCTTATGCCCTGAGCTCATCATACTCCTTACTGCCACAGAGCAGCCATGTTATGGAAGATCAAGAGGGAAAAATATTTCTGTTAGTGAAACATTTATTCTTGGCAGGAATTGAAAGTTTGCTGGATTTTCAGTTCTATCATTCCCCGGAACCAAGACATCAGTCTTCTTTTTTAAAGCTGAAACAAGTGGGAGTGATGGGACCAGCCCAGGCAGTTCTGTGCTGTTTGATGAAACTCCTCGAGCTCCTCCACAAGGAACTGTGAGCCTGGGGGTATGCCACAAGCACTGCCCATGCTGGCCAGTTGTAGCCCTGCTCCACTCTGAAAGGTCAAAGCAGAGCTCTAAGCCCAGAGAAATAAGCTTTATTCTGAGGCTGGCACTGGTACCTCAGCATTGTGCGAACATCGGTGTGAAGCCTCAGGAGCAGAGCTGGCCTGAGTGCAGCCAGCCTGCAGCGTGGAGAGCGCTGGGCTGAACAGAGTGCCAGTCCACAGGAAAGTGGAGGAAACAGCCTTGGTAATGTCATGGGAACCTGGGTCAGTGAAGGGTCGAACATGGCAGAACAGGAGCCACACAACACAGGGACCTCCTGTGGCAGAGCTCATAGGCAGAGCGTGAAAATTCACCCTCCACTTGCAGGAGCAAGGCCCAGGTGAAGAGATCTGGATACCAAAAGCGGGGAAGGATCAAGGGAACAGAGGTTAGCTCAGATTTTACAAGCTGCCTGTAAGCCTTGGCTCCCACAGTGGGTGATCATGTCGGCTGTGTGCTGGGAGATAGGACCCAGCAAAGTGTGACACTGGAGACCTGAAAGAGAGGAGGCTGCAGGAGAGACAGGAAGGGGGCAGGTGCAGGGTGAGGGGGTGTGTGTGCTGCTGTTTGATTTGGCTTGCCTGTCCCTAGAGAGGACGACATCCAGGGGCTGCTGGTAACTTTTCCTCTTGGTTCCTTGCTTTGGCCCATCATTGGCTTGACACTGAGGTCAAGTTAAACAGCAATAGTCTGAGGCTTCTTGACTGACTTAGATATCATCTTATCTAAGAAAGGCAATGGGAAACGCATCACAGCAAGTGATACCTGCAGCGAGGGGTCAGCACTGCTGGAGCTGAGACGCAGCAAGTGTGTTTCTGTTTGCCATCAGATCCAGGTGAATATGTCAGCAGTTGTTAAGTGTCTTTTAGTTGTTTCCATGAATATTCTCCTGAATTAGTTTTGCATAGTATCTGTTCAGAAGAGAAGGTTGCTTATGCAAACAGGCTGGTTCATGGTGAGTTGGAGTGAACTAAAAGAAATATTTCTGCTTACAGGTATGAGCTGGTCATGTGCTTTCAAAACTTTCAGGGAGTCATGAATTTTGAAAAACTTTAGGCTCTCTTTTCATGTTATTGATGCTGCTCCTTTTCCAGTCTCATTACTAAACACCAATCCCACCTACCTGGTCAGGCAAGGAGCTTTACATTCCTGGGGATTTTTAAAGAAGAAGAAAAAAATTACTCTCTAGCTGATATTTTTTTGGATAAGAGTTATGGAAATGGAAATGTTCTCATTCCCCTGCAAGAGAGGATATTGAAGAACAAAAAGTATTGTGACTTTCCCTTGATTTCCCAAGTCGTACATGGCCTTAGTTACCAGGGAAAAGTTCCACTTAGTCTGACCGTTTCCTTCCCTAGAAGGACAAAGAAGGTGTTTTGCAGTTGCTGATGAATGTTGCTCTGGTCACAGCTGAATAGAGCATGACACCATTCATGGGAGTAGCGAAGCTAATCCTGTTATTCAGGACAAGGGCCCTTCATCACTTGGGCTGGAGGAAGATTCCCCAGACCTTGGTTTCTCTCCCACACATCCTCACGGAACTGGGGCAGCAGCAGCAGCCTGAGCCAGGTGCTGCTGCCTTTGCCCATAGGTGATTCAGTGAGAAGCAGTGGGCATGAGACCACCTTCCCTTCTGCAGATCTTATTAGTTATTTTCCACTCAGGCACTAAAGCAAAAAAAGTATTTCTTCTGATATAATTTCATTGGTTTTCCAATTCAGATACAATTTCAGCAGCATTGAATGCTGGACTAGCCTGTTAGTGGGAAGGAAACAAAACCCTTGTTCCTAATGTAGGACAGGTTTTGGATGTTTCAAACTAGAAAAGAACTTGAGTTACCTCTTTGTAACACATTGAAGAATAAAAATCTGTGCTTTCCCAGTAGCCTCCTTTTGCAAAGGTTCTGATCATACAGTGTGGTGGCAATAAAACAGATTGTGCCCTGCCTGTGCACCCAAATCTCAAATGCTTTATGATTGTTTTGCCTTCTGATGCCAGCATTCCTTAACACGGAAATTCTTCTCCATCCAGATTTCAGAGCAGGATGTAAGACATGATAGATATGCTATTAGCTCTATTTACACAGTAATTTCCCCTTGAACATCTGAGTAAGAAACATGCAGATCTGTCGTGTGGTAGTTAGTGAAAAATTTTGAATGGGCGCATGTGGTGCTTGGCCAGAGAAGAGAGCGAGAGAGAGCAGCAGTGCCAAACCCCAAATGTGTGCCTGCTGGCTCTCAGTGTGAGGAGCATGTAACCTGCACTGCTCTGCTCTGCAGGCATCACGGGCAAATCCTGCTCCCTTTGACTTAAGTACGATTAACAAGGGCAAGGTTTGCCCTCTGAACTGCAGAAACCCATCTGCAGTAGTCTTTTTAAAAGCCTTCTCCTATCTGTATTTGTGGATAATTTTGATACTTTAACACTGTAAATTTCTGTGCTCCATTACTCGAAGATGTGCCTGACCTTAGCCCTCTAATTGTGCAGTAATTAGCATCTAAATACCATGCAGAACTCCCTGCAAATCAACCAATTGGAATATTAATTCTTAATCTAAATATATCCTTTTAAAAAAAAGGAGTTGAAGAAGTGCAAACTCAGTCAGTAGAAAACTGTTTTCTCTGCATCTGGTATTTCTGTGCAATGAGGGCGTTTGTATTTCGAGTGTATCCATAGACACAGGAAAGTATCTCTGAAAGTGAGTGCATCTCATGCCTCCCTCCAGTGTCATGGGTTTAGGCCCAGAGCCCCAAATACTTTTACTCTGTATATACTGACTCCAAGCAAGAAAATCAAAATGTGCATCAAGTCAGATCTTAGATTCCATTATTATTGGCCATAACCACGTGGCACATCACAAGTCTTTCCGAAGTAGTAGAACACATGTCGTGACACCACATTTTGTGGCAGGTTATAGTCACAAGGACTGATCTCCCAAGATATATCCAGGTAATGAATAATTAAAACCAGGACCTCCTCATCTCACAGCTCATGGAAAGGTAGCCATGTCCTTCCCACCACCTACCCAAGAGCTAGAGAAGCTCTCACCTGGTGGGTGGCCTGGCTCTTCACGGGGTCTGGATTCAAAGAGGGTCTCTTCACGGGGTCTGCTATGTTCTAGTACTGAAAAGGCAAAATGTAACAAAATCATTTTGTAAGCAGAGAATTTAAATTTCTGCCTTTTAGTTTTTTATTTTTAAAAAGACAGACTTTTCAACTGTTCACACTAAAAGTATCAAAGATGTTCAAAAGGCATGGGCATGGGGAAGAAAAATTAACCACAAAGGTGAATCAGCCTCAGAACATAGTGCCTAAGGGAATTTTCCTCACTGAGTGCAAGGTTAATTCTAAAAATCTACACTTGGAAATAGAGAGAAAAACCCACAAATGTCAAACTGTACATAAGAATATTCTCTCCTACTCTGGGCTATTTTATCAAGAGGCAAGCCTAATATTCATTACTACTTATGTAACACACAAACACATACACACCCCCCCCACTCCAAAGCTGTGCAAATGCATTGATCTATATGTACATTACGATAATCAGCAAGGTTTGGGAACTTTGGTCACTTTAATAATGTGATTTTATTTAATATATGCAAGACTGAAAGCTTTATGTTGTCGGTAGCAAAACATGAAATACTGTATGAATTAGGAAAAATCCAATAACAAACAGCATGATGCTCCATGCATACATACCACAGTTGTGGTTATGAGCAAATACAAGACTGTACATGATTAACCACAATTTATTCTTACTATAAACTCAGCAGACAGATGTAGAAGACATACTATAATTGCATACACATTTCCTCCCAGAGCTTAAAACCAATAAAAATATGGTAATTTTGTATAACTTAAGACACATTCTTTACAGCTTTTAAATAAATAATAGGGTTTTAACATGCTTCCATTGTTTTGCTTTTGCAGTTTTTGAAATAGACTGTGTTTTGAATGCTGGTATGTGAGGAATTAGAAACAATATTACCTACAGGGAGACTGATATTGCTGTAGAGAAAGATTTTCTCAGTTAAACTTAGCAACATATATAGGGGTTTTATTCTACGTAGTCCCAGCTATTTTAACGCATTCTGATTTCTCTAGTGTTCAGAGTTTTGACTGAGATGGGTTTTTGCATCACATTTTGCCGTCTCTGGGAAGGATATTTTCAATTGCACAAAGTGTCTTTGAATAAAGACAAAACAAATACCCAAGCCAAAATCAGCCTCCAGATCTTAGGAAGTGGATACAAATTTTGATAATAATTAAAACTATGGAAACATCAATTGTCTCAGTGTTATTTTAAACTAAACATTTCTATACGGACTCCAGAAGTATAATACAAGTATATCTAAATATACTGTTAATTGCATCAAAATAGTGCATCCATCTGTGAGTTTTGTTCTGAGCTTGCTGAGCGAGTTGAAAATACAGAATGTGATCTGCAAACCAAGCAAGTTACTAAGTAGCTGTGGAAAACTTATCTAAAGATGAAGTTGGTTTGCTGAAGTTTCCCGCTGCAGTTCCGGCTGTAGCCTAATGAAACTATTTCAGGACAGTCTCAACAAATTCAGTGTTTACAAGACAAGTGATTATATGAACTTGACCCTCTTGTCTCTCCTTTCCCGCTTCCAATTTCCTTGAAGATTTCTTTCCGCTGGGTAAGGTAAGCACCTCTTGAATATTCATTGCGTTGGGCCAGTGCAGATGAGAAACTTTCATCGGCCATCCATGTCTTTCTGCTGTGCCAAAAAGGATCTCTTCACAGGGCGTTAGTGGGAGCCTTCTGGAGTCCACAAAGTTACTTTATTTGTTTGTGTTTGTGAACTGGGGAATCCAAACAAATCGAATGGAATGTCGTTGCTGAATACTCCGATCTTTAGCTGGAGAAAGCCAGTTTTTGTCTTTAGTTTTCCAGTCTGATTAATCCTTTTATAAAACTGAAAGCTGCTAACCTCTGTAGCTGGATCACATGGCAGCGCTCTTTTGTCTGCCCCCCTAATGCTGCCGTGCACCTTCAGGAGAGCCAGTTCTTCAGGGAGGGTTAAAGCAGGTTGCCTCCACAGATCACTGTAATGGTATATTTTAATTATGGTTTGCCGTGCACTTCAGACACTCCAGCAGGACTGCCTAATTAACAAGGTTGTTCAGCTTTCACATAGTATCAATCAACTAGTTGCTGAAAATGTCTTGATCTCATTTTCTGAGATTAAAGTATAAACGAAGGACACTTTGCTCCATTGTTACTAAACTAAGGCGCTACCATCTGGTTTGCAAATGTAATACTAAAATCTCTGGAAATGTCTGAGGCCCCAACTCAACAAAGCAGTAAGCACATGCTTACCTTTGAATACGCAAGTAGAGCCATTTATTTCAATTGAATCACATGCTTAAGGTTGAATGTATGCTTAAGCATTTTCTTTTAATCAGGATTTCATAGAAATTCATTTTGAAATACTAAACTTTTCAAATTAGACAGCAGTGAATTAACCTATTTGTATTATTCGGGAAATCACAGCCTAAATAAATTAAATATCCCCAATAACTTGTATCATGTAAGGCTCAGTTACAGTGCCTATAAGATCATGTGAGTTTAATTCAAAAATCCTCCACAGTGTTTTTGTAGTTTGAGTCAAACTGTTAAAAAGGTAATTGCAAGTTACACACAAAAAATGTGAGGGAAAGAAAATGGTCAGGATTAGAAATAATTTTTATCCAGAATATATCATACCCAAACATTTAATATCTATTTGGAACCATAAAATGCTGCTGAGGATTGTTATTAAACTAGCAGTTGAGTGATGGTTTAAGTAGATTCAAACTAGGTTTGAGCTGAACTGTAAACCTTGCCTCTCCCTTTTCCCCTCCCAATTTGCTACATTATTTGGAAAATTCTGACTTGTCAAGTAGGCAGAGATGATTTCCCCCAAAATCTGGGAACAGTGTGTGCATTTGCCGCTAGCCCCGAGAGGCAGCACCCTGGATCCAGGGCTGTGTGATAATGCAGGCAATCAGTTTGGTTCAGTTGTGGTGCTGTAATGTGCCCCTGCCCTTTCCCTGGCACAGGTCCCCTCCTCAGTGCTCCTTGCTGGGCACATGGAGCCCTTCCTGTGATCCCTGAGTGCTGCTCCGGGCCAGCAAAGAAGGAGCAGAGGCAGCAGCAGGAGCAGCAGCCTCCTGCAAAGACCACCCTCCCTTCCCCCTGCAAAGCATCACATGGAGAGCACATGCAGTGGAGACAGATGGTGCTCGCTCTCCCTGCAGTGCCATCACTTGGCACTTGCAGAGGAGAGTGTGATGGAAAACTGGATTTCAGTGCTAGGAACTCCAGTTTACCCCTCTGCAAAGAGCTGGAGCAAGACCTCTGCCCCACGAATGAGCCACTTCAGTTCTGGTGTGGTGGCCTATGTGTGAGCCTAAGTGGTGCTCAGGGACAGATTTTACTCATAAAATCATAAATGGATTTCATTAAACCTGCGTGGTCTTTAATATATCAGACATAGTTGAGCCTCAGGAGTTAAAAAAAAAAAGGAAAATAAGAGAAAAGGATATATTAGTTCATTCCCTTCAGTCCCCTCTCCCCCAAACATGAATCATAGATGTTTCTATGCACTGAAAAATAAACAAGATTTGAATAAGAGCTGCATAAAAAGAAGGTAAAGTGGCCTTCCTGGGAAACAGAAGTTGTTAATAAGTGTATGTAGATGTGTTTTGAAATCAGTGATAACATTTTTAAACCTAATTAAAGAAATATATAATCCTTCCTGAAGGAAAGTGAAAACAAGAGTCCAAAGCCAGAGAAGGCTGGGTATTCAGTGAAGCAGAATAGAATACTGTCTTTAATAGTTTCACTGGCTTTGAAAATAAGTGTTTCAGCATCCTCTTACCTTCAGACACACTTTTTTCCTTAAGTTACATTCATTGTTGATATCTTCAAACCTAAATCAAAGGTCAAATGCATACAATTTCCTTATTCTTAGTTCTTGCTCTTTGAACAAGATTTTACAGGTACAGCATGTGTTTCCATATTACATTGGACTTAAAAAAAAATTAAAGAATTATTCCTACATTTAATGCATGGTTTTAAAAGAAGAACTTTTTGTAGTAAACACTGATACTTTATTAATGTTGTGCACATGAATATTGGAGCAAGTACTGGCAGATGTAATGTGCTGTATAGTTAGTAACTATTTAGGTTAAAAAAAAACCCCTTCTGTGTTTCTGTAGTGTGGTTATCTTGAAAACCCACGTAGCAGTAAAGCTTTGTGGATTAATGCCTTTGAATCAGCAAAACTGCTTCAGATTAACAATTCTTTTAGCTGGTGCCATTTTTTTTTTTTTTATTCTACATAATAACAAACATGATTAGCACAGAAGTACCATGCTCTCCATAACCTGTTTGTAATTGGGAGAATCTGCAGTGTGTGTCCTACAGTCCATCTCACGCTGAAGATTGAAGTGTAATTACAGTGCAGGCAATCTCATCTCTGGTAATTACAGCTGTCACCATTGATCCAGTTAACCAGGATAACTAACTGCTGAGCCAGAGTTGACAAAGCTTTCTGGCTAAACCCAGATTGCTGTTTAAGAGGGGGTTTTGTGTTTTTTGAGAATTTTTGATTATCGAAACACTGGTGCTTGAAAAAGTAGATAAAAAAATATTGTGGATTATGGATCAGAAAGCAGAAAGCACAATCCAATTTCACTTCGTTCTCAGGACCGAAACTTGTAGAATCATCTTGCAGGGCAAACAACGAAAATGCAAGGCAACCCCTTACATAAATGAGCTGGATGTAGAAAGGGGCAGGACTGCTTGCTGATGCACAGCTCAGGGATGTGCCTGGTCCCCGCAAGGGCAGGGCAGGGCAGAGGAGGAGGCATTGCCTGCCGGAAGACACATCTGCAGTGTGGGGAGATGGGGTGCAGGGAGCCCCAAGCCTGTCAGACCTGCAGCCTGGGGTCCCTTGCAGCCAAGGTCTTTCCCAGTGCAGTTGCAGTGCAGATATTACCTCTCTCTTTTCTCTCTCTGCACACTTGATTTCTTAAAGTTGGTTTTAAGTACTCATCAGTACACAGTCTGAATTGTTTAAAGGGGAAGATAAACCTCAGTCTGTAAGACAGAGTCCTAAAGTGTAAGTTTTAAGCTTGGTGGAAAATAAAACCCAGAGGGCTTCTCAGATCTGACCAGGAAAGGAAATACTCAGATGCCTCTTCAAAAGGAAATTAATATTTTTCAGAAGTTTAGTAACAAGAGTACAACTTCCTCCACTCTGCTGCAGCAGAATGGTTTCCTTTCTGTGCTATAACTCAAAGGCAGCTGAAAACTTCCCTACAGGCAGCTGCTACTAGAGATTCCACTGTACTGCAAACTGTTGCCTTGCCACCTTGTTGGCTGTTCCACTCCAGATGGAGGAGGGTGAGTTTTGTGTAACTGGGTCACAGTTCTGTCACAGGGGTCCGTAGTGAGTTCCCTGGGACCACTTGAGGAATAAAGCACTTTTCTGTGGGTTTAGACTAGATTCTTCGTAACAGAGAAGAATTTTGCATTCTTCATGTCAGGCACTTTTCCAATCCCAACTTGGACTGTTAGAATATGATGTACTTAGGGTGCCTGACTTTGTGTAAAAATAAATCATGAAGATGTAAGCAAGCAAAGAGATTTGATACTTGTTTCTTTCAGAAGACTCCAAAGTATCACTGTGGTAGGCTAAAGGCTGCAGTGTTGTGTTTCTGTGTCTCTGACTTTTTAGGAAAAAATACAGGCTTTTGAGGAGGTTTTCTCTTTTCAGAATTTTTCCTAGTTTCCAAAACTACCCCTTGAGAGGTTTTGAACAAAACAACAATTTAATCTTTTCCTGACACAGTTTTATCTAGATCTTACTAAACCTAGCACTACTCTATAATGTGCAAAATGGGCATTACCAGTGTTAGCAATGAGAGTGACATCTGTAAACTCTGAAGCCAGAAAGTTCCAAAATAGTTCACCATCAAGCTTAACACATACCAGGAAACTTCTTTCCAAAATGTCACCAGAAGAAACCAGAAGAAAGTGGTGGATCCAAAATTTGTCTTCACTGCATCCCTGCCCGTAGTGATAGCAGGACAAAAAATACTGGAGGTAGATGGTTGCCTTAGAGAATGCCTCAGAAAATTTTTTTTGGAACACATTGGCCATGGAGAAATTTACCTCTCCATGAACAAAGATACCAATTTATTCAGTATGCTATAAGACAGAACGAATCCACCCTACCAAAATCCCCAGCATCTTTCACTCCTCACTAAAGCAATATATGGGCACCTTATGTGCAGTACTTTGCCTTTACTTGTATTTATAGCCCCATTGAAGAAAAAAGTCTATTGGATGTACTCACCATGGGACCATATATACTCCAGCATCTGAGCAGGATATAAAATTATCCACCAGATGCAGTGACTGGCTGTGCACTATGCAGTCATCTCTGTGTAATGTCGAAAAAAAATAAAATATAAAAAAAAGAATTGTGAAGGCATGTCCCATCAATAATACAAGGTATTGTAAAAGGGCTGTAAATTGAGAGGACAGCTTGTTGGTTTGGGCTTTGGTTTTGTTTTGTTTCTTCACTGAATGTGTTTGTCCAAGAAAAACCTTGCCGTGAATCAGTGCTGTGGTGGTAGCTGTTTTGTAAGAAATACTTCCTAGCTTTTCAGTGAGCAGCACAATGAGCAGCCAGGTTTAATAAAGAGGTGTTTTAACATCCATTCAAGTCTTTTTGGTGTTCTGCATTTGCATATAGAAGACTTGTAATAAGAAGGACACCTTAGAGGTGTGTTTGCTGTCAACTGTGCAGCCTTTCCTTGCCCTGTTCGGCCCTTTGCCGTATTGAGGCAGCATCATCCAGAGGCTCTTGAAGCCTTTGGGGAGCACTGATTAATTTTGCCAGAGGAGAAGGATGGCAGCTGCTAAGAGCTAGTTCTGCTTCCATGGATGTCAACAGTAGAACTCCCATTGACTTCTGCAGAAATGGAGGCGTGCTTGTTAGAAAGATCCTCTTCCAAAGAGAAAAAAACAGATGCATGAACTTGCTCCCTTTGTCAAACATCTGTACACAGCACAGTGATAGATTGGGTCAAAAAACCACGTGTGAAGGATGTGACACCCCAGAGCCTGGGAGCCCTGAGCCTGTGCTGGTGTCGTACTTCAACCACCACCTCTTGGAGATCCTTAGCGCAAGACAATTCCAACAGGCTTTATTTCCTCTGCTTTAGATTCTCTTTCTTTTAACTGGGCTAACCCTGTTAAGGGATACATTTGTCTCATGCTTCAGTGTTTACAAATGCACCTGCATCTTGGCCCTTTTCAGGCATATTCACTGTTCTACATAATGTTAGTGGAGCACAGCTCCCACATTACACTGCCTCTGCAATACCATGCTCCACTGTGCATGTTTTCTGGCTGTACAGCTTAGTATGCATGTTTTATTAATATTCAGAATGAGATCTGTAAACATCTTAACAAATTCTGGAGGGGAGGGGGGGAAATGTGGTCCAGTATCTCTTTGTTTAGGTTTTCCTTAGAGAAAAATTCTATGACTTTCCTTTCTCCCAAAATGTAGATCCATATCCTCTGTAAAAAAAATTCTGTCTTTCCCTGTTCTGCACAGCTCATTAGCACTTCCCTCCATACACTTATTTCTGGTGCCATTTATTTCTTCTGATACCATATTATGCAAATGTAATACACAGCCTTGGCGTATAAATAAGAAGCCTTCCTTAGCACTTATTTCTTTTTCTTGGTGTATAAATAAGAAGCCTTCCTGAGCACTTTATTTTATTTTTTTCACCCTACAAGGTGCATTTCACAAGCACAGTTGCTCTAAAACAATTGCACAGATTGGATAACAGATTAAAAATATGTGTGAGAAGAAAATCCCCAAACAGTTAATTGTAAAGGTCACAGACTAAAGTAGTTTAACTTCATAAAACGGGATCCTGGGTCCTGAAGTCTGGCCAGGAGAACCTTGGAATGTCTTATGTGAGGAGAGGTGAAAATCTCTGCATGTCTAATGGCATATTTATGACTAGACAAGCTCTAAGGAAGTCTGGTTGTTTTTTTGTAATCCTAAACACATCTGTTTTGTTAATTGGAAAGAGCTTTTAATGAAACTGAATGGTGGGTGCTTTTTAAGTAACCCAATTCAGTAACAACATCCTTGCTTGAAAGCTAAAGCAACAACTGCTGCTTTTCCCATAGTGTACATATTTGGAAACAATTGTTCAGTTTTATACATTTACCAGGATATGTCAGAATTAGAGCTGGATTTTTCTCCTTGTGTCTAGCCTGGAAATAATATATTTAAATGTCAGTCTCAGCTGACGCAAAACATTTTGCGTGACCTGAGAGAAATAACTTTATTTTCTAAGAGAGTTGTTTATGGTTTTTTCATCCCAAAAACCAAATGAGTCTGTCAGTTTCAAAATGCAATGTCATTTTGGAACAAAAAGTCAAAATATTTCACCTAGAAAATGTCAATGAATAACATTTATACTCCTCTGAATTTACTCTTTTGGCCAGACTCTTTTACAACATGATCTGACTTTCTGAATAGTTTCATTCCCTCTGAGACTGCCTATCTGTAAATCTTATGTACCCTGAAAATATTTTCAGCCCCCTCTACTTAACATGCAGGTACTGCTAAGATTTGTATTAGCTTCAGTGTCACTCTGCAAAGGCACATCTTTAGGCAGTAGGATCTGCCCCAGGCTGCCCCCAGGGCTATGATCAAGGGCAATCCCTGGAACAGTTTGTCTGCAGCCAGGCAGGATCAGGCCAAGGTACGATCTCCTGCTCTCAGAATGCCTGTGCCAGCTTGCTCTGCAACTCAGAGCCTGTTATCTCCACACAAAGTTTTGCTTTCCCTCATATCTGCACATATCTAGGGCCTTATCCTGGAAATTCCTGCTCGTGCCAGTAAATGTCATTGCCAGGAGATTCCTTTGAAGGCAAGGCAACTGTTCCCAGTATGACCAGGAGTAGGTGTGGACAGGAGCAGGCCTACAACCCATCCACAAACACCTGTGCACTGTGTTTGTGTATGTTCCTCTTCTACAGTGCTAAGGAAGTTGTGCTGGTAAAGCCTATTTTCCTTGAAGATTGTCAGTCTTAATAAGAACTAAGAAACTAGAACAAAGCCATCATGAATTCTAATGTATTTGAACATATGGCCCTAGGACCTGTTATTACCATATCAGTCAGATAAAGGAGTGGGAGAGTGGTTGCAACAGCACAGAAGGAAAAATGTTAACACAGCTAAAGGACTCTTTTAATTTTAAAGAAATACTCAGTCTGTGAATTTAGTTTCCAACTTTTAAAAGTCTTGTGGATAGTATCAGTTTCTTTCAATTATCCAAATACTATTTTTTCATTATTGTTGAAGTATTCCTTTTCTGTTTAAAATTGACCTTTTTCTGTAAACCTGCCTTTAGAGTGAAGGGTGTTTGAAATACCACATTTGCTCATTGTTCATGGTAGGCTAGGGAGGTAAGTAAAATAATCTCAAGCACAAAGTGAATTCAGGTCAGAGTCCATTTCCAAGGCACATCTAAAAAGCTAATCAGTTCATTTAGTCTCTGTCCTCCAGCTCTGAAATGTATATCAGCAGCAAATGTACAGTTCCCAGGTCTCTAAACAGCAATCAGCTGATTCTGCCAGTTGCATATGTGTGTGTGAGAGAGAGGGAAGGGTACGAAACTATTTAATTATATGTATCTGGAGCAGGAACTGGACCTGGGGTTGCCACGAGCTTAATGAGAGGTTTAATCAAGCTTAGCTGTAACTCAAGATCCTCTAGAATTCCCAGCCATCTCAGACATGGATAGTGTGACTTTTTCCTGTTAATTCTTGTGGGCATAACAGTATTTGCAGAAATTTTTGAGGAAGCGAAGAAGGCTTTCTAAGTGCATTTAATAGATTTATACAACTTGCTGTAGGCATGGATGGCTGGCAGCAGGTCAGGGAGCCAGGATAAGAGGTCTGGTTGAGTTTCCTGAATGCAGATGGTGCAGAGCCAGGATGGATGGTAGTGTCTTGTAATAAACTACTACCACCACATCCCAAAGCATTGCACCATCTGGATTGTGATCATTTGAAAATTTCTTGGTTTATACGTCATTAAAACATTTCTAAAGCTTTACTTGAGTTTTATACCAATCTTTCTGCTAAGTGTACAGCTGAGCAAATACAGAAACATTTGAGTAATTGCTTTAATACTTGCATTAGCCTGCATCAGCTTTCTTTAAAAGGATTTTTCTTTGAAAAAGTTCCAGTTTCTTCTGTCTTTCTTTCCACAGATATCCGCATAAATCAGTTTGCTCAAGATAGAGCAAATTATCTAAGATAGATTTATCCTGTATAGGGAACTATCACAAAGTCTGTATCATTTAAGTCTTTGAAATAGAGCTGAAGTGACATCTAAATGCAGCTCAAGAGAGGCACAGGCTTTGAGATGACCTCATTGGGGTCTTTGACATCGTCCCAAGGGGAAGCAGAAGCGCAGGGATCGATCTCTTCGCTCTGGTGACCAGTGACAGGACTCGAGGAAACAACATGAAGCTGAGTCAGGAGAGGTTTAGGTTAGATCAGGAAAAGGTTTGAGGGTGGTTGAGCACTGGAACAGGCTCCCTGGGGAAGTGGGCACAGCACCAAGCCTGAGAGAGTTTAAAAAGCATTTGGACAATGCTCTCAGGCACATGGTGTGACTCTTGGGGCTGTCCTGCAAAGGGGCAGGAGTTGGATTCATTGATCCTGATGGGTCCCTTCCAACCCAGTATATCCTGTGGTTCTACACCCAGCTGTATTTTATCCACCTTGTTGTTTAAATAGAATTCAGGTGGAGCAGAGCAAAAAGTAGATTATTCCCTGATTCACTGGTAAAATTGAGACACTTGGGGTAATCATTTTGACCAGTGACAGTCTCTTTACATAAAGGATACAGTAGCAATCCAGGAATATTTAAGGGGTCTATGCCTGTTTGGCAAGGATGCATTTAGGGTATTAATATTAATAAAATCTAGTGATAAGAAAATTACTGTATTGTACAACCAAGAGCAGACAGCAAGCTGTGTGGTTTTGTTTTTCTATTATGAAGTTTTTAGGTATTCATGTTGTAGCTTCTGCTGAAGGAGAGGGTGAGAAAGGAGCCTTCCAAGAGCTGAAGTAGTTCTTGCATTAGATCTTTTCTCCAACAGCTCCAGCATGAAGGAGAGTTGATGGTGGATTCTGCATCGGGGTTTGCCACGCTTGCTGGGGACTGGCATCGCCCTGCCTTGTGCAGTGTAGCCACATCTGTCATCAGGAAACATAACTTTTGTACTGAAATGTGCTCACTCAGTCTGAGCTTTTGTCAATAGGATTTTCAGCCCTAGCTTTTGCCAGTGGGATTTAGGTTTACGCAGTAAGGAATATGATTTTAGCTTGGAAAGGAAAAATAAGAGGGGGTTTTCTGCTATACTCAGGGTTACACTGAATATCTAAGCACTTTCTTCTGTTAGGGTTTAGTCAAATAGGATTCACAACAGGCTAAACCTCACTCTAGGAAAGACCTTAAGGCTACAAGCCTGATTTCTTGCTTCTGACTCAATTTTGCAGTTAAATCTTAGTGCAATGGCCATTGGTTTTGTTGGGCTTTTTTTTTCCTGTGACATCTAGTTTGCTGATGTATGTTTGTGTCCTCATGATGTTTTAAGGAAAAAACTTCTCACTACCCACAAAAAAAGGCAGGCAGAAACTATTGTGTAATGCTGAATATGAGCAAGCTTAATACTAACTGACACCTAGTCAAAAGAAAGGGATGAAAGCCTGCACGAAAATTTGTCAACACCTCTTGAGACTGGAATATCCCAAAGACTTGCTAAAAACTCACCACATACAAGTATAAAATTACTTGCCAAAAGATTCTGAATGAAGCAAAACAAACTGTAAAATATTCACTGACAGATCACAGAATTCACTGACAGAAACAGAATGAGAGGCTAAATTTGTGCACTATAAATTCACTATAATTTGTTTACTCAGCTTCAGCCAGTTTATAGGTTGTGCTGGAAATCTGCCAGGTCCTGGTACAGCTGAGGCTCAGTAATTCAAGAAGAAACCTTGTTACCACTTACGATAAGAGGTTCTCAGTGCTCCTCATGATGGAAAGTCAAATGAAATGAAAGTAGATCTTGATGTGCTCCACGCTGAATTTCAATGCTACTTGTGGGCAATGAGGTCAAAGCGTCGTCACGGGCTGCGTGCCGCCAGCAGGGCTGGGCTGAGGGCTGGTGCCCTGTGTCAAACACCAGTGGCCAGGAAAGAACAGTGATGCCCACACAGGAAACACCAAGGCAAGAGCCTGGTAACAAGGAATGGCCTGGGATGTTTCCAAGGGGATTATTACAGGGCCTCGTGGCCCGAGAAAACTATGACCACAAACTGCTGAGAAATTTCTCTTTATGCCCTTGAATCATGCCCGGCTTCTGCACGTGCTGGAGAACAGATTGCTGGTAACACAGCAGAGGGCAGCAATGGAAAATGACCCTTGGAGACTCCGTGCTCTGTGTATTTTGCAAACAATAAACAGGCACAGGGTAAATAAAACATAAAAAGACCAGAGCAGAACCAACCCTAAATAGATCCTCTAGGAGTAATCCTCCAAAAGCAGAACATTCAGGCAATGATATAACTTAGAAAATGTCAGTGTAAATATTCTTTTCTCCTTATCCTCAGCCTTAAGCAAATCGTCTGCTAAAAGAGTAGGGGCCACAAATCAAATTGCCTCTGGGGCACTTGGAAGCTCAGTGGTTCAGTATCATGGTATTGCATGAAAAGTACTGTGTGGAAAAGACTGTTCACTTTCCATTGTCTATGGAAGAGACATGAAGAGGGCATATTCATAGCAATGAGAAACAGAAATTCAGTGTTTAACATCTGTGCACAGTAATAATTGAAAAGGGTGTTAACACAGATGACCAGCTGATGCAGCCTCTGGTGGATTTAGTGGCCACTTGCTGAGAAGCAACCTCAGCACTGTTGCCATGCCCTTAAAAATCCAGTATTTTCAATGAGACAATGTCCCTTGGCTATTGAAAATAAATTAAGTATTCTATCAATCTGATACATTTTAATCTGATAAAATTTAAAAAACACTTCTGTGACTAAATCCCAGGTTTTTAGGGTTAAACAATTTTCTGTGAGTCAGCTAAGAGTAATCTGCTACAATCAGAGCTCTGGATAATGGCTATATTTCAGACATACATTATGTGCACTTTAAGCAGATAAGTGTTAAAAAAGGAAGCTGAAATAGCCTTCTTGTGAACTGTGCTAATACAGAATGGGAAGGATAGTCTAACTGTGAAACGTGAACAAAGGGGGAAAAGAGATCATTGAAGAAACTTAATTCTGAAATGGTGAGTGTGCGTGAGGGACACAGGAAGACAGAATTATTACTGTGTCCGAGCACTTCATGCCCTGCAGAAGCAAAGAGGGTAATTTGGATCCATTTTCATTTACCAATCATGCCTTTTGAAGTGATGGAGTTTGGCAAGGCTGTTTATGACTTGTTTAACAATTACTAAATGAGCCTTTCTGTTAAAAAATCAAGCTGACTGTGACTCAGTAACATCTCAGATGCTACTACTGTTTGATTGTATTAGATTGAATGATGTCTTGAGACTCACATGGCCCTCAGAGAAGTCATTTACAGTATTGAACATTTATTCAATGAACAAAGGATTATGCTGAGCTAGAAAACAGTAAGCAAAAAAAAAAAACCCTGGGTGATTATAAAGATAAGTGTGCCAGTATTTGATTTGGAGAGCTCTGATCTATCCTCTCAGACATGCAATGGAGATTTACACTTCCTTCCCAAATGTTCTTTTGGAGATATTTACTGTACCTACAGCGGACTTCGCTGAAGTCGCATTCTGGAGGATACATGTAATGTGATCTGAAATCAATAAGATGACTCTAGTGCTTCATTTTAAAGATGAAACTTTGTGAATTTTAAACAAATTCTGAGTAAAATGCACTCACACCACAAATATTGCATAAATCGTTCCCCAGTTTTATCTTGATTGATGGCAACTTGTTAGCGCCAGAATGTCCCAACCTATTTGTTTCATAACCATATGAATGACAGAGGCAAACGATGCTTGTTAAATATATACATTGATATTTTTTACCTTCTGTTGCTACTTGAGGTAATCTTAAAATACATGCTTCACCTTCAAATGTGACAGCTGTTTCGTTTTGTTTTTCTTTGAGAGCTTCAACCCATACTAGATTAGTCAGTCTTTGGTGTTCTGCAGAAGCTGTCTGTATTCCAGGCTGCTAAAACAAAGAATATTTTGTATCTGGCATATTAAAGCCAGCATATTATAAAATCAAGCACAGTATCATCTTTACAATCCAAAACGTGTGAATCACTTATATGTTTTTTGCTGTCAAATGTTGTTTGACAATCATCGTATGATAATGAAATGTATAATTAATAATAAAAATGCCAACATCTGTTAGCTTGCTATTACAGACTGATTCCAAGTGTACTACTTGGAATATGTCATCATTAACTTAATTAATATTAAAATCCTTTAAATACAATTTGTTTTCATTAGTTGCTAATTTAGGAGGATACAAGGCATACAGAGTAGGTTCTGTTTTTTCGCTTTGTCAATAACCAAACTTCACAAATGCTTTTCAAACTGTTTAATTAATGTAAATGTCCTATTAGGAGATGAATCCAGTTAGATGAATGTTGTGTTCAACTGTGATTGACTCAGCCTTTGCCTTAGCCAGGTTTGTCTTTTTGTGGGGCCCCTCTCTCTGGGGGATGTTGTTTTGCCTGGTGTCCTGCCCACTAACCTCTTTAGTTGTTCTTTCTGCTTTTTTGCTGCCAAAAGAAAACACACTTAGGTGCTCGTGGCAACTCCTACTGCAGTATGCAGGCCCTTGAGCTAATATTATGCAGTTATACAATGCATGTCTATAGGCCTGAGACATCTCCTGCTCATTGTAAAAGGTTCTGAGGTCAGATTCCCCTGGAGATCTGATCAGCAACTGAAGGAAAAAACTCTGCATGAATTTATGCATACATATATATATAAATATACATATATAGGCACTTACCTGTGTGTGTATGTGTCTATTTACTACAGTAACACTTGCCAAGAGAATTACTGGGCACTTGGAAGATTGTGTGATGAGCAAACAGAGGCTGTTGTAGAGAAGAAATTCCCATTTCTTCTTTCGTGCCACCTGCAGGGGAGGTCTTCTCTCTGGGACAAACTGTGAGGGACTGCAGAAAAACAACCTATAAAGCAAGCCTGCCTATCTTTTAACATGCAAATTGAAGTCATCCTCCAGTAGTCTGAGGGCGACCTAGGGACTTGCAGAGGCCATCTGAAAGCTGCAAAGCCGCTCAGTAATGGGGGTGAAAACATCTGGCCATGGATGAAGATCTCCCAGAAACATCCCATTCTCCTGGTCACAGCTGAATTGGGAGGCATTTTGTAATTTCTGTGCTCGGAGTCTGCTGTGTGTCCCTGTGGTCTTTCTCTGAAAAGCTGCTAAGGCTATTGAGAACAGTAGAACCATTTTGACACATTTCATTTTGACTTATGAAACTGATATCTATATATTTGTGATAATTGATAATTATGTTTAAATAATCCCTGCATTTTTGCAATAGTGGATGTTGCAAATTTTCATAGGAACAATGCATACAGCAAAGACTGACCACATTGTTCTTGGCATGCAATTAAAGCTGTCCACAAGAAGTTCCCAGATCTCCATTTCCTGCCTGGGAGGAGATCGAGCTGGAATAAGTGAGAAACCACTTTTTTCTCACATCCTTTTCCTCTTCATTAAATTCTACATCCACCATTCTGTAGTGGATGCAAAAGAAAGCAACTATTGCTGGTTTTGTGGAGTTACAATAAATAATTCATGAGTTGGAATTAACAGATTGTAAAAATACACTAATTAGGAAAATTAAAAAAAAAAAAAGGAAAACCAGCATTTATGCTGACCACAGAGATAAGAAAGCTTTCTCCAGTTCACAGTGATGTTAAGGAAATGAAAATCATCACTGAGGTTTTGTCCATAACTTAACAAGAAGAGCAATGCCATATTTCAGTATGGGCTGTAATAAACAGTCTCCTGTAGTACCTTTGCTTTTGATGCATTCATCCATCTGCAGCAGAAAGAGGCTGACACCTTCTAAAACGAAACTTTTCAAGCTAAGCTGGTTTGCTTTGATTTGCATAAATTTGGAGAGCTCCCAGGTGTAGCTGAGCTGGCTGACCTGAAGGAGCCTCCAGGAGGGGGAAAGGAGTGACCTTTGTCGTTTGAGCTGAGGGCACTCATCTCTTCCACCAGGACTGGAATCTGTACTTCTGTGAAATTCCTCCAGCTGGATGTACCAGTGGAATCCAATGCCTGTGGCTGAAGTTAGGTGAGATGAGTCACACCTTTTGTCTTCATCACTCACGTGAAGAGTGACTTATTTCTCCCAACCACACTTGGGAGCCAAGAGAAGTTTAAGATGCAAATAATTTGTAACAGTTTTAGTGAACATCAAAGCAAACAAAATAAGGCAACACTAAAAGCAAACAATAGAAAGGGATGCAAGAAGCAGCTTGCTCCTGGGCTTTGTTTTCATGTGAACAGCTTCCCTCGTGTATGATTTGTGTGGGGCAGTAGGATGGAGTAATATTTTCAGGCAGGCTATTAGCAGTGGGTCAGAGGTTTGGGGTTGGTTCCACTCCAGAAATTTTTAATAGTGGATTGTAATTCAGCTCCGGATATAAAGACTGCCTGAGTCAATGATTATTGAAGCTATTTATTTTAATGAACTTCAGAGTGGATTTTTATGTGAAAATCTGGAGAAGAAAAAAAATTCTTTTTTTTTTTTGCATTTGCTTCGGTTTTTTCCATCCTGATTTTTAAAAAAACACTGTTCTGGGCTCACATTCTCTATGGCCTCCAGCATTCTGTTCCAACCTGCCTGCAAGTGCTCCAGTCTGCCAGTGGAGCTGCTGTGACAATGCCTCCCTCCTACCTCTCAGGCAAAGCAAATCCTTGCTGTGCAAAATGTGCAGACTTGGGGGGTTGGAGGGGCAAGTTGACTGTTGAAGAAGCTTACCTGATGGATCAGAGTAAGCCATTACCTCTGGAGCCAGGAGTGGAAGCTTATCCATGTCTAAGTGAGCAGACCAGAAGCATGCTGAGGATGTGTGATTCCCCCTGTGCCTAACCCTGTTAGTCCCTTTTCCCTCAGTGTCCCCCTTCCATCAGTTTATTCAAGTGGGAGCAGCAGTGATGTTGGGATTGCTGCTCTTACAGTATACGTGTGCTTTCATTTAAAAAATGAGAAACTAAGACATTTGTAAAATACCTGATATGGCTAAATACATTTTTGCCACATTTGAATATATTACCCTTTAAACAGTTCAGCCAATGAATATGCTCATTTCTAAATAGAGATGAGCACCCTTTAGCTGGCCACATGTTTTATGCAGAGGAGATCAATAGTGTTTACTAGTCTGCAAAAACTGGATAAATACAGTATTCTGCAAGCAGAGCGTGCTGTGTCTGCACCCTGGTACCACTGAAATCACAGTTAAAATGTACTGATTTTAATGAGAACAAGTTTCAACTTTGATAAACAGAAATAAGGACAAAGCCAACTCAGGTATTCTTCAAATAATAAGTGTTATAAAATATAACACTTATTGTAAAGGAAAAACACTAATAATATCCCTGCCACAGCTGTTCTATAGTAAGTGTAATATACTAATGCAAATACAGTATTTCCATCGGCTCATGCACCCACTTTATTTCACACATACAAGAATTGCATATGCCTAATAATCTGTGCTTTTAGCATGGGAGAAGCTGGGCGTGGTCTGGCTGCTTTCTTGCAGAAGTGAATCTATCCACTGCACTTCTGCCACTATCATTATTACTTGTCTCTCTAATTCCCATCATGAAAAATGCAAGCAAAAGGGCTTTTGATTCCTGCCTTCTGCATACAGAACTATGTACTCTCTACCCTTTCCCTAGTCCAGGTGAGATTGTTATCTTGGATAGTATTGTTTAATCATTGATTGAAATGTAAACAAATCCCATTTTCCCTTTGTGCTGTTAATGGTTATGGTGCATCTTTGCAGCCTGCCTGCACTTTGGAAGCCAATGAATAGTTTCTGTGCAGAGGGTGAAGTACTGCACTTTGTGCATGTACCATTAGCCATTTGAGGGTATTTTATAAAGCATCCATGAGGTCTGAAGGAGAGAGCCCATCACGTGAGGGACTGTAACCAATCCATCAGGTTTCATTTCTGGGTGTTTTTGCAAACCACCTCAAATCCCCAGATTTCAGTGTCCTGGCAGTTCCAGAGTATTTGTATTATCGTTTTATTAAAAAAACACAATGATAATACAAACACTCATACTGTTCTATGATTTGACATTCTCTCTATACATGCTCAAATAACAGAAGTTCAGTGTTGAGATGGAATCAGTCAAAATGCATTTACTAAGAATTCTCCATTGTCAGAAGTTTTGCTAGGGAGATAAACATTCAGGACGGAAGGGCAAAGTGGACAACCGTGCTATTTAGGTATCTGCAGTGTGTATTTAAATCAGATTTGATCAGTGCTTATAAAATACAAGCCATTGTAGCTCTATAGCTCTTCCCTGATCATACAGCGATTCCCAGTGCTGTAGAATAAAACATACCAATGGACTGGCAGCTAAAATTAGTGAGAATTGCTTCACCCTGCAGGTCATTTCTGTAAGATTTTCAGATCTGTCTCCCTTGGAGGCAGGTTTGTACCGTGACTGTGGTTCTCCAGCTAAAAGCTATGCAATATGAAAATAAAGGGACCCCTAAGTGACCCATTCCCACTCTTGCAACACCCCATCACCCTATTTCCTTCTTTCCCTCCCAAAGTAGATGTAGTTCATCTATTTCTAATGCTGAATATATTCAAATTGATGACACCAGCTTTCTAGGTCTTTTAGGAATTACCTCTGCTCTGAAAGGAGTCAGGTCACATGCTGAAGTGGCAAAGGTTCAGCTGTTTTGGGAGATGACACCAAGTCCTACAGAGAGGTGGATGTGAACACAATCAAGCAGAGAATAGGTACCTCAGACAAGATACACTAGTGCCAAACAAAGTTTCTGTCTGGCATCAGCAACGTGTTTTGCCCCTCGGTATCTGGGCTCAATGAATGAATTTTAATTCATCTGGTAACTGAAGGACTCCTCTGATCAAATTTTGAAAACCACAGGTCAGTAAGCTGTGTGGGTAGATGAGAGGTCGGATGTGTATCAGAATAAGACTTCCTGGGTGTTTTAATATTTCATAACAAAAGCAGCAAGTGTAGCAAACCACATCAAACTCGTACAGTTGAACCAATTAAAAACATCAGCAAGTCATCTGTGCACTAAAGTCCATAAAGATTAGTGAGATGAATTATTTCTTCCTTAAGGACCACCAGGAAGTAGAGGAAACTGGCCAATCTTCCTAAACAGGACACACAATATTTTCTGTATGTCTGAGTTGGCATGGCAGCATGGAGCTGAAAGCAGAGGCAGGAAAAAAAAGGAGTAAAGAGTGTCAGTATTCATCACTGTGGATTTATTTATTGCTTTGCCAGGCCAGTGCACACCTTTCACATGAAGGTGGTATTAACTGAGGGAAGTATTCATCATCTCCTTTGTTTGACATAAGATATAAATCTGGTCTAAAGACTGCTTAAAGGAAATTATTTTTGAGGATTGTGTAAAAAAACATATTGGTTTGGTTTTCACCAAGGCTGCAGTTCTGGCCACAAACAGCTAAGCAGAACAGCACTTAATTGGGCTGTAACTGGCAGCACGTTCCACTCCCCTCGCTCCAAAGCTGCGTCTCAGGCCACTTGCTCCTGCCTCAGCCACACACATTTAGCTCGTGATGGCTGCTCAAAGAGCAGATAAAGCAGTGAGCATCACTGTATTTTTTGAGTCTAAACTTTGTGATTACAGTTTTCCTGAGAGAGTAATATTTTCTATGTATAGTATACTTTACAATACACTGGAATTTAACTACAGAGATATACACCTTCATAAGTACAGGCTATTAAAACAATTTACTGGTATGTCAACAAGTACCGATATGTACATAAAACCAGAATAATTTGGTTTGTTTTAATGCACTGAGCCAATCCAGCAGTGTGCTGTCAAGTGCTATTGAGAATCACTTTGCACTAACAGGATGACATGACTGGAATCACATTCACTGCACATCTTAGTTCTATTGAATGATGCAGAGCTGAAATGAATGACTGACACTTTGTGAATAAAAGAATAAAGCAATTGTGCCATTCACACTGCATTAAGGGTGAAAATTTACTTTCTTTGTATTGGGTGTTAAGATTCACTATGTTAGAGTTCATTAAAGTACATGGGAGAATGGGACTCAGCGAATAATTAACAATAAGTCATTTATCAAGGAAATCTAGTTTTTCCTTCTGTTTGTAGAAAATCCATAAACAAATCACAGCTGCTTCAGAAGTGTTTGCTATGCAAACTTATTTTTAAAAAGGGAATTTTTTTTTTCCAATTCTTAACAGCTTGGATTGATTGTAATTTCTCTGGGAGGCTATAAGGTACATGCTAGTCATATGGCATTGATTAGTTAATTTGTCAGAAAGGTACATGATTAGCTGTCTCCCTCCTAGCTGGATGTGTTTGTCTACTAGAGCAAATACCAGCGTGTACACATGCAAATGTATATTTTTTCTTCATCAAAATCTCATCTATGACACTTTGAAGGCTATTTGCCATGAATGCTGGTGCCAAAAGAGTGACATTTCTTGAATTTCTGTGAAATGTAAACAAAAAATTTGATGTACAAGTAAATCAATTTGACATAATGTCAATATTTGCAGAGTACTTTTACAATATTTCACTTTCTTTACAAAGTTGTATCTCTGCATATTCAAATTTGAAAGAAATTAGACAGAGAAGACAAATAGTCAAAAATAATTAGTCTGACATGCAAAATAAGCATCAAATAGCAAACATCTGCATTAGAGTGTGCAGTGCTTTGTTACAAAAGGCATATTTTGAATACAGAGACCATGACAATATTTTTCCCAACGCTTTTTTGTGTTTATGGCTCCACTGAAGTCATTTTGCCATTAAGTGCAGTGAGATCAGCATGTTACCCAAAACAATTGACCATTGTCCTTTCTAACAGTGCATGTTGTTCTGCAGGCCTCCTCCTTCAAATGACAGGATCCCTCATGCCACAAATTTAACTTTCCTCTAGTAGTAAGTGCCAGTATCTGGTTAAGATCAGTGGATTAAAAGCTTTACAGGAGTGCTGAGAATTATTATTATCTTAGTTATCACTATTTTTCAGAAGTATTTCCCAGGACTGGAGACACTCTGGGCCTCTAGATTGCAGGGTCAGACAATGAGTGCCTGGCACTATAATAACGAGAGAATTCATTCAAACAGAAATGGTGGTTGCCTCCTACTAGTTCTGATAGCACTCAGGTAAAGGAAAGCTGTCAAAGGATGCGTGTGGGAAGAGATCTATCTCCAGCCCAAAGCCATCCATAAAGTCAATAAAATTAATTCCTCATCCATAGCTGATAGAGAAAAAGGTGCATTTACAGTAAAATACAGATACTGAATCCCGTTAGCAAAACAGCATATCTCTTACCCTTAAGTATATATAAAGCCCTCTTTGAATGCCTTTTCAGAGCTCGTGTTGCCAACATTTATGCCTGAAGTCTTTTATGTGACAAACTTGCCTGCACACCTGGCAAGCAGCGGCTGCGCTCCCTGACGCGGATTGGGTTACGGGGGGGCAGTGCCGGGAAACTCTCAGGAGGGGTGTCTGAATTATTTTTTAAGAAGAAAAGCTTCAAATGGAAAGTGTAACCCAATGCTTTCTAAATGTAGAGACATGCTTAAAGAGCAGTGCTATTTAGTTTCTCTCTACTTTGGAGAAATTTAAATCCTCGATAAATAAATCCTGCTCTTCAAGTACTGAACAAATGAAATCGCCCGATTAAAATTTAGAGAAGCTCCTGCTGCACATTCCAAAAGCAGGAGGGATGACGAGAGAGTCAGACTTGCTAAAAGAGGGCAAAAGCTCAGCCTCTAGCCCACAGAGCTAAATTCTGTCCTTGGGTCAACTCTGGGAGCCGGGATAGCCTGGGTGTAAGCTGAGAGCAGAGCCTCACCTTCCTGGAGGAAGATCACAGCCAAAGTGAAGGCACTCCTGTAGTAGAAACAGCTGCTTTCAGAATAAAAGTCTCCCTCGGTTTGAAGCCTACAGGCATGACAAGCACCGGCTTAGCAAAAATAGACAAGGGGAGAAAGACTGGAAAACAGAAGATTATAGAATTTTTTTTAAAGCACCTAGTGTACGTGGAAAAATTCTTCCATCTTCTTGTGCAGTTGTGATCTCTAGGCACAGGTGTGAGCACAAACACATTCCCCCGCAGTGGAGGCTGCCAGCATGGGAGAGGAGCTAAAACTGTTCATGCTGATGAAATGCTCTTCGAAAACACATGGCTGGGACATGCTCTCATAATATTTTTGCATGAGTATGATCAGGTCTGTGGCCAGAGAAGCAGCAGGGATGTGGTAGGGCTCATTCAGAACTCATCGGCCCTCCTTCAACAAACAGTTTGGTTTAGGGTTTCTTCTTTTTCCTAGAAAAACATCAGTCAAGCAAAAGCAATCCCCGTCCAGCAATTCAGCTGTGCCTGTTCACTCTGATGAGTCACTGGAGCAGAGACTCAGACCTGCATCATCAACACCCAAGGCAAATGCTCAAACCTGCTGGATTGTAGAATCCATCTCTCATTAAATTTAATAGTATTTAATTATTCCTACAAATTGGAACAGCTCAAGAGTGACAGAAAAATCTCCTTTCAAGTGACCGGCTCCTAGTAGTTAGAACAGGTATGTGGGATGTAAAAGTTCAGGTTTGGAGTTCTTGCTTTGACCCATCCTGAGCCGATTTGAGACCAGGAGGTGAAAGATCCTAACCATGAAGTTACTGGGTAACTCATTGTCAGGCCTTCTCTCTACTCTTCTTGGAGAAAAAAAGAAATTGACAGAAGATGCAGTTCCTCCTGATATAGTCGAGGATAATTGGGAATCTCCCTCCCAAATACCTGCTAGAAAATCTTTTATGCTCCCCTTGCTCTAGGTAGGAGCACAAGTACATGTTCATATGAGGCACAAGGAGGTCCTTCAGGTGCAGGGTAGCTTGGACAACCACAAGGTCCCATCTTGCAGAAACCACATTTACACATCTGTGATGAACTCAGCCTTGCATGGAAAGCTCCGGAAATGGCTTCTATATTATTTGTTTCATCTTTTAAGCCAAATAGGGCATTACCTTTTCACAGTAAGGTCTTTTCGCCTCATCCCATGTCCCATTCTACCTTCAGTAGCAATTTTCTTCATTATTTTATCTGCTAGCATTGTTAAGATGAGAGTAGTTGGGCATTAAAGCCAAGAAAGAAGCTGCAGATGGATGTAGCGGTGGTACAAGACACATGCAAACTAAACCTATTCTGCATCCTCTTATGGTCCTTACAGACTACTGAAAGAGGGGCAAAAGAGGTCCCACAAGGCTGAGGGGCCTTTGGTGTATTCGTCATGTTTTTCCCACAGATAATTTGGAAGAAATACAGTGTACTTTTGCATGTCCCCAAAGTAAAATTACAAGCAGCTGATAGAACTATCTCAGCAGCAATGAGAGTCAACTCAGAAAGGCAGGTTTTGCTGCCAAATAACACAGATTGTTTATAATGAATATAAACAATTACACTGCTGACCAGATTCCCAGTACACTTCCATCTACAGGATATACAAAATACTGCTCTGGCACTGGTCTCTCAAATATTTGCCATATATTGAGCATTTTCAATGAATGAAATTCAGTGGAAATGATACAGAGGGAATTCCACACCACACTGTTTTCACTGCCCAGCATTTTTGTTCCACATACTTACTTTTGCCTTTCATATTATAATCCTTCAAAGCAAAATGCTTCTTGATTTACCATGATCTCCCCCTAATTCTTTGATCCCACATTGATTTTTCTTGTCTTCTCATGTAACAGGTTTAACATTGGGCACAGACTAGAAGACAAGGGGAATTGTTGTGGTAACTCTTGCAGGTTTTTTTCTTACCTCTTTCTCTGTCACATCTCTGTGCAGATCTTGACAACATGACCCATCTTTCCAAAGCTCAGACCAAATGTAAATTGGTGCTAGTACAGAAGAAAGGGTTTCCACTGTAGCATCCATACAAGTGGACTGAGCCTGGACGCTGCCAAGCATTTATCTGAAGGCAGAAACTTCAGAGGTTTCTAGTGCACTGTAAAACTTAAACCCTCCTATGGGACAGTATTGAGGGAACCAAAGTATCCCCAACAACCAAGAAGAATCTTGCAAAAAAAAACTCCTTCCAAAGGTCTAGTGATAGAAATACATGTGATGTTAACACAGGTAATTTGCAAGAAAGTTCCATAAATCATCGTTTCAATGGGTCATGAACTTCAAACTGTGCATTCAGCTCAGCAATTTCATTAGAGCAGAATAACCTTATTTCCATACAAAGAGCAGTCATGATGCTAAGTCTAAAGTAACAAATTGTCCTTATGTTTCAAAACTTATTAGTACTGTCAGTGACAGATACAGGGAAGAAAAAACAACCAAAACAACTGAGAAAAGTTGGCCTTTTCAATGTTGTCCACAGAGGGGAAGTTCAAGGATGATGAAGACCACGGCACACTCATTGCAGTTTTCTGTTGGAAAGAAATGTGTTTTTCTGGCAGAAGATAAGTTGCTTTAGTTATTACTGGAATCAAAAGCAAACTCTGTGTATACCAGTTTGGAGAACAACTT
The DNA here is from genome assembly GCF_020740725.1 of Corvus hawaiiensis. Lineage (NCBI taxonomy): Eukaryota > Metazoa > Chordata > Aves > Passeriformes > Corvidae > Corvus > Corvus hawaiiensis. The sequence goes on from NC_063225.1 coordinate 2,084,056, forward strand.
CTAGCAACTGCTTACAGATTTCTGTACTGTAGTCTCACATCTGTGGGGGTTTTTTCCCCCCTGGAAAGCCTCTATTGTCTCCACATTGTGTTTCTTGTAAGAAACAAGAATTACTGTTACACATCGATGCAAGAGATTTAAAAAAAAGAAAGTGGTTTCATCAAACTGCTCCCTGCAACTTTATCATGAGTGTTAGGAAGACATCTGGATTGAAGCTGCATCTGTCTTTCCAGAAAGCTGTACCTGTGATGCTGCCCCATCACCTTATTGTTACCCCTCTCCTTGCCCATCCCCACCTGCGACCCCACTGGGGTCAGGCAGTCAGCAACAGGCTTTGAATTTCTGACTCTCATCTCAGCTAAACTCACTCTTAATACTGAAGAGGTTCCCCAGTTTTCAGTTTTATTGAGTTCAGTTGTGCACTTACCAAAGCTCATGACACTGACATTGACTATCAAAAACAGGGCTGGGCCTGTGATGCTGTTATTAAAGTTTCAGGTGAAAATACAAACTCACTTGAAAACAATGAACTGCCATACAGTATTAAGTGCCAACCAACCAGTCAAGTTATTTTCTTGGCTTTCTATAAAACTGCAAGGCCGTGAGTATAGCAAATACGAGAAAGACAATGATAAAGTATGATACATTTGAGTCTGGCCTTGAAAATCTGCAGTTACTGCAGCTGTGGGTGCCTTACACTAACTACATCCTGTTTATAAACAGCCAGCACAAAAATGTCACTTTTCTGATTTGAAGCCATTTGCTGTAGCCAAATATGCATTTCATGATAACAAAAGTGTCTTAGCCAGTTAGAACCCGTTCCTCTCCCCTCAAATAAGCAGTAATCAGCTCGCCCTTTGGTGGCAGTGGCTCAGTCTGTATGTGCAGCTCCTGCTCTGAATATGCAGATGTCCCCACTCTCATTAGTTCCTGAAGTGCCTCTGCTCACCCTGCCTGCTGTAGCTGGTGTTTCTGAGCTGTTTGGATGGCAATACCACAGCTGAAGACAAAGATAACTTTAAAATGTATATAAAGCACAAAACCGTACCACGTCACAAATCAAATAAAGCTGACTGTTGAATAATGCTGAGAAATACTGAGAAAGAGTGGTAGGAAAACAGCTCTTGCAGATGGAAGGATCTTATCTGTAAGGACTGGGCCAGGGTGTCTTTGTCCCATGCCAGTAAGCCTGGTGGGAGTCTGTTTGCAGGGCTAGGTGTGAGTGTGGCACATCTCAGAAATGCGGTTTATTCAATGTATATGCACAGGCTCTTGTTCTCAGTATAATAGTCTGCCTTCCCAGCACTGGCTGGTGCTATGCCTTCTATGTTGTTCTAGTTTATTTTTTAATAGAAGAGAGTTTAGCAGACTGCATTGTGTTCCAAAACTTAAATTCCAAAAATTACATTTTTGTTATTGAGAAAACCCTGAATCAGCAGCTCCTTGGAGGCCTATATGCAAGCTGCACGAGCAGGTTTGTGAAGGGTGTGTACATGCTGACCTTGCAGAGATTTACATCTGAGTGTAACCCGTCTCTCTCTTCCCCCTCTTGCCCAGTAGTCTCAGAGAAGTGGTTGTGAACCCACAATATCAGTTAAAAAACCATTACTGTGGTTTAGGCATCACTTAACCACAGTAATGGTCTTAGTTTTCCCAGTTACTAGTCCAGTGTCAGAAATTTCTCCACATTTATTCAGCAGAATGATCTCCAAGACTTCTCCCTGTTTGTCTGCTAGGCTATTACAGCTTTAAAACTCCATTAGATTTAAATAGTTTAGCAGGTGGTTAAGCAGCCTGCCTGATTTTGCCCAGAGAGCACAGGGAAGAGGCACGTGGTGTGTTCTGCCAGCAGTTACGGGGAGCAGTGGTTGGCAGAAGGGCAGTAAAAAGCAGCTGGGCCTGGAAATGAGCATCAGCACGTGGGAGGGGATGTGTGTGCTCAGCCTGAGCACCTGGGCCTGCCCTGGTGCTGGCAGACTCTTCTGCCCCAGCAGAGCCTCGGTGCTGCCCAGCACAGGCTGGATGTTCTGGCTGATCACGTCACAGGACTGGACACTCTGGTCTCAATCAGGAAAACTGCTCAGATCATTAATAATTCCAGTCTATGTCAGTGGGCCTTGAGTGCGTGTTCAAGGCTTAGCCATCTGCAGATGGAAGGGAACATGTCCAGGGAATTTAGCTAAGCCACAGGACTTTGCACTGAAGCAGCTCCCAAAGGCTCACACGCTCTGCTCCATCCTCTCCTGGGTGGGCTACAGTGTCTGACAAGCAGGTGGTAACAAACAGCTTGAGGAACTCGCTGCATCTGCTTTGTTAAGTGAGCATGTGTCTGAGCCCTGAATCCATCTTTCAATCAAGCCTTTAATGGGAAAATGTAATCCTGAAAATTGTATCTCTGAATGGGACCCAGTAAGGAATAGATGGACATGTAAGTATGGTGTAGAGTGAAATCAAAACAAAAAAATCAAAGTGCTGTTAAAAGGTCCCATGGTGCTGAAAGCAATCACAATTACACCAATCAATTATGAAGCTTGAAATTGGCCAATCTCCTTGTCTAGTTTAACTTGCAAGATTGAACCTATCCTGAACAAAGAAAATCACCAGTAAACCAAAGAAAAATCATGGTGAAACATGGATCCAGTGTTTGCATCTCCATCCCTTTCACTGGGCTATGACAAGGGAGGGACTAGAAAAATACGGATTGTTAAATACAATCCTATCTTGCTACTCCCCTTTTAAGATTGATGAGTTATAAAAGCAATTAGCCAGAAATGTTTTTAAAACTTGTCAAATACATTATTTGACAAATATATTAATAAATCGTGTATCTAGTAACAAACTGCATGAGCTCTGAAAACTACCTCATCATTTTAAAACAACTTGAAAATCTCATTTCATCCATTGATGAATCACCTGCCCACATTAGCAATAAACTGGCACAAGTGAGACAGAGACATTTTTATCCTTCAAATCACATGAAGTGCATTTCAGGACACTTCGATAAATAAAGGACACTTCCTTTAACCAAAGGCAAAAAAAGGCACATGTGTATGTGTTTAGAGATAGCAGAGGCACACACATAGGTTTGGGACAATTCTCTACACCTGTGCAAACTCCCACTCTGGTTTCTCTGCAGGGATTCTCTTCTGCACAGGGAGTGGTGGAGGTCCACAGCTGAACCTCGCTCAGGTGATCCCCAGCTCAGCTGCAGCTTCTGAACTGGGAAAAGACCCACTTAGTCCTTTAGACACACAGCAAAAGAAATTATTATAGGTCAAACTTAACATTCTTATCAGCAGCTTCAGTCTCAGGAAGTCAGGCAGCTCCATGCAGGCAGCTCATGCAAAGAACCTGTGTCACCTCCAGTAACCCAAATGTATCTCCTTAAGAAAGGGCCCTTCCTCCTCCCATCCAGGTGGCACATCTTGAGTCTGAAAAGCTCATTGCCCTCTCATTCCCCTTCTTCCCTCTGGCTGAGGTCTTGTCAACAGCTGAATTTGATAAAAATGAGAAATTTAAAATCCATATTTATTTAACTGGTGGTGTAATTGCAAAAGTGCTTGCCCTGCACGTTTAACTGGCAGTGGCTTTCAGACCTGGTGGGTGCTTCATCTGGAAAATGTTTTTTTCCTCATACACTGCTCGTGATGCATTGTCCCTTAATTGGGTTGAAATTAAATCAAGGGAGCCAATCCAATTCTCCAAGGTTAGGGACTCCTGTCTGTGTACTGGACTGTAGTAACTGGTTGCTGTGCACTGCCAGGGGATGTAAATTGTGTGCTTGGTTTGGTGCCTATGCAGCGTGTACTGAGTTCCTGCTGGCTTCTCAGGGAGTTCCTAAGCTGTGGCCAAACCCAGCTTCACCAGGTGCTTCTCCAAAAGAAAAGTTAAAGTCTCAGTTCCTTGCAGCCTAAAGTATAGCCATTCATGATACATCTCCAAGTCATGGTGAGTTCATGCTGCTCCTGGTATCCACTATCAGTAGGCTGATCATACTGTTGTGCACTTTTCTGCCATGTTCTCACTGACATTTGCAGATGAGATGGCTGCAAGTATGATGTCTGGGTGAGGGAGAAACAATTCAGAGGGATACCGTGGTTATCACAAAAGTTTCGTCTGGAAAAGATTTGGATCTTTCCCAATAAGAAGGGAAAGAGAAAAAAAAAAAAAAGAAAAAGGCCTTTATTCAAAATTAAATACCTGAAAGCATGGCTTTCAGTGAAGAGGATGAGTGGGAACCCACTACTTATTTTCTGAGAAGTTTCTGCAAAACAGAAGTATTGCCTGCTGGATCATTTTCTCCATTTCACACACTCTCTTGTTTTTTCCTGAGCATTGTTCCAGCTCATCTCTATTCATTCACAAGAAGCCATACCATGTATTAATAGACACCTTGGCCTTGAAATTTATTTTTCGTATTTTGTTATTGGCTCATAAACACAGAGCTTGTTTAAATTGTCATCAAACTACATCACCATAAAATTACTGAAGCAATAGAAGAAAAAAACCTACAGCACTGCTACACCAAATTCTTCTTCAAGTACTGTGCTGCTCTTCTGTGAAATTCATTGTCCTTGCAGGGATCTAACAGCTTTGCCATATTCTTTCACTGATACGGGTAGTCCGAAAGAAGCAATCACACCTTTAGCAAAAGTTGATTTAATTTCCATGGGACTGTGGGCTCCAATCTGGTAGGACCATCTTAGCTCTTTCTATATGCAGCCAGCACTAACTGCTGTTCTTTGCTACTTTTCACCTTAGACAGACATTTATGGCTGAGTAAAGTGGCTGTAATTTATATCTGAGCAAAGCAGGGCTCTTGATTTGGAGCACTTTCCATGGGTGTAAATGACAAGCCCAAGGCAGCAGCAAATGCAGCCCAGGAGATGCAGTTAGTCCTTTTCAGGGAGCTGGGGAAATGAGACTTTGATTATTGTGATCTGTACTGGGTAGATGTTGCAGGCTGTGTGACACTTTGCAGGAGAGGGGAATTTTGGTTTTGCTGAGCCATACAGTGCCCACACTTGGTGTGTGACAGGGAGCCCCAGGCAGGGACCCCTGTGCCTGCCCCAGGTGGGAGCCTTTCCATGAGACTTCCTGCACCTCACTTGGAGAAGGGTTTTGGGAACCTCCCAGATGTGCAGACACAGATGATGGTATGACACAAACACTGTGATTCTCGGTAAATAAACTGTTGGGAAATGGCAGTACCCAATTAAATGGCAATAAAGATTTTGTTGTTTCAGTTTTATGCATGTTTTAAGACAAAATCTGTGATGAACTGCATTGTGTATGCTTGCACCAAAATAAAGAGGGTAGCATGGCATATAAATAAGTTTAGCATTAGACTGGTATCTTTTTCAAATTATGACTCACTAACAGAATTTTACAGCAATTTGATTACAATTTTACTGCATGGAAGACTCTTTTGCATCTGTTTCACAGATATCCACCTTTTAAATTTTATTTAATTTGTATTGATTTTTCCTGCACTTTCATAAGCAGGCATCACACATCTGAGCACACACAAAAATGATTACTTAAGTGATGATTTAAAAATAATGGATGTACATTAGCACATGAATGATTAATTCCTTTTCGTGAGTGCAAGCATCCAGGCTATGGCTGAGTAAAATATTGATGGTACAAAGGAAATGAGCTGTTTCTTAATTTAGTTTTGTTCTGGTAATGTGTAACTAATGTTGTTCCCTTCTAGCAGTATGCATTTAGTGACCCTTTTAAATTTTAATACCTAGTGATAGCTAAACTAATAGTTTCATGGGACATATAAGACGAGCTTTTGAAAAGATGCAGATAGAGTTTACATGCATTAATTTGAGACTCTGTAACACAGGTACTACAGAGGAACCACGCAGGCTGGCATTCCACGAGAAAGGTGAGGCTTTTTTTGTACAAGACACATTGAAAGGTAGACACTTGATTGTCATATTAATGTCATGAGCCTGTGGCATATGGATCCCAGTTCACCGAGGCCTGATGGTCTTGTGAGGCACCTGAGAGCGTGGGGATTTCTGACACTAGACCAGAGTGAGACTGCAGGACTGCTCTCACCACCTGACACCAGGGCACGTGTTTACTCTAAATGTAGGGGAACCTGAGCTCGGAGATTAACCTCTGCTGGACTCCTGCAGCTCCACTCAGAGGTACCTACATTGTGGTTTCTCACTGTTCCACAGCTCTTGAGGTGTTTCTGGAAGTTTTTGCCTCGACTACAGCACCCTGAGGTGTTTTCCCACATACTTGCTGCTAAATGCCACAGTGGGGAGAAAGGCACTGAAAGCCAAGCACTGCTCACGTGGTCCTGCCCACACCTTCATTTCAGAGCATGGCAGGCCAGGCTCAGCCATCCCAGACTTGAACCTGGTGCTGGTGGAACAGAGCAGGATGGGCTGGAAATGAAATAGAAACATTTCAAAGACTGCATAGATGTGTGTGGGCAGCAACGCGTGTAAGGACACAGGCTGGTGTAGAGCACAGCTCCAGGCTTCGACATCCTCAGATGGGAATACAACCTTGTTACTCAAGGTTGATCTACAGACTGGATTGCTGGCACTGCCTACCCCTGCCCATCTGCTGGAATGGCACTTTGCCCACAGCCTGGTGACATGCCAGGTTTCATTTGAAGTAGGTGTCTTCTAACAATGGGTTTAGAAAGCAGCCTGTTGAAGACAGCAACTGACCCTTCTTTCTTCAATAGGCTATTTTTGGAGTGGAAACACTTGCTGGCAGCAAGTGCAAAGGGCCTAAATCAGTTTCTGCTAGTCAGCTGCAAAAAAAATCTCATTTGCTACAGTAACAGAAGGTTTGGGCTAAAAAGTGAAGCGATTGCTTCCATTTGCTCTTGCTGGCCTCACATGGGAGTGTTTATTGTGGATACTTAATCCCACTTTACCAAACTACATGGCAATTTGCAGGTGAGAAGGGAAAAGGAGGAAGAGGAACAGTGTATTGCTTTCGAGACAAGAAAGGGTGTTGCTTTGTTTAATTTTAAGCCATGATCCTTTGATATTTTCCACTGCTGCAATGGATATTATATGGTAATCCTGCCAGGACATTTTATATGTGAGGAAGAGTTTGAGGGTTGGCTCCCCAGGATGACATTTGAAAAGTATAGTTCACATTTTTTTTCTTTTGGCAGCTGAGAGAATAGAGGGATCTTCACTCAGTCCCAACAAAAAATCAACAGGCTTTCTGTCATCAGGTCTGTTTGAAAGGGTTTTGAAGGTCCTAGGGAAAACACAGACTTAGTCACTGTCAGAAGGTCATGAAGGGGTGCAGATCAGAGAACAAGTTAACACATGCAGTTCTCCCGAGTGCCGTTCTGGATACTGGACGCCTGAAACGTGGGCAGGGTGTAAAACCACATGGCTTTAAGAGCAGCCCAGATGGCCAGCAACCCCAGGAACACATGCACACGTGCTATCCTGATCCTTCTAGGAAGGATTTTGAATCTAAATTGTCAGCCTGACATCAGTGCCATGACATTACTGATGGGCAGGAGTGATAGATGATCCACCTTGCAGAGAGCTCCTTGCTTGGGTCTGTAGTAAGAAGTCATATGGCCTAACATCCCTCTTCTGACATGTCCAAAGCTCATCTGAGCTTGAGTCCTGGCAATGTGATGTGATGTGATGTGATGGGAGTCCAAGTTTGAGTATGGCCCTGATCAGCTCTCCAGAGCCCCAGTGAGCTGGCTGAGCAGGGGACAGTCTGTTTCCCCCTGTCCTGCCTTTACTGTCTCCCCCAGCCTCCACTCCCTTGTTCCCCTGGCAGTGTGCTCCGGGCCTGGGGCAGCACAGGGGACTGGCCAGGTGGCAGGGAGCCTGCTGAGCCTGTGCTTTATGCAGCTGGTCTCCACATATGGAGAGTGTTTCTGGATGGTCTGGCTACACGACAGGTGGAGACCTTTCCCTCCCTCTCTGGTTTGGTGCTGAGCTCTTGGCCTGGTGCACATATATGGGTAATAATGGCAGGGAGAGAAACAACCAACTAGGCATTCTCTGCCAGCATTCAAAGTACATAAGCACAGAATAAACAATCACTGAGGTTCTTCTGAATGTGGGAAGCTATTCAGGCAGCATCTGAAGTACTCAGATAAAATATCCAAGTCTGAAACAGCTTTTGATAAGAAAGCTGAGAATAACCTATAGTTATCTTTGGCTATTGGACAGTAGAGACTTTATTATAAAATGATTTATTTGGTATAACATGGCTGCTAAAATCCTGGCACCCTGTTATGCAACTAATTAAAAAAAAAGTCAAATCTATAAAAGGAGCTGGAAAAGTTTGACTGGAACCACAAATACTGTTTCTTCCATTGCTTCCCAAGTAGTGAACCACTTTTCATGCCCTCCTCTTCCCCACAAAGACACCGAAGAGAGGAGATCTGTAGCTAACAGCGACAGCAGCTACGACTGCATCACTCCAAGCAGCAGAAGGAGCAGAGTGCCTGCAGCAGTCTCTGTGATTTGCCAAGAATGGAGATATCATGGCTTACTCTTTCTTCAAGCTATGTCAGATAATAGTGTTGGCATTCCTACCTGAGCCTGTTTTTCCAAGCCAAGGACCATCCAGAGTATTTAGTTATAACTCGATCATTACTGGTGGTTGCTGTGTTGTATGTTTTTGCCATGTCAATTCTTCCAGTATGTGATGCAAACAGGAGATTTTGTAGGGTAGAATAGGTGCCACGGCTAATTTATATTGCCTTGCATCCAAAGTGCTTTCTACACTTTTGACCCCACACACCCCCCTCTCCTCGACCAAGCCTCCTCCCTTGACAGCTCCTTTGCATGACTGTTTCCTGCATGAGTTGTCACAGACAATGGTATTTCCCCTGACTCTGTGGAGCTTTGCATCACTCAAGATTAGTGGGCTGACATGCACAGTCATACGAGCAGCTGGCACACTGTGATCAGTGAGACAATGTGGGGGTGAAATGGGCCGCCTATCTCATTGTCACCTACTGTCACCTCAGAGGTGAAAACATGTCATCTTGCATCCTCCAAAGGAAAGTAGTAGGATGTGTCCCTGGATCAGCAGCTTCTGGACACAGTGCACATTTCAAATGTTGATGGGGGGAAGGAGCAACAGTAACTGCAAAGGATCAAACAATCTGCACTCACTTCTGCCTCTTAATGTAGAGAACAGTAGAATACAGAATATAGAGAGACAATATATAGAGAATAGTAATTGTGTGTGCTCACCTTCCATAAGTGGAAATTTTTATTTTGCACTAACGTGCAAAGCACAGAACAGAGGAAACATTTCATGAATGGCTCTGTCACAGCTACTCAACAGAAAGGATTTTGCAGCCCACAACCAGCACGCAAGAAGGAACACTGAGGTACATCAAAGCTAGAAGTAATTTTTTTCAAACAAACAGTAATGTCAGATAAGGCCATAAGTGTCAAAAAACTAATTAAAAGTAATCACCTGTGCCTCAAGAACAAAGTATCCTAGGCTGAAGTCAGATACTGAGATGCCAAGGGGGACACACTAAACACAAACTCAAGGTAATATGGCAAAGGCAGCAACTCCTCTCATTACTGATTGTGTGTGTGCTGTGCACTTTGTGTGTGTGTCACAGAGGTAAAAGTAAATCGTTCAATCATCTTTCTTCTAACCTAGGATGAGAGCCTACCCTCTTGCTGGATAGGAATGCCATGTGGTAAGGCTTTGTTTCAGAATTCACGCAGATACAAATTTGCAAGCAGTTTGTTTACCTTTCTATTCTTAGTAATTACTGGTATTAGCTATTTTCCAAACACCCTCCCTACATCAGCCATGAATAATGTCTGTCTGATCCTTTACAACTGTTTCACTGTCACCCAAATGAAGCAGGTTTTTGGCTCCTGAGTCAGTGTTAGGCTGGACAGCTGCTTAGCTGTGACAGCCCAAGGAGCTACCTCAGGCTTGCCCAAGGGGGATTCAGACTGTACTAAATTACATTCTTAGAGACTTATTTAAGGCCTTAATTCGTGGAGTTATATTTGGTGGGACAGTGAAGGAGCAAGGTTTATGTGTCTCTGTGTGTGTCTGTACGTGCACACATGTGTAATTGCTTGTTTTCTGTAATACTAAAACCTCCATAACTGTAAAATGTCATCAGCTGCTACCTGTGGACTCACCTTTGAGTAGGACGTGATTGTTTGTGTACGAAGTCAAGCTGTTTCATGTTGGATTTCATGGACTCTGGAATGAGTAACATGATACAGATCTATAGATAAACGAAATCTGCTGGTATTTATAACCAGTGAGCAATTGCTTCACCCCTTTGCCAGTTTTGAGATGTGACAGTTACAGTAGAAAGGAGCGTTACTGTAGCTCTGAGCTGTTTGAGAACGTGCATGATTGGCTAAATTTCTATGGGAATATTTGATTTACCTTAAAGAAAACATCAATCATGTCTTTGGTGATTCTTACTGATAGGGAGTAATTGTTCTTCTTGGTCAAGTCATAAAACAATTAGAATTCTGAGCCCAGTGAAGTAAATAGACAGATAAAATCATCTGCTCTCATCCTACATTATCTTGTAATTTACACATAAAAAACCAGTGAAATAATGGAATGTTTTCAGGCCTGTTCCTGTTCTGAAGGTCAATGGGTCTCCAAAGGCCAACGGGGACTCGTCACACAGAATCAATTATAGGATTAGGTAATCCCCTAAAATGGGACTGAAAAGTGATTTTGTGTAATAGAAGTTGCTATACATAATATATAAATAGATAACATTAAGTGTCTTGTCATCTTGTGATTATATGCCATGATCACAGATTTGTTACTAATACATCTTTTCATCTGTCTGTGCCTGGAAAAGGCAGCACATTTTACTATTAGTGAGGAAAAGTGTAGGTAAACACTGTGATGGTGAATCTGTACTGAGTAGCAGTATGACAAATGAAATTTTGAAAATTAAAATTGTAGGCTGTGAGGAAGATCACCTATTAATCTTGGAAGTGTGCCATTAAATCTAATTACAGTATTTTGATGATATTACCTTAGATGTTTTGAATTAATTCCCCATCAAAAGATGGGTGCTGTAAATCACCAAACTGAAAAGCTAATAATTGTACAGAAAATTGAGGTTTTTTGTTTTCAATCATCCCTGCAGACATTTAAAGTGCTGAGGGGAGTGAGCAACAGTATACTGCTCTATACATGGACCCAAAGGGCACCATGGCAATGCCTGTAGCTTGGCTTTGCTGTTGCCAGCTCTCTGCTCTGTACAGCTGTCCCTCACTGGATTATTTTACAAGGTTATTCTTTAGCAATGACCAGGGATTAATCATGTTTTACTATTGCAGTGATCTTTGCAGGAAAGTGCCATGGCCAGAACCATTGGCCTGAAAGAGTTGGTTTTTCAAAGTTAAGCCTGATGGGGAGCTTACAGGCAGGAAAGACCAGTTTTACAGGACTGTGCCCAGTTATGTTTATTGCTTGAATCTCTTTTATTAGCTTTGACATACAGTCATCCACATTTCACTCTAAGCACATTTCACCCAGATTTCACTCTAGGCACATTTCAAGTTGTAAAATACACATTGCAAACATTGTGTCTATGTATCTGCTGTCCTTGCTGACATGAGGTTCTCTCTGCCAGCCCCACAGCCTCAGCAGAGGAGGAATTTCTGGCTTTCCACTGCCTCAGGTTCATCTGCATGGGATCCTGCAGGATCCCTGCTGGCTGACCCATGCAGTATAGTGACAAAGCTTAAAAACAATTATTTCTTTTCCAATTATTTTTATTCATTACTGGCACATCTCCTCTACCTCCCCAGAGTATAGATGAGGGAACTGGAGAGCCAACATACTGAATTTCAGCCAGACCTTCACCTGAGAGCAGGTATTAGATTTATCACTTAAATATTCAACATAGAGATGGTTCTGTGGGCTTCTCAAGGCCAACTGATGTCAGGTGATGGGGGGTGGTCATGAACAGCACTGTGGACCCATTTCTTACACCAGCCAGAAAGCTAAATCACAGGAATGAAAGCACATACCCATGCTGATCCTATACAGAGACAGGACAAAGTTGCCAAGTTGGGGTGCACAGCCCAGCATCAGCGTTAGCAAAAAATGATCACTACACCTTCAAGTGACAGGCATACAGCTTGAGATTTCTGCACATCCCTCTAAATGAGGAGGCAGATTAGGACAATATGAAAAAGGGAACAATGATGTTGCTAAGGGTTGGACTCGGTGATCTTAAAGGTCTTTTGTAACCTAAATGATTCTATGTGAAAGTGAATTCTTGACAGTCAGAAATACATTAAACACAACTCTTAATACGGTACCCAAGAAGATGCTATAAAAAAGTGCTGGAACTGTTTTCTGTCCTCCCTATATTTTACATAATGGCAATTGCTTAAAAGCACCTCTTGTGCTTTCTGACAGCTGTCAAGGGTGAAAAGAGGGGTTTCCCATCCTTTGGAAAATATGAGAAAATTATCTTCTCTCCTTTAAGCATTATAAAGAACTACACTCGTGATACCTTGGATACTATTTGCAGGGATAAATTTATGACATATTTTCTTAAGCTTACCCCTCTTTAAATAATTCTTGACTTATAACCAATTATTTGTCTGTATCAACACAGCACAGGCTTGTTATATTAGCAATTTGCTATTTTTAGCCAATTGGTGTAAATCATGAGTGACAATGTTTTGAAATGTCTCACTTCTGACTTGCATTGATACTACTACAAGCTCAGGACTCGAAGAAGGAAAATGGTTGGCTCAGCTTTATTGCTTTGCCAGCCAAACACTGGGATTTTCACCTATATTCCCCCTGGCAACAAGGTGTAGGGTGATTGAACGGGGATATGATTTAAATGCTCTCCAGGAAGATTAAAGACCCATCTTCTTGGGATCTGAACCATGGGGAATGGGGAAAAATCAGTGGCTAAAGAAGGGCGATACAGGGTTCATGGAGATGGGATGCTGAAGCCAGGAATGGTCGGCATTCAGAGGTGAGTGTTAGGAAACGTGTAATTCTGCATCGTGCAGGCTAACACCCTAATGAGCTATCAGTTTCAGCTTATGTGGCTTTAACCCTGTTCTGGTGATGAGCTGTGAGGCATTACAGCTTGATCTTCCTATTTTCTACATATATGTTCTTAAAAGTCCAAAGGAGGGAGTTCTTCACCAATCGATAGAGATAAAAAGCCTGTTTATCTAGGAAATTGTTCCACATTTATTCATGTATTATACATGCCTGCCCTGCCCTGTGCAATGGCTCCCAGGATATTGAGAAGACAAGAAGACACATAAAACCAGAGCTGTATGGAAATAACTTTTCTAGGTTGTTAATACGAACTAATATTATCCAGCAGACAAATGTTTACCCCTTCTATGGGAGCATTACTCATTGAATAGCACCTTAAATTGTCCAGCTAATTTTATGCACTTACAACAAATAAATTCTATTCTCTTTTATTATCAAACTTAATTACAGTCAAGGTAAGTCATAACATCGCACTTTGTAATTTAGATTTAAGGACAGTGAATATAAAACCTGCATGTCTACTTCATCAGGAATTATGTATCGATCCATATTAAATTACCTACCAGTTCCTCTATGCAATGCTTTGCAGTAGGCAGATGTCTATATGCACTGGCAAAAAAGAGAAGGGAGGAAGAGAATATTTAGCTAAAATAAAATGACTCTTAGGATGTAACAGCATCATTTCTTGGCACTGCTGTGATTTGACCATCCCCCTGTAACTGACGTTTGCTGTTTTTATGGGAAATGACACAGCTTAAATGAACATATCCTCAAAGTGTAGGTTTGATATTTCATTCAGAAGCCATTGTGTCCGTGCGTTCGCATGCTGAGTCACCGACGGAGCTCTGGCTCAGCCAGGGGTAAACCATCAACGCCATTTCCCTCAGTCCTTGCTGTTTCCTAGGGATGTGCTATTTGAGCTAACTTTCCTGAGCTACCATGCTCTGAAGGTGGTTTCCCAAACTTGCGAACTGCCCTGCACTCTGTGCACTTGCACTTCCTTACCAAACCACCATGTGGCTGAAGGGATTTCAATCAACACACCTGCTTGCTGAAATCAGTTCAGCTTTGGTTATAAACCCAGTGGAGGCATTCAAGCAGAATGAAATGCCTGTTTAAACACAGTTTAGTATTATCCATATTTTAATTAATAAAAAACTCAATATGTTGCTCTAACAGAGGGTAGTTCTATTATCAGTATGTGAATTTTTAATATTTTGCTTATTATATTTTCAAATTCATGAACAAGTGTTGCTCAAGTCTGTAAAACACTTAGAGGATGAAAAGTCCTTCGGAAAGAAGGAATAACCCATACACCCTACCCATGAGACAGGGTGGGTAAGTGCTCCTGTTACCACCTCGGACACGGGGTCTCATTGGAGCCAAAGCTGGTCCTCAGGCATTCCCAGCTCCTGGACTGACACACAGTCCATTTCATTCTGCCTCTGTACTTTCAGATTCTGCTGATGGGTTTCTTTTGCAAATCAATCATTCTAAGGGTAATTAACATTTAAAAGCCAGGTTTCTTTTAATTCCATTAGTATATTTGCGACAAGAAATGTGTTGGCAGAATCCAAAGGTTAAGAGTTACAATGAAGAACAAGTTTTAGGATAAATGAAAGTTAAGGCCTAAAACAGCCTGACAACACCCCATTAATCTGCACACTATTGACACAATAGTGGTCTGCTGTGTCAATGAGGATTTAAGAAGCTTTGCAGCACATGTTACTGATAGTTTATCATATCAATAGGAGCCTGCATATATTTGTGTTTAAAAACCTGTGGCTGTGTAATTCCCTGACTGCACACATATTGTAAATGCACATACTTTAAATCCTTACATAAAGTGGTTTCTAGCCATGCAGCAAATTTTGAAATGATAATAAACTACCATATTTAAGTGTAGACACAAGGTATTAGTCTGGGCTGTACCAAAATCCTCTAAAATGCTGTACTTCTAGCTGAAACCCTTTGCCCTACAGGAATGCAATCTGATTCTCAACATTGTGTCACCTGCCTAATTGAAGCAGAAGGAGATTTAAACCATATTAATCTTTCATCCTGATATACGGAAACCTTGAGTCAGCTTGTGGCTGGAAGCTATAGCAGGGAAGAAAGGTCCCTTCCCACAAGCTGCCCTTCTCAGAGCAGAGGGGAGCCTGCAGCCACAGCCCAGGCAGTGCCGAGCGCTGGGCATCTGATGCCCCCGCGGCAGGGATAACCGAGCAACATCGAGGAGTAATTTCTACATGGCAGTCACAAAAGAGGCGTATTAAATGAAAATATGAGTGGCTCTTCCAGTACTGCAGTTTTCCTGACTGGCACTACCATCAGGAGTTTCAAAAGCCAAGGAGCAAATCCCACATTCGTAATGCCCTGGTGTGGGTAGCCTGCGCAGAGGTACCTGTTTGTACCCACCATAAATCCACACCACAGAGTGTCTGACTTCCAGTGCAGAGGCCACAGAGCTGTTCTGTGAAACAAATCCTTCTTTTTAAGGCACTTTCAGCTTTTTTGTCCTCAGGTTGCAATTCGATTCCTAACCAAGCGAGTAGTCTCTATCGCAGCATTTTCATGCACTGTGCAAATTTTGATGCTTTTCAGATTAGGGCTGTTCATGAGAAAGAGAAAATAATGTCCTTACACCTTTAACCAGGCAGCAGCTCCTGGGGTGCCACATAGCTTTGCTGTGTTCGCTGTGAGGAAGCCCATAATGATCTTGCCTTTAGCCTGTCACCACTAGGAAACATCAGAGAGAGACAGCCAAGGGACTGAGTTGCCAAAAACCTCCTATTCCCATGGCTGGGAGATTTTGTTGGCACCATCTCTAAAGAGAATTTACTATGGGCCAAATCCTGGCGCCCTTGCTTAGATGAATCAGTTCTCAAGAGGCAACGCTCCCGCTGCGAGTGGTGCGTGCATAAAAACCTGCCAGATCAGCCCAAAATACTGCTTGGGAGTATCAAGTGCTTGTCTTCCAGAGGGGTGGAAGCGACCAGCCCAAGGCTTTGCTGTGGAGACAGTGCTAAGGGGCAGGAATTTGGGAACTGCTCATGAATGAAGGATATATTCCCCAGCAAAAATCTCTAAATTACTTTTACTCGGAATTTTTTCTTATTTCCCATAAAACAAACACAGATGATACAGTTTGGCGAGTAATCCTTTTTTTTCCCCCTTTCAAGGGCATCCAAAATACTTCATGGTACTTTAAGCCTTAATTAATTTATCTTTCATGTGAAGAAAAATGAATTAGTGACAGCTATTTCCTGGACTTCATTTCTGGGATTAAACCCTTTGTTTCTGGAATATCTGAGGGGATTTTGGACAGGCATTTAAAAAGATGTCATTTCAAGGACACTCCCCCTCAGCACCACACGCGAAGTACTCGTCTGCAAAATCGAGTCTCATCAGCCTGCAAAATTGCATTGCTCGCAATGACTTTTTTCTTCCCAAGTAGAAATGAAAATTTCTGTCTTAAGAAGCGAAGGTGGCGTCGGCGATGAACAAAACGCCTTCTCGATGGCTTCGCCCCAGCTGTTTACCTCCGCGGCCTCGGGGGCGGGGGGGGCGGGACGCAGGTTTGCCGAGGTGGGCTGGGAAGGGCGAAACTACGGGCGAAGTTTGCCGGAGCTCCGCGCAGCCGGCCGGGGCCGGGGCCGGTGTGGGGGCCGGGGCGGCGCCCGGCGCTGCCCGCGGCGGGGGAGGCGGAGGCGGGGGGCAGCGGCCGGGGCGGTGCCGGTCCGCCCCCGCCCCGCCATGGCGCGACTCGCCGAGCTCCGCCGCCGGCCGCCGGCCGCGCTCCGGGTGCGGTGAGACCGAAAAGTTGTCCGCGGTAGCGGCGGGGCGGGGGCCGGGGGGCCGGCGCGGTGCCGGCGGCGGGACGCACGGCGAGGGACGGGCGAGAATAAATCCATTCGCGGGAGGTGGAGGCAGGGGTGGGCTCTGCCGGGGGCGCCTCCCCCGCGCCGCCCCGGCTCCCGGCGTAGCGCCGGGATGGGGCGGCCGGCGGGGGACGGCGGGCGGAGCGGGCCCCGCCGGCGGGCGGCGGCCGCGGGCAGCGGCGCGGCGGCTGCAGGTACCGGGGAGAGCGGCGGGAGCGCGGCGGCGCTGCCGAGCGGAGCGGGCGGGAGCCGGCGCCGGCCGCAGACGGGGCAGCCGAAGCGGAGCTGTCGGGTTTATCCCCGGCGAAGTCGCCCCGGGGCGCTTGGGGTGAGTTGGGGCTGGCGCCGCGTCGGGGGCTGAGCCGGCCCGGCCCGGGGCTCGGCGCTGCCGGCGGGGCGGGCAGCCTGGCGAGGCGTGATTTACGGGCTCTCCGGCAGCAGCCGGGCGCTGGGAGGCAGAGGGAGCCGCGTTTCCAGCTCCCCATCAATTATGGATGGAAACAAATACTGGAGTCAGTTCTGAATTACGCCCGTGCCGCGGCGGGGGCCAGCTCCGCGCCCGCCCTCCTGCCGAAGACAATGCTCAGGTGCAGAGCGGCGAAACTTTTTTTTTTTTTTCCTGGGGGGGTGGGGGCGTTTCATCACTGCAGAAACCGATACAGCTGCTTTCAGGGAGTAATTAGAAAGGGTTTAAAGCCTTCTTTATTATTTATAAGCATGAATGGAAATGAAAGGTCACACAGATATATCTAGGTGGCTTTTACTCCTGTGTTTTAAAGGGCTGTGGGGTGGTTGTGCAGGGGGTTTTTTTATGGTTGTTGTGTTTTGTCTTGTGAGTTGAAAAATGCGATGAACTGCTTTAGGTTGATGTGTTGAAAATATTGTAGTTCTGGTGGATATCCCACTTGTTAGCATGAATATTGCTAGTCTTAAATTAGTGGATTTCTGCCAATCTCTAGGTTGTTTCTTACTTCTGGTCAAGATTATGTCTGTATCACAGGCATGAGCCTGTGAGTAATTTGAACAAAATTCAGCCCTCGGTGTGTAAAGTCATTTGTATGTGTGTGTGGCTTAGAATACATTTACTTTTGAGCATAGCAGCAGCAATGATGGTTCATAATGCTCACATATGTGGCACTTGCTGTACAGATGGTATTGTAGCTTATCCATGTACACACACACGCTTCGCACATAATGTGCAGGAATTACAGCAAACTTCCTCCAGAATACTGTTCAGTGCTCTGTAAATGCGTGGCATTTTTTTTTCCTCTGGTTATTTCCTTGAGGGGAAAAAAGCATACATCTTTATTGGGGTACCTTTGTGTTTCAAGTTGTTGGTCTTACTAATATTCCCAAATATTATTTGAAAGAACAGCTTCCTACTGTCTTAGAGGCGTTTACTGCTGGTCTGTTGCTCTCACACACAAATACTTGCACAGAGAATTTTCTGAGGTTCTCTCCTTTTTCTAAGTCCAACAGGAAGCTCATTGTAAAGCTTTGCAATTACTTTTGTGGCAAAAGATAATAGACGTTTTTCCTGCTTTATTCACGCTGTAAAATTCTGTGCACCTCTAAAGTCTACTTCAGTTCCTTTCAGTAAATTAAGCTGTATGTAATCATGTTTAATGTAGTAAGTGACGGGCATATTTTCTTATGTTGGCAGATATTGTATAAACATTTACTCTGGCTTAGATAAAAACAAATTGCCAGCTTAGTGCTCTGATTTCTTTTCTATATAATTATGAACTTGAACAGTTTTTGTGTTAACTAATATAAAGCTCAGGGTTTTTTAAATCAGGAAGAAAAAGTTTGTAGTAAGAATTTATTGGGATTCTGAATTATGTAGCTCAGATTTGTTTTTAGAAAGCCAGCCAAAAAAGTATAACCCAGAGGCTCTACGTTGGTTTATTTAACCAGCTTCTCACTTTCATCTGCACCTTTAGTTACAGTGAGCCTTCCTCCCCCATATCCTGCAGTCTGTCACTACCTGCTCTCCTTTATGGTGAGATGCAACAGAGATAACATCATTTTCTAAATGTGCTTTGTGTGATGCAGGAGTGTGTGCCAGGAATACAGTGATGGCCCTGTCAAAGCTCTACAAACCAGCTGTATGGCTGCGGGTTTTTTCCCCCCAGCCTCTCGCGCCCTTTGAGCTGGACCATCTGAACGTTTCTGGGAATGGCTGAGCTGAGCCGACTGTTAGAGCAGATACTTTAGCCCTTGGAGCTGCCATAACTTTGCTGTGTGTTTATGAAAAGCACACATTTCGATAGAATGCTTAATTATAGATGCAATTTCACTCTAGGTTGATCTTTGATCTGATCGGTCCTGTCATGGGAGGTGTGTAAAGGAAAAATCCATCATGGAAGTTCAGTTCAAAGTGTGTGTTAGGCTTTGTAATAATGTATCTTCTGGTCTTACTACAGTCGATCACATTCAGATTTCAGTTCTGGATTTTTGTGCGTTTTAAATTCTTTTAAAAACATTAGTGCACTTAACACAGGACTCAGTATCCCCTGAAGTCAGGTGTAGCCCAGTTAGATGGACAGAACCTGCATGGAAATGTTGAAATGCTATGGTTGTTTGTCCTTCTGAAAATTAAAAAGAAATTTGAAATCTGAGGTCAAGAGGAGATCGGGGTGAATACGGTCAGTTTTCATCAAGTGTTAGAGAAGTGGTATGACTGAGACTGTTTCAGTTCTAGTCTTCCTTTTTAAGACAAAGGAAACAGTTACTTCAACAGCTTCTGTGCCTGTATGAGCTTATGTGGAGCTTACTTATCTTGCAGTCTGATATCTTTCAAGGCTCAGACTATGTGTTTGCTGACTGAACAGAGGAGATGCTGGTTGATTACATACTCCTATGTTAAACATACCTCTAATTCCAGGTTGATAAAATCAGGTACCTTTCCACTTGATAAAGTAATAATTTGCTCCACAAGTAATTAAGAAAAGATGGAATAAGGCATATTACTGGCATTGGGTAGTACAAGTTATTTTCAGTCTTAGCAACTCTGTATGTAATTAAAACAGTTCAAATGTCGCTTTCGTCAAAACTGCTTCTCGAACAGATGATCTCTTCTTACGCATCCGATAAGCTACTGCAGTTAACTGCTAAAATCCATCTAAGCCATTTTATTAAGCTGTTACTTGTTCTGTGAATAGCTGCCAGCCTTAAGTTCAAAGGAAAGTGGGTTCTGATTTGTTCCCATGTCACATGGAAGAGGTGTGCAGTGAGAATACTATTACTGCCCTTTGGATGCTGTTTGTGGAGCTCTGTCTGTTGTCTGCCATAGCCTTCTTTCCCTCGTCGTGGCTTGACAGTAATTACAGTACAGCTAATATCAGGAGTTGATTCAGTTTATTCAGATGGGAAGACTGTTGAATTGTCCCACTTCCAAAGGCAAATGTTTGTGTTAACCACAGAGATCAAATCTGTAGTGCACATATATAACATATGAATAGTATTTATTTCCCTAACTTTCCTATTCCATTCGGCTTTTGTTAACTAACCCAGATTAGCATTTTAACAACCCTGAAGTGAACTTCTGCCATTCTTCCTGCTTGGACAGTGTGTGTAGACCATCCATCATCCTGTCCTTGGCCACAACAGGCTACTGGCTCCAGAACCATTTGGAGCTACACAGAAACCATCCAACTGTGAACAGCACAGCTGGCTACAGCAATTTTTTCTTCCACGCCACTGGCAGCATTGTCTGGCTATGGTAACTAAAGTTAACATCCAGAACGTGAAGTTTCTTTCATTCTGGCACCCCTGCCCAGCCCCGCTGCAGCTCGGTGTGCACACCTGCAGGAGGAAGGGCTTCAAAATGGCTGGGAGGAGTCAGGCAACCGCTGGACTCTTGCTTTTCAAGGCTCCAGTTTGGGAGACAGCAACCTGTTGTTTGGAGTGGGATTACATTAACTCTGTCCGTACTCGAGAGGGAGCTGGCTGGCTGAATGCTGTGTGCGCTCAGTGTTGCAGATTGGGGTGTGCTTGGGAAGCGCCAGCTAAAGAAACAGAACTTGCCGCTTTAACTTAGCCACATAAATTGCCAAGGAGCACAGAAAGGAACGGAGAATTTCGGCTGTGTATTTCACACATTCTTGTAGAAGCCTTTTTAGTTCCACAACGGAAACCATGTGATTTCACAGGATCTGTGCCCAGACTCTAATACTTGCTACAGATGCTTTCCTTGGTTTGTTTTGTGGATCTATGAATGCAATAGGAGTAAGTTGTTACAGGATTTGTTGTTTTAATTCTAATGTGTGCTGTGAAGGGCAGGTAACCAGCAGGTGAATGTACTTGTGACTCTTTGGTAATTTTACTTGTTGAGATTTTTGCATAATTTAAATAAATTGGCCTAGCATGGCTGTCTGTCATGTGTGAGCCGCTGCTTTCTTGCTAGACGAGAACTTTTGCGTTCAAGAGCAAAGGAGGTCAAGAGGTATTACTGGGAAGGGAGGGGCTTGGTGGGAGTGGAGGAGCAAAGAAGTGGTGGTGGAAGAGGAGGAGTGAGGAGCTCAGGCAAGCAAGTGACATTTATTCTGTCCAGAATGGTTACAAACCTTGTAAACTAAATCACTCCCTGGACAGCTTTGATTTATATTCTCACACAGCAGATTGGCCTTGGTCTGCCTGACCTTGGTAACATAACAGAGGTCGTATTTGCACACAGAGACTCTTCGTGCAAAAAGGTTCATTGTTGCTGTGACTTTTTTTTTAACTGTTGCATCTGAGAGCCAAATTGCAGCCCAGGTTTCTAATTGGACAGGCACTGGATAAACACAGAATGAAAGGGATGGATCCTGTTCTCACAGTGGATGGTTTAAAAGAAGAGATGGCAGACGGGTACAGTTGGGCAGTGGCCCCTAGAAGCAGGAGAGCTGTGCTGACCTGCATAATCAGCAGCTGTGCTGGCGCACAAGCCACCTAAACATAGCTGAGCTGCGTGTGTCAGGGAAAGGGGGCACACACACTTCGGCATCAGAGGCAAGGGGAGCTTTGAAGAGGGCCTGGGATGAGAATGAGGAGTTAATTGGCAGATGCGTGCTAGGGGGCTCTTCAAGTGTGTGAGGGACAGCAGGGAGGCAAAGGCAGAGTTGCTCATCTAGAGAGGTAACGAGTGAGCAGTGGGGACCGGCATCACAGATTGGCTGCCCACCAGCGGTGGGAGTGAAACCTCAGAGGAGATGAGGGCTGATCAGCTGGTCACTCGGCTCAGCTATTACTGCAATAATGGGCTTTTCTTAATGTGAGCTACAAAGTTCATCTTTCTTTTACCAAATGGTCATGGCAGCTGGGACTCTGCTTTCTCAAGCAGCAGTAAAGTACCAGCTCACTGTTGGGTAGGGCCTTCCTCAGAGCTTTATTGTGGTGTGAAACAAAAGGTATTTCCCTCAAGTGCTGCTGCCTCGCATCCCAGGCGTGTGTATGGGCGCTGGTGGTGGGCAGGGACTGCAGCACCAGCACAAAGTGTTGCTGCTATTTCTGTGTCTGTCTGTCATGACAGACACACTTTGGGGTCGAAAGAAAATCTTCACGCTTCTATGTCAAGCCCTTGTTTATGCTGTGCCTCCATTTAGGTACCCCCTTCCCATGCTGTGCGAACACCTACGTGTCCCCTCGGGCTGTGGAACCGTCATGTTTTGGGAGACCACAGAGAATAATAATGCGTATTTAATTTACAAAAACCTCCATGTATAGTTAAGGCTGCAGTATTAAAATGTTAGATGGCACTTGAATGTAGCGCAGCGTGAGGGAGCGTGGCTCTACCTGTTGGTGTGATGGTAGCTGAAGGAAGAAAGGGCTGTGGGCAGCGCGTGTGTTCCCTGGGCAGTGCAGCTCTCAGGAGTGAAATACCAGAGCACTGCCTGGTGGGTCAGTGCCCTGTGGAAAGAACTTGAACCAAACAACCTGGAAGGCAGGAGAGGGCCCTCTGGCTCTTCGACAGTTGTCCAAGAGCCAGCTTTGGCACCCCTTGCAAATATAGCTCTTTTGTGTGTTGCCACCTGGGGACGAGTGCCGAAGAGAAGAGAACGGATAACAGAGGAAAAGCAGTAGTGGGAAAGCTGTCAACAGTGTGTGAACAATGTCCCCAGGTGTCTCATGAAAGGAGTAATAAGGGAGGGGGGAAATAATCTTGCAGAGTTGAATGGTTTCTTTCAATTTGCAAACTTCTCTCTGTGACAGTTTCTTTAACGCAGCACGTGTTTATCAAAGATTAACACCGAAAAGCCAGTAATTTGTTTTTGTTCAGCAAATCATATTTTCTTCATAAAGTAAATGCCGTGTGGATATTTTTAGCATTATGTAGGTTTTTTCCTTGATGATAACCTCAGACAAAACTAATCAAATCTCATGCTTTGGGGATTAATCTGATTTCCTGCAAGGGTACGGATAGAATTTATTTTGTCTTGCGTACCACCATACAGGTTTTACTGTGAGAGTGGATTATGGCTTCTCCTCCCCCTAAAGCACCAGGCTTTCATCCTCACCAAAACCATAGCAAACACGGCTCATGGCTGAACAGTGGTCTTCAGCAGCAAACTGTGCCAGCACAAACCTAAATGTTTGGTGCAGACGGGTAAGAAAAATAGACCTGCAGATGTAAACAATGTGGGGGTTAGGTATGATTATCCTGGCCAATATTACTAGTGACAGCACAAGGATTTAAGGAAACATTGTAATTGTACTGGGGGTCTGGGGAGGCTGGTGTGGAAGAGAGAAGGACACGGGTCATAACAGAAAGCTTTAAAGCTCTAAGTCTTGTTCTCTCATTTGCCAGAGATTTCCTTCTGACCTTGATTGAAGCACTTGCAGTCCATATGTTACTGGTCTGTTTTTGGTTTTTTTTTTTTTAATTTTAAGGTCTGATCTGTGACTTCTCTGTGGCTCACTAGTCAAAATGCCGAAGTATTGTGAGGCAAATCTTTCCCTGTCCTGCAGGGTGAATGTTACCATGAGGCGATGGAGCCCAAGTAAGAGAGAGGAGGGAGAGCTGGTGCCCAGCACGGCTGCCTCCAGTTGCAAACGCCGTCGTGGGTGGGCTCTGCAGGTTGTGTTTGCTCTGTGGAAAGTGGGCACTTCTGTGGTGCAGAGCTCCCCACATGTGAATCAACACAGGGATGTGCCCTAGCTTGGGACCCAGAGCAGGGATAGCCATGGCTGCACATTTCACCAGTCCTGGCTCCAGCCCCAAAGTGGCAACAGATAGGTGCAGTTTACCTTACTGCACTTCTATCACTTTAAAAACTTCAACAGACTTCAGGGCAAGGAATCAGCCCAATCAAATTCTGTACTAATACATTTGATTTCTAAAGAAATAAAAATAAATTTTTCACCACTACTCTGCATTTCTGGTAAGCCAGGTCCCCTCAAAAGCACAGGCACCTCTCAAGGCATCTCCCTGTCCCTCTGACCATCCCCAGGGTCTCACAGCATGAGCACCGATGTTGCCCCTCTCCCCTGTGAATATGTATATACATACTTTTACAAATACACACTTGGAGACTACAAAAGCAGCAAATGTGATAATGTGATCCAACTGTTTGGTGCTAGGCTAGAAAGAAGTATTTTTCTGCCATTATGTGAAAATTTAGCGTGACTGGAACAGAGTCTGCATTTGATTAGGCAATTTAAGAAATGGAAGAGACTTCATACTGTAGGGCAGTGCTGCGAAACAATTGCTCGGAACATGTTCTAAAATTGGTTTGCTTTCACCAGATTTCCATGTGTTTCTGCACGACATCTCAAATGAAAGTATGGGCAGTCACGTGGCAAGTGACAACATTTTGGTATTATGGTAAATCAAAGCAGCAGTTTAAACAATTACTCCAGATCCTGAGAAGACTTTGAGATTTAAAAAACAAACAAAAAAAACCCCCAAGAAAACGAAACTATTTACTGTCAGCCTGGGAAACACATTTCATAACACATCCTTTCACTGGCGTAGTTAATCTTTAATCGTAACAAGAGAATAGTAATTGTTAACTTTGAGCTCCAGGTTCCTCCAGGTTTTCATGCCTGTGTTTTGTACATGTAATTGATTGTGCCTAGGACAGGGGCAGAGCACATGCTTTGCATATACAAATAGGTGACTGGGTGGCCAGCTACCAGATTTGTCCGTGCAGAAAAACCAAGCCTAGTTAAAAGCACGTTGTTCCCCAGTCTGTGTAGGCAGTATTCTTGCAGGCAAGGCTGGCTGACCATTCCAGCCCTGAGAATGGCATACTGAGAATACCAGCACAGTGTTTAAGGTCTCTCATGTGCTTCTTGCCCAGTCTTCTCCTGTCTCTCCCTTTGCATTTTCCGCAGCCATTTACTTCTCTCTGAAGTGAGAGCAGTGACATGCAGCAGCCTTTTCCCCAGCAGCAGCAGCTCCAGCCAGCAATGCTCCAGCGAGGCACAGTGATGAGATGCTGGAGGGGTGTTTGTAGCACGGGAGAGCAGTGGGTGGAAAGAAGTGATGCTTTCTGGAGTGAGGTTGACAGCAACATTGTCTGAGGCACAGCCTGTTGAACAGCAGATGTGCCCTTTCCACAGTGCAAATCCCTTTTTTCTTCGTCTGCCTTGCTTGTTGGGGCGTATTCCTACCCCCAAACCTGCCTTCCATTTCAAAACATCCCATTCACTTCATCTAGCAGGCAAATGCTGACCTCCTGGGCTCCATCCAGGACTCAAATGGGCAGCACTTATCTCAGGATCAGGGCTGCAGCCCTGCTCAGGGGGAAGGCTGCTTAGACTGCTTTGTGCAGGGCTGGGAGACAGCAGGGCTGGCAGACAGCAGGCCCGGGGTGCTGCCAGCAACTCCCTTGGCTGTGGCGTCAGCTGGACTTGTGCAAGTTGTGCCTGAGACCTTCATTATGTCCTCACCTTCAAATACTGGTTTATACCTGTCTCAGAGTTGCCTTATCAGATGATGCCTAATCACGCTGAAATGAGTGGCAGTTTTGCTATGTAAATCATGTTCTGCAGGCTTCCAGGAAGAACACTGACTTCCTTCACTTAAGCACTCACTCACATTTGTAGCTAACCCTCCCGGAGGGAGGAAAAGTGGGTTTTAGGCTTTTGTTTCAGGCCAAGGGGAGGCAGTTTGAGTGTTACTGAACGTATGTCCAAGCCTGTATGTGCTACTGTAGGTAATTAGGTCTCTGCCATTATGGCTTAAGGGTTCTCTCTACTTTTCAGGATAAAAGTATTTTGGTCTAATACACACTAATCAAAAGCATCAGACACCTCTGACGGAGCTGGGGGTGCTCAGGGCTTCACCCTGATGAGCCACAGCTGCTCTCCCCAGCAAGGTGGCTTTGCTTTGCTCTGGTTGGGGTCAGGGCAGGGGTGGGAGTTCCTGCTTCCAGAGCTGCCCATGGCCAGGAATTAATGGAGGATCAGGGCCAAGAGTGTGGAACAAATGTCACTGTACTGACATTCTCTGCACCAGTTCGCAGACACTTCCACAAATAAATTTAATATATCCTAGGGCAGTCCCAGTTGGGCATGAGCAGTTTGAATTAATGAAATGCAGGTCTGCTAAAATGGTGAATCCAGAGCCCTGCTTAAGTTAAAGCACCTTGCACTCCATCACCAATAGCCCAACCCTGGCAAACTTGCAAGGAAAGCATGTCCTGCAGAGCTTTGCAAAACAGCACAGATCTGACCATAGATTTGAGCTGAAGTCAAAGGTTGGTTTCAGGTGCAGGACTTTGGTGTTAATCCTTATAAGGGAAGCTAGTTAACATTCAGTCTCAAAAATTAACTTAAAATAACCATAATTGAGGCAATCACTTACAGTTTGCTCAGCATTTTATTTCCTTTCCTGCTGGAACTATCTGGTGTTCAAGTAAATTTTTGATCACAGGAGAATTTAGCCCTCAAAGTGCTTCTAATCAACCACCAAACACTTGCATCATTAAAAGTCACTGCATCCATTTTGCAAGTTCTGTCAGCTCCTTCTAGAGCAAGAGGGGTGCGCTTGCTGCAACGTTCAAAGCCTGCAAACAACTGAAGTGTAGCTGGCAGTGCCATAAGCCAATTAAGATGAAAGCTGTGATACTCAGTGGTAGGGTTTCATCACTTTAATACTAAACTATCTTTTTTTACTTAGGCATAGATCAAGAGGTGTTAATGCAGAATCCTTAAAAGAAGTCAAGTATTATCTTAAAATAACAGACCTGTTATTTGCACTTTCATGCTCAATTAATATCTCAGCCCTAAATATCCTAAATTTTTTCTCCAGAGCTGCAGACTTTAAAGTTGTTAGAAAAAGTAAGGATGGCTGCATACTGCAAGTTTACATTTGGGTGTACCTTTATAGGACAGAAAGAGTTTTTGTCACCTATTTATCATACAAAATCATGCTTCATGTTCCTAAAAGGGACTACAAGAATTAAGTACTCTTCTTTCATTATAGCCACAAATATTTTCCTGTTATTTGATAATTAGCTGAAACAATCTGTCACCAAATTCCTCAACATGGATTTATCACATCATAGAGAATCTCTAAGATTTGAATGTACAGTAAACCTCTGTGTCAGGCATTGCCTTGAGGAACTTTATTGAAGTCAGCCTTCATTAGAAGAAACACATACTGGAATGACATTAAAAAGAATTGTAAAGAAAATCACACTTGCATTGATGCTGGCTGTTGTATCCCTGTTTTGGGAGGACTTACCACGCTTTTGCATGCAACACAATTGCATCACTGGAAAACCTATGTATAGATATGACCTAAAATGGGAATCTAATCCCCTGCCTTTCCTATCAGAAATACTGATACAGATTTTTAAGGCAAATATTGCATTGTATGTGGAATACTTTCTGGCTTGTAAGCAAATGACTCATCATACACATTTCACACAGTTAAGACATAGAAAAAAAAAGACCAAGACCAAAAAATAGAGATGGGGAGAAGAATTGTTGGCTCTCCCTCTAGAGTTCAAGGCGCCAGACCCTGGGCCATGCTGGTCTTATATTTTGACTCAGATGGTACAAAAAGGCTTCATTTTCATATTTTGATCACCAAAACACCCCAGTGTGTGGCTCTGCTCTGAAGTTATTTTATTCCAGTCACAGCAGGGGTTAGGTGCTATTCTGAGTGAATGTTCAGGTGCACCTGTGGTTGCCAATGGGTACATTTCTACAAGTCTAGGGCACCCCTGAAGGCAACCTGTACCACCTTCATGTATTGTCTTGTGAATGTTTTATCTTCTGAAAAGATTGACCTGGTTGCCAAAATGAAACTGAGCAACACCCTCCCTTTCTGTACTCTGTGCTCACTGGTGAGCTGTGTTCCCTCTGCAGCTGGCTCAAGGAGTTGAACTTCTCCCACCTGGCAGCAGTTACCATCAGCAGGTAAACTCAGGTGCAAATCCTCAGCCCCCTAAAGTGGAGTCACTGCCAGCAGGCTTTTAACTTCACGAAGCCCAGAATTTGAACCATACCCTTTTCAGGTAGTGTTTTTTAACTGCTATTAGTAGACCATAAGTGATTTGTACATCAAAAGATAATCCCTGAGGCTGTAGTAAACAAGATTTTTAACCTTTCTACACTAGGCCTTTGCATCCAGAAAAAAGGGGAGAGGTGCTAAACACAAGTAAGTTCCTATTCAGCCTTTATTTGTTTGCAGGTGGAATCTGTGACTTGCTCTAGCCTGGCCAACAGATCTTTGTTGCTCGAGTGTTCTTCTGGTTAAAGAGCTTCAAGGCACTGCTTTGGCCAGGGGCTCAGTGCCCTGAAACCACTGTCCAAGGGTGCCCTGTTGCCCTCAGCAGGGCTTGTGTCAGAGGCTCAGTGGAAGTTGCTGGGTGTTGCATGGGATCAGCTTTGCTCTGCATCAGGAACTGAAGTCTCAGCTGTAGGCCCTGAGAAACTTGTTGAGCATCTGTGAACAAGCAGCAGCAAAAGATTGTTTTGTTTTGTTTTACCTTATTATTAGAGTGGTTTCATGCTCAAAATTTCAGAAGGTACCATCTGAGAAAGACACTAGTCAGTGCCCTTGCACTAATTAGTGCCCTCAGGGAGCCATTTGCATGCAGGAAGAAACAGAGGACAGCAGGGATTTCCTGACCTGTCCAAGTCCAGTCAGTGGGGATTGTGGGAAACCACATGGACATAAATTCACTAAACTCAGCATATTGCTAATCAATTCTGCCTGTCCCCCTTCAGTGCTAGGGCCAGCTTGTACTTCCAAGCACAGAGGGTCTCACCTAACAGCCTCAGTCTGGTGGAGGAGGAGGGTGATGTAGTCATTTACCCAGCTTTTATTATTGCACACTTTTCCTCCATTCCTTGCCAAACTCCCCACAAGTGAGCTGACTTTTAGGATGTATCTTTTGTTCTGACCTGTCTTGAACTTGAGGCTGGGTTTGCTGTACTGCACTCCTGTCTGTGCTTAGCATTTTGAGAAGCATTTATTGTGTTAAGGAGATTTTAAAGAATTTTTTCTTTTCAGTAAGTAGAAGATATTGCATCAGTCTGGTTTGAAGCCATTTTATATGTTGCTTCTCCCCAGCTGGCTGAATGCCCTTTCCCTTCCCCCTTCTCTTTTACGTGGCAGTGCACGGAAAGATGATTGATGGAGCGTCACCAGCACGTTGTCAAAGGCTGGAGTAGATTAATGGGCAAGAAACACCAGCCTGTTCGCCTTCATGTGTGATTGTTTGAAGGCAGGCTCATATTTTAACAGAAATTATATCCTGCTTCTCCGGATTCCCCCAATCAGGAATTGAAGGATGGGATTTCTATCTGAGATTGAAAGGTGGTGGCCACAAAGAGCCAGTTTATTACTTGGGACAACTGCCTGCCTCCCATTTGACCAACACCATCTCCCTGAGGCCTGTTTCAGGCAGGTTGCTCACCTCCTTAACAAGGTGGATTTTTGCCACCAGTTAACATTTACACCTCTAGTTCCTTCTCCTTGCAACACAACTCATTATGGCATAGGCCACGTGGCCAGGGGAGCTCTGATCTGTAAGAGCTTCTCACCTGAGGGACACTGGTCAGTGCCCGTGCTGCAGGGAAGGAGCACATCTGACCCCGAGCAGTCCAGAACCTTTGAAAAGCCTTTTGTGGTGGCTGGCCTTGGTCACAGATTCAGCTTTGATCTGTGCCTCAATTGCCCAGCTGCAAAACAAGGAGAGCAATATGGTAATGTCCAAACATTGCACTTGCCATGGGTTGTTTTCCAGCAGAAATGCTAGGAATGCAGTTTATAAGAGAAATTAATCAAAGACTGGGCTGAATCCTGGCGGGGGAAAATAATCAAACCTGGAGTATGAATGTTTTCTGCATTTTCTTGAAGGTAGACATTGCCAGCATTTTGTAATCAGCTATTCCAGGCCTAACAGATATTTCAGCATTGTTATTTGTAGTGCCCAGTAGTGGCCTCCACTGAAAGGTTTGAATGTGGCAGGAATTACGTCTTTCACACCAGCCTATCTGTGTCTACCAGAAGGCTACACCTGGCTGTCATAAACCCCTGCTCCGAGGGCTAGATGGAGCCCATTTTTCTGATTATCCAGGAAACAGCTGTTCTTCCCAGTTTATTCTCTCTTCAGTGGTTCTGATCCCAAGCCTGTGTCCAACCAGATAAAAGCTGCATTTAAGAGCCTCTTGAAGCAGGTGCATTTTCTTTCATATATAGCTGGAAATCAGAGCTACTGTTAATATTCTTGTAATAATTTTCCAAGCAAAATAATAAAGAAATCTGTACTTCTTGCCTGGCTGGTGAGAAGTGATTACCTGTGGTTTGCTAATCCAGTGCAGCTCTCTGGCTGCTTTTCTGTCTTGTCATGACAAGGGTCTGTGCTTCATGTAGGTATTTTCTTTGATAGAGATTTGTGACAGATGATGTTTAGTTAGAAAAGATTGCCGAACGTAACTATTCCTGCCCTGTATGTTCTCAGAGTTCATCTCTGGAGTATCCTGCGATGTTTGAGGGTATTTTGGGGAAGACATAAATGTGAATTTGTTGCTGATCTGAATGCAGCCTCTGGGGAAACACATCCTGTGGATTTACAATTACAGAACCTCACATTCTTTTAGGGAGTTTGATATCCCACCTGAAATTTGAATCTGTTCAAGAGAAGTGATACTGTCTTTGCTTACCTGGCATTTCAGTTGTTTCCTGTTTGCTTTTGTGACAGTTTGCTGTGTATTGGCCATGATAATCGTGACCTAAAAACAAGTTGCCCTTTGACAGTTGTGACCTAAAAACAAAAACAAATTGCCCTTTCCTCTGCAGCCATTTCCTGAAGTCCAGAAATCAGTATCTGCCTGTGTAAGGCAGGTTACACGGAAGTTTTGTAATTGTCCCAATAAATGCTTCCCAGATGGGACATGGGAAGGAAAAAGAATTGTGAAAAAGAAACTTCCTGTTACATGCCCGTGCTTGGTACAGGTGGAACTTGTAGAGTTTGCAATTTGAAGCCAGGCCGGGGTCTCTTTGAGTCATGATGTGGGCCAGAAGCAGCCTCATCTTCTATGCTAACTGCGGCCTACATGTCTGGGAGAGCTTCTTGCTCTTTGGCAATTTGTATTCATTTGTTCTCCAAGAAAACAAGGCTGCAGGGAGGACTTTTACTAAGCACCTTATAGATGTTACTGCACACCGACTCAACGTGCAGTTTATGTGTCTCCCCTTTCTCTTTCACTGGAAAAGGAGTGGGTTGGATATTTGGAGCCTGCTTTTCCTTACAAAAGGACCAAAAAAAAAAGACCGTGTAAGCATTAATGATTTGTTATTGTGTCTGGGAGCCACAGTGCTGCAGGACTTTACTCTAATGGTGCTTTCACAAGAAAGAACTAATTTGACTAACTTTATTAATTCCAGTTTGTTTTAAGTTTGCTCATTAGTAATTTAACGCAAGATGCTTCAGCTGAAGAGGCCATGTCAGGACAAGGAAGAGCAGAGGGAAAGTGCCAAGAATCATTAGTGTTTATTAACCACTGCACTCATCAATCTTGACTAAGAGCACAGCCCATTCGTTCTGGACTGGTGGACTGAGATACAGAAATATCATTAACAGTGGAAAATGCTTCTTTCCAGGTCAGTCTGTGATGGGCAGGCATCCAGACAACACCCCCGCCCCCATCCCCAAATGTTCCCAGCCTTTCAGCTGGTCTCCTCACAGTCCAGCCTGAACTGACGGCTCAGCAGCCCCTGGAAGGAGGAAGCCCTGCCCCAGCCATAGTATCAATTAACAAATACAGCATTTTCGTCCCCTGTAAGCATTACTGAAAGGTTAAGTGTTGTTATGAAGGGGTTTTTTTAATTGCTTTTCAGATTATTGAATGATTAATACTTCTGTGCTTTGCTGGGTAGGTCTGGCACTTAGTGTTGGCAAAGTGTTCTTCTCACTGAAAGTCTTGAAACATTAAAATGGAAAGATTTCTCTTTTTTTTTTTTCTGTTTAGACAAAGGATTTAATAACCAATTTCAGCAACTGCAAGGCACTGAGCTGATGACTCAGAGCTCTGACCTGTGAATCGGGGCTGAATGAATGCCTCCAAAAGGTTGGAGGAGGGAATAATACTACATTTGCCAGGTTTCTAATGAGAAATATGACCCCTGCCCAGTCCACTTGCAGTCATTAAGGATTACATTTCACTTTGTGATGTGTTTTCTTGCATCCTACCCAAATTGCAACTTGAGTAGTTACATTCTGCTCACTGAAATATTCCTGTGGTTTAATTGAAGAAGTTATGTTTCCCTTCCCCTCTTAAAAGCTTTGTTGTATAATGTTGTGGTGCTGTCATGATCTGTGCTGTCTAATCTGCAGCGCACACACACACACAACCCCCAGGTGAAAGCCCCTGAAGCCTTCAACAGTAGCAAATGAGGGGGGAAAGTGGCATCTTGGGAAGGTGGTTCAACATTGCATCCCCATTTGAGTCCCTTGCCACCCTTGTGAAGTGTGTGACAACGCCGTCACACTGCAGGGGCAGCAGTTTGCATTTACTTTGCACGGGTGTAAGTCACTGCACAAGGCAAAGCTTCAGGTGCCTGGCCCTTGGCATCAGGGCTGGGACAGTGGGCACGTTGGACTTAGTACTGGGATGGCACAGCCTGGAAACAAGCAATGGCATTAAAACACAGCGTGGATGCTCAGACACATTGTGTGTGTCACGACATTTTGTGGAGGAGATTTAGGTACTTCATGGGAAAAGGGTTTGTGTTGGATGACATTCAGTGATTAAGGGGATGGAAAGAGATTGCAGTTTAATTAAAATTCTAATCCCAAGTTTGACAATTTTTCTTGCCAGGTCAGCAGCCTGCATGTTCTATTTCTGATTCTGTGAATTAAATGGGCTGACAGTCGTCAGCTTCTTTGGAAATGCCCATAAATCCAGCTAAAAATTAGCGACCATCAATACGTTTCGGAGCAGCTTCGAGCAGGGCTGTGTCCCACAGCAGTTTCCATCGTGTCCAGCGCTGCCGATGCTCAAACACAAAGCAAACCCCTGTTGGCAGGAGGGAGCGGTGCCGTGTCCGTGCTGCTGCTGCAGCGTCCCCGCTGTGTCCGTTCGCAGGTAGCTGAGCCGTGCTGCCGCCCAGGCCGCGCTCCCCCGGGCCCCGCCATGAGGCTCCCCGCGCTCTGTGCCCTGGTGACGCTGCTGAGCCTGTCCCGCTGCCGCGCCGGCAGCTTCCCCGAGGACGAGGACCCCATTAACGTCGTGGACTACCACTGTGAGTGAATCTGCAAGTGCTGCTAAACACCAGGGGGAAAAGTTCTAATTGGATTTTTTTTTTTTTTTTTTTTTAACCTTTGCCCCCCCCCCCCACCCCCCACCATGGGAAGTTAAAAAACAAAATCTGATTCCTTTCAAATTGAAATGTGTTTACTGGCTTTGTATCTTTAATAGAACACTTAATCATTTTCTTAAAAAAGCAATCAGAAATACAGCAATAACTTCAGGAAAAAGAACATTTGCTGACATTAGCCATCTTTTCCTCATTTATATTCAAGACATTACTCAAGGAATTTAGTTTAAACCCTTCTACACCTAGTATATACAGCTAATCAATGCCATATATTGATTCTTTAGCTCTATAATCCTGAGTGATGGTGTAGCCCATTTTTACTTGCAGATTCAAGGCAATATCCAGTATTTAGAGGACGCCCTTCAGGCAATGAATCTCAGCACAGACTGGACTTCCAACTAATGTTGAAAATTCGAGACACACTTTATATCACTGGCAGGTAATTTTCCTTCACTCAGTTCATTAGATTAAAATTCTTTTCTCTTCTGGTTTTGCATTTATGTGTAAAATTCATTTAGAAAAATGTGCGGAATATGATAAAAATTAGAATTGGGGCAGGACTTCCCAGAGAAATATACCATATCTATGGCCAGTGCATGAAAATTGGATTTGAAGGCTGCAGTTACTGTAGTTAAGCTAAAACCAATGATCAAATGCTCTTTTCCCTCTTTTATATTACTGCCCTGCCTGATAAAAACCTCTCCTGATCATTTTAAACTTGGACTGACATGTCAGGGCTGTAGGAAGTGAGGATAACACACTTGCATATTTACAGCCCAGGTTAGTCCTCAGCAGAATGGGCAGACAGGGATGGACTGCTGGACACTGCAGGTACTCTCTCAGGACCACACCAATAAAAATCAAAACCAGCCCGTGTTGCACATGAACAACCTTCTCCCATTTGCATTAAACACAGAAAATCCCTAAGCATTTCATAGAAGTTGCTGGTCTAACACAACATTCTGAAAATAGATTTAGTTTACCAAATGAAAGAGCACAGAATTGCTGAATTTCCTGTTCTCTTTTTACTCTGCAAACAGGGACCAGGTTTATACTGTAAACTTAAATGAAGTTCCAAAATCAGAAGTTACCCCAAGCAAGGTGAGTAGATGCATGCTGGAAAGGGAGAGGTGTGTCCTTTGGTTTTAATGGTTTTTTAAAAGAATTTTCTGTGGCAAGGAATTAAAATGTTCCTTTTTGGTCTGCTTTGACAGAAATTAACATGGAGATCAAAGCAGCAGGACAGAGAGAACTGTGCTATGAAAGGCAAACATAAAGTAAGTCTAGCACATTACAGAAAAACGACACTAGTATTTATTATATACATGGAGTTTGTGATTAATACATCTTACTCTCTTTTCAGGATGAATGCCATAACTTCATTAAAGTCTTTGTTCCAAGAAATGATGAGATGGTGTTTGTCTGTGGAACAAATGCATTTAACCCTATGTGCAGATACTATCGGGTAAGAGTATTGAAGATGCCATTAATCCGTTACTGGTTTTGCTTGCACTGGTTATGCCATAGCAAATACATCCAGTGTGACTGGAGAGTGCTTCAAGGTGAAATAAAAACAGACAGAAGCCAATGTGCTGAATTAAGTTTTGTGGAAAGACAATGTTATGCTTTTGTGCCAGTGCACAAAATAGAAATGACACTATCACCCATTTATTTTTCTTCTCTAGTTGAATACATTAGAGTATGATGGGGAGGAAATTAGTGGTTTGGCAAGATGCCCATTTGATGCCAGACAAACCAATGTCGCCCTCTTTGCTGGTAAGAACTTTTACTTGTAATGAGTCTAAATGATTAATGACACCAAAGGAGACACAGAGCTTTTAAAGCAAGCACAGGAAAGCTAAAGGTGTCATGGTGCCCCTGCTCTTAAATTTTTTAAAGGGCCTCCAAAGGATTAGAAGCTGACCTGTTAATAAATAGGTTACAGCAATCTGGGGAAGTGTGACAGTGAAGAAATGGGGAAAATACAGGCTAGTCAGAATTCTCTAGATTATTAAAAGGCCTCTTAATACCATGTTTTCAACTTCTGTTTTAGATGGAAAATTGTATTCAGCAACAGTAGCAGATTTCCTGGCAAGCGATGCTGTTATTTATCGCAGCATGGGGGATGGATCTGCCTTAAGAACAATAAAGTATGATTCCAAATGGATAAAAGGTAATTTGGGGAGTATTTTCCCATACATATGGCAAATGCAATTTCAGTGGCACAGAAGGTCAGGTAATTCACAGCCAGCCTGGTTTACACATATGCTACACTGTCAGCATGTATGAGGCTTTTGGAATAGTATAATTACACTTAAAAAGCTGCATAATGCCCAAAAAAAAAAAAAGACGACATTTTTGTTAAATGCTTCAATGAATGAATTTGCAGTAACAAATACCTTAGCTGAAGTACAGTTTCTGTGGGGCCTTTTTACAGTCCATTAGCCAATGCCAAAGACTTCAAGTTCATTTAAACTCCAGTGCACCTGTATTTGGACATCCTAAAGTATCTGGAAGACTGGAGCTCACATTGGCTGGTATGGACCTGGGGAGGAGCTGCCAACTCTCACAGTGTCGTGTGCCCACTGAGCAGTTCTTTGAAGTAACTTCTCCTTGCTCTTTCTTACAGAACCACACTTCCTCCATGCCATAGAATATGGGAACTACGTTTATTTCTTCTTCCGAGAAATTGCTGTCGAGCACAACACTTTAGGCAAGGTCGGTATCGTCACCGTGAGCGTTGAGTCACAGCAGAAAGAGCTCATCCCAAAACAGCATCAGAAACTAGCACAGTTCATACTATGAAGGAGGTACTAGGAGAAAGCTTGCACAGTTTTCCCATCATAATTTACAGGGAGTGGAGATAAAGAGAACTAGAGCAGTGCATTGTTCAACCAAAAAGCTGTTCCTGTTCTCCAGGCCTCGCTGTTAGTGAGCTCGCTACAGGTATCTTTCAATGTGCTGTTGCCTTAGTGCTGCTGTTGCCTTAACTCTTGTGGCAAGTAATGGAAAAGCTGAGGGTGTTTTCATGCTTATTAAAGAAACAAAAGAAAACAACACAAAAGGAGAGTTTCAAAGACGTTTCTCTAATGTCCCTGGATATTGAATAATTCAGTCATGCCAGTACAGAGTATAACATTCATGCCTCACCATGGAAGGATATTCTACAATAAATTATTAAATCCCTTACACATGGTTAATTAAAGTCTTTAAATCTCACTAACAACATGATTTTGAAGGCAAAAAGGGTGGGGGCAAACTGTGGAGATGCATTTGCTTGGTGATACATTAAGATGCCTGTGCACTACGAGCTGAACACCATTTGCTTTCATCTTCTCTGTGCAGATAAATGGCAGCTTCCTGTTAACAACATTATCTTGGTGTTTTATTAAGAGCTCAGAAACAAACACTGTTTCCCTTGCATCTCTCAAGCC
The DNA here is from genome assembly GCF_020740725.1 of Corvus hawaiiensis. Taxonomy (NCBI): domain Eukaryota; kingdom Metazoa; phylum Chordata; class Aves; order Passeriformes; family Corvidae; genus Corvus; species Corvus hawaiiensis. Next base: position 2,121,159 of record NC_063225.1, read on the forward strand.
TCTCTCCCTCTTTGTTTCTTTTTTGCCTTTCACAGGCTGTGTATTCCCGTGTGGCACGCATCTGCAAAAATGACATGGGGGGCTCCCAAAGGGTCCTGGAGAAACACTGGACATCTTTTCTGAAAGCTCGGCTCAACTGCTCAGTTCCTGGGGATTCATTCTTCTACTTTGATGTTCTGCAGTCCATCACAGATATAATAGAAATCAATGGAGTGCCCACCGTTGTCGGTGTATTCACCACGCAACTCAACAGGTGAGAGATGAGCAACCTTTCATCAAAGGCAGATCTCTGGTTTTCTCTTACACTGAGATGAGTGCCATTGTAATCTGAGTTCTTGAAACTATTTTTCGAATTTTACAGCATCCCTGGTTCAGCAGTGTGTGCTTTCAGCATGGATGACATCGAGAAAGTCTTCAAAGGGAGATTTAAAGAACAAAAGACTCCTGACTCTGTTTGGACAGCTGTACCTGAAGACAAAGTACCAAAGCCAAGGTAAAAGGTTCTTACTCATGATGTCATAACATTGTCCTTTAAAGAGCTACCTTAAATCAGCTGCACTCTTGAGTGCCTTGTTGGGTAAAACCCAAAGCAGATCTTGACACTTCAGCCATAAGGATGCTCATTAACCGGCTGCCTTCTCTCATTAACTAAAATATCAAGAGGAAAACAATGTTGTTCTCATTTCAGACCTGGCTGCTGTGCAAAACACGGCCTAGCAGAGGCTTACAAAACCTCCATTGATTTCCCGGACGAAACGCTCTCCTTCATCAAATCTCATCCTTTGATGGACTCAGCTGTTCCCTCAGTCACTGAGGAGCCCTGGTTTACCAAAACACGTGTCAGGTATGACAGTTCAAAAGTAACATCTGTGAAAAGGAAAACAAGAAAACTTGCTGTTAATGATTTGCCTTTTGGTCTCGCTAGATACAGACTGACAGCAATTGCTGTAGACCACGCCGCTGGACCCTACCAGAACTACACAGTCATATTTGTTGGCTCCGAAGCAGGAGTAGTGCTTAAAATCTTGGCAAAGACCAGGCCTTTTTCTTTGAATGACAGCATATTACTGGAAGAGATTGAAGCATATAATCATGCAAAGTAAGTATTACCAGACCAGCTAAGCTCTTCATCTAGTCCTTGGTACCTAGCTAAAAAAGATTATGGTACACCAGCTCATTATCACCAACATCACCACTTGTTTGTCATTTCATCATGTTCCTCATGTTGAATAACCCGAAAGTATTTGGTCACTTGCCATTTTGCATGGGTTGAATGAACAACCTAATTCCACTCCAGTGACGTCAGTGACACAGTCTAATTCTCCTGCAAATACGTCTGAAACATCAGAAGTGTTTGCTGATGTTAAAAAGAAATGATCTGTGCTTATCTTGAGGGTTGCTCAAGAGTGGCCAATAGTGTATAACCTGTATCTGATCATTTTAAACTTGTTTATTTTTTGGCACAAAGAATTTGGGAGTGGAAGCATTCCAATTGGACTCTGCAGGCATCCAATACAGGACTCCTCTTCTGCTCTCTCACAATATTTATGGTGACTGAGAGAACAAAGAAAATAGATTTGGAATTTTTTTTTTCCTACGTAGTTCAGCAAACTTCTCACCCAGCTGTTAGCAAGAGCCAGAAGCCAGCATTTGATAACTCAGAAGTTTGTTTAGCAATGTCTCAGCAAAGAGTAGTAGGTTATATTTGTGTATGTGAAAAATTTCTGTTCAGTAGCTACACAGACAATAAATAAAATGTTTACTGCACAAAGTACTACAGTCACTAAAGCAGTGGCCTGCCCTTGTTTTTGCTGCCCAGGTGCAATGCAGAGAGCGAGGAGGACAGAAGAGTCATTTCCCTCCAGCTGGACAGAGACCACCATGCTCTGTTCGTGGCGTTCTCCAGCTGCGTCGTTAGAATTCCCCTGAGTCGCTGTGAGCGTCACGGGTCATGTAAAAAGTACGGCTCCGTTCCTGAACTCCCCTTAAAGCAAGGGCACCGGCGTTTCTTAGGAAGGAAGTTAAAAATGCATGATTTTTTGGGGTTTTTCTCTTGCAAGGGCATGTATTGCTTCACGGGACCCGTACTGTGGCTGGTTAGACCATGAGGCGTGTGGAAGAGTGACACCAGGCATGCTGTAAGTACTCCTATTTTCGTTAGCCCAGCATCTCTGACTATGCTTTACAGACCCCACGAGCTCATGCCTGTGCCACTTCCCTTGCACACAGTTACTAAATCTCTATTTTTTTAAAACTGTTTTTTTTCAGTGCACTGTATATGTAAGAGACCAGAATGCTAAATTCTGCAACCTCTGGGTGAAGACTTGCTTTCAGTAGGAGTTTTACATGTGTAGGAGGACAGGCAGACCTGTAGGAAGAGCAGTTGGAAGCAGGAAGGCAAGCAATTGCAGCATGCAAACCTGAGCAGCTCCGAGAGGACAGCAGACAGTATCCCCTCCCAGCCATGCTCACGCTCAGGGCACAGGGATTTGCAAATATGAAAGCACAGGATTCACAGTGGGGAGAGCAAGGTTGTGCCTCTGCACTGGAGCTGGGGTGCTATATATGCATACCAAAAGCATTTTGCACAAATCAAGTCTGTAATATATGGTGCACTAGCAGCTGTATCTTAAAAAGAGGCCTTTGTAGCAGGCCAGTGCAAACTTTAACTGGTATAATTGGATGGTTGTATCTAAACCCAAGAGCATGCCCAATGGAGAAGACATGATGTAGCTGCCCAAAAAAAGGGATTTTTTTTTCTTCTATTTCCTGGCATTAGCACACACAGAGAGTTTTAAAGCCTGACTCTCCTGTACATTTTGTACAATCCTTTGGGCCATACCCTGGCTGTTGTAGATGTTTCCATTTGCTGCTTCCAGAAAAAAAAAAAAAAAAAAATCTCCATTTGTATCCTTACTAATACTGTTAATTGCAGGTTCTCTTTGTTTGTTTCATACAACCACAGCACTGGAGGATACGTACAAGATGTCGAATATGGCAACACAGCACAGCTTGGGGACTGCCATGGTAAGGCACAGTCACAGCTGCTCCTTTGGAATGTCTCACCATAGTCTGTGGCCACACCTCACTGTGGATGTTAAATTTCTGATGAGCTTTTCAGTAACATGATGAACACATCACCTGGTGTTACTGTGAATGTTCACAAAGCTGAGCTTTTTAGGCCTGGGTGGCAGAGTTTTTGTCTTTCCTTCACCAGTTTACAGCTATTTGGGGTCTACAGCAAAGTATTGAAGAATTTATTTTTTGTAACCAGTGATATTTTAGTTTTTATTTTCCATTACTCAGGTTTGAGATCTTTTGCTTTCTTTTCGTTACTTTTTACTGATTACTTGTTCCTTTAATTCTTTTAGAAATTTTGCCTACTACAGCTACACCAGATTACAAAATATTTGGCGACCCAACATCTGGTTAGTTTTTTTTAATTTTTTTGAATTAATGACCTTTACTTTCCTTCAGTTCAGCATTTTCAGCCCTTTTTTCCTTCCTTTTGCACAGTTGGCAATCCTCCATTTTTGTGCTTTTACTCATGTTCCCACTGATGGTAAAGATAGTCAGACTCTTCTCACTCAGCACCTCACCCTGTGTAGCCGCATGTTAACAGCTCATTATTTATTGAGACATCTTTTATTAAAGAGCCTGATTAACATAGATGACATCTTCACTGCACGAAGTCCACTAAGCTTTACTCTTGATCCCAGCCATGCGTTTGTGAATGCCCCTCTTGGTCACCTCTAGTAGATGAATGGCAGAACTTCATCATCTTCCTCCTTACCTCTCCTTTTCTCTTTTCCTTCTTTCCCAGCAAGCTTTTTGCACAAATACACATTTTCTAAAATGTGTATTTCGTTATTTTTGAAATGCTTTAAGTAGTTTGTGCTAATGGAAAAAAATTTAACATCACAAACTGTGTAGCTGAATGAGAAATTGTGTAGACAAAAGTGGCTTAGAAAAACGTTGTGCATTGTTGTCACATGGACTTTTGCATCCTTTTCTCCTCCAGTGATTTTTCTAATAATGTGTTCACCCCCAGCCCCTGGTGTTCAGGGACACCCAGTGCTCCTCTGTTGAACTCAAGAGCAGAAACTGTGTTGACTTCAACAGGAGCAAGACTCAGCCCTTACTTTCCAGTCTTTACTTTTGGAACTTGGGTCTTTGCTTTCAAACTAAGGGCACATTTCTGACAGACAAACAGGAAAATAATCTATTTGTATGTTAAATTTGTAAGAGCGCAAAAAGAACACTATTTGTGGTTTGGTTTCTGACATTTGCACTTCTGTGACTTGACAAGAAGTAATGTTTGAGACAAATATTTTCCAGACCTATGTACCCATAATGCAAGTTAGAGACTCACTTAAGGAAACAAAACAAAACTGTCACATAGAAATGTTGCCTGGCTTCATGAGTGTTTATCAACTGAATTTTCAAAGTGATATTTTATGACACAGATACAACTTAACCATATTTTCAAGTTCTGAATGAGTGTGCTTTTGAAGTACATTTCTCAAGTCTCATCTCAAGCCATAGACCTTCATGCCTAAACCTACTGGGACAGTGAACACAAAATACTCCAGGGTGCAAACGAGACTGTGAATTGTAAACCCAATTTGCTGAGTTTCCTCCTCTGTGCATTTTCACGTAGGCTGTGGTGGGTCTGTTCAGCAAATGTACTACAGAGGAGCCAGAATCTCTGCAGGATTGTTCCTTAGGAACCATTACAAAATAGGGGTTAAAAACATTCCTTTTATCCCCACCTGCAGAAATGGCTCATTCAGCAGTTCCTGGTATACCATAATAGCACTAATGGAGCTGATCTGGTTTCTCAGGCATAACCTGTCATGAGTGTGTATCATTCCAAGTAACTTCTTTTTTTTTTTGAAGATGTTTAAAAGGCAGCCAAGTATGTTGTCTCCAGTGAAGAATATAGCAATTAAGTAGACTAAGCTGCGCTTTTCACCCCCACAGTTGCTTACTTTAACTTTTGCACTGCTTTCATGTTTGACTTCTCTGGCTTTTTGGCTAGCAGCTGTTGATGTGTAAATGTACTTTTTTCATACTTACAGTTTTGAAGTAATTGATTTTAATCAGCCACCTGTACTTCTGCAGAGTGTAGGGGGGGGCTCACATTTTGCTCTGATATGTAACTCCCATAAAATACTATGTCCAGCTGTAGCTTAGATATGCCATGAAACACATTAATAAAAATCTGTTTGCCACCACAGACATGGAGTTCTCCTCAGCTTCCATTACCACAATGGCAAGTATCCCAGTTATATCACCTAAAGTGATTGGTTCCTGGAAACCTAAAGTGACTGGCTCTCGGAAATTTGTAGTTCAAGATGACCCAAACACTTCAGATTATTCTGATCCATTATCAGGTGTCCCAAAGGGTAAGGCCTTACCAGGGAATACATTGCAGCTGAATGGAAACCTGATAGTCTCAGCATTGTCTAAGGCTTAAGTGTAACAGCCATGATTGTTGGGCTCTATTTTACACCCATTTCCTGTGAATATGCAGACAGTGCAATCATGTTTTTCGTACCTACTTACCAAAGGACGAAGTGCTGCTTAGAGCTTATAATGGGAAACACAGGTAATAAGCTCAGCCTTTTAATCCTGGAGTGTTCCAAAACTCCCATTGAAATCAATGGCAGTTCTGGATACATTAAAAAAATTACCTTTAAGACCTATCTGCACCTCTGTTCATTGTTTTCAATCCAGTCTAATTTGGCTTAGTCTGTTAGTCCTCATATGAATGGTTGCTTCTGTTTTGGTTTTTTTTTATTTGGGTTGGGGGTGGTGGCAAAACAGAACACAAAGCAGAGCTCCGTGTGTTAAATGGGGCATATCCCAAACTCTGCTTGCCTGGAACACATTTTTGAAGAAAAAGGGTCAGAGTAAGAATGTGCTGAATTTTTATCCTCTGGATATGAGCATCAGTTTAGAGATGATCTCAGTACATACTGAGACATGCAGAGGTTTTAAGCTGAACACACAAGAAACCTATGCTGCCTGTAGTTCATCTTTCTGTAGCCATTCTTTCAGCTAAGTGAACCTTTGATTAGGCTCTTATGGCATCTTAGACTTTAGTTCAATAGGACTATTGCAGTCAACCACAGAATCGAGAAGCTTCCAATCCCATAACCAAAATTTAACACAAGTCTCTGTCAGTGCACAGCACAGCACAGCAAGGTGACAGACATGTTTGCACAATTCTGTATTTACTGAAAAATCTCACCAGCCAAAAACCATTTGTGTTTTATTACCATTCACCAAAACATATCAGGTTTCCTATCAGCCATTATGGCCGTGCATTTGTCATTTTAATTTGTTGCAGTTATTTTTCATTTTGTTTTAAGTTTTTATTATCATTTGCTCCTGGTTCTAAATCACATTCTGTGTCATAGCTCTTGGTGAACTTTACTCATGTTTTCCTTCTGCTTCTGCACAGTGCCATTAAAACCTGTAACCCTGAACATTAACAATATTCAAAGGCCTTGCCTCTAACAAAAAGTGGCTCTGTTCCTTCCCTCTTGCTCTTTCATTTTAACATCTCTTGGGATAGCAACAGAATTACTTTAATTAAAAACTAACATTATCTTAGCTGCAAGATGTCTGTGGTTGCTTTAAAAAATCTAAACAAAACCAAAGGTAGCTTGTTAATACCCAGATAAAAAATTAATCAAATATTTGATTTCTTGGTCTAAGCTAAAAGTTTCTAAATTTTAACATTCTCTAATAACTTAACCTAAGTCGGTTTTATAATGTTATGCAAGTATTTATGTTCGTTATTGGTAAAAATAAAATAAAAAAACCAGTGCTCTAAGAGAATCACATTCTCTTCAAACTTGGACATGTATAGTAAGTGCAGGTGTGCCACTTCAGGGCTAGCAGCCTGGGAGTGGAGTAGTTCACAAGTATTACATTAGCGTGGCTATGACACTGCAGTATATATGTTACACATTTTTACACAACATTTGCATAATCCTGTCTCTCCTTTGATACTGATTTATGAGTGGGGCAGGAAAGAGAGAGAGAAATCCATCCATGAGTTATTAATTGCTGTCTGGCCCAGTAGGACCTTCTAACCTCAATTTTCCAGCAGAAATCATTAATGTTAATAACATAAGGCCCCTATTTGTGAGCCTTAAAGGAAATTTGGGGACATGCTAAACAAAATGTAAGGAGAGAAGCTGCGACAAGCTTTCCTCATTATCAGAGAAAATGGACAGTCTTCATTTAGCCTTGTCAGTGCACACACAGCCATTTTATAATTAAATTTTATAAAATTATTTGCACTCACCAGTGGTGTAGATTGCAGGATCCTACTGTGTTACACCAATACCACAGCCAGAGCACTTACATACACTTAGTAGACACTTCCCTGAGGAAGGCTGCCGCCTTCTGAAATGTGTCAGTGTGAAATACCTGTAGATTTATGATATCCTGCCTGTCTTTTGCAGGTGTGAGGTGGGAAGTGCAATCAGGAGAGTCCAACCAAATGGTACATATGAATGTCCTAATCACTTGTGTCTTTGCCGCTTTTGTCCTGGGAGCCTTTATTGCGGGAGTGGCCGTTTACTGTTACCGGGATATATTTGTACGGAAATCCAGGAAAATCCACAAAGATGCGGAATCGGCTCAGTCCTGCACTGACTCCAGCGGCAGCTTTGCCAAACTGAACGGGCTGTTTGACAGTCCTGTCAAGGAATATCAGCAGAACATTGATTCACCCAAACTGTACACAAACCTGCTGACCAGCAGGAAGGAGTTGCCTCCAAACGGTGATACCAAGTCCATGATGATGGACCACAGGGGACAGCCTCCAGAATTAGCTGCGCTTCCAACTCCTGAATCAACACCAGTTCTTCAGCAAAAGACTCTGCAGGCTATGAAAAGTCAGTCAGACAAAGCGCATGGTAACCTCAATGCTTCACGAAAGGAAACCCCACTAAAAAGCCCTCAGTTTTTTCCTTCCAGTCCTCCACCCCACTCTCCTCTAAGTCATGGACATATTCCTAGTGCTATTGTTCTTCCCAATGCTACCCATGACTACAACACATCTTTCTCAAATTCTAATGCGCACAAGGCAGACAAAAAGGTGCAACATATTGATCATCCACTTACAAAATCATCCAGCAAAAGAGACCACAGGAGATCTGTTGATTCCAGGAACACCCTGAATGATTTTCTGAAACACTTAAATGAAACTACTAATAATCCCAAAGCAATTATGGGAGATATTCAAGTGGCCCACCAGACTTTAATGCTGGATCCAATGGGCAATATGTCTGAGATCCCACCTAAGGTTCCCAACAGGGAGGCGTCTTTATACTCTCCACCATCGACTCTTCCGAGAAACAGTCCCACAAAACGAGTGGACGTTCCCACCACTCCTGCAGTACCAATGACCTCTTTGGAAAGGCAGAGGGGTTATCACAAAAATTCTTCACAGAGGCACTCAATATCTGCCCTTCCTAAAAACTTAAACTCACCAAATGGTGTTTTGTTATCCAGACAGCCAAGTATTAATCGTGGGGGGTACATGGCTCCCACGGCAGGCACAAAGATGGACTACATGCAAGGGACTCCTGTCAGCGTTCACCTCCAGCCTTCCTTGTCCAGGCAAAGCAGCTACACGAGCAACGGCACCCTGCCTCGCACAGGAATAAAGAGGACACCCTCCCTAAAACCCGACGTGCCACCAAAACCCTCATTCGTCCCGCAGACGACATCAGTCAGACCACTGAACAAATACAGCTACTAGGACATGTCTGTGCTAAAATGAGTGTGGCATTGACCTGTACAGGTTGTGAGATGATGTTGTGGTAGACACATGAGACAGAGACCTGCTTGTTACTAAGGAGAACAAAGTGGCCAAAGAAACTGTCTTTACTTGAGCAACATCTGTGTCTTGCCACGTAGAGCTGTAGCGAGACACCATGTTCTTGCTATGAGCAAACACAAAAAAAAAACAAAGGAAAGTGCTGGTCATTACATTTCTTTTGTTTGGAGCTAAGGAGACATGTAGCACAACGGGGTGGGGGCTACGTTACTGTTCTAAATAGCTAAACAACAGTTGTTGGGAAAAAAACAGTAAGCAAATACTTGAAAAATGGGTTCCATTTTAGACTGCCATTAAGTGTGGTCATTCCCATTAAATGTGAACATTTTACTATGTATGCATTCACCTTGCCTCTTGCACAAATGTCAGAAAATGGTAATGTCTCAATCAATAGCTGGGTTAATAATCAATTTGCTGGAATTAAGTCTCTGGCCCAACTGTAGCATTATTATTTTTTTCTCTCCATGTGTGTGGCATTTTGTTTTTGCCACAGATAAAGCTGTGCGTGTGTGTGGATGTGTGTGTGTACTGTACACACTAGGATGTACTTAGATTCCCATTGCATCTTTTATGCTATGGAATTGTTTACATTGAGCATGACTGAACAAACAGATGACTCTGCCTTCTGCAGCCCGCTGGGTTCAGCTCGGAGCCAGCTGAGGATGAACTGCGCATCTCTGAGAGCCTTCTGAGGGCAACGCCTGGATCAAACAGTCACCCAGTCAAAGAGTGCAGACACGTTTAATTCTTCATAACTCTGTTATGCTGCTATTGATTCAGAGCTGTGCATTTCAAATCTGGTGTTTTGGGCTGGAACGGGGGAGTTTTACTGTGTTTCCACAGTGCCTCCATCCAATACCTGGCCACTGTGAACTTGAGCCCCTGTACTTCTCGCTGAGGGCAGCTAATAGTCAGTTCACTTGGCAAATGCCGGTGTAACTGGAGAAGGTCACGTTTTTGTTGCATTTAATAACGCCCTACACACTGATAGACTCTTGTCAATAAAAAAGGAGAACCATTAATTGGCCTGGCAGAAGCAGTCTGTGAAAACTCAACAGTAGTGCAATCGATTTGTTTTTGTTGTGTAAAGTAAGGTTTGTTTTTTTCCAAAGTCATGCAGGTAATGACAATATTCTGTAAATATTATGTGTGAGTTTACCTGAATCTGTGCATTTTGTGCCTTATTCATGCAAATGATAAAAGTACTAAAAAAAAAAAAAATTTAATCTGTCAAGTGTTCCCACTATAGCACATATCTCCTGAGTGCCAGTTGTAAAACCTCTCAACAGCACCCAAAAAAAAAAAAGAGATAAAACACAAGAATAATTAATGGTAACTAAAGGCAGCCTACAATCCAAGAAGACAGCAGCATTAAATCACCTTACCATGATAAACATTCCACTCCAGCTCTCTGAAGGATCAAACAGTTATAATGTGAAATCAAATGAGGTTTCTAGGGTAATGGAACACCTGCTAAAGTTGTGTAAGCTATTTAGTAGGGTTTACAGTATCCACTTGCAGCTGATGTTCAACACAGATGGCTATTTTAGCTTGCAAACTACACACTACCACATTGTTTATTGAACATAACTATAGAAATAACCATGGCAGAGGAATATTCATGAATTAGTGGGACAAATAACTGCAATGGGTTTCAGAGATGGTGGAGATTTATTTTATGTGTTCAAAGGGGAGAAAAGGTTAGTCACTAAAACTGGATCTCTGTTACAAAACAAAGAATAAAGGATAGAAGTAGTCATTTTTTTCTTCTAAGGCTGTAAGGAACATTTATTTCCTGAGACCTCTGGATCCAAAAATCAATGATCTTTCTTCATAAACACTTCTGTCTTGCAACTAAAACACTACAGATTAATAACTATTAAAATGTACTCAGTTGTCAAAAGACACAAACTGATCCGAATTCACTTTACAAATATTAATACAGACTTGTGTGACCCGGAAGATAAATGTATGTGAACCCTGATAACCTCCTGTAACATTGTGCTGCCTTGTAGATGGTAATGTGAGTTCTCTCAGTATTTATGTTGAAATTTCTAACATTCAACCTAGTCCTTATTCTGTTAATTTAATAATAAAAGATGCTTTATCCATTTGTGCAAAGGTAAACGCAGATTGTATCTTTTTTAATGGTACGGCATAAAAAAAGTAACCCTTAAATGAAGCTGCTCTATTACTATAGAGTACTTTAACATGTATAGATATCTTGTAAACTTGTATTGTGGATGTGTAAATAATACGTTCTTTGGGTTTTTAACACCGCATGTAAAGTCAAAATAAAATATTCCCATGTATTGAGTGTGCAGTTTCATTCTTAGTGCAGATGTGGTGTGGGATTACCGTGGGGGCAAATCTCAGCTCACCTTCAGCAGCTCTCTGAGGAGGGCGCGGAGCCAGCGGCCGCTCCCCGGCCTTGCGGGGGTCGGGGTGACGCACGCCGGGGTCCCGCGTGTCCTCTTCAGCCTCGCTGAGCTGTGTGTCCCTGGGGCACAGTCAGGGGCTGCCGGCGACTTTCGGCCTCCTGAGGCAAACACAAAACATCAGAGTAACCAGCATGCAGTGGCAGAGCTGAGTACAGAGCCAGGGCTGCCCACGCAACACCGACACCGTGCACTGAACGTGATCCCTGGAGCTCCATCTGGGGTTCAGCTGGGCTCTGGTTCCTGCAAACCTTTCTTATTAAAGTTAAAAAAATACCAATTCTGTGCTAATACAGTACAGTTTTGAAAGAAGGTGGTATGTTCCTTCTAGGATGTAGATTACAAAATACAGAGCTGATTCCTGGCAAAATTAATTGCAGACTCACATAGCAGGACATACTTATTAATGTTTAATAATTGAAACTCACACTTCAGGCGGACAGTTAAAGCCCAGCAGAAAAATATTTGCTGTATATTTAGTATATGCCAACATCCCACACAATTTTAAAATAATCAAGGTAATTTAGTATCAGAAAATAAACATAACATTCTTTTAATTAAAAGTTGATTTTAGATAATGGATAAAAACGATTTTTACAAGATTATGCTGTCAAGGTATTAATCATTTGAAATTACTTTGCATGTTATAACACTACAATGGCACCTAGTTGTATCTTACAAAAAAGAAAGTAATTCTGAAGGAAGAAGAAATATGATGCTTAAAAAAATAGGTCCAAACCTATCATGGCTCAATATATATTTTTCTGGTGCCAAAGAAAATTTCTGGGTTTTTATTGGTATGGGGTTTATTTCATGGGATATCTTTATATATGAAATGAAGCATCAAACACATACAGCTCTCATAATGTGCTGCTTTTCCAGTTTAAAATTAACTGTGCCTCTGACACCAAAGTGTCAGCCCGTGTGGCTGAAGGTTTCTCTCTGTGGAGGGGCTGTACCTACCTGAGTCATCTTGAGCCAGGCATTAAAGGTCATCATGAGAAAATTACAAATAGCTGTTTTAGTGATGGGTGAATGTGCATCTGCAACACAAATCCTGGGATATTTTTTGTTCAGAAAATGTCTCCATTTTATCTAAAATGTGTCAAGCAGCCGTTTTCTGGAGTTCCATGGTTTGGTCTGTATTGAACCAGCCTTCCCTTAACCACAGTGATATGGTGGCTGGATGGATGTAGCCAGACCATCGTCTCTCCCAACATGCTCTGCTGGGCTTCAAGGTGTGTGCAAATACCACAGAAGTCCATGAATAAATATTGACAATTTGTTAGAAAAATGAGTACAAGAAAATTCTGCCTTTGCTTATGGAGAGGGCTTGTCTCCAATGGTGATGCCAAAGCAGCCACCTACAGAAGCCCCATTCTGAAAGGGAACTGCAGCAATAAGGAAAAGGTTAGCAAGAAAACAACAGGTTTTTCTCCTCCAATGCTTTCCTGGGTCAGTCAGTTGATTTTAAGCACCCTAAGGTCTCTCTTGAAGAACAATCTGAAGCCACAGCTGATAAAGGAGCACATGAAGGGTGCTTGATGCAGGCAGGGTCACCCCAGCAAGGGGAGGTCCCAGTGCTGTGGGATGTGGGGCAGGGCAGCTGTGGGCACGGGAGGGCAGAGGAGAGGCTCCTGCTCAGCTCTGGCTTGCTTTGGGTTTTGTAGAAAAAAACCAGTTTTGAACAGAACATAGACAAAATACCAAAGGGCTGCAGGCCCATGCTAGTGAGATGATTGCAAGAAAACCAATTTGTAAAGCCATGAGTAGTTCTCTCTATGACTGCACTGCCAGAACAAACCTATGGCTTTTTAAATTGGGGTCTTAAAGTAATCAGAGTAGTTAGAAAAATCAGGATGCCTCTGTCTTAGTGCTGTCTTGCTAATGACTCACTCTGTGACCCTGGGAAGATTATGCAGGGTTTATGCAGTAAATGGCTCCTCAGAATGCAGTGGGTTTAGTGCAGCTGGTCTGTTTGCAGCATTTTCTTCTTAATGCTTCTTTCTGTGATTCTGAGCACTAGCAAGGATGTCTTGCAGGTAAATAAAGGGAAAGAGAAATACCTTCCCACCTGGGAAAGGTTAGTATTTGCAGGAGTAGGGAAGAGTTGGTTGGTATTTCCCCAGGTGCCTATTAATTTCATGGAATGGAAAAATATTTTTTAAAAATTGATCACGACAAAATACCTCATAAATGCAGCATCTGGACTTCAGCTGGGATGTGCAAGCTTTTCATATGAAAAGCAGTACCAGGAGACCAACGTACCAAGACTGCATTTGTTGTTCAAATGTCATCATATCACAGTATGAAAGAGCAAGAAACCAAAGGATTTGGGAGAAAAAAAAAAAAAAAAAAACACATTAAATATTTAATTAGATTCAGCTTTGCTCTGAGAAGTAGAGATTCTCACCTTTTTATTCAACCCTACTAAAGTTCAGCTGGTGTGAGGGCCTGACTCTGGCGCAGCCATTGCTGCCTGCTTGCAAACATTTTCATAGGCACATTGCACTGGCCTGACACACATCTGAAATTATAATCTGTCCTGAACTCTTGACTGAGAAACTGTTTCTACTCTGCCTGAAATGAAATTTATTGGAAGCTCTGATTTTATTAGTGCATTCTGAACTCATCCAATGGCCTGATTTATGGTCTCCTCACTTGCTTTTCTCCTACAGTCACTAGTAACTTTTCTGAGCTCTTCTTGTTAAAATTGTAACTAGGTCCCAGTCTGTGTCCTACAGTGAAGGCTGCTGACCAGAGCAGAGGTGCCAGAGGGTCCCCGTGTTTAGGTAAGGGTTGGGAATTCCTTAGGCTGCAATGGTGGCACTGCATCCTCCCTACCAGACTGGTGCCTCTGCCCTTCATGTCAGCCAGGAAGTGTTGCTCACACTCTGTAATGCTTTAAAGGTCGGGAAGGAGAAGAAAATCTACCACAGACAAGCTGTCCTGACCATTTTCAGGAATGATCCCCATTTGTCAACATAAAAGGAATTCTATGACAGAAAAACTTGGATGGCCAAAAAAATAAATTCCAACCCCCAAACTGACATTTACACATCTTGCTGCCCTTGTTTTGAGAATCAGAAGCTGTTTTCCAGGGCAGAGTCTCACTGAACTGCACAAAAATGAGCAAAGAATACCAGTTCTCAATGAAGGCCCTTCTGCAGGATCATACCTGGCTGTAATAGCTGTTTTGTAACTTTTTCCAGTAGCTGACCTTAACCATTGGCAGAGGCAGCCCATGAGCTCACTGATTTGCCTGTGCAGCAGAATTGACAGCCTCTAACATATGTCTGTTCCTGCACAGAAATGCACGGCTGCCTAGTAAGAGAGGAAAGGTGGCAATTGGCTTTTAATTTGGGTCACTTCAAGCACAGGGTTATTCTCAAATCTTTGATTTACAATACTGGCCTCACATGAGGAAAAAATAATCAAAAGCAGATCAGAGCAGATGAATTATAAAAGCAATGCACAAGCTAGCTGCACCTTCCTTTTCTGTTCACTGAATATCCATGATTACTCTGATTTCCTCAGGAATATATGTTGGTCAATTAACAGCCTGAGATTTTTTTTTTTGTTAGAGCCTAATGGCAAATTTTTATGATCAGGCCGTGCTGTATAACTATGAATGGCCATTAGTCACAGGTTATTGTGCCTGGCCAACAATTAGGTGAGAGAGAAGCACTTCCAATATTAATGCTGCATGTGAGAATTGATTTCTGTGAAAGCTTGTGCATGCAGCTCTAACGTTCAGTCTCTGTCACTGCTAGCACGGGTGAAATACTGACTCCACTGAGGGAGATGGCAGAGCTGCATGGGGCCAGGCCTTCACCCTCAATCACTCAGACATCCCCAGAAAGCAAATGCTAGGGAGGTGTGAGCAAGGCCAAAGCAAAATGGGATGCACATTTGCTGTAACAGGATACAGCCCCCAACATCATCTCTGGCCATGAGTGTTTGATGAGGGGATCAAGGCTTCAAGGTAGGAAAAATGCTTCTGTGGAATAACCTGCTTTTTTTGGTTGTTGGACAGCTTTCCAGCAGGTACTGCCATGGGAGCTGAACAGGCTTGCTTGGGCCAGCCGACATTTTGTGTGTGGAGTCCTCTTGCCATCCCTGGACCGCAGTGTGTGTGGTTGTAAGTCTGCTTTTAAATTCACCAGAAAATCCCATCCTATATCGGACTCAAATGGGACATAAGGCGCCAAATGCTGAGCTCCCAGGCACAAGAGAAAAGCCAGGTGAAGGCACCCAGAGAGATTATTGAGACTGCTGGAGGAGCTCCTGCTGCCAACAGAAACAGAACAAGGTGTATTGTTTGTTTCGCTTCTACTGGTAACACTCGAGTCAGGCGCACCTAGATACCAAAATCACAAGATCACAGAATGATTGAGGTTGGAAGGGACCTCTGGAGATCATCTGTTTCAAGTCCCCCTAGAGCCCACCTAGAGCTACTCAAACACTCAGGAAATCACTGACCTGAGTTAGGACCCTGGACTGAATGACGGTAAAAACGATTCTTCATCCTTAAAACCCTTCTAGGAGAACTTTCGGATTAAGCAGGTCTTCTTGCAGACAGGTGAAGTCTTCCTTCTACCCAGGCTGAGGAGAGTTTAGATATCTGACTACTCTTTTTATTGCAGCACTTACTTCTCTTTGACAAGCATAGAGTGCACATCTCAAATAGTCCTTCTCTGTTCAGATCCCAGAGGATATCTGCCGATCCTAATGCACAACGTACCGTTCTCCATGCGAGCCTTTCATCTGAAATGACATCATGATCAAAGGCAAGGTTATACAGAGTGCAACACACTGAGAAAGTCATGTGATATTTCAGAGCTGCTTCATTACTGGGACGAGAGTTCAGAAAGTACTTGAAAATGACATTTTGCTATACATGATATGTTCCATATTACAAGCATTCCTTGCTAGTTCCTGCTGCCTCAGTTAAACTGCAGTACTTGGTGAAAGACTGGATTTGTTCTTCCACAAGAACAAAACTCCAGGTAGAATTGCTCCCCATACTCTGAGGGAGGGGATACGCCTCCAAAGGCTCTAACTGCAAAAGGTATTCTAGACCGGGAGGGACAAAATATCACATAAGACACAAAGCAAGACCAGTTGCCAAAAATATACTTTTTGTCACATTTCAGATGAAAACCATTTAGAAACCTGTCATCTCAATTTGATGGCAGAAGGGACGAGAAAACGTTTGCCCTGAAACTGGTTGACAGAATGGACAGCTTTATGATGTTGGCTTCTAATAAAATCTTGCCCAAATGCCACCCAGCTAACAATGTCAGCAGTTCCTATCTAAATCCAGTGCTGGACCTTTTACACACCTCCTTGTGTTCTCTGAAACATAGTTTAACTTGTTCTGCACAGAACAATAACTAACCTGTCATGAAGCTGCACTTTTGTATTTTAGTAGCTGTTTTTTCATGAAGTCCTTCCAGTGAAAGCTTCTCTCCTGAACTGCTGCTTCATAGGATAATCCAGCCCCAGTCCCCTCTGCTTCATGTGCAGTGGTCAAGACAGGATCAGAGGAGCCCAGCTTCAAAATGGCAAATGGCACCTTTGTTATGCCACCCAGTCTCACCTCCAAGCTTGTCACAGCATGAATGACAAGGTAGAACTTTCTCCAGGATGGTTCCCTATTAACTCCTTCCTACTGAGCACGGGCTCCTCCAGCTCATCAGTGTAACTCAAGTGTTGACATTTATATCTCTGAAAATTTCCCCAAATCTCCATCAAACACCCACAGGTAGCTTGTCCATAACAGGGTTGGGGAGAGTAGTGGGGCAACAGACCCAAACCAAATCACAGGTCTGAAAGCAGGTCTGGAAAACCAGCAGAAACCAGCAGAGGATACATGTCTAAATGCCACTCGTGCCTTTGAAAAACCCCTCAGCTGTTAGGCCTATTTAATCCTTGCTCTCTGTTCAGACATTAACAGAGACGCCAGCTCTGATGTGTAACGCTCACCCTGTAGACATGGGGAAGAATCATGGATGGCATCACTGGACAACACACCAAATCCCCTAATCCCGACCCTACAGACACCAACTAGCTAATGCCTCTTGATGACAACAGGATTTCAACCAATAACCACAGACATACAAAGCCCTGATAGCTTATTTAAGAATTTCTGAACTATCCAAGGTCAGAGAATCTGTTTCCATTTTGGGGGCTATTTTCCTCGCTGGGTTCTTCTGCTGTTATGGCTGTTGTTTTAAAATAAAGCAGTTCTGGAATACTAATAAGACTATGTGAATTCTTTTCCCCCTAAGATTATTACAAACGTTGACATTAAATGTACTAGCCTGAACTCAGTTTCTGTCTGATTTAATAAATTTATTCCAGCCAACCAGCAATTTTTTTTTTTTTTTTAATTAACCCTGGAGGTTAAATGGAAGTTTACTAAAATGAGAATATGTTAAATGAGTAATTTCTCTTGGCTTCTCTCAGGATGTCTCTCTCTTACCCCAATAATCAGTTCAGCTGCAAAGAGATCAATAAGGTCTTTCAATTCAATGAGTAGAAGGCATACATTAAAAGGTTGGTAACAAACCTGATATACTGGAGAAGATATTTCAGCTTTTATGGGGTTTTTTGACACTAAATCTATCTGCTAAAAATTCTTGAGGAAAGGTTACTGCCCATACACTAATATTGTCAAATGGCATAATTTGTTAGCATTGCTTGGGAAGATTTCCTGGCATTTATCCAGAAACACAAGTCTTGTCTGTTAAATCCTCATTACAGAAGAAAGCACACTTTCAATCCTAAAGCAAAAGATAGCTTCAGAAGCCAACCATTGTTGGCTCTTCCCATTCCATAAATGAGCACAGCAGGTTATCTTTTCCTAGACTATAAAATCTTGGTTAAGAATTCTGTCCTTCCCATGAAGGAGACTCCCACCTAAGAGCTCACGAGGAACTGTGTGGGCAGCCCAACACCCTGCACACACCCCTTAGCACTCCTGGTAGGAACCTGTCTCTACAGAGGAACTGCATTTTGCTCGCCCCAGGAGTGGTCACTCAAGACAGTTCAGTGCAGGTCATGCTTGTGAGCAAAGATTAAATTCACTGTGATTTAGTGTCAGTCTCACTGAAGGACATGGAACAGTACAAAACCCTTCAGTTGTATCCTCTTTGGGGCTGTAATTATGCTAATAGCTTTAGATTATTAAATACAGTCATCCTCATATTTCTATCGATCTCAAGCCAAACGTGCAGGCTCCCAAGGAAAAGGAGTGAGTTTTTAAGAGAGTTGAACTGGAACAAGAACTCATTGACAGCATGCATGCAGAGCAGCAGAGCTATGCAGCTCCCAGAGGGGCAGCCAGTGTATTTACATCCATTGCAGGAGGATGTGTTTGGAGAATTTCATGCCACAGGATCCTCTCCGTGGATTTAAATCCTCCGAGACACAGAAGTTTTGGTTTATTCCTGTGATAGTTCAGTAAAACAGAAATCACCTGGCAGGTACTTCTGGTCATGTTTGGCAGGAATTTGCTCACACTGTTTCAGTTCGCATCACAGTCTGAGCTCTCCTCAGTGGCCCCATTTAGTTCTTGTTAAGTAAACACAACTAGCACTCAGGAAAGTGCTCCAAGTAAGGCGCTTTATACAAGGTGCCTGACTGAAATAAGCATTTCAATTAGATTCATTAAGTAAGTTATTACTTGTTAATTGAATAGCAACAGACTGCTAAGGATCACTTACTGAGGTCTAATAAGTATGTAAGAGTGAAATCTACTCTTCATGTAATTCCATCAGCAATAAACTAGTATAATTAGCTTCTTACTAACAAACTTAAATTGTGGGGAATGTTGAGGCAGATAATTGGCACTTAGGAAGATACCTATAGCAAGTTAGTGCAGTATCAATTAACATACTTATGAAATGTCAGTTTAAACTCTGAACAAATCATTGATACCAATGGGCTTGGGTTACTTAGTTAAAAGCTATTTAAATGCTTAAACTTTCATATTCAGAAAAAAAAATTCAAACAAGTCTTCTCGCTGCTCTTTTAAAAAAATTATTACATATGCCTCATTTCCAGGTGCATAACCTATAAATTACCTGCAATACCCATCAGGTAAGGACTCTGGGGTGCTGGCTATAAACACTGACAGAAGTGGTTCAAGGACCTGTTTGCCCAGGGTGCTGTCTGCTCAGGAGCCTGCTTGCCCTCTCACCCCTCACTCTCCCACACCATCTGAAGGTTATTTAGCAACTTATTTTCACAAAACTGTGCTTCCAAAGGAGTGTTAATCATCTGAGAAACAGCTAATCCCTACTTCCCTACTTCTTGCACTTGCAGATTCAACTGCCGCAGGACCTCACCCTAGTTTGATCAAATTAAGGTTCATACCTCATGACTGTGAAGTCTCATTTTACACACAGAGAATCTGAGGCACCAAAGCAGTAACTTTTGTGCAAAGATGACACGGAAAGACCTCAGTAGTTCTGGGATCAATTCCTTTCCCAGAAGCTAGTACATAAAATACCTTTCTATGTCATTTGGACCAACCAACCTGAGTGATGGAACAAGGTAAACATAGCAATTGTCTGGTCAGGAGGAGTGGCAACAGAACAAACATCCATGCCTCTAGTCCTCTAGACCTTACCACAGCTCCATCTCTTTCTCCAAATATTCTCTAGATGGTCTGGAAATTCCTTGCCTTCATGTTAGAAATGGAAATCTCTCTGCTCTCTGACTTAATATGCAGTTTGGCTGAAGGAGAATCAGCATTTTGCAATGGCACAGCATGTATGGAGCACCTCTGTTGGTATGCAAAGCCTGAGCCCTCAAATCCAACAGAGGCCTTGGGAGGAACGCAAGAAACTCCCACCTCAGGGAGCAAGGGCAGAGGTGTTGGACTGGAGCCTCAGTGCAGGTGTTTGCCTGCAGTGAAGGTGGAGGCAGAGGCATGGAGGCGGGAGGATGCCAGGGCAGGAACCAGGCAGGAGAACTGAGGACAGCGGGCAAGAGGCCCCAGCTGGGCACACCGGGGTGGGGAGCAGGCAAGGGGCAAGGGAAGGGGAATACGGGGCTGGAGTCTGAGCCTGGGTGAGAAGGACAGGAGGGCCAGGAAGCAGGACATCATTGACAAGGGTAGTAGTGGTTGCCATTTAAAGGGTATCTGTGCGAACCAATTTTAGAAACTTCTATTTTGAATCGGCTTCACCCCTCCCCCTTCCCCACATACACAAACACACACTGATCCATCGTCTATTTAAAAAAATTGTCAGCATATCCCTGTCAGCTAGCAGTATGATTTCTTCTTTTCAGCTATGCCAGCAAAAGCCCTAATGTAGACACAATACATAATATGAGGAAAAGGGGAAAAAAAACCCCTTTCTTTTTGCCAGTGCAGCTTCTTTTTGCTGAGGCAACTGATACAAGGTATCTTTTTCCAGGTTTTTTTCCTAGTGTAAGCTTCTGCACTCTGAGTGATTGCACTGTCACTGAGGCAGTGCACTAGGTTCCAAAAAGGTGCCCACAAGACCTTAAACTGTGTTGGAGAAAGGACAGCACCCAGCACTGTGAAATCCTGTCAGTGCCTGAAGCTCATAGGTATGGATGTGATAAAAATACAAAAATAATACAGAACTGCAAGCCCACCATTCTCAAGCTCCAGAGTAATGGCAGTCAACTTTTGCTCACTTCCCAAACTTTCTAAGAAGCAGCTTCAGCCCAGTGCAGCACTACAGGTAACCAATGTCTTCTTAGAATAAATCATATCCTAAAACTTAGAGCTGGTTCAGTGTCCAGAAGCTGAGAAGTACTTTCCTGTTCTGTATGAATGGAACAAAACTTGATCATCTAGGGGGAAAGGCAATCTCAAATTATAAATAATGCAGAAACTCCAACATACCTTTTAAAGCCTCAGTCCCCTTATAATTTAATGTTTGAAATGCTATGCTATTCCTTTGGAAGCCTTTTCTCTCTCCACTGCTGATAATGGTCCATCTTCTTAGACACTTGAATAATGTCTCTCTTCCTCTAGTAACACCTTTTTTGACTACTGCTCATGCATAGTAATGCTAATAATCTTGCAGCTTTCAGCAACATTTTTCTTCCGTTAAATGAAGGCCTGGTTTTATGCAGGGCTGTTTTGTTCAGTACCTTGTCTCCTGCATGCCCCTTTCACTGCATAGGATACCTGTGTACATACAAATGTCTATTTACTGCTGCCCATTATGAGCTGTTCATGTTCCATTTAGCAGCATGCAGGAGAATCTGACTAATTGATTACCTATATTGTATAAATTTCAGCAAAGCATAAATAGTACAGCCAAGATGAGCTTGCTATTACATTGAATATTTTACAAATATATATGTAAGCATAATCCCTCCCAAAAGAACTTATACCATCATTAACCAGAGACATTGTGCATGTGGAATGGACTTGATACCCAGCAAATTATACAGCAGATAATACCATGTGCAGTCAAGTAGAAGGATATATTTTATACTACCTGACAACCACAGAGTTTTACAGTTCTTTCCTCAGAGAAGATGAATTCAAATCCTATCACCTCCTAAATGTAATAATGTAAATATAGACAATAGATAAGTATTAAGCTCATTTGTAAGGGAAACTAGGAAATTCACCTCAGGTCATGCAGCAAGAAAGGACAAGAAAAGCAAACAGAATCCAGAATTTAACTGTTAGTCCAGTCCTGTAACTGGTGGGGACCACACTAATGTGCTTTGTGCTTCTAAGTTATTTTTAAGCACCTTCTCAGTCATCATTAAATGTTAAAAGGATCTTGTATCTTTTGGAAAGGGTGCAGTTGAAGATCCTGGCTATTTCCAAAGTGTCCTGAAATAGAAATCCTCACGTGTAAATGGCCAGTATAGAATTACAACTGCATTTTATATAAATAATTCTGGTAGGAAACCTGGACTAAAATCATTCTAATGACTTTGATACAAGTGCACAGTTGGTCTATGAACTTGCAGCCACTGCAAAGAGTAATCACATTAATCTGAACACTATTCCAGTGGCAGCTGACGACGAAATGAACACCAAACTAGTCAGCTCTGGCCTCTCCTGCTTATTTAACCAATGTTCCTGCTGCACTTAATATTATCACTGTAAAATCCAGAGAGAGCCCTTCTCCTTAAATATAGTCTGCAAACAAAATCATACGCTGCATTCTCAGAAACAGTCACACACTCTTAAAACAGGAGAAGCAAATTATAAACAAGAGCTTAGAATAAAGGTGAAAAACACAGACACCTTCAGAACACTGAACATGATTACAGCAAGTGCCATCATTCGCTTTCTCTTTGAACTGATGTTAACAAGTAAAGCATTTTACTTGTCTTTGTTTACCAGGAGAACATAAATACTGCATAAAACTACATCTTCTTGCCAACTAAGCTTTGTCTGCAGGATGGCAGCTTGTTCTAACTATGCTTACACTTTCAAAGAGTTGAAAGCTCAGTGGCTGAGCAGGAACAATGCGGGACGCTATATACATGTGAAATGCATTCTTCATTAAAAAAGTACTTGAGAAACCTTAAATGTCTCAGCCGGAGAATGCCCAAAGGTCTGCACTGCTCAGCATGATCTATCTCCAACAAGTATTTCATGAAACACCTGAACTGGGAACCTAGATCCTAGCCTAAATCGAGGCTTCCTAAGGGATTTAGAGCCAGCTTTCCCAGGAAGAGGATCATAAAAGAACTCAAGTCTTTCTGAGGTGCCAATGCACTACTAGACAATCCAATTCTGTGTTCTGGCTTCCCTAATTTTTCCCAGAGAAGCCCCTCTTCCTCGTGTACTGAGTGGCTGCCAGAGCTCTGCAGGCTCCCTTCAAGGAGACAGCTGCCCCATGCCTTGATGCGCTAACACCAAAGCTGCTGGGATCCTGGTGAAGCCTTCATGTCATGGGTACAGCATTGCCAGGCAGGGCTGTATGAACACTTACAGTGCTTATGAGCTTCACAGGGCCACCCAGACACTTTGGAATAATTTTATACGCAAGAGCTTCAAGATGGATCTGAATGCCAGCTCAGCTACAGCACTAAGTGGGCTCCTCATAGATATTCTTGCAGAGCAAATATTGAATGACATCAGGGGACGCAGGCTCTTGCAGTGTTGTGTGCTATTTTGTGAGGATAGAAAAAAAGCCCTGTCCTTAGCTTCCCAGGAGGTAAGCATGGGGGGCTTTGGCCAATTCAGCATAGGCTGATCTGAACTCAGTTGTTTCAATCTGCCTATGATGGGCTGGTTCTGCCTCCAGAGCTGCAAGCTGGCTGGAGACCTGTTGTTAGGACCTATGGATTGAGAGGAAGGAGGAACAGTTTCCACTGGGTTTGTGCAAAAATGGAGCTGGGCTTATGAAAGAAATTATATCAAAATGTGTCTTTCAATCAACCCAAGGATGAAATACCCTGAGTGTGTTTGCCTTGCTTTGAACAACCCAATTCTGATTTTCCATTTCACATGGAAGCAAAACAAAAAACTGATATGCCTAAGCATGGCTACTCTAGCTAATACAAACTGGGCTGTACTCCATAGATTGCTGGATGAAAAATTAGCATCAAGTACCACCATGCAGTGTGTAACATCTGGAAAAAAATTATAGAGCCATCTTCATTATTTTTTAGAGGAGAAGAGAAAACTGTAAATTGTAGAAGGTATAAGAAGAAATTCTAACAGACTGTACATTGTTGGGGACTCTATTTCCAGCTGTGGCAAACCTGATAATAAAGCACACTATCTCCTTGAAGTTCAGACATCAGCAGAAACAAGGAAACCCCCATGGAGAGCTTCCGTGCAATATGGGCTTTCAAAATGGCACCTCCCCACAGATAAGAAGCAGTGTGGATGTTTTGGAGAAAGTCTGAAAACATTTAAAGGATCAAGGTATAGCCTTGAGTAAGATATTCCTTTTTTTGTATCTTCGGGGGACGTTTTCCTTGTTTCATGCATTAAATAAGAGAGTGTGAAGACACTTTACTTATAATAACATCCTCGATAAGTATATATTCTTAGGAGAATAAAACGAGGATGATTAGAAAGCAAAAACAAAGGAGACAGGAGCAATTCTAGGGACAAAATGTTCCTGACTGGCTGTGGAGAAAAAAACCCCAAGAGCTGCAAAACAGCAGCCCCTGTTATTTGCAAACACGTACCAAGGAGGCTGAGAATAGATCCAATGACAGCTGCAGCCTAATTGATAGGAGACTCGCCTAACAGGTTGTCAGACTGCTGCGTGGCTTCAGTCCAGGCCACGTTGCTGGAGGCGCAATGTTAGAAATACTGACAAACATTTACTAAAAATAAATAAAAAAATATTCCAGGGCAAAGGGAAATATGGCTCCAAGTGACTACTTGCAAAATTGCGTTAGATCTCGAGGAAAGAGGAAAGTAAGCGGCAAAACGTGTGAGAGTCCCCCCAGGGCCTGCAGGACAGACGCAGGCAGCCTGCCAAGGCACTCCAGGATTGTGCTGCCTGTCAGGAGCGTTGGCTCTGGGTGTGCTGAGAGCAGCTCTCCACAGAGGCAACAAAAATAACCACCAGATCAGCGAAGAGCACAATCAAGAAGTTGACTAGCTGCAAGAGAAAATTATATTAGATGTATAGAGGAGGATCTGTTTAATGGTAGGAAGGAAACCAGAGGGGTGAGACTTTGCGCTCTTACCGGGAAAAGGAGATATGGCTTTCTTGGCCAGTAGGGATGGGAAGAACTATGAGAGAGCTGAAAGTGGCTTAGGTACAGCCCTCCGCCCATCTAAGGCAACACACTCACACAGCCAGTCACATCTGGGAGTCTTTGAATGCATTCAGCTACATGGTAGGACAGAAAGCTTGAAAGAATCCTTAGTCTTGAGCTCCCAAGGCAGCAAGGCATCCAAGCAAGCTGCAGAGCAGAGAGGTGAACAAGAGAAAGCTAAAGCAGAAGGAGGGGGGGAAAGCGAGAAGCCATATGGATGAAAGCCTGTTAGGACTGTGAAGGCTGCTCTCTTTGAAGGAGATCCAACCTCGGTAATGCTGAGACTGTGTGGGAGGGAAACAATCTTCTGAAGGTAACACCTAACATTTTAAGTGGCACCTAGGGCAGGAATATTACTGTGCAAGTGTGCAAACAGGAACCTTGGGACTTGAGTACACAGTCCCTCTGGACTTACTAGGACTACTACTCAGACAAGTAAAGTCGATGCCTGAAGAGAACCCTTCCACAACAACGGGAACAGAGCCGAGAAAAACAGCACTGGCTGAGCTCTCCATCTTTCCTCATTGTTTTGGGATTACTGCACTTGACACTTCTCTGTTAATCTCTGGTTACTAGTGAAGAAGATCAGCAAATGAACACATTCAGAATTCATTCCCAATAAATACTTCATTAATTTCTATAGAAAGGAACTTGAGAACAAGCACTTCCTTTACTTGGTCATACCCTGATATTCATTTCTGTCTCTGAGAATGTCCAAAAACATTGTGAAATACCCATAAACAATATTATGCAGAACTAACCAAGTAATTTGACATAACAAACTCATAAACCTTCCTGTCTTCACACACTGCAAAAGAAAGGTGAAATGCAGCAAGGAATCATTTGCTGCCCTCTCCCTTATAGAAAAGTGACATTAGGTCTTTATGATCCCTGAATTAAAACTCAGAGGGCGCTGAGTTTTCCACAGCAACATACAGAGATCTAACAGAGGGTCACCAAGAAAATTAGTGGAGAAACCATATGGCTAACAGGTCTCTAGGGTATGTTCAATAGATGCTCCTCAGCACTGAGCAAATCCCTAGGTAGCTAAGGAGAACAAGAAAATTACTCACAAGTCAGGGCAGTCTGGATGAGTGCAGTTCACTGCAGCCAGGGATGCTGCTACGTGACAGTGAGGCACTGTCAGAAATGAGTTTCAGAGCTAGGTTTCTGCAGAAATTTGAAATCCCAGCCTCCTCATCACAACCTCCCCCTCACGAGCAACTGCTGGGAGACCTTTCTGCTTCACAAGGTGAGTTCAGCAACACGGTTTCCAGTATGGAAAATAGGAAATAACAAACAAGAAACTCAGAGCAAGAAGCATGAAACAAGAAGTTACTAATAGATGGAGCTAAAATTCTCAAGAGGTTTGTGCTTGGTGGATGCCTGTGTACATATAAATACCCAGTTTATGCATGCTGACAGATCAGAAGACTGTCTGATAATTACAGGAGGTGAGCTTACTTGGAAGCTTTACAACCAAATCACCTCTGGACTGTGCACATTCTGAGAGTATCAAATTAAGAAAATTAAATCACACAAAACTCTGCTACACTTTCACAGCCCCAGATCTAGCTTGATCTATTAGTTACCCCCTCTGCTGTTAACTGGAATGAAAACCCAGTCCCTCAGCTATGGGGAGTGTAAAGTCCTGTGGAAGGTTTGCCTTCTGCTTCATAAGGCCCAGTACTCAGCACAGTCCAAGGTGCTGTGTGGGAGAAAAGACTGTAGACAGAACCTCTATTTTTGTATTGTTTATGAAATAGGCTCCCTGAAGAGTATCCTTGCATCACATTACTGCAAGAATGGTATTATGCCTTTTGCTGGAAACCAAGCCTCTCATTTTTTCACACAGATTTGGTTTTGCCCCTTTATAAAAGCCCCTGACTTGGATTGGGTGAAATTTAGAAGCATGATCCCCTTTTTGACTTTAACAGAAACAAGACTGAGCTCTATAATAAGCTTTTATTTAAGGCAGACAGGGTCTTTTGTACTGTGTTTTTATAACTTCACTAGACCTTAGAAAGCATTAACCTGTTTTGAATTCACAACACTACTCCTTAAATAGTGGACTCTCACCCCAGAGACTAAGGATGCTGGAACACTGACCTCCCACATCCAGGGATTTTGATCATGAGTTTGCATCCCAGAACTGCAGGTCAGGTTTAGATCTCAGCTCAGTATATGAGCACATAGTGGGAGTGAGGAGTTATTTTCTAGGGCACATGAGTCAAATGCTCCATGCTGATAGAGAAAATGGTATGGTTACTGAATGTAAAGGAGTTGCTGCTTCTTTACAGCCAGCCCACTTCAACAGAAACCTCTGTAGGAAATAATGTGGAATCACTTTCTTACTGAGAAAACCACTGAAAGATCTTGTTTATTGACAGGGAGCAAGAGATGGGAGATAGCAGAGCACAGGAATATGCAAATACAGTTTGGAGTTTTACCATAAAAACATCTTTCTGCTTTTAAATGGAGCACACTGTAGTTAGTCCATTTCCCCAGACAGCACCATCAGAATTTTTGAAATGCCATTAATTATTCATAAATTGCATCTGTGTCATCCCAAGAAGCCCATCTAGCTGCAGTACTCAAAATTCAAAAAAGGGCTGCACATGTCAGAAGGGGATCCAAAACCCCACACACCAAGCTGCCAGAGCAAAGATACGCACATTTGAAGATTCATCCCTTACTGGAGCATAAATCCTGGGCAAAAGCTGTAGGAATCTTCAGCAGGTCTTCAACACCCCAAGAGACACAGCCATCTTCTGCATAGTTTCTCTGAACTTTCAGGCACTCACCTGGGCTCCTGCTATGCTGCAACCAACCAGCATTTGATTCACCTTTCAAGTAAAGAAAAGCGTTTCACAGAATCACAGAATAACGAGGTTGGAAGAGACCTCCAAGATCCTCGAGTCCAACCCATGCCCTAACACCTCAACTAGACTATGGCACCAAGTGCCATGTCCAGTCTTTTTTTCAGCAGTATGGTTTATAGTTAATTTATAACGCAAGTGATATGAGTTCCAGTGACCATTATTCAAGGCTGACATACAGCAGGCATTGGGACCACAGGTCAAGGCCATTTACTGACCATTCCTGATGCTCTCCCACATAGCAACAGAATTGCTCAAGAACATCCTCTTTGCAATTTGAGAACTGCAATCACCAACCGTGTTCCTTTAGCAGGTCCACACTTTCCCTCTGCTATGGCAGTAAAACTCATCTCTGTGGGATACTACCCAGGACAAAAGTGTGCAAAGAACTCGCCAGAGCCACAGTGCCTTAGAGCCCTGCTGTCCATGCCAAATGTATTTCTAGCATTAAAACCAAATCCCAGCATAGACGACAAGAGCAACAAAAACCCCAACTGCTCTAAACACCCTACACAGCCCCCTGTAGCCCAAGTGACTGTTGTTGGGAGGTAATAGATGATACGATTAACTATTCACAACAGGCAATGATTTCGGGCACTATTTAGAGGTACATGGAGGAAGGGCAAAAACATTATACAGCAGAGCACTGCTGCCATATCCTACAAGATCATTAGCACAACATTCTATGCTTGTCCTTTAGCACTTTAAGGACCAATTCCTCTGGTTTTACTAAAGCAAACAGATCACAAAACTAAGCCCACATCAAGTCCATACTCACTTCCATAAACATTTCCAGGCACACGCACTTTCTCCCACCAGAAAGGAAGAAGCCCTGTGCTACCAATGATACCCTAACCAGCAAACTACCCTCTCTACACACCCCTGCAATGGCCTCAGAGAAGGCACTGGGCAATGCTGGCATCAGACCCTTTCTTCATTCTTCTACAGTCCTGTATGCAATGACTAGAAGTTGTATATTGTCCATCAGTGTTTTGGCACTAACTGCAGAGCTGGAGTCAAACAGATTTTGTTTGGCTGCTGTTCACCACTCCCCTCCCCAGTTAGTGGTTTTCTTAATCATGTGAATAACAGTTGTTTTGTCAAGGAACACTTTTTAATCGCTATCAATTCAAATGAAGACTTTGCTAATCCTCCAAGCCATGCAAAACAGGCAGGTCACAACTGTTTCAGGGGAATCTTTTAGACTTAATGTTATCAGGAAGGATGCTTTACCTGAACTGTTGGTATTAGAACTTTTACTGTTTAAAATGTTCAGCAAGGGACTGTCTTGCTCACAAGTGCTGCAACACCAGAGATTACAGGTGGTTAATGAAGTTCAAGTGCCACAGAGGAAGATTAAGCATATGTACTAAACATAATTTGTACAGTTTTGGTCTTATAAGGCACACCTAATAGCCCAGTAATGGTCGAGTTGTCACTATTATTATTTACTGAAAGCAAAACTGTGTCATGGTACAAAGGGAAATAAGATCTACTCCTTGCCCCAGCAAGTTACAAAGATTCAATCCCTTGGCGTCACTGAAGAACTCAGACAGGCTAACGAACACTAGTGAGTGACACTTGCTGTAGACCATGTATGAACACATTCAGTGGCAGAGAGGTGCCTTGGAAAATTGTAAGGCTGTAAAAACAGAGATGTAACTTTCAATGCACATTAATCCTAACCTAAGTTAGACTTAACCTGACAGTAAGTACCAAGCACTAACAATACAAGAGGCCCAAAGCTGTGAGAAGACAGACGAGCCCTTGCCAATCTGCCTGGTCCAGATTCCTGGCCTTCAAACTCCACTCCTGCAAGCCTTTGTGATGGCCCAGGGTGACTGACTTTGAGAGGAGTGCTCGTGGCTTGGGCAGATATTAGATTGCAGGTGATGAGTAGCAATGACCACAACCACCTAGTTCCCAACAGGATCCCCAGCCTTTGCTTTGCTTGGCCCTGTTCCATCAGGATCATGTGTAAAGGAACAGCGTAGAGGGTTAGCAAGGGAAAGAGAACCAAGAAATTCAGGTCCCTTCTGCATGACCTCAGCAACATTCTCTGCCCTGCATGTGTTTTAGTTCTTCATTGGTAAGCAAGGGCCAGCCTGAAGGAGAAAGTGCTGTGTGATAACCCAGTGAGCAACCTGTCACTTTGAAGGTGTCCCACGGATGGGAACACATTGTAACAAACCCATTTTAACATACAACGTTTAATTTTGTTTTGAATGTCTATGTTTTTTACTGTCTAGCACAAACAATATGATTATGGGTCACCCCTTTACCACACGGATATATTCCATCATTCTACACTACAGTAGTAACTTGCTGTGTACAGTATGACAATTATGACTACGTTTCCCAGAAAAATTCCCAAAGAACAAAAATCTGTTAATTATTGAAATTATTTTCTCCAAGTGTGTCAATTCATTTAATCCTGTGTACAACTCAGCAAGCTTTAATCCTTCTGCATATTTCCAATTCAGTAATATCACCCTTTTAGCTACTGCATTTGCTCTTAATAGAAATTTTCCCTTGTGGTTCATTTATATTCAAGAGACTATTCAGGTCACCCAGTGCAAATATTTTTGGATCATTGGCGATGTCATTGTCCAGAATCATATTCACCCTATTTCCTCCATTCCCAGAATGAATTTACTAGGTATGGGATGCTGGAAAAAAGCTCTTGTTCTCATTCATTTCATATTTAACTGAAGAAGCAAAAGAGAAAATAAATGAAGTCTGATTTGCATGAAATCATGCATTCTGTACCTTAGTGTTGAACAAGAACACAGAGATTCTTTGAGCTCTTGCATGTCTATTTTCTATATTTAATTCATCTCCTTGTCACCTTCTGTGGAATTAAGGGAATGATACAGTAAGGTTATCAATAACTTAACACCTTCCACTCCATCTGGCTACTAACCCCACCCTAACAACACTGCCTTCCTTCTTAGCTAGAGATGCAGCGTTTGTCTCTCAGTACTCACAATCCTGACCAACCAAATGCAATTTAACCTGTTGAAAAATGCACAGAAAGCGGGAAAGCAGGGAAGCACATCCTCCCTTGTTGGCTTCCCAGCGGAGAGCAGCACTGTATTTATATTTTGCAGCTCCTGCTTCAGAGGACATTGTGCTCCTTTGCTGTCTGGTGCACTTTGATCCCCCAGGCTAAGCAGTGCCTTCTCAGCCACCTCCAAACTCTGCTGTAGAGATAGCCCCAGACAAGCCTGTCTCCTGGAACTGCCAAGTGACAGATCAAAGCCAGAAAATTGCCCTTGTTTCCAGTGCTGCTTCTGCAGTTAACACTTCACGCTCTCCCCTCCAGGCACTCAGGAGGCCTTTCTGGCTCCTCCAAGTAAAACCTGAAGCCTGAAGTCCTGTGGGTGGGAGAGATAGCCCCAAACAGACCCGTAAAGGCCCAACAATCGGATGATGTACCAAGTTACACGAAATTAGCTCCCTTGTTTCTCTTAAAAGGGACAAAGGAAATGAAAGCTAAGCTGGAAGCAAGGCTGTGTGTACCCCCTGTTCCTTATCCGGCTCCTTCTAGACATTATTTACAGCAGCACTGGAAGCGCTGGAGTCTGCCTTTTAGAGCTCACTGAAGAAGGCAGTGGGAACCTTTCCAACGACTCTGTGGCCTTGCTGAAAACTGCTGAGGTTTGGTCTGTGCTCCTTTAAGGCTGCAGTGAGAGTATGAGTGGTGGGACACAAGCTAAACTGAAACTGCTGTTAAAGGAAGCCGTAGGGGGAAGGGACACGACACCAAACTATTCTCAAAGTTGAGAAAATAATAATATTAAAAAAAAACAACAAAACAAAAAACAAACACCTTCCAAGCATTTTTTTCAACTTTAAAGAGCAGCTGCAGCTGGAGTGGTGCCCAAGCTGTGCAGACTCACTCAGCAGACACAGGCTGAACATCACAATAACTTCGGGTATTGATGGTTTTAAAACCTGAGGAGTTGGAAGATAGTCAGTGTTGCCTTTTCTAGCCCCTTAACCCTCAATCTGCTGCAGAGGCCAAGGAATACCTACTGCCACAAGAGGCACAGGTTTAATCCTAGCACAGCCACCTCGGCCCTTCATCTTGCACAGACAGATAACTTGAAAATCCCACAATTCATGGAGCATAGACTGTTCTGACATAGCATTAAAAATGGACTGGACTGGATTGGCTTTATAGCATTTTTCTAAGTGTGTCGATTTGCAATAGCACTCCCTGTCTCTCCATTCTTTTGTAACATGCTGGATGAGATGGCTGCCATTGCTACCATGTGGCAAATTTCTGTGACCTATCAGGATTAAAACAGCTGCATAAACATAAAATGACAGATAATCACAAATGCCTGCAATCTTCAGATAAAGGCAACACACAGAATGACAGAACTTGTTTAAATAACATGATTTTGATTTAAAAATGCAGCTTCTTTTCCCCTGACACTGCTACTCAGATGGACAAACTTCATTCAAAGGCAATCTGCTAGTCGTGGGTACATGTCTGTCCATGCTTTTATTTAAAGAATACTTTGCTGTTCTAGAGTATCATGATTTCACATCTCCTGGATTAAAAGAGGGGTAGCCTGGTCCCACTCTTACCCTGGTGTGAGGGAGAATCCTCAAAAATGGCCATGCAGGAGGAGCAGCACTGCAAGCCTCCAGCCAGCACAGCCTCCAGCAGCAGGCAGATTTCAGGGGCACGTTAATTAAACCACTCCGAGCAAGGATAGCATGACATGATTCTGTGCTGTCACCCAAAGCCTCCTCAACCCTAGTGAACCAGGTATCACTAGCACAAGAGTTGCTTGTGTGGGCTTCAGTGAAGAGTTTGATATATGTTTTCCTACTGCAGTCAGACAAACACAAATAGCATTTCCTGTATTATTTCCTCTGCTTGGAAGATGGTGTGGAAACTTCATCTGCTTTTTCCGGATATGTAGGGAGAGAAACAAGGAGGTGAATATCTAGAGAGCTGGCAGAAGTGCAGTAACAGGAAATAAAAGCAAGCCTAGAGAAAGGAAAGCAAAAGCAGACTGAATGCCCCAAACTTGCACAGACAGTGATCAGTAAATGGAATCAGGTACTGTGAGAAGGGAAGTTAAAACAGCTTTGTGTGGTTAACACATGCAGTGCAAGACCCCAAAAGAAGAAAGTCTTTATTTCCTGATTCCAAGGGAGCCAGCAGAGCTCAGCAGGATAAGGCAGCAAGGAAGCAAAGAGATTATTAGAAACTGAACAAAGCAAAAGGACAGGGGGTGAGGGGGTGGAAGAGAAGGATATGGATGAGGAAGGGAGTATTATTTTGTAGAGCAATACAGTACTTTGCTGGGTCACAGCCAGTCTCTGAATGTACCTTAGACTCCTATTTCCCATCCTCTCCCAGCTGGATAGATAATTGCCTGACTCTAGAAATATATTAATCATTTTTATGTCTATGATCTCCAATGCCAGCACAAGGAGTGCTGTTAGACAAAGCTGTGTCTCACTGTAGGCAACAAGTAAAAAACAGGACCCCCTTCCCCTCCTGTATCTGAGATCAGTCTCTAAGAAAAGCACAGGAAACATCAGGAATTCCCAAGGATCGATGGGGTAAGATCTTGCTATGGTCTCAGGCATATATATTGTATTCCTTCCCCAAGACTTTCATACACAGCCTGATTTATTAGCCTTAGTCAGCATTCTGTCTTGTACACCTGCCAGAAAAGCACAGTGGGATGAAACATCTGGTAAATTCGCTCAAATTCTATTATGAAATATCTTCAATTCAAGTTTCAATGAAAAGCAAACAAGCCTTTAAAAAGTGCTTTGCTTTGCTGTCAGAAAACCCTGGCAATCAGCAGTAGGCATTAGTCCTCTTTTCAGGGCTGTCAAGGGAGAAGAGCTCCCATTGTGAACCACTCTGGACCAGGCAGAAGATCATGTGTACCATTGCTAGTTCAGTGACATTTGACTTGTTCACCAGTGTCTGCTGTGGCGCTGCCATGCAGTGACATTTGCTTGCACTTTAGGAGCACCTGGGGAGGTAGGGAGCACATGGAACACAGCAGGCTTGTCTCCCCCTGCAAGGCAGGGTGCTGCAGAGCCTCCCAGCTCAGCCAGCTCTGAACTGACTCCAGATCTGGTGCAGTCTGACAACGTGCAGGCTCCAGCCTCCCCAGAGCCAGCTTGGGGATTTCTGACAGTACAGCATGGTGCCTTGCAGATGTCACCAAATGCAGACTGTGGTGATAAACAGGTACAGCCTGTCAGGCAGCAGAAAAGGAGGTACTTAACAAATGTATTTCTCTATGCTGGCTCCACACCTATGCAAATCCATTGGTCCAAAACTCCCACATTATCCTTCCATGTAGGGCAGAGGCCAGAGGCCATTATTTCAGTCTCTAAATTGGAACAACACCTATAGAGAACCTGCTCTTCGTTTCTGCAGGTGAGTTCCAGCCCTCCTCAATCACTTGGGCTGTTTGTGGAGAGAGGTGAATGTCCCCCACCAAAGGACTTTTCGGTGGTAGTTTAATTTCTGTAGAAAATCATTCCTCTCTTATGGTCAGCAACTTTAATAAGTGGTTCTGCTGCAGGAAATGAATGTATTGGTGGATCAAACTACAGCACTTGACTGTATTGATCCACAGGGGATATTTTTTAATTGGTGAGGAGCCCTTATAGAGCCATCTGACTTTCCTACATACCTATGGCGCATGGTATATTTGAGACAGATTTAGCTACAAAAGGCCAAATCAAAAAGACCGTGAACACATTAGAGATCATTATAGAAAACAGAACTGGCTTAAGAACTAGTCCACCTGTAGAGGAGCAGATATATACATTCATGGCAAGCTGTGCACTGAATGATGGTATAGCAGAGAATATGCTTATCTGTGCAATCCACACAACACACTGTCTGCAGTCAACACATTCCTACGTGCGCTGGCATGAGCCATGTGAAACTGATTTTCCATTTATGCCAATTCTCATGTTACACCATGCCAGGGTGCTGGAGCCTGGACACAGGCAAATCCCTGCCACCCTCTTTGGCTCAGGGTAACTTCAGGACAACACAAAGTACTTGGAGTAAAACAAGATAAGACATAAAGGGAAAAAAACAAACCAATTAGAAGTGCCGTCAGAGCTGGAATTTCTCTGGGAACGTGTGATACAACTGGAGAAGCTTTAAAAGTGCTGCAGACAGTAATGTGGCTGCCAAAAAAGAAAGCAGCTGTCAGAGCAGGGAACTTTTTTGGGTCAGGGCTAGTCATAAAGAAGATGACATTTTTCACAGTTCTCATTTAATCTGGGCAAAGAAGGCTGAGTGGGGAGAGGCAACAGAGACAGGAGCAGAGCTGCAGCCACAGAAGATTAAAACATCTCAGAGTTGTGTTTAGAAACAGTCTGCAAAAGAGGCTTCTGGCAACAGAGAGAACTTCTGGACCAATCCAATAACAAGGCACCAGTCTCAGTTTTAAGGGGCGCTTCTGAGAAATCCTCTTGAACCTGCCAAGAAGAGGAAGTCAGTCAGTCCAGACCAGAACTGATGGCAAGAGGACAGTCCTCTTCTGTTGCAGGCAGGAAAGAGAATGTAAACTACCATGGAAAATGAGACTGGAAGTGCAAAGGTGCAAGGAACCCATAGCTGGAGCTGAGTGAAAAAACAACACATGAAGCTACAGACAATGCCTATCATTTGGAGAAGAGGCACAAGAATGTGAAGGAGCTCATTTGAATGGAATCACAGCATGGAAATCACAGGAGTGCCAGAAATAGTGACTTCAGCAATGAAAGAACCACCACAGATACAAAGCAAATGGGTAAAATCCCTCCCATTTACCGAGCAGGACCCTTCGCTAATCCCCACTGTGGGAGGATGTGAATTGTATGCTTGAATAAATAATGAACTGGGAAAGAAAGAATATGTGATAAATAGTACCATGGAGAAAAACACAGACCCCAGGGTAAAACACATGCCAAGGTCCTGGTCTCAAGAGAGTGAACCAAATGTGGACAGAGGGTAGCAGAGCAGCTGGGGATGCTGTGTGGGGCAGGCTAACTGCTGGGCTGGCAGAGCTCTGCCGGAAACCAGGGACAAAAGCAGGGAGGAGAAGGAGGGATGAGACAGATAACAAAGCCATTGCAGACTGTCTCTATGGGGAAGAGCCAGGACTGGAGAAACATTGGTCAGCCAGTACATTAAATAGATGGAAAACTTTTACTTCTCCAGTGAAGTGTGTAACTAAAGTCACCACAATGATAACATAAGGTGGGATTAAAATATTGTCCATTTCACGTTCTAGTGAATTGTGTTTTGAATGAAGTTTTTTCCCCTACAAAAAAAAAAACACAAAATTCTCTTTTTCTATAAGAAAGTAATGTAGCATCTGCTATCACACCACATTCAAATAATGTGTCCTGATCATCACGTTTGGAGGAGGCAGACAGTAGCTCCCTGCAAATCTACAACATAGATAGAGAGCGCTTTCAAAATGTTAAAATTACACAAAGGGTTATTGCCTTGCTCAAGGTAACCCAATTCCCTTCTGCCAAGCAGTGCTAACAGAGCAGATCAGGCCCTTGTCCATTCTGATATGGCAAGGGACAGCTGCAATCACACTGCCCCAGGCACTCTGCAGGAGCCTCCCTCTCTCTGTACCTCACCTTTCTGCCCTGCTAGGAAGAAAAGGCCATGAAGCAAACTAGAAGAAAGTACAAGCTGTAAGAGGCCTCCCTGCCAGGACTGCCAGAATTCACCCTGATCCAACGGACCAGCAGAAATCCAACTTCTTCCAGGCTCAGAGACTCTGGGAAAGAGCAGCAGGGGTAAGGGTATGGACACAGGGTGGGTCATGAATAACTGTGGGAGGTTTGTGAACAGTGGTGTGGAACAGCTTTTTTTCTGTGACTCCCATCAATGTGGGAGCCACCTCCTTGCTCCAGTTGTAAGACTGTGCTCTTGCAAACACCTTTTTTTGTTGCTTTCTCTAGCTGCTCTATC
Organism: Corvus hawaiiensis; assembly: GCF_020740725.1. Classification (NCBI taxonomy): domain Eukaryota; kingdom Metazoa; phylum Chordata; class Aves; order Passeriformes; family Corvidae; genus Corvus; species Corvus hawaiiensis. The sequence goes on from NC_063225.1 coordinate 2,158,068, forward strand.
AACAGAACATTGTATTCATTAATTTCCCTATAATTACAGTTTATTCTAATCAATAAAGTTAATGATGAATGATCAAGAAAATAGAGCAGAGAAGAGAGAAGAAAGCAGTTTTGTGCTCTGAGTGGGCTTTGGTCATCATTGGCAAACTGTTTAGGACCTCAGTCCCAGCCATCAGAAAGCAACCCCTCAGCCATCCCTCTCCACCTTCCAGTTCCCTTTGCCATCCCCAGCTTGGGCAAGCCTCTGGTGTTGGGCTGCACGGGTGGTGACAAGGTAAGGAGGGAGACAGGATAGAGAATGGAAGGGACGGACAAGCTCCATATTTAATCTCCTCTGTTCCTTGTAAAGCTACCATTGCCTTGGCTTCATCATTTCCCCCCTTTTCTCCATGGCTTAGAAACAGCAAGTTCTGAACAACAAGGAAAAAAATCATAATGCTTCAGGGATGTAATCAATATAAATTAATGGATGTTTTTTGCCTCAGGGAAGCACAGGCTCCACACTTCCTTCTGTCTTTTCTTGCAGCCCCCAGGCCTTTTGTCCTCTGGCAAAAGCTCCCCATTGAAGTGCATGGCATTTTCTGGGCACTATATCTTCAGCATATTCTTTTCAGCAGTGTAATTTTTTTGATAGTCACTTGAATAATCAGCAGTCAGTGTTAGAATACAGCATTGTACACTGACACCCCCAGCCCCCAGGAAGCAGCAGAAGATGAAGAGGGAAGCCTGCAGTTCTTACTGGCCTCATTTTCTTTCCTTGAGAACTAGCTCTTTCTTTCCTACATACAAGTATCCCACACAGTTAAGGCCAGCCCTAGTTATCTATAGCCAGCCCTTGTTCCCATCCCTAATATCACTCAACTGGAGCACGGGGGCTGTTTAGCCCAGCAAGGGAATAACATGGGCTTCTAAAATTGTCCCAAAATGTGTTGTTTGCACAACAGCACTCTGTATTCCAAACCTGAACATCTCTTTAGATGTGGCAGTACTTAAAAACGCCTGTAGAAATTTTTCATTGCAGGTCTGAGTTGATTTGTTAAATGTTACCACAGGGCTAGTAAAGAAGCTGGATGCTTTAGGTCCTACCCTTTCAATACCAGGATGCATTTTGTAAATAATTTAACATGACAGAAGAAATTAAGGAAGGAAACATAGAACCAAGTTTGAAGGAAGGAAAGACTGTTCTTTTATCACAGCTGAAACCATTTACTTTTGTTACGTGTACTTAGATTATTTCTTAAGTACTCAGCTTTTTTAATGTTAATTCAAGCTTGCTGTTCCTTGCTGGCAGCCAGCCATATGCGACCCCTGTTCTTTATAAACATTACACACTGTGCAAGGTGATTATGTGGTTGCAGAAAATGCAACCTCTCCTGCAAAGCTAAACTCTATCAGCCTGAACCGTTGGCTTGCTGCCTCCTCTCCTCTCCTGCTCTGAATGTGCATCATCAGAGGCTGAGATGTAAAAGATTTTTCAGTGAGGAGGGCATCTTACTGGAGACCTCTTCTGCTTCCCTGTAATTTCAGGATGTTGTTTCATCCTGTCCTCTTCCAAGAGTACAGCTGTTCAACCAAAAGTTAAACTGACAACCAGGAGAGGTGATAATCTCACCTGCGACCATGTAATGGCCTTCAGAGGGCTTGTGAAAGTACTATCATCCTCCTTTAATCTTCCCTACCTGGTAAGCAGGAGGACTCCTGAAGTCCTCAAAACCTGCTTAATTAGCTGCATTGTTGGGAAGTCTGCTGGTGGCCCACTGTGACAGTGTTGAAGAGAATAGTCACAAAATGAAGTCATAGGGGCATTTTTAACTCAGGAGTTTCTGAGTTTGCATTTGGGCTCTGCAAACACATCAGAGGCCTGATGAGGAGAGACACAAAAACTCCAGGGAAGACACTGCACACATACCAAGCAGAAGCTGACCCAGAAATCCCAGGGATGGGCTTAAGGCTGAAGCAGAGTGAAACAAGGCCAAATGGAAGCTCTGTCCTACCATAGTCAATAGGTGCACTCAAGCAGAGCATCTCAGGAAAGAGAGGGAGAAGGAGAACAAGAAGGCTTTTTTGGGGGGGGGGGGGGGGGGGGGGAATTCTATAAGCAAGCTGTGGGCTTGCCGTGAAGGAATCTGGGGGAGTAACCCAGATAATTACATTGCTCCTGTTGCATTCATAGGAGAGCCAACCTCTAGGAACAAGAGCTACTATATACCCCTAAAAGCAAGTGCATTAGTTTAGCTTTAAACATGATCAGAGTTTCACTGAGAACAAGCACCACCAAGGGTCTATGGCTTGCTGAAACCCTGCCAATCCTTCCAAAGTTGTTCCCTTTAGAGGGACAATGCACACTGAGCCTTCACTATTCCCTTTCTCTCAGGTTTTTTTACCTGGCCTTGGAAAAGCCAAAAATGGACAGGAGCATTGTGTGATTCAGCAGATTTAGAAGGGTAAAGGCCATCCAGTGAAGTTAAATAGAGAAAAAATAGACACAAAAAGAAAAATTAAATGAATGCATGTGTAACTAAAATATATGAAAGGTGTATGAGACAAGAAATAGGTGAGCAAGTGCTGGAATAAAACTAAAAGAATAAAATCTGGCTAGGAAAGGCTGAAAGGAAGAGTGGAAAATATTTTCAAGGAATAAAGACAAATAAGAATTTTTCAAGTATACAAGAAGAAAAATGTCAGCAGGGCTCTAAGAGAGTGCTGGGGTTATTTAGTAAGAGATGAAAAAGATTGCAGAAAAATGAAATCTTTACCAAGTGTTCATAAGAAAGGATGTAGGACTGAAGCAGGAGAGAGAATTACTTTTTCCATGAGAGGAGGGAAAATGCTCAAAGAACTCCAGGTCACAAATAGAAGGAATAAATAAATTACAGCTCTGCATAGTACAGACAGTCCCCCTGCCAATCACAGAGGAGGCAAGAAGGTCTCCTAAGAGTGAATTTTAAATATATTCTGTAAGAGCCAAGAATAGAAGAAAAATGGATTCCTATTATATTCATCCATTGCACTCATTTGTCCAACATGAAACAGAAATCTATACAACCTTCCAATCTTAGGTACTTTGAGAGCAGAGATCATCCTCAAGAAACTACAGTTATATTATTTTAGTACCTCTGATGCTGCAAGGGTCAGACAGGGAAGGACTGGATTTGTGTGTGCACACAACAGCTCCCATCTGGCCCTGCTTCATACCCCGAAGCTGCTGGGGGAACAACAACCTTCTGAATCCCTTCTTGGTGTTCATAACTCAGGAAGGGATTTCTGGGTGTTGCAAGATGGAGCAAGCTCACCTATGAGTCCAGTCAGTGGCTTGCTCTGGAAGCATTCACCAGATGAAGAATGAGCAGAGTTAAGCTGCAGACAGAAAACCACAAGTACGAAGTGAAAACAGCGTAGCATCTCTGAGATGGGAAAGGCCTCAGGAAAAAAGTTGTTGGGACTTCATAATCCAACTCTACCCACTGTCCTCATTCCTTTAATGAAAAAAAGAAGTTGCTTGTTTGGGTTTTTTAATAATTTTTTTTAATGTATTTAAGGTCATGATATTGACAAGGTACATAAGCACATGACAAGAGAAGGATGTGGCCTCTCCTTGGGAGTTACAAAGTGCCATGGCCGATGTGCTTTGAACAAACCCCATCTGGATGCGTGTCCCAAAGAACAAACACTGCCAAATGGCTGTCAACAGTGTGCACTCTCTGAGCTGCCTAGCCCTTACCTTGTATTCAGTTTCATTCTTCATTTAGCTTTGGAAAACTAAGTGTATAGGCATAAGATTGGAACCAATGTATTACAGCATCTTAGGGAACACTGAAGAAGTAATAAATATTGTCAGATGCTGACCCTTTCTCCTTAAAGTGTTTTTGCTCAAACTTGGCTTTTCTCTCTGCCATCTCTTATGCTTTCTGTTAGAACACAAGGTGACCTTTCCATGCTTAATTATCTGAACAAAATACACAGAACATTAATGCCAAAAATGCCCCTTGTGCATTCTACTACATTTGCAGATCTTTGAAATAATCTAACCTAATCTCTTCTTTTCCAGGTTCGGGTGAATGTAGTGTGAAATAACCAAACAAGTAAACAAGCAAAGGGAGGATGGACAAACACATGCTGACAAATACAGGCCAAGCAATAGAGTCTGTGTGTGCATGCACAAGAAACTGTTCCCCTGTGGAGTTTGACTCTGTTCTGAAACAGACACTTGATAGTGCTTTGCCTTTACATAGAAATGTTCATGCAAGCGTCTCAAGGCATCTTTCAAACAGTCCTGGGAGCACAGTGTGGCAATCAGAAACTACCATGTATAATCATTTTACAGAAGAGTGAATTGATTCATACTGTCTGGATGATTTATCCTCCTTCATCACAAAAAAAAACCAGTGAAGAAGCTGGGAGTACAACATGGAAATCACTACTCATGAGGCTCTAATTATTATCTTTACTCTGTGCTCTTCAGCCTTGCAGATTGACAACACCACACAGTGTGAATCCCCCACTGTGCACTTGGGGAGGATGGGCTTCCTTCACCAGGAGCACACCTCTACCTGAACACTGCTTGGAGCACACTCATTGATGTATTTTTGCTAGCAGAGACTGGAGCCCCACCCACTCACCTCGCTACCTGTAATTTGTGGCACATTCAGCTGACCTCTGGCACTGGAACATCTCATCTACTGCTCGTGTGATGAGGCTATTTCACATGACTGGCAGTTTAGCTGTGCTGGCACAGGGGAAAATGGGGCTTCCAAATCCATTCTTGCAGGGAGAAGTGAAATTGCAGGTACCCTGAAGTCCAGTTGGGCACAACCCCGCCACACTGGAATAGGAGAAACAGGAGCTACTAGCATGTCTTACTGATGGACTACTTCCAGAGCTCCCCCACAATCAGGTTCTGAGGGAGGTACGTGCCTTGGGCTAGATGAAGTGTTAGGTCACAGCTCAATGTATCATGCAGATCTCCAGGCAGAGGCCTTAGAAAACTCTTCAGTAGGCTGGAAGCACAGTAAAGCTCAGGCATACTTTGGAGGAGCTAAAGTGTGATAGAAAAAATGTTAAAACCCATTTCTATATGAAGAGGCACTTAAGTAGTTCAGCCAATTAGACTACTTGATTGGGTGACATTCCAAACACTATCATTTTGCACACAGGGTGCCTCATGCATGAATGAACTGAACATGGCATTTGAAGGCTTTGCTTTTTGTCAGTTTTTTCTGTGGAATAAGTAAGTTCATATTAATTTCCTTAGCTTTTTGGCTATAAATGCTCAGGGCATCTAATAAATTGAATTACTATTTATTTAGTTACTACTTGGTTATTTAAGAACTTAATACAAACATATGTAGTGACCTGAAGTTGAATTACACAATTCCTCATTTGCAGTTCAGCTATCAAGATGGAATAGCTAAGCTTCTCTTCACAGTCCTCTAGCCTGGCATCCAAGTGGACACAGAAGCAATTGAGATCATTCAAATGGAGACACCCCCAGGGTGTCATATGCATTTAGAGAGAACAACTGAGAAGTAAGAGGAACATTTAATACAGGAGAGAAATGTCCCTTAGGCAAAAATTTCACTAGGCACTAGAGACTTGTGGGATAATCCCGTTCCTGCACACATGACGCAGTTCAGTCTTCAGCTCCTTATTGTGCAAGCAGCCCTAGAAGCTTTTGTAAACCTGCCCTCTTTCCTGAATGCTAGAATTAAGATGCTGTAAATATACAAATAATTTCTCTTGTCTTTCACCAAAACACTGCTAAGCATTTATACAAAATCCTTCACTACAGTCACTCGACACATTCAGAGGTAAGCACTCCCCATCTCTCTTTCCTGGATGACAAGAGGCATGGAAAGGACAGACCTAGATAAGGAATTACTCTTAGAGTTTTGATGCTGAATTCAAAATAATTAAGGTTGTCTTTTTATTTTTAAGGCAAGCAAAGGTGTCTGGATTTACAGAAATCTTAGCCATCTCACAGGGGAATGTAATTTAGCCCAAGTGATGTACCCAAATCTCCAGGAGAGTTCTTGGGTACATTTCTGCACACACAGGTGCACACAGACCTCCTCTATCTCTGTTCTGCAGTGTCTGGGTAAGAGCCCGACACAATTTGGACACCAGTTCGCAGCAGTTTGATCCAGTAGGCCTCACCCTACAGCAGCACTAGTTCTGTGAACTTCTGAGAGAGTGATGCACCAGCTAATGGCTTAGCAACCCACATGAACTATAGCCTTCCTCTCTGATTGGAATAACAGTCCTGAAATAATTAATGGTTTCAGGAGAACATAATCACGCTATTTGACATATTCACTAGAGCGATGCAGGTCCTAAAGGTGATGATAAATCTCTTCGATCAACCAATTTCAGATTATCTACAGAGGTTGAAGAATAATTAGTCTGATTCACCTTTAAGTTGCTTCATTTCTAAGCTGATTAAAAAAATTGGCTTCAGCAACACTACTGTCTTAGAGCTGGAACAAGGCAGAACCCTACCTTGCAATAAATCTGGAATAATACAGCATTTTGGGAGGACTGATAAGGAAAAGCATCCAGCCAAGTGGGGCCAGGATTTAAACGGTCCTTATTAGGGTCTCCTGCTCTTTGAAGGGTCAGAATGTCACAGAATTGCAGAGGACCCCCAGAAACCACTTCCTGCCCTCCTGCATGGCGGGACCAATGCACCTCTGACTCTCTCAACAGATGTTTGTCCAATCTGTTCAACAGTGCTCTAAGCAAGCCAAGGACTTGGTCCTTGACTTTATCTCAATCCCCAAGATAAGTGAGAAATCAGGCATGTTTTCTGTATATGTCAGAGAAATTAAAAACGCGATGGATTTTCATATCAGACTGTTGAGGACTAATTACAACAGTGTTTTCCAGCAAACCAGTGATTGTAGGCTAATTTTCTGTTATGAAACAGAAACCAGGGTTAATGAGGCTAATTGTGTCTACCAGTGTTCCGAACAAAAAGGAAGCCAACTCAATTTTGAAGCGAGTTCTTTGTCAGGAACAAATTGAGGAAAATTGCTACAGTTGTACCAGCGTTTCCTAAAATTGCTTAGTACCATGCTTGGGAAACCAACACTACAGAACACAAGCTAGTGGCACAGAAAATGAAGCTTATTAGACAGTAAGTATATTGAGTTCCAAATGCATGGCTGTGTGACATACTGTGATGGCTGAGCTGTTGAAAGCAATGCAACAGGGAGTCAATAATAGAGTGAGTGACCCTCATTCCAGCTCTACGGAGGTACTACAAAGAGAAATCAAGGTATGTCGTCATATCTGTCAGAAAAACAAAATATTCAAGTTCTGTGTCTCATCTGTGACTGATTAATTCATTACATGAGCTGGACTAGTTAAAAATGAATGCATTACCCTGCAAAGCAAAATCCACCAGCAGAAGTCCCTTGGAAAAAAAAAAAACAAACAAACCAGTTTAGCCTCTCTTGCTATGAGCTGATAATTGTATTAATTACTCAGAAGAACTAAATTACTTCAGTGACAAAAGACATAAACAGTATATACAGCACTGTACAAGCAGCTGCTGCTGGGGAAACCTCATCGAATGCACCTCAGCATTAGTGCCCCTGCTATTCCCTTGCCAGTCACTGGTGAATCCCCAGCCAGGCCTGCCAGCAATGCTTTGAGTTTGTGATGTAACCAACTGCAACTAAAACGCAGCCACGTTCATTTGCACTCCACACTGGTGCCCAAATCAAGCCAGTGTGTGCTAGAAAGAGTATGAAGGCTTTCAGCTACAAAACACACAGGCACAATGTCTGCAGTTTGACCTCACTGCAAAATTCAGGCTGTCTTGCTCCTCTGTGTGCCCAAGGCAGAAGCATCCTGGGATTTACAGGAGAGCCTTACTCTGCTGCAGGAGAGCTTGTGTGGGAGAGATCTAAAGAAAATCCACATCCATACATGTGGCAGTGCAAAGAGGAGCTCCTTAGGATGACAGTGCATAATAAAACATTATAGCATGCCAGACAGCAAGGACAAAAAGCAGGAAACCAGGCAAGTGGAAGAGGTCCTGTGGGGAAAATTGTGGACCTAAGGAAGGAAAAGAATTAATGTTCTAATACATCAACCCAAGAGAGAATAAAAAACATATGGAAGAAAGGGAGAATCTTAAAGATTAAGCACAAACAAGGAGACATAGTAGTTAAAAAAGGAAACAAAAATGGGCATAACATTAAGGTCAGTAAAGGTCACCGGATCTTTGACCTACACTTTGTATCCAAAAATCAGTCCTGGGGAAAGGTGGCAAGAGGAAGCAAAGGGAGTCTTGAGACAGGAGTGGGGAGCACCTGGCTGAGATCTCGACTTTCATAGTGCAAAGCCCATCTGATGTCTTTCAGTTAAAGCTACAGCCAGCAGCTACCCAGCTCCAGTGGCTTCCTGATCTGGAGCCTTTTGCAGTCTGTAATGTGTTCCCTGGAACTGAAGCTCTCCTTTAGAAAAATGATGTCTGCAGCTCTTCTGGTTTGCCAAGATACAGCCTTCACTATGTAAATCAGTGCTCTGCTGTCTTGTTGAATCTGCAGCCTGAGGTATGAGCACCTCCCATTCATCTTAGTGGGATGTGAACCTCAAAGCCTCATTGTGACTCTCCAAATGTTAACACTATATTAAACAAGTTGTTTAACATACAAATGCTGGGTTTAAGTCACTCACATTTGTACAGCATTTGTATAGGAGAACTGGATTTGACTTTGATTTTGCATCTGAAAAATAGAACAAAACAAATACCTGAATTTCCAACCATTGGTCATTCGGCAAATCAGCTTTATTTTGGTTTAGAGCTGCAGGGAGGGGCTTAGGCTGAATGAATGCTGTTTTCCCTATTTATCATCTCCAGGTAGGTGAGTGATTCTTCTGTTTGCTTCCAGAACTTCAATTCCCTCTCCTAAAGCTGGTGTTCATACCATTTGGATTTACAAACCTTTTGATTCACTTTTCTGCACCAGCTCTACACTCTTTATTCACACTTTTGGCTCTTCAGAAGAGCTCAGCAAGGACACGGAAAGAAGAGCTCAATGATGGGGCACCATCAGACCATCAGGAAGCCTCAGGTGCCCTTTGCTCTCACTGTGCAGCTGCATGGGCAGAGACAGACCCAGTACTGGAGAGAGGCAAACGCTCCATCTCACAGTGCCCACAAGGGGTGAAAACCAGGTTTCTACAAGTGGCTGGCAGCTACAAATGCTGCGTGTTCAGGTCTCAAGAGGAATCACTTCAAAGTTTGGAAATTGCCAATTTCCATCCTGAAAAACCTTTGAAAGCCTTGCAGTTAAGCAGCCGACACCTCTGGTCTCCAAGTTCCCCATTAGCTCTAGGAAATTGTAGGTAAGAGCCTTAATCAGAAGCCACAGTCAAGCCCCCACACTTTGGCCTTGAATAAAGACTTCAGTACTGGGCTTACTACTAGAAGTGAATGCACATCCCTCAAAAAACAGATCAAAAGACAAATGAAACTGCCTGCTCAGATAAAGCCCTTTTCAAAAAGTTACAAGGGGGAGGGGAGGGCCATGCGAGAGGATGTAAAGAAATGTCTGTTGAAAGATAAAATAAGCAAGATACTGTGATGAAGAAAGTGAACAATGAAACAGAATCCAGTACAGAGAGATCAAGTGAAAGAAAACCACATTACTATTTACAGTAAAGATCACTCATCTAACATGTATAATTAGAAATTCACACACAAAGATAAAAGTGACCAGTGAATGCTGTTGTAATCAAAAATAATACAGCATTGTATATATTTTTTAAAAAACCTAACACTCTCCAAAAATAGGAATAATGGGTCTCATTAATAAGAGTTTTCACCCGAACTAAACAAGTTCCCTTTATTCACATTGCAGTTTTTCCTAGCCTGCCAAAAGAAACCCTCACGATAAGGCGTCACAGCGCAGCCCCCCCGCCCCACACATCTGTGCCTCCATGAAGTTCAGTTGCAGACAGGACAATGATACCCAAAGAAACCCATTCACATTTCAAAGACTTCCATCTTCACGTGAGTTTGCATTGCTTGGGCCTTATCTGAAAGTACAGCACAGCACTTGGACTCTTCTCTTTGTGCAAAACAATGGCTCACAACACTTCAGCACTCAGTGCACACACATATCTTTGGCTGAAACACAAATGTTCAGTGAATATGTGGGACAACGCACCACAGTGGAAAACCCTGAAGGGCAAGGAGTGCTGAGAGAAGGTAATAATATATCAGGACAATTTGGAAGGCTTAAAATATCTGCTTAGGAAAGTGTCTTTTTCTTTAAAAAGGAAAATGAAACAAAATAAAAATTAAAGCCAAACAAACAAAACCACAAACAAACAAAACCCAAAAGAAAACAAAAAACCCACACAGAAAAAAAAATTTACAAAGACCCCAAAAGAAGCAAAAAAAAATAAACCCAAACATCTTCTAGTAATGGAAGCAAGTGCTTTTCTCTTGGTTTCCTGGAATTTTCATAGTACTCCGTTATTATTTGCATGCCAGTACCCCAAGCAGACACAAGTCAGAGGGAGTTGCTATTTGGAACTTGTAATTGGGTAGAGAATCAGACTTCCATGCAGGTGACAAGCAAGAGGGTTTGTAACTAGACAGAGTCCCATGAGACTCACCAAAAATTCAGCCATGAAAGCGAGCAAATCTGCAAAAGGGGACATGATCAGGTTGCAGCCATATTATCATAGCCCTAGAAAATTACAACTGACTATGTTATTTACTGTTTTTTCCGAATCTGATAATATACTAACAGTACCCTGTGCTTAACAAGGTACTCCCAAGGGCATCTATGACTGCTGACATTGCACCATTCAATCTCTGCCCAGTGAAATTACGCTGGAAAGGCCATAACCTACTGAGCCGGGCTGTTTCTGGTCTCCCTGGGCTGTAAGTCTACCACAAACAGCGTGATCTGGAAACCTGTCACTGAGCAACTGCCAACTCTTCCTGGTGTGCTACAAAGGACAATAAATATTGTTACATGGCCCTAGATTTATCCTCATTATGTCTCTTAGGTGCCATTATATGCCACATGGAAAAACACTTGTCAAGAAAAAGGATGGGAAAAGAAGATGAGATAAAATACCTCATCTATGGATTTTAATTTGACTTTCCTCCCTATGCAGGGTTTGTGTGTTAGGGGATTTTTTTAACATAAGCAGCCAAGTATTCTGCAGATTCATCTGTGGGGCAAAGAGAGATCTCACTAGTCAGCACCTCCGAAAAGCTAAGAAGATAGGTTGTGTCCTGCAGCTTTAATATTTTAGGCTTATTAACAAAGAAAAAAATGTCAATAAATCTCTTCATTGTTGTCATCTACATCTTATCTTTTTCTTAAGTCAGCAGTACTTTTAATCTAAACTTTTCTTTCTATTCTCCCAAAGCAGTAAGTAATAATTACATAACTAGTGCAAATCAGAGGCAAACATAAGACAGGAACAGAAATCTAAAACTTTCAAAACATTATTTTTTTATATTATTTGTCTAATTAAATATATACTATACCCCAGGCACTCTCATTATTATTATTCACCAGCAGCCAGCCCAGCAAATATTCACTGAATTCACACCTTTAAAAAAAAAAAAAAGAGAGAGAGAGGAGAGATGCAGACAGATGGAATACATCAGTAAGTCAGGAAAACAGCTATCTAATCTTGAGTCAAACGTTTTTACAGGAAACAAAAAATAATTTCTTACTTTCCAAAACAATTTACAACATACTAGCAATTATCAGAAAACCTGCCTGCACAATAAGCCTTTATAAACATTTTCTTCACCTCTGAAAGTCTGCAAGAAACCTGTGGTAGAGAAATGGTAAGGATGGAGAACGATAAACAACATACGAAGAAGGGCATGGCAGTTTTATGTGCTCTCCTAATGAAAACAAGCTACAGAATTGAGTAGCAAACACATGAAGTTCCATATATGCTCCAAGAAATATCACAAAATCCAGATCACAACATCTGAAGAGAATGGAACTTTCTTACTGAAGTCAACAGTGCTTTTACCACTGACATCAGCAGGAAGACTGGGGCCAGTAAATTACCACAGATGCTCCTGAAGGAAGCTGTCCTAACACTTGGCTGTAGTGGTTTGGACAAACACTCTAAAAGAAGACCTTATTCTTCCAAGTAACCTGCCCTAAAAAATCCAAAACAGTATTTCACTAGGACAGGAAAAAAAAAAGCTCTAAGTCATTAAAGTACCTATCTTCAAAGGACAAATATAAGATTCCCCTCATGTTCTTCAGACTAGAAAAAAAAATACATATTTTAACAGAAAAATGTTAAAGTTACATTCACTGGTTAAAGTTTTTTGCCATCATGCTGAAACATTTCTCAATGTTGTTCTGAATTTACGTATACAATATGACTTTAAATCAGCATATGATCACTCACCAAAGATATCAAGTGCATTATCAAGATAAGCCAAATATTTTTTCCCTCCATAGTATTTCATATTTCAAAGAAGACACAAACTGACCTAGTTTCACAGCCCGTTGTTCCAAATTATCAGGATTTCCCTAACGATTGCATTTGTTTCATCTTGTCAGAATGACTTGCAGCTTAAGAAGTGCACTGAACTACTGGTGAGAATTAATTGTAGAACCCAGTGACTTCTGTCAAAGTAATATACTTAGTTAAAACCTTTCTGTTGTATATCTTTGTTGGGGTCTCCAAAATTAAAATTCAAAGTTAGCAAAAGCAGAACTCCCTAGGAATCTCAAAGCATCAACCGAACGTAACAATTCTTTCTCATTTTGTATTCCACACTAAACCCAAGGTCAGTTAACAAAATATATTCTGTGAATAAAAGCATAATTATTGGTGTAATTTGCAGTGCAAATGAAAGAAAATCATTACTGCCTAATTAACAGCACATATGTCAAGAAATCAGTAAGAAAAATACTTAGAAATAATAATAATTTTTAATTCTAGAAGCTTTTTATCTTCTGCTGTGAACAGAAACCTCAAGCCCTGTTTGTTGCCTAATTTCTTTTATAAAACATTCACTCCAAACTGTGGACATTTTCCATAGCAGACATTTAAATCTCAAGAAGGATTAGTGCACTAAAGAAGAGGAGCTTCATTAATCATTCTCTATTCCTTGAAGCCAAATTTAACTATGGCTTCTTGATGAAGAAAACCTTTTTTTACTTCCAAATTTTGCATGAGAGCTTTCCATAAAAACTCCTCTAGGATATCTGAGACATTTCTAGAGATTTTCCTTTTTTAAAAATCAGTACATTTTAACAGAACACTTACAAATGGAGATATTCCATGAGCGTGGAGCTCTTGATGAAGGCAGAACTGCACTTGTGTGTCAACAAACCACACAGTCATTGAGGGGGTCAACTTCCCAAATTAAGGCAATTCCAATCACTGGCTTATTCAAAACAGAAAGAATAATAAACACAGCTGCAAAACTATGACACAAAAAGATTTACAGGATGTGGCCCTGTAGGCTCTCAGATAAAGAAATATGGTCTGCCAATAATTTTGTAGCAAAGATAGTGTACTCAGGGTAAAACAAATTTTGTCAATTTACAGGAGCTATCCCAAAAGCGACAAACTTCAGAAAAGAGTTTTCAGGTAAAGAAATACAGTTATGCAGCTGATTTGACAACTTTTAAAAAATAGTATTCTCAGCAAGTGTTCTAAGTATCAGAGAAGTTATTTATATGTTTAAAATGAAGATTTCCCAAACATGAAGTTCTAGACTAAGCTGATCTAAATAAAGCCGCAGCTTAGAGAGAGATATCACAATGATTAAGTTACAATAGAACTGCATCAGCAAACAGGTGTTATTGAAGGTAATTTATCCCCATCAGTGTACAAGTTAGTTAAGGCTTGCTTTCCTATCTCATGTCCTAGGGACTCCACCGACACTGAGCACCATGGGGACCTCAAACACTATTTCCATTCCCCCATGTAGGTAAATGTTTGGGATTCTTTTTCTATTTTTAGGTTGCCCAAACACTATCAAAAGCTAATAGGCAGAGCGAAGAAAACAGAGACAATAGAAAGTATAATCTAAGAGTTCTGAAACAAAACAAAGCCTGTTTCAAACCACCCACCCAAGTTCACCATAACAGATGTGACATGCCACAAAGCAAGGGGAGAGCCCAGGCTGAGGGACAGCAGATTGCAAACTGGTCTGAGGAGGCAATATTCCCTGGGTGAAACCACAGCGTGGCTGTGGATCGTTAAAGCCTTGTCTAGAGATACTGAACTCTTCAGAGGACAGACACAGCATTAGGAATAATTAACTGCATTAACATTCACTACACTGCCAAGCATTGTTCATCCCTTAGTAAAATGAACTTTGGGTTTTGCCTTGATTAGCCGCCACAATCAAGGAAAACATGTCTGAAATTTGCAGACAATTTTCATGCTTGAGGAGAGAGCACTGTCTTATTCTGCAGCACAAGTGCTGTATTATCCTTCACTTCTACAGAAGAAGATGTCAGTATGAGACACACTATATGTGACAATTTAAATGCGTGCCCTAGGGCTTAAATCAGCACAGTGCCAAAGTCTAGAGATACTCGCAATCACAGACAGACTGACCTCAACTGCAAGCCGCAGAAAATAGACTGCATTTCCCAAATTCTGAGCTGGACAAGGCCTCTTTATTAAAGGTCCTGGGAAGAAGCTAATTTCTTTTTTTAAATTGTCTGTCAACAACTACTCTAAAGCCTGAAAGTAAACAGAAAATTTCCTTGCCTAATTCCATTGGTTTTCTTTTAAAAAAAATTATGTTGCTTAACAATTTTTCAATTGTCTCCATTCAAACAAGGTATAGTATGTGATAATGCACATTATGGTTTTTGAACAGAGCAAGCACAGGAAGGGAACTCAATCTTCTCCAAGGGACTTTGAGCAGTGGGGATGGATGGATGGAGATGTGTATTTTCCACAGAAACTGGAGCCACAATTATGGCCTTGGAGTGGAGCAGGTGGGGCTCCCTGAGCAGCAGCAGCCCACCCCAGTGACTGATGCTCCCCTCTGCTGCAGTGCAGACCCACAGTTCATGCTGGCTGTTTGCTTGGACTGCAGACTGCTTCGCTACCAGCATTGCTATTGCAGTTAGGTATGCAGTCTGGAGCAGCAGCAGGAAGTCTCCCAACACAGAAACAGTGCTACACTGATAGAAAAAATGGCCTTAAAGCGTCATCACAGCTTATTCTCCTCACATGAGCTCCTTAAGGGTAGGATCACTACACAAACACACAGTGTTATTAAGGGGGTACAAGCCTCTTCACACACTTACAGCTATGTAGTTACTGCAATATGCTCCAGCTATTCTTACTGAAGAACCAGGTGGTGTCTTTCCAAAGCAAAGCCTTCCTAACTCAGTCAGCCATCCATCTCACACTCTCAGATGGCTGTAATCAAATACTGCTCTTTTTGCTTTGCACTTAAAAGGAACTTGGATAAACTCTTCGCTGTGTTCTCCTCACGTTTGCACTTGCCTGGACCTCAAAGAGCAGATCCGTACCCACCCATGTTATTTCTGTCAGAGGCGCCACAGCGCTTCCAATGTGCCAGTGAATGTGTTGATATCTGAATCCCATGGCTATTCCCACGGTGGGCCCTCCATTTGCTGCCATTTAACTCCATTTGCAGTGCCTGTTAAAGAACATGATCTGGGGCCAGCAGAAGAAAACTTCTCATCAATAATCTGCTATTGTCAGCTCTTCACGTATGAAATATGCACAACACAGGGAACTGCACTGGAGAAGACCTCTTTGCTTTAGAAACAACAAACAGCTCTGGATATAAAACATATAAACATGCACAAATCTGTGCACGTTTCAACACAGATGAAATCCATTTGAACTAACCATCAACCAGGTACTAGGGGAGGTTGTAGATCAGAACTCACGGAGCCTTCTGGCAGCATTCTGCTTTCACAAACTCTCAAAGCTGTATCTCACACATGTGCCCATCTCACCAGGCATTACAGGGATCGGCATGAAATTCTGCATTCTGCATGTTCCTCCCATAAAAACTTCCACAATGGACCACACTGTGCATGGTTGTAGAGCTATGGGAACTGTTGGGGGCTATGTCCTACACAGCACAGAGATGCTATGAAGCCAAAGCACTCAGCACCTTCCAGAAGAGAGGCATTCCATCATTTTATGGCACTGCTGACAGACTTGGCCAGTTCCACGGGCAGGCACACCAGCTACTCCGAGACAAACGGGCTGCCTGCACTGCATTCCTCCTGTTCTCGCCAGCCTCTGTCTATCATCTGTTTTCCATTTCAGTCCTTTACCTCCCATTCTTTTAATGTATCTGGAGGGTTGAAAAGTATCTGCTGGTTTCCTAGTCTCTGCTGCTGGAAGCAGAGTCGTTTTTGTTACTTGTTCCAGGGAGCAGGCCAGAAGCAGCCAGCCAGGGAGAGCATCAAGCCAAGAGGTGGAGTTTTAAGGGGTTCATGTGTTGTTTTTTAACTTCTTGTAATGTCTGCCTCCTGCCCTGAGATTTTCCAAGCATACCCAGAGCCACGGGGCCTGGCCATGACACGCACTCATGGTTAGTCCACACGGTCAGGGTCACGGGCTGCTGTGAATCACTGAGCTGGGTATGACTCCCTCCTTCCTGCACTCACTGCTGCCCTGAATTCAGTCAAAAAATTTAATTTATTTTAATTAAAATAATGCAAACTCCTACATGATGTTCTTGATTTAGTCTAAGAATAGTTTACTTAGATTTACTCCACTTCTGCCTAACTGACTAAACCAAAATAAGCCATTTTTGTGCTAAAATCAGGGTTTAGGTTTAACTAACCCAGAGCTGGTTTGTCCTTCCAAATGTGTGCAATAACAAAGAGCATACAGAGGCATGCAGTGAATATTAGCTTGGACTGCGAAACACAACATTAATCTGTCACCCCCTGACCCTGTGCTGCATTGCCAATATGTCAAACATCTTCACTCTGCTTAGCCCAAGCACATTTTGTGCACTGTGCTCTTTGTCAATAACCATTCAAATATTTCTCTGCCAGTAAAAGTCACAACATTTTCCTGCCCCCTCCAGCAGAGTTTCTTAGGTCTTCATGAAAATTTAAATGAAAAATATCGACAAGTTTTCATTGTTTTTAAGCACACACAAAAAGCAACTCCATCTCCTCTTTCCCTTCTTTGAAAGGGAATGCAGTGCCTGCGGATTTGTAATTCCAGCTTCAAGTCAGACTTGAAAAACTGAAAACTTGGTTTTATGTGGGTTTTAAGAGAACAACTTTAGAGCTTCTCAAAAACAGCTTAACTGAATTTCAGTAGTCCTACATGTGAACAATTTTGTGAAGAGCTTTGGGATCCTTCAGCAGAGGAAATGCTCTGCAAATGGACAACATTAATCATTTGCACAATGCACACACCAACACAAAACTGACAGAAAATATCTCTTCTCTCTAAGGCAGGGCAATATCCACTTCCGAAGCACAGCTTGTCACAGCTGCTCCTCAGCACACTCTACTGCCTCCTACCACAGTAAAAGAGGTAGCCTGGGCAGGAGGGGTGAGGTTAAGCTTCAGCCTCTTTTGGCTGGAAAGTACTTCTTTTAATATTAGTGAGCACAAGAGGTACAAGAGAAAGGAACCAGCATCCTTCGATACCTTTGCAGTGTGGAGAACCATGGCAGCAATGCCCTGGTGGGATCAAGCCTGGATCCCTGCATATGAAAACACCTCAACAAGCTACAGGGTGCAGAGGCATGAACCTCTGGGCAGCGTGTGAATATTAGACATTTTAAATGGCAAATAAAGGAAGGGAAGTATGAAAATATGATCAGTTATTTGGGAAGAGGGTTTTTTATGAGTCTTTTGAGAATTTGGTGGTTTGGGGAAAGGAAAGGGAACATGTCTAACACTATTTGGAAGTACAATGAAAATCCTCATTCTCTATGCCTCTTCCATTTGTAGTCCCATGTTATTTCTGGAACACTTTTCCAGAAATATTTGTGTTTACTCCTCTTCTAGACTCAGTTCCATGACAGATGTCTGCAAAGTTGTGCTGACTTCAGTGGGACATGGCAAAGGTGGGCGAGATGTGCTATTAGATTTTGCTGTGGGGAAAGATTCTAATGAATTGTTTGCTCTACTGACACTATATATAGCAATTTCTAAACCCATTACACAAGTCAGTCTGTTCCACAAACAATTCGCAATTGCAGAGACTAATTTCTTTAGACCTTTAACACTGCTCGTAGAAGGACAGTTCCTTGAACTCTCTCAATACTTCCTGTTCTCAGTCTTCGAGTACATGGTATCACTAACCTCAAAAAGGAGGGAATAAAGTAATGAGGGAAAAGCTACCAGTAATATTTCCCTGTCCCCTTGAGTTTTCATTCTAGCTCTCTTAACTCCAACAACCCATTTCTCTCAGGAAGTTTGTCTTTTTGTACCTTTTTCCCCAAATGGAAAGCATCTCACAGCAGCTCAAGTGGCTCTGCCTTGCATGCTGCCCTAGAGTTTCCAGCCTTGGAATAGCTTCCAACTAGCTGTGATTTATCTGGCTGGTCAGAGGTTACTGTACACAGAAATGCAATTTCTTTATCATACTCACTCTATCCGTCTTTGGCAACTCCAGGTGTCATCAACAATCTGCTGTATGCCATTTTATGGCCTGTCCTCCAGTATTTTATTCAACAGAAAGCCCTTTTGCTGAGCAACACTGCCTAGAAAGGACTAGAGCCCTTTTCTCTATATATATTTAATTAGTTTAACTGCTGATTTATGTGCTAAAGAGTTGAAAATTCATTCATAATAGCTCTGTCCTTGCAATGCTGCCAGTGCATTGCTTCATCTTGACATTTGAATAAAATGTCTTTTTATTCCTGACTGCATTCAGGTCTGGGTTGATGCTCCTCTCCGGAAATTAGTGTTCAGAATTACCTGGCTTCTCCATAGTTTCCCAATTTTGAGTTGGGAACATCAAATACAAGTAAGCTTTTACATTGAGCTGAGTTGTGTGTTTTGATGACCCTCTTAAGCCTGGCGACTCACAATCTCCAAATCTCCTTAATTCCATCAAAATAAATTAATTTTCCCATGCTCTTGATAATGTTTTAAACAGAAAGCAGGCATACTGTATTAAATAAGCCTTTACTTTCTCTGCAAATCTGTTACTATGCAGCTTTATCTCTTCTCCTGTTTTTAGATCAGCCCCACAATGATCCACAGAGAAGGACCCAGATCAGATTGTTGCTGACATCCACTGCTTGCTAGTTAAACCGGGGGGAAGGTCTGCACCACAGCTGAGTCTAGTCTAGCGTCAGAGAAAAATGCATGTAATTTTCTTTCTTTTTAGTTACTTTTTTAGAATATTGACATTGACCAGGACAAATTATCATCCTTTACTTCATCTTATTAGGTAATGACAGTGCTACTCTTTCTGCTATAAATTTTTGTTATTCTTCCATCACCAGCCCACAGTTTTAATTTAACAGCAATATAGAAAACTAAAAAGACGTAAGAGACAAAGTAGCTTTCATGAAATAATTTTAATTACTAAATCTTGAGGATTTGCAGATTATAGAGAAGAAAGTTTTACCCTCGAGCACTGCTACTGGACTAACTATAGCCTAGACCTGTGCTCCTGGAGAGAATGGGAATTTTTAGTTATCTTCAATGTAAGCACAATCAAACTCAGTACAGCCAAGAATGCAGCACTGATCTATGATTAAAAGGGCAGTTCAGAGTAAGAAAAGGCACATCCTGCAAAGGAAGAAGATATAGCTTCAATTTTTCTTACTACATGCTCTAAGATACTCCAAAGCCTGATTTCTGGCACTCAAGATTTACAGCACTCAAAAATCCTGTGTACCCGGATACTTTTTTTTTTCTTAATCTGAGTCCTTTTTGCCCCTATTTGAAATAAAACCGATGTTTGATTATCATCTGCAGCAAATCCACATGCCAATATTCATCAGATTAAGCCACTAGGTACACTGTTACCTTGTTTTTAAAATGTTCTCAGCTTGGGCTGCCTAGGGTTTTCACCAAAGCAGATGCACAATTACAATTACAGCTTCATAAAGCTAATTTTTCAGCACCAAGGACTGAAAATATTGGCCTAACAAAAAGTCAAGAATAATAACTGCTGTCAGTTAGAGCTAACTGATTAAGAATGAAGGTGGCACTAAGAAGTCAGACAGCCTGTGATCACGTTAAAGAACACGATCCTGTCGTAGGAGCACATGACAAGAGAAGCAGAAGCAGGCCCTGAGCACTGCTAAACCATCGAAGGAACAAGACAATTCTAGTTCTGAATATTTTTTTTTAGTATTTAAATTTAAGCAATTAATTTTCAGGCATGTTTTAATATGACACGTAATTCACAAAATATCTTCTAAGATGACAAGCAGAGTTTTTTCAGTCTCCCTAGGAAAACAACAGTTGGGTATGATTTTGCAGTGGGTCAAAGGATCAAGCAAGACGACGAACAAATGAAACATTATAAAATTGATTAACTTCATAAGGCCAAACATTTATATTAACTGCTTTACCTAAAGTTATATCAATAAGTATATTGAGCAATACCTTCTGCAACAAATCTACTCTGAAATGTGTATGAACAGCTCTCCACACACAAAGTCCCAGGGTGAATTCACTGATACCAGCAAATGGTCACACTTCTGTGGTTATTGAGGTGCCAAGGGGGCTGCAATGCCTTTCAGTGGATTAGCTGCAAACCCATCCTAAACTGGTTGGCACCTTCATTACTGACTCTCACGGAGACACTGGCCCAGTTTGCGCCCCTCTTGTTTCTCTCTGTTGGTTTTGGTTGTAAGCTTGGACACTCAGAGCTCAGACAGCCTGAGGCAGTTCCATGCAACACAGTATCCAAACCTTTTGCCGTGTTCACAGATAATAACTTCAGATTAACATTAAGCACATGATACATTGGCTCACATTACATTACTTCAACTGCAGCATGTCACCTCATGTCAGCCAAGGTCAGCATTCGGGGTGACATGATACGATCTAACACGGTGCAGGGTTATTGCCCCCGTGTTAGGAATCTCAGGCTAAGAATCAGAAATAGAACAAGCAGATGCACGTAACAGATCACTTTATAATACTCCTGGGAAACAAGAATCATTTAATGCATTTCAAATTTTGCCAGTGTCCTCCTTCCTGGATTCATCTGGACCTCCACACTACCATGATATGCCTTTTTCTTTTCTCGTCTTTTGTTTCCTTTTTTTTTTAAAGTAAGACATGAGGCTTGTTGAGTCAATCAGACTGACACTGGGACCTCACCACAGGAAGAATTTCAAATAATTTAGTGAACTTCACCATCTCTGATCACTCTGCTAATACTTTCTGCTCTCGTAGACTTCAGTGACCTCCGTTTCATGAATAATGTGAGTGGGAGTGCTGAAAGTCCCAGAGGATTCTGATTCCACTGAGCAATGTGGGGTTTTGGCCTGCAGGGTGACAAGCTGTATGAAGGAAATGTTTGGCTGTATCCAAAAAGGGGAAAATTTTTAAAAGAACTGCTAAGTCTGCTGGAGTTCTAACTTGTTTTCACACGCTGTGGCGCTTCCAAGTTACAAGCTCTGTTCCCTCCTGCGTTACACCCACAAAACTGTATCTGTACTTTAAACACCAAGCAATACCAAAGTTAAACTCAGCCATATGAGTCAAAGGGCTGGTTAGATTCATGCAGTTCTGCTACATGGCAATAACCTCCCTGGTTTTATTCTTGCACCCGTTATAAGCACATCCAATATGTGCAGTGTAAGGATGGTGATATTCAGCTTTACACATGCAAAAGCCATCCAGATTCCAAGAGACTAAAGACAGGAAATTCCCATATTAGGGTAAACCTTTAGTTTTCAATTAGATGTAATAAACTCACATAAACTACAACAGAGTTATCAATGGCCACTGAGATCATTTCATATCTGGCAAAACAAAAAAGCAGAGCTTCAAGAGCCCATCCTGTCTCTGATACAACACAAGGATGTATTATTTTTAGAACAAAGGCTAAGCTAATCACAGCTGAATTCACATTTCTCTATTTTTTGTTCACCTTTGTAAACATGCAGGTAATGTCTTTCTTTTTAGTATTTTGTGACAACAGAAAACACAAGCATTATTTTATTAACCTTTAAATGCAATTTGGTTGTTCTCTTTCCATTTCAGCTCTGGAGCTTTGATGTCTGAGTGACATTGGATATACCTTAAGGGCTCAAAAAAAAGTTCAATAGTCTTCATAGCCTCAGCATAAAATACAGAATAAGAAGAGAAAATAAATAAATAAGTGCATACACACATATTTCCCTCTTTTATGACTTTGAAAAGCTGCAGCTGTCATTTGGTTCCTCGCTCTTTCCTCAGGGTAGAGATCATGCGATCAGACAGGAATGAGCATAGCAGAGTCTTTAGATTGGATACAGAGAAGTTGATATTTTTACCTCGTCAGCCAGCTTAGTGAAAAAAAAAAAAAAAAAAAAAAAATCAAAGAAATAGACAGCTCTTCAGATATACCCAGGGAACTACTCCCCAAACTCATCAGCACTTACCTGCACCAGTCAACTCCTATTTCTCTGTAGTCTCCAGAATCCAGAAAAAAAAAAAGAAACCTGAACCTTAACCTTCAAAATTTTTGTACCAAGGTTTAAAAATCTTGAACCTTGAACCACCACCATGGAATCTTGAACCACAATTTTCCAAGACTGAGTCAATTTGGGTAAAAAATTGACCGAAAATCAAAGCAAATATTAATTCAGGCCAGAAAAAAATCAATCCTTGGAGTAAAACACAAGGCACTGTTCACTATTTTGAGACACCTTCAGCACCACAGTTCCAAACCTTCAAAACAATCTATTAGTACAGAAAACAGAAGGTATGTTTAGAGCTCTGCTGACAACAGGCTCTTCCAGCACTGTAAGCAATAAGCTGGAGTCTTGACCCTTTCAATGTCCAAGTCTAACAGCAATGCTAAAAAAAAATCCCAACATTTTCAATTTAGAAGTGGGATTGACCATACAACAATCAAGAGGAGCCATTGGTTTCTACTAACACCAGTTTCGCTGAATTCTGTGACCTGTGCCTTGATGGATAAAATAATCTCTGCCACCCTAAGCCTCAGCATAACTCCTCATATGGGTGACAGACCCATTGCTTTTGCAAAAGACAATATCTGATATACCAACACCTGCCCTTTTAGCACATCCCCTCCTCCTACAAAAGCTCTCTCTGGAGGGCTCTTTACACAGTCCACTAAAGATAAAAATGTCTCAATTTTTTGCTCAACTAACAGTCTTATGAAGACCTACTCAATGTTTTGAACAAACTTAATATGATTTGTTTTTGTTGTGAATTAAGGCTTGATGAGGACTGTGAAGATGCCTCTTGGATCTTACCGTGGCTTGGAGCTTTGCTTTGTTGTCTGTATTTCTGATACTCAAAACAGAGCTTACGTTTAGAACATACTATTGCATCCAGCTCTACAGAAAATAAGTAAATAAAAACCTGATCATGCCCTGACAATGGTGACTCAGTTCATTTTCACAAATAGCACAAGCTCCTGAAATGGGAACAGCAAAGCAGCATAAGCCAGGATGGCAGGTGTCACTACTGAAGCGACAAATCATCTCTACTTGATCTTTAAAACAAGGTTGCATCACTAGTTTAAAACATGAAACTGAACTTTGGTTCAGAAACAAGCAGGTGAGTTTGTACCAGATTACCTGATTGCACTGACCCTCCTTTTCTTTGTTTGCATTGTACTGAAAAAAAAATAAAAATCACACCCTTATCAAAACAAATGGAGGCAAGTTACATATTGCTTGTACTACTCTGTCATTTGTCAGTGAGCAAAGGCAGAAAGCAAAGCAGCAGGGTGATGTAGTGACTATAACTAATGTTGCTAAATATCACAACATTTTTAGCAAGTCTGGTTTCTCTCCTCAGTAAACAAGAGACAGTCACTGAGCTTGGTGACAATTAAGAAAAATCTGCTTCTTTGTGGAGGTGGGTGTCTTTCACTGCCAGAAATATGGAAGATCCAGTATCAGTGAGATATCCTGATTGAAGCTAAAGGCTGTTCTGTCCCAAAAGCTGATAAATTCCCAAGCATATACCCAGGCAAAAGTTAAAATAAAGGACAGTTCAATTTCCTGCAAGGGATTATAGAGAAGAACTGGACATTTACATTTCAATCCCACAATAGTATTCACAGCAAGTCTTTGCTCTCCTGAAAATAAACCTGACAAACACTTTTTTTCTCACCCAAGGCTTCCACCAGACCTAAGCAGGCTGTGATTTTTAAAGATTCTGAACTTCTAGAATAATTCTGTAAAAACCTGGACTAAAAAGTACTATTCAGGTAAACCACAGAGCTACAAGAACTCTTAAATAAAAATGAGAAAAGATCCAGTAAAGGAAAGCTGCAACAAAGAGGCAAAAGAGCCAAAAACACTGACAGTCAAGCACGGAGAAATCACAGTGGTCGTATTTCCTGCACTGTTAATTAGGTAGGGCAGTTGCCAGTACAGGAACATTACTGAACAACTTAACATACTTAAAATATTCAAAATCCATTTCAGTTTGAATTAAGAGCATCTTTTAACCTACAGAACATTTCAAGATGGAATGAGTAACCAAGGTACACTTCACCTGTAAACAGAATTTTTTAGCTCTGATACCGCATACCCTAAATCTCTGTAGTTTCTCATCTGTCAATCTTCATTATAAAAATTCCCATTCAAGCTGAATAACTGTCTTCCAAGACCTCATCTGCTCATGGCATTGATTCCCCAATTGAAGCCAAGCCTCTGCTGGAGATGTCATCTGCACACCCAGCTGCAGTGTCATGTGCAAGGGTTTACAACTTTAGGTAAGGGACTGGAAGATGATACAGATGCAGTTAAGGAACAGAAAATTTCTTTCCATGTAAATGCCCCAAGCAAATGGACAGTAAACATAGAGAAACACAGATCATATAAGCTAGTACATGCAGAAGGCTTTTAAAATAGATTTGATGTTTCAAAACTGCCATGGAAATGAGCAACCTCTAAATCAAATGCTTGGTATAACATACCTCACTGCTGGCAAAATTTAAATTTGTTTTTTTAGGCTACAGGGAGCGAAAATACAAGAAAAAAGAGATTGTGCATGATTCAGATGGAGCTACTCTTGATGTCAGCTCGGATGAGGTTATTGACAAATACATAAAGATATTCTAGTCTCAGGGACGCTGGGGTCCTGTGCTGTCTTTCCAGTCAAAATTTGTGCTAAGAAATTTTTATATTGGTTTGACTGCTATGTGGTATAATGATCTTCAAAGCAGTGAACCCCATTCTTAATCAAGTCTGCTTAAGTAAAGGATGTGTTGTCAGAGGATACGCTGCAAGGCAGCAACAACCTCTGGGTTATTTCACCTAATGAGGACCATCCCACAGCAGTGCTGAGCCTTAAAGGGCTGCAGCGCTCTGATCTGCCGCGAGAACCATCTTGCTGTCCTTGAAGCAGAAAAGCTGAAGCAGTGCCGTGAACAAGCCTTAGATTGGTGAAGGGGGGAGAGATGGGGGATTCCAAGAATTGGATTAGCTTTTACTGGAATCCTTTCATATCTCCAGGATAGATGTATAAGCAGAAAAACAGAAATAGGGTAAATTCTGCCAAAAAGCATCCTGCCCTAGTAGCAAGCTGCACAGTAAACTTGACACTCCTGCTTCATCATATGTTTTCCAATTCCAGTATCATTAAATAGTAATTGTTCTGCTCTACTTCCTGTTTTGAAAAATGCTGCTTTTTGCTCTGCCTTGGTAACATCTTAAGTCATTTAAGTTTGAATACTCTCACAATGAATGGCTGTGAGAAGGAACCTTGCTGAACTGTATAAATTTATTTCAGGACTTGAAGATGCCATCACTTATATTAGTTCATAATTATTGTAGCAATCACTTCCAGCTGCCTCATAATGCCCCCACGAAAAAAGGAAGTACTAAAAAGAAAATTTTCAAAAGGATTTGAAGCTTCTATTGTGGTTGTTGGATACAGAAAGCTACCACATTTAAGTGGCTAAGGAAGAAGCAGAGAACTTTTTCAAGAATGTGACTGTGAATAACTTGTTCTCGTGGATGTCTGTGTCACAACTGAGAGCAGGCCATGCACCCACAGCAGTGAAAGTATCACCTTTGAAACTCAGCTTACAACTCAGGTAAGGTAGGGAACAGCAATAACAATTTGCAGCATCCCAGTGTTTTACCTTTGCAGGATACAGGTTCCTTTTCCAAGTTCAAAAATGTCAAGCAAGGGCACGCATATTCAGGTAAGGGCAACACTTCAGTTATAAAAAACAAAATATGTTAGGTAGGAAAAGGAGAGGTAGGAGATTGTAAGAAAATGACACAATAGAATTAAATCTAAGCAAGCAAGATATAATTCTGATAAGACAGGGAGGCAAAAGAACAAGTAAGTATCCTGATGAGGAAAGCATCTTTCTCAGCCACTTTAATATTCAAATATTCTCTATGCCACATGTTTTGTACATTCTGGTGCTATAAAGCAGGGTCCCTGATCCATGGCACACTTTCCTACTGAACTCCACTGTGGAAATAAAGGTGTGTGCTTCTGCTGCACTTGACAAAACAAGGCTTTTGATAAACCCAATGCAGCAAAAAAATGAGGCACAGAAACAGGAGGACAATGACTGCATTACACCCTCAGTAGCCCTTGGGGTGCTCAGCCAGTGTTTCAGAAACACCATCAGAGCAGAAACCAGCCTACTAAGACATTCTTCACTGTCATCACACTCAGGATGTTTACAACCACCTTGCAGCATTCATAACTGTGCGCTTTGTAGCTGTTTTCACCAAGCAATATTGGGCAATGAGCACACGTCAGCGTGGCTCACCTCCAGCCAGGGAGTGACCATCAGTCCACCCAGAGCAAGCTCTATGCCTACTGACACATTTATTGCTGACTTTGGCACTCACAAGCTCAACAAAGGCAAGCAGGACTTGCTGCCAAGAGGGCTGTTTCACCAGTGTCAGTGGTGACATCTGACTGCTGGACTAACGTCCCACATTTGACAGAAAGCTGCCTGCTGATCTGCTGCTCGCTCCAACCCTCTCTGCTTCTGACTGAAGATTTTGCTGCATCCCAATCTGCAAGTTTTTAATAAAAAGGCAGAAATTCCCAAAGCCCTCTTTGGTGCGCTTTTTCAGAGCCTCTGGCTCCTCAGTGGTGGGTCTATAGCAAGAAGGGGTTCACAAGCTGCAGAGGAAAGTATAAGATCTCCTATCACAGCTGGCCTGGACTCAGCACTGGGTTTGAAAATTGTGAAAGAGGAGCCAGGAGGAGGACCTAAGGCTGAACAGTCTGGAATAAGATGTAGATATTTATTTGAAAGAATCTATAGAGCAAACGAAAGTGTATGTTCAGATCACTCCATGTATTGCTTCAAATCTCAAAGAAATTAACTACAGTGCCTGTGCAGAACCTGTCTGAATACTCATAAACCCCTCAGCAGCTTCCAGAACAGGGTAATTACCTCCTGTCTTCAGCATGAAGGTCACTGACATTGTCCCACCTTATTTTCTGCAGAGTGTGTTTAAGAGCCTTTAGTAAGACTAAAAAGGTGGGTCATATATTCTCACATCGGCGTGTTCACACTCACAGAGACAAGGGAGACTTGCTAAAAGCCTGCACAGCGAGAACCTCTCTGCCAAAAGGATATTCCTCTAGAGGCTGGGCATGTCACACCTGGAGTCTCTCAGCTGCCCTACCACCCTTTGGTCAGCCTGTCTTTCCCTTAGCTCCCATACTGCATTCAGCTGGCTACCAGCTTACTGGGGGGCAGTCACAAGGACCAGATGTGAGCAGGAATCCACAGACCAAACTTAGTTAACAACACTGTGCCTCTAGAGTTTGGCATTCAGCAGTTCTGGCCACATTTCTCCAGCATTCTCATGTTTCGGGTGGCTATCTCCAGGTTCCAGCAGCAGGGGGACTTGCAGGGACAGCCATGAGGGGAGGGTGGGGCTGCCCTGGCAGGGCACAACTAGTGCCAGCCTGTTCCCACCGTGGGGTATGGCCAAGCCCCCAGAGCAGCTGCTGCAGCCTCTGTGGAATGTGTTTAAGAGCAGGCAGAGCCTCACAGGCAACAGGTGTGAGGAACAGCCCTGCCTGCTCTGGGGCCAAGGGGAAACAGGAGGAGATGCTCCAGGTAGTGGAGCAGGGATTCCCCTGTACCCCTGAGGAGCCCACACAGGAGCAGGTGTACCCTGAGAGACTGCAGCTCATGGGGTGTTAGTTACTCACCAAACAACTCTATTTTAATTGGCAATGGATGAAATTAATTTTCCCAAAGTCAAGCATGTTCTGCCTGTGAGGGTAACTGGAAGTGATCTCCCTGGTTTTATGTCACCCACAAGATTTTACATCTTATTATTGGGAGGTGGGCAGCTGGACATGTTAACTCACCACACCACATTTAGTAATTCCAGGGGAAATAGTTAATATTTTGCCGAGAGCAAAATGTTGAGGTGTCATTATTCCCACACAGAAATAAAATTAATACTAAGCATTTATTCCTGGAAAACCCAGTTCTGTCAGTGGTGTTACAGCAAATGTGACCTCCCTACTTTTGTATACTTCTTGCTAAAAGTAAAATATCCAGATGAAAGAAAACAAAATGAACTCTAAGCAGAGAATTCAACTAAAAATAATGAGAAGATACAGATGCAAGAAAATCCCCTTGCTTTAGTATTAAGGCTCCTAAAATGAAGTCAATGCCTCTTATTCTAATTGCTAATTGCAAATAGTGTGCTTTTTCACCAGTATGTCTAGTCGTTTCAAATACAGTCTCAGTCCTGGTTTAATGACAGAAGACTGCCCCAGCAAGCAATTTTACTCAGAGTGACTGGACATTCATTTGCAATTACAAGTCAAAGTTAACTGCTAGAGACAAGCCAGCAGAAAACACCTTCTAAAGGAACAACAAAACTGTGAAAAACATTTTTGTTTTGATAAGGGTTCTCAGACAGGCAAGACCTCCACATCTCCCCCACCTTCTCTGGGTCACTGGGGATGAGAGGAGGCAATGAGGCCCCTCACCTTCCAGGGCAGAAGAAGTGGAAGGACCAGGGGCTGCAGAACAGCCCTAAAGGGAAGCTGAGGTGGAAAGTGATGGCAACTGCTAAAGAGAGGAGCAGTTCTTGGTGCAGTAAAACTGCTCCTCACCTCACCACTCCTTTCATCCCCTCCCCGCACAGGCAGGAAGGGCTGCACAAGCCAAAACAGCCAACCTCCATCTCCTCATCCCCAGGCAGACTTGACAGGCAGCTACAGGCTGATGAATTAGGCAGTGGCCTGTTCTTCCAAGGCCCAGAGCTGCCTCTGATGCTGGCCTCTTGGAAAGCAAGTACAGACACCTGAGTACTAGCAATTAAAATGATGCAATACATGACACGTATCCATCAGAAATAACCTAGCAATTGGGTTGCTGGCACGCTGTGCTGCAGATAAGGCAGTGCTGATAATACTTGAACTTTTATGTCTCTCACTGAGGTGTTTGCCACAATGCTATTTGTTCTCTGCTCTTAAATCTGTATGCTCACTTAGCCTTACCAACTGATTGCAGGATTAGACTCTGATTTGCCAAATCCAGAAATAATGCAGCTTGTGTTTGAAGATGCATTTTGCTGGTATTTTTTCTCATTGATCTTGGAAGTTATGCAATAATATTAAAAACTGAGCCATTACAAAGAGCACAGCAAGGTACACCAGAGAAACAAGAACAACCTGGATAATCCCCTTCACAAGTCATTTCAACAACTTATCTGAGACACAAAGAATATTCACATATTTAAGCACCATTCTAGTTTCTGACAGAAGGCAAGAAGTTCAGTGGAGTGCTCGCCACATGTTGGTTGTGACAAACTGCAGTGAAGTACTGATGGAGATGGGAGGTTGAGCAAGCGCAGCTTCCAGCTGAACAGGACAGCCAGGTGCTCTTGCAGGTACAGCCACGCTGTGTGACGTGGGGTAGGCAGCTCTTCCTCTACCAGGCGTGTCTGCACAGCACAAGGTGAGGCCAAGCAGAGAAACATGACTCAATCACCACATAACTCATTCACAGCTATCTTAGATCCTAAAAACAACAGTCATGTTAACATGGTGCCCCTGCCTGGGCATGGCTAATCAGCCTTCCCAGACATTGCACAATGTAGCTGTTTCTCTGTCTGTTCCACAAAACGCAGTCATATGAACACATCTTCTCACTCTCTTACAGTGCCTTGTCAGTTTAGGTCTGAAGCACCTCCAGAGAAGGTCCACTGGACTGGTTAAGTGTGGCACATCCCAGCCTCAGGACTGCCAGCTGGAAAAGGCCGCATGAGGATTTCTCAGTCTGAGTATGGTTAAAGTTACATGACCCAGAAATTACAAAAACGTTGAAAATTATGCAATTGTAGAAAAGCATAAAAAGCTCACATGAACAGAAAATTATGCATCAAAGAAGCAGGTAGCTGTAGATGTTTCTCTGCACCATATAGAAACAGTGCTTGATTTCTGCTACAGTAATCCCCGTAAAAATAGGTATCAGTTCCCTGAGGTCATATTTACTAGCGTTCCCTTCAACTGAAACACCCACAACAGTTATTTCTGGAAACAAGTTATCTGTATGTATTTGGTGTCCTACTAGTACTCCACACTTTGAAATCTTGGCAATACCTCCCAGTCAAATACAGCTACAGGTCTTACCCAGGAAAATTTCCCTTATGCACATAAGGCTTACTCATGTTCAGTAGTCACACAGATAGGAATGACAGATGTACCTGAGTTCGGGTTTGCAAGAAAGGATCTTAAATGTGGTGATGGAGCAGTCATTATATTCATAGCTAATTAAATTAATTTGAAAAGCTGTATTTATGGTTAGGATTAGACTATTGATACAACAGATTGGCAATGGAAGCATATCTTTTAATTATCAAAGAGCTTTTGGATCGGATATAGTAATCACAGAAATTCTGTACTTTGATATATCACACGCTGTCAGGGTGATTTTTTGCTTTTTCTTTGCCTAGGTCAACCAACTACATACCATGCCTTGAGCAAGAAGTAGCCATTGAACTGATCACTCCTTAAATTTCATTTCCTAGTCACACTTAATAACTGTCTATCCCCAAATCCCTGCAAGGGACAGGAGAGTATCACAGTGATACAGAGGTCACATCAATTTCTATGACACTGACTTGGGTACTGCTGGCATTAGAAACACTGCACTTTCAGATGGTGAGCCTACAAGCCCAGAGTACAGTTTAGGGAATAGAAGAAATATTAAGTAAAAACTGGGGAACTGGGACTCTGCTTCTTATTCAAGTATTTTTGCTTCTTTTTTTTTTTTCTTTTTAATCTGACTTCAATCTCACTTCTGAGACTATGCTTTGCTAACCCATGACACACAAGTATCTGATAGTCTTAAAGGTACAGATAACAAGAAATTGAGGAAGGAGCACTATTGCTAGATGCACTCAATACTTATGCTTGAAGTGTTTCCTTAAATTCTGCAAGACAGATTCTGGTTAATCTAGTCACATGCATGCACAACTTAGGTTTGGCTCTTTCCAAAAGAAAGCAAATCTAACACTACACAGCCTGGAAGCAGTCTTTAATGTATCTTATCAAGACTGCTTATTGGAAAAACTGAGTGATCCTTCCATATTCCTGAGCAGTGGACTCACTTTGGTCAGGAGAAAGTGGTGACTTTGAACAGAATTTTTTCCTACCAGTTTATAAAGAAATCACATGTTAATTATGAAAAAAAATCTATCAGTTAAAGTAGAAACCACTGAACATCTTCTTCTAACATCATAACAGTGACTTTGCTACAGAAAGGAACAGCGAGTCAAGGGAGCACTGGACTGTCTTCAAACAAGTTTGTTGGCAGCTTAAAGGCTGCTGAACATTATGATGTTAATACAGCTGCATTAGCTTGTTCACTTTAATAAACACGTGTGGGAAGGTTCAACTCTCTGCATGGCAAAGTAGTTCTACCTCTTTGGTTTCCAATTGAACATTGTTTTAGGCTTAGTCCTGAGAGGAGATCAAAGTTGGTGAAAGCCTCTGAGTGGGTGTTCAGTGCTGCTGCTGGGCTGTGCTTCCAGATGCTGTTGCAGAGAAAAGGCATCTTGCAAAGAATTGACACTGTATTTCATCGATGTCATTCATAATCCTTTTTAACAGACTAAAATTATGGGCTGTCTGGTTCTCAAACACAGCATCATCTAATTTGCATGGTCCAGGTCCTCCTCTGCAATGAATGATGGGCTCGGTAAGTGATATTTACCAGTCCGTCATGCCACTGCACTGCATCTAATACGCACTGAACCTTCAGAAAGGCACTGTGGAATTAATTCCCAGAAGCAATCAACATTCATTTGACTCTTTCCCTATATTTCCTCTGCATCTCCAACTTCAGTGATTTCACATCAGGAGAAACAACCAAACCCTTGAGCACTTTCAGCAAACATCAAAATGTGAACTGCTGGAAATCTATAGGGAGACTGCCAAAGGCACCAAACGGCAGCTAGAAATTTAACTTTCACTGATGAACCATGATCCAGAAGTCAGCAAGCATGGGATAACTTTGCTGGCATTTTTATTTTTGGAAGTCTCCCCCTATGGCCACTTACATGTGTCTACAATTTTGCATTGTAAAACCAAATGCCATTCTAAAGCATACACCCATACAGAGACACACACAGAGACTCACAACACAGATCAAATGCTTGTTTTGCCCTCCAGGAGTCTCAAAGGCTTTCAGCTACTGAAATTAACCCCTGTCCTTCAGTATGCCCGAGCCTATGGCTTTACAGCATTCCACAGCATCTAAGACAACACAACTACTTGTGTTCCTACGCATACTGAGGTTTTTAGAAAGACCACATCAGAATCCACATCATAACCATTCCTCTTGACAGCAGGAGCGTATCAGGAACACTTGCAATACATAACAAAGAAACCATCACAACTCATCTGATGTTGACATCTGCCTGAAGGATCTGCAGACCCTATACTGCTCCGAAAGTGACATTTATATAGATAAACACATGTCTAACTTTTGCTTGTTTGTACACACCCAGGTAATATATGCGCTCTACTCCCACATAAAGACTTCCTTGTGAATCCAAAATATTAGGAATATAATTGCCCTTTCACTGTCAGTGGAGCGATATGCCAACTCTAGTCCAAGGCACTGCCTGCAGCTGCCCTGGGCAGCTTTGGCCCCAAGTACCTGCAATACAGCCCTGATGCCACCTAAGCTCTGGAAGTCACAAGGTGGTTGCCATCCTGTCCACAGGTAATTCCCCAAGCAGGTGGCAGGGAAGACAGGCAATGCACTCCCCTGTGCAATACAGATACTGACATTTCCCATGGAAGAGAACTTTTTAAGCAATTTGTTAGAAATAATCAGTGCTTCATTTACATAATTTCAGAGCAGAGTTAAGCCTGAAAGCATAGCTCCCCAGCTCCAAGACTCCTGGCTCAGCAATGTCACCAAGTGCTCCTGGGTTTCCCCTGCCCCATCAGCCCAAATGAACCGACAAAGGGTTCAAAGCCCTGCAAGCCATAAAAGAGCAGGAAATCACAGAGCTTGGGAGTCATGGCCCCTACACTTCCAGTTGTGTGGCATGCTGCCCAGAGGCCCTCAAAGTACCCGTGGTATATGCCAGGTCTTCGGGGATCTCCAGAGGCAGCCAGCACGTCAGGGCTATCCCAGAGCCACAGACCCCACAGCTCGCCAGGAGCCATGAAATCAGGCATGAAGCCTGTCAGAACCCATCCCACATCTTTGTAGAAAGTCACTAAAAAACAATGTTTTTGCAAAATATTTTGGTATCAATGAATCTGCCTTTTCTGATGGAAAACTGTTTTGGCAGAAAGTTTCCAGCTTGCTCCAGTCTGTCCCTTAGGCAGGTTAAAAATTAGAGGAACTGCTTCACTAAAGTCCAAAGTTCTTGTCTAAAATTATTTAGAGAATTAATTTAAACTTGTGCACAAATATCAGACTTCTATTGAAACACCCAAAAGACTCCTCTTCCCTGTAAATGAGGTAGCAGACTGGACCTGATTTTCCTCATCCATGATCACGTTTGCGTTTTCTCTGCAACCCCTCATGCTCTAACATTTTCCTTTTCTTTGTCCCAACTACAAGTTCTTTGAGGCAGGACCCTTTTCCTGACAAGCAGCTTGTGCAATCATGTAAGCAACAAGTTCGTATCAGTAGCAACCCTGGAATTTTCTGTTTCAGAAGAATGACCTCAGCAATGCATTTCCAGAGTGACTTTGTCCTTCAGAACCAAGCAGTTGCAAGAGCATAATACTGCCCATAAATTTAAGAGCATTTTACATAGAAAATACCCTCTTTTAAGATTCACACAGAAAATTCTCTTATGTAAGCATCTAGGCTCTTTTAAAGTACTCTTGGAACAGAGTAAAGTATATAAAACAAATTTCACTGTTATAATATTTCTCTCTAAAATAAGTTGTTGCTATTAAACATGAAATTGATGGTTTCTTGGTCCCACTGTTGTACTGTCACTGACTAGATTTTGCATCTTTTCAATAAAGGACACAGATGTTGAATCAACACCAGGTAGGAAAACTCCACCCTAAAATGTTTAAGAATGAATAGGGGAGGACATTATCCTTTTGTTCAAATGAAAATCTTATAAAAGGTCTAAGCAACATTTTCTAAGCCCTGATTTTTCTGTATAAAAAACATCTAATGCATTAAGTAACATCACAGGGTATTACTGAAAAACTTACATCACAAGCCCAAGCTACATAAACCAGCTGTAAAGCTTTTAATTTGTCTAAAGAGATAATTAAGCTGGATCAAGCATACTCAGGTGCTACAACTCAGCAAAGGAGTTGGGCAATGCTTTCTTTGACAAAAGAGCTGCACTAACCAGTATCACTTTTGTCTCAAGTGATCCAACATGTAATGCCTACTGCAGCAATAATTAATTTTACCCACATTTTTAGAATGTGTGTAAAATTAATTTTAATTTGAATTTTTAAATTTTGAATTTTAAAATAGAACAATTACATTTTTAGAATTTTATTACCATTTTATTTTAGAATTTCAGAAATCCTGCCTTATCTAAACTGCACACAACAAATATTTGCCATCAACTCAAGTCCATGTATAGATAGAATTACTGATTTCTTTTTATGCAACTTGTTCATGCACATTACCTGAAATTTGACTTCTGCTTCCGACTTTCTTCTAAATTAAACTGGAAAGCATAATTTTTTATGCTAAAATATTCATAGTTCAAAAAGTTAGATTAGTTAGTATTTTATAGCCTCAGTAATGTCTTTCAATTACTTCACAGGCAGGAAGGCTAACCTAATAAAAGCAGACACAGTTTGAAACCTACTGCAGAGTCTGAGCTAAAATCCACTGAAATGAGTTACAAAAAATTCATTTGACTCTCAGAATTTCAGGTGTGGACTCAGTAAATGACCTAGTAAAATAGTGATCACAGCATCATAGCTTCCTATGCTTTTTAAATATCTCATTAGCAGCTGGATAGTTTCATAAGGGTTATTTTGATAAAAATCTTTTTCAATCCACTGAGACACAAAAGAGAACAGGGAATCTAACTGGGTCTGGCATAACAGGATCCCAACAGTTCCAGATACTCCGTGGCCTGAATTTAGCTGAAGTCGCCAGCAAGACCTGAAACGCCACATTCTTGCCACCATCTGACAGAAACTTCTAGCTTGCCATACACCTACAAGTGTTGTTCCTTGGTTTGCAGTTCAGAATAGGCTCTATATTAAGTACTAAAAAGACCTGACAGCACGCTAACCACATGTTCATTAAATTGCATGCGCTGTGACTTTACCACGTACAGCAAAAGCTGGTTCAGAGTTCATCCTAAATGACTGGCAATCAGCATCTGCACAAACCTCCCATCTCTATATTTTTTGTCTTCTAGTCTGGTAATGAATTCTGCTTCTACTATATATTTCAATCCCTGATTTAAGTATATTTAAAAGATGAGTAATACCCATATATTACACACAATGGTATTGCACTACCTATATATTTAAGAACCAACTAGCTCCCATCCTTACAGCCTCAGTATTGAAAGCTGTGCAGTTTTAACCACGGTTAAACAGCTGACAAGCTGCCAGCCCTGCTTGCTGTATAGCCTGACACAGTTTTCCCAAGTCCTTCCATTCCCCACCTGTAGCTTGTGTCTGCCTCTTGTCACATCCTCACTTGATCTTGTACACCACCTGACACTGAGGCCCCTGGTCAACAACCAGGGCTCTTTGATACTGCTAGCCTCCAAAAAGACTAAACACATTATATCACATGAATGCACAAGCCTCTTTATCTGGAAAAGAATTTACAGTTTGTTGCTATTTTCATTTTAAACTGCTTGGTAAAATTTTTTCAAATGCAAAATTTTCTTAGGAAGCAGCGCAATGAAACACTGAGTTGGCTACTCATTACAAACCACAGAATCCCATGTGGTATGAAACTTGGAATACTTTTATTGCTACATATAAGGGGAACCTTCAAGCTTAGCCATAAAAAGAACTCTTATTCTGAGCTATAATACAACAAAGTTTGTGAAGTACATAAGGATCATAGTCATAATGCAAGTAAACACTTCACAGCTTCAAAACAATAGTTTTCAAATACTAAAACTGACCAAGTATTCCAAAGAGTAAGACAAAACATGCAGCTACAATGTTATAGGAACAATAAATAAAACTCCAGTCACTGTAGGTCAAGTCCAGAAAAACGCTGCTAGCTGTGGTACTGCATAATGAAAGAAAAGATACGGTGTTGAAAGAATTAGATTTCTTAATGATTCTAAAATCTATACAGCAGCACAGGTCGCTCAGAGCTTTTCACTGAATTTAGTGACTGAAAAATTTGATCCTCTATTTAATTTAATTTTAAGCTCTGGAACCAAAGCATTTGTGTGTGCAACTATTTCCAACCTTTTGTTTTGATCAGTTTTCAGCACTTGTTACAACAGTACCTACTTCACAATTGCAATTTAATCACTGACTTGAAAAAAGAAGACATTTAATTAAAAATGCCAATATTAAAAGAGTACGACAACGGTCTCCACTGCAAGTCAGATTATATGGGTCATTGGTGCCATTACAGACACTTTCCTGTTGTTAAACTGGTTACGTGGAGCAACTTCGTGCATATACATGGAAAACACTTATCAACCACTTCTACTGATCGATGAAACAGGAGCAGATGTTTTGAAGGCAGCAGAAAATACAAAGGTGCACATGGAAATTGAGTTATCTTAGTCTACTGAGATCTACTGCTGCACTGTGTGGGTTTGTTTTCTGAGAATTTGACAGCTGTTGTACTGGCCAATACATGCTCACTGCTGCAGTGTCCTGGATCTGTTTTCCTGGCTGAGAATTTGACAGCTGTGCAATTATTTCTAGAGCAGAACAAGAAAACACACCGATTATTGCCTTCACCTTGCTTTATGAAATTCAGTGTCAGTACGATGCAACATAGCTGCTATTCTTCCATGTCAGCTGCTTTCTGGAACTGCAATTTGGCAATGAGAACACAGAAGAAGATAGGCCTTAGGTTAACACACAAGAAAAAGTCTTGATAATCATCTGAAAGACTTCTTTTTTTCCCCATCCAGACAGAATGAGCTCAAGATGAGCTGCTTTTCTAGACATGAGGCTGATGTAACAACAGCCCAGCAGATTTCTCAGTGGTCATAATGTTCCAATCAATTTTCTGATTCCCAGCTCCTTAGTGGTGATGACCCTTCAAAGACTATTTGACCAAAAATAGTCTTTGAAGCCTCTTTCCTATTCCTCATTAATTGTTCTACGCCAGTTCTAGGAACAACTGCCATAATTCTCTCTCTCAATCTCACATTCCTTCACCTCCTTCCATCCATTTTCCTCCATTTTCTTAATAAAATTTTAAAAAAAAGAAAGTTTTTTTGTATTGTTTTATTAATAGTTTTCTGTCTTCTGCAGTTACTACTCTCTCCCTCCCTGCCACATCCTTGGAGCCTCTCTCACTCCAACTCAAGAGGAGCTGCATGTTGCAACTGGTGAAACTCTGATGTGGTTAAACGCTGTGCCAAGGGCTCTGGAGAGAAGAATAGACGCTGAGACTGGCAGGAAGAGGGAAGCTGGATAATATTCAAGAAGCTGACTACTGTTTTGTTCAGAACAGAGAAGAATTGATTACAGAGTAATCACCAGCTATGTGGCTTTTCCCAGGTCCAACCCCCCTCCAAAAAAAAAAAAAAAAAAAAGAATTGGATATTTGCATAGTGTTTCTAATCCACAGGTCTCGTAATGAATGCCATTGCTCGCTCACCTAGGACAAAGCCCAAGTCACAGCAAGGTTGGGTGATTTTCCTATACAGTTAGGGAAGAGCAGAGTCCTGCCTAAGATCTGGTTCCCACTCTTGCAGTGACTCCACAAGGTCCCTACAAGTCTCCCCTGTTCATGACAGCCCAGGACAAAGATCTCTGTAGCATAACCACAGTAACACAAAGCTCCAAGCACAAGCTGAGTGTCTCAGCCATCACCCCACTTCTCAGGGGCACTGGCAGCCCTTCCTGACAGGCAGCCTGTAATACAGCACTGAAACGCCTGAGCCAGCTCAGGCAACAGCAGCACAAAGCAGCAGGGAAGAAGGCAAAGCCAGCCAGGATCCTCACTGCACGACTCCAGCCCTCCAGCTGGGCTGCACCTCTTTAGTCTGAAATCTCCAGAACACACACCTGAGCCCTGTGCTGCTGGGGTGACACTGCTGCCCACGTCAACCAACCAATTTCTGGCCAGTCCTGGTGAACGCACTGGCTTTAATGTGGAAGTTTCCTACATTTCCTGTAGGGAAAAGATAAGAAACTGCAACAAACAAACAGATTTCCCAATTCACCAGGGTGACTCTTTTCTAAAGGATTATTCAGGAACTGTCACCAATTTACTGCCTGCCTCTATCAGTCTTAAATTGTGCATGATTACTTTGTTTAGTTTTGCTGACATTTGTGTTTTGTTTAAGGGTCTCTTTGTGCAATCTTTTGTGTTTGCTTTAAATAAACACTCTTCCTGTGCTTGTTGCAGCATGCTTGGGTTCAGCAAGATGTCTATCACTTAATAACCAAATGAAAAGTTTAATCACCCAAAAGCTAGCTTTCAACCTGCAGTTAAGAAAACAGAAAAGCTAAGGGTGTTCCATATGCATTTTTCTCTCTATTTCTTCTGTTATCACATTTGCTAGTCCAAGCAAGTTTGATGTTGGGTATTTAGTCCTGTAAATATCAGCTTAGCACGTGAAAACAAGCAACATTTATCCTTCTTTTGCAGTAAGAATCAGTCCAATAAAAAATTTTTTACTCATTGTGTTTCTTAAAAAAAAGGGGGTTTTTGTTACTAATCACTGAGAATGTATGAAACAGAAATGTACAGTAATAGCTTGTTGAGCACATTGACTGCAGAAAATTGGGCAACCATGACATGGAAACCAAACAGGAAAAGACAAGTCATGCCAAGGTGTCATTTTTACAAAGTGACTTTTTAAAAAATAAAACAAAACAGAGAGACAAGTTAATGTCCCAATATGGGACAATAAAGCTATGTTAAAAACACTTGCCATTAACAGCCATCTGCTCTCTGCAATTTGGGGGTAATTTTTATGTACAGCTGACAGCTTTGCATCATCTTTCCTCACATGTGAAGGATTGTCTCTGCCTCCAGTGCACAAAACCTCTGAGAAGCTGAATCTGTCCACTACGTTGTGGCTCTCAATAAGCTTGTGCTGCTAATAAACACATAGCATTCTGCACTGGATTTCCAAACAGAAATCAAACATAACATTCGGGGAAAAAAAAGTGTATCTATATATGCTAATAATATTCCAGTTCTCTCTAATAATATTCTGCTCATGTCAGCATTGCCTGTAAAAATCAAGAGGCAAAATGTGCTCACTGCCCTTGACATATTGTGATGGTAAGAAAAATCAAGACTGCTTTCTCACTGTTCTGAGTACAAGGGTAAATCTCTGCTTAAGCCTATCTTTCTTGATCAGAACATCTCTGGTGTCCTTACACCTTTTTCTCCTGTTTGAACTTGTCTCTTCAGAATATTTAGTAAATACATTTCATGTTCACACCTAAAGTAGAGCTACCTTCTTTTGTTTTGTTACGCGTTAGAAGTCCTAAAATACACATGCACAACAAATGGCAGGGTCACGCTTCCCTCATTTGCAATCCTTGCCAAGAACGCTTATGTAAGAAAAGTGCAGAGAAAACTAAAATTCTATTAACATTCAAATCATATTCCACCATTTCCATTCCTCAGATCTGATATCATTTTAATATACATTAGGAATAAGACCAGGGAAAAAAAGAAACTGGAGCAGCTAAAAATGATTTGTCTATTGCCTTGTAGTGCTCCCTTTGATACACAAGAGATGGTGATTAGATTCTTCCACCAAACCCAAATCAACTCTATACCTATATCCCACCAACCAAACACCTGGTAAACATTGGGCACATGTACAGAGTATCTAACACTGGACTACACAAACCAGTGAAAACCCCTGCAAAGTCAAGAGTTGGTGATGGGGCTACACTCAACCTGATTTTATTCCATGTTTCAAACATTCCAAAGTTAAGGAGTTGGTTTCTATTCACTTGAGGAAAAAAAAAGAAAGAGGACAATTTTCACAGGTATTCTTCAGGGTCAAGTTACAAACATCTTCAGCTGAACTGAATTTTCTTCAACATGTAGCAACCTACAGAAGGGAGCCAAATGATCATGCTGGTTTTGTTTCATGCCCTCAACTTCCTTACACATGGGTCTGACCCAAACCCAGAAGAACAACAATGGAAAGACATGCAATTTTTACTTGAACTGGCTCCAAATCACTATCAGGATCTAGTATTTTTCTTCTGTGTCATACTTAACCTTGGTGCAGATGACCTAAGAGGAAGTTCCAGGAAATAATCCCATGCAAACTGGGAGCCTGATGTTCAACAAGAGTGAAGCAAACATGGCATTTCTGCTTGAAGATACACAGCTTAACTGCAGCACACACCTTAGACCTGAACCTTTCTTCAGGTTGCTTTTTGTTTCAGTATAAAAACAGCCATTCCTGCGGTACAATCCATCACACATCTCACCTCTGGACTGCATTGCCAAGATATTGTAAATGCTCCAAAGTCGTGAGAACACCACCCCATAAGGTCCTTTTTGTGAATATTTTACCCTTACTCTACACACTGTTTATAAGAATCAGGCTCACCAGGACAATCATTTCAGGCAAGCCCTTATTCCCTTACCCCTTTTCTAGGCGTTCTGCAGCAGCTGGTTTCATAGGCTGAGATTATCATCAGATAATCACATTGCTGCCTCTCAGCATGACATTCTGCAGCTCCCAAGTGCTACTAAACCCCATCCATCATTTAGTATCCATGCTGGATTTCCATGGCTCCTGCACTGTACACGATCACAGGATCTGCAGTACCCCTGCAGTTTCTCAGTGTTTTCCTCATATGGCTGAGCCACACGAGAAAATATTCCAGTTAATGGGACTGAGCACCATCACAGTAACTGCCCTGTGCTCTCACATCCCATCTTTTGGTTTAGATTTACAGGTAGTTCCAGCCTGGGTGCTTTTCCCCACCTGACCAGTATGGCATTGGCCTCTGTTGGGCTGATCCCACAGTCAGTGCTCGGCTCCTTGTCAATGGGCTGAATGCTAATTGCTGTATCTCACCTCCGTACTGTTGTGCTTGGGGTATCTACCACAGGAACTAAAGCAAAAGTAGCATAATTAATGTTTCATTTTTTGCTGACTACTCCCCAACTATTTTTTTCAAATAGCTACTCAGCTTACTTTAAGACCACCTTTCTGCAGCTCATTCCCTGCCTGTCCTGTCTTTCCTAAAAGTTATAGCTCACTTCCTATAGTTTTGTTTCCTTTGAAACACTTTGATTCAGAACAAAAGGAAATTTGTGTTTGCATGTCTGTAGGCACAGAATCACACATGTGTTTCACATTATACTGCTAGGAATATTTATTTAGTCATCCATTCTAGCAATCCATATACCTTACCTCCTTAAGTCTCTTATTAACTATCCACTAGAACTGAACGACTCACTACTTTTCACTGATGAAAATTATGTATTGTGTTTTAGAGTATCATTCAGTTCCTGTCTCCCACTCAAATCAGAAACATTAGAAACTATTTTTTACCAGATTTTCAGCACATGGAAAATTTCAAATGTCTTTGCAAAGCCCAAGATGAGGAGTACAGCTGGTACAGGCAAACCATTTAGAATTTGCAAAAAGCTTATCAGCTAAGCTGTGATTCTGTAGACTAAAACAGATCTAAAGTCCATTGAACCCACACAGAATACCCTCTGCAGCTTCAGATAACCAAGTCCTATTTGGCCCTTTTCTATATAAAGCTATAAGTCTGTAAATGACTGAATTGGGTTAAAAAAACTGCCCTCAACCCACGTCTTCCCCAGAATTCATCTCAGAGTTTACATGTCTATTTTCCCTGAGATTTTCCTGCTGCTTCTTCCTGTGGGGCCTGTAAACACACTCCAGGAAAGAAGCTTGCCAGGATAGAAGAGAAATCTCACGAGAAATTCTGTTGTTGGTTCATTTCCAGGAAAATTCTTCAGACTCAAGACATACAAGTAAATTTCCCC
Organism: Corvus hawaiiensis; assembly: GCF_020740725.1. NCBI lineage: Eukaryota > Metazoa > Chordata > Aves > Passeriformes > Corvidae > Corvus > Corvus hawaiiensis. The sequence continues at coordinate 2,200,817 of NC_063225.1, forward strand.
AAACTGGGGACACAATACCTGTGATATCTCTAACAGCAACAGTGGTCAATTCCTGAAAGCTGCTCTTAAAAGTCTCATTTCTCAGACCCCACTTGGATGCAGAAACATCATTTCCAGACTGAGTAGCACAGTCCTAATCAAAACTTAATCTAAAATATTGAATTTAAGTTTTACAGAGGGCTGCAGATAGCTTGCTTGGAATTTAAAGAACATTAGAGGATGAAAAACCTGTACTGTTTCTCTTTCTCTTATTTTCTTGGGTTCAAAACCCAGGTGTTTGTGGGTATAACAGAAACTGGCTGTTCTACTTGGGTCCAAGTCTGTGATTCCACAAACATTTCTTTAACAACATCATTAACCTAATTAGCTGCTGTTCCAGGAGGAAAGCAAATCTCCTGACAATGTGTATGGGGACAAACAAGGGTCTCAGAAGAACCACCACACTAAAGAGGGAGCACTTCAGCATGCTCATTGAGAAACTCTGCAGTACTAGTGAAAAGAGAAAGGAAGATGACAGGAAGGCAGCTGAAATCCAGGAAACATTTCCTCAGGACTGAAACCAAATATCTCTCTCTGATTATGATCCACAGCTTAGAATGCTCTTACAACATCAGAATGTCATCTTCCATCTCAACAAAACCTACCTGAAAGGAAAAAAAAAAAAATAAACACCACCACCATTGAAATGGACCAGTGCGTAAAACCCCCAAGAAGTAACCACAACCCAAGTTTCCCTAATCCTAATACCAACATACTATCCATCCCCTCATACTCTTATTTTGCCTAACCAATTAGACCATACACAGACATTTTTTTCTGGATCTAGCTGCCTCCTAGGAGAGGTTACTTCCCTCCTCACTATCACCACTTTGGTGCAGCTTACTGTGCAGGTGATGCTTGAGACTAATTAGAAAATATTCACACAGCCAGCTCTCTTACCCTGATGAGGAACTCTGTTGTCTTCCCTAGTGCACAGACAGCAGAGAGCCCAACATTCCCACTGCACAGGCTACAAACACCAGCCAAAGTAGGCTTCTCAGGGGAGACAGATGAAGGAATTCCACCGTCTGCTTCTGATCGTGTTTGGATAAGTCCTGGGCAACTGACTGCTCTGATTTGGAGCTTTCTAGGTGTTTACAGTGCATTTTAAGCAGCTCAGGAATGTCATTACTAAAAAAATATTCATGAAACTGAAGCAACTCTAGGGCCAGGTAGTAACTAGCTAGATCAGATTTTTTTTTTTTTTTTTTTTTAATTTAAATCCAATTTTAGGCACTGTCATGTGTTATGAAGTCTAGTTCCAAATTGCACCCCTTATCTGCCTCATTTGGGTAAGTTATGAGAAATGCTTCCTTGTTCAGTATTCTTAAGCTATTTGCATACAATAGATACTAAATAATTCAGGGATTGATTTGTACAAGATGAAGGCTTTACAAAAGGCTGGAAATAGAATTCTTAGAAAACACTTTAGAGTCCCTTAGTTCTGCTGTTGAGCCTCAACTGCTTTTACTTATTACTATTCAAGGATTTTCATTGCTGAGACAGGTGCTAATCTTTCAGAATACATCCCTCGGACACACACACACATAATACACCATTAGGCAAACAAATGCACATTTTCCCATCTATGAACCATTTTCCTTGCCTTTAGTTGGAAATTTTTGCCCAGTTGCTAGCCATAAGTATAATCCATAGTTTTACTTTCAGCAGTTGTAACAGAGCATTCCCACTCACAGTAAAATTAACATCTGACCTAATGCCCACTGAACACACAAGAAAGAGATCCTCCCATTTCAGTGGGTGGGGAAACGAGCAGAGAGCAAAGGGGTGTGCAGCTATTTGTTGACTAAATCCTAGCAGCTTGAAATGCATATAGTTTACTTCAGGGGCTAATTTATACTGAATTATAGAAGGTTAAATCGTTGACACAACCAAAGAAAGGCAGCATATCCAGATCAACAAAATCCCACATTCTGATTTATGAGCTATAAACTAATGTGGACAAAGAGTTTCCTGATTGAAGACAAAAGTGCCACCTTTTTACATTCTCTTTTAACTTTTTCAAAATGACTTTTTGTTCATTTATAGTGAGGTAACTATTGAGTTCAGCAGATCAGAGAACCAAACGAAGTCGCCGATTTAACCCCAAGTACTGCAGCCCCCAGCCACAAAGAGCATTTCTGCAACTGAAAGCTGTTTGTGTGCAATTCAGCACAGCTTCAGAGGACCCCTGCTCTTGGGTGTCTGTAACTTGCATCCTTGCAGTGTAGCAACCATATTTCCACAATAAAACTTGTAGGGGTAATTTGATTTTACGCTGCCAGCCAGCACTTCATTGCTAGTACTTATGATGCATTACGTATTTGTCTGAGAACATTAGCACTCAGATAATTAACTCTTCTGCCGGGTGTCCGGTTTATGCTCTTCACTGAAAACACTGCTCCCACAGAGATATCCCTTGCATACAAGCAAATCTAATCCCTAAATCTCTTATGTGGTCAGTAAATTAAAATCTAGGTTTGTAGCAGTTAAATGAATTCCTTTTTCCTCTCTTTTTCTTTTTCTTCTTCTTTTTTGGCACTTTCTAGCAAAACAGTTCACATACAATCACTCAATGGCTGGAAAGTGGGCTTGGCAGGACAAGCTGAGGCTCAGCATGGCTCCAGTCAAGACAAATGGCTGAATTATTGTGACGTTAGTAAACAGGTAATTAGCTTTGGATGTCATTGTTCACCACCTCAAGCTCATTACTGAAGTCTTACAACACTCTCTTTAAAAATTCAGACCTGTTTGACCTGCTACCAGCTATAGTACATTTCAAGTACTCATGGATAAAGTGCAATCTTGTCAAACTGAAGACACCTGCTCCCAGCAGGAACACTACTTATGAACTGCCAAGTCTTTTGTTACAGTACCTTGAGAAGCAATGATCTTTCCATCTGGAATAACCAGCATCAACTTGGCTGCAACCACTGTAACGCAATCTTTGAATATTTATTACCACATGAAGTACATAGAGATATAAAAGCTGTGTGTACACAAATGCAAAAGGGAGAAGACTACTCATGATAAATTTTGCTGTTTGCCACACAAGTGTTTGAAATTAATTTTCTTTGAAAACTGGCTGCTGGTAACAACTTTCAGTTCTTTTTTCTCTACCACCAGGTCTACCAAGGTGAAGCTCACCCCTGTCTAAATAACTTATTTCCCAGCTGACACATTTAACTCAATCTTGTCTCCCCTTTCTGTTACTCTCATGCTCAATTTTTGCCAACAATTGTTCATCTCGGGGTGGATAATGCATGTTAAGAATTCATCAGGCTCTGTCCTTGTCTCCCCCCAAGGCCCCAGCATGGCACACTGCTTTAGGCTCCACTCCACCAACATTGTTTAAAGCTGGCCCTGGCTCCCTTCCTCACCAGCTTTGCAGAGGAGTGTATACTGAACTATTCCTCTTTTCTTAGTTTTTAGTTTGATCTCATTTCTTCAGGTATTCATCCTCCTCGATAGTGGACTGTGTTCCCCAGTTTACTTCTGATTAACAGCCAAGTTTAATCTATTCTGATGCAAGGAAAGCACTAGCACTGGATAATTCTCCCCTTGTCATCTTTATTTTGCGGGGTACAGGGGTAATTTAAGCTAATTACATTTTAGCACTGTGGTCATTAAAACGCCAATAAAAGCAGTCTAGGGCTTGGGTGAAGGTATCATAGAATTTAGGTTTATTCCCTGCTTCTTTGCTTCAGTGCTTTCCACAAGGGCAATGAAAAGCCTGATCAGAAGCTCAGTGCTCCTCAGACTTCCAAAAGCAGTTTAATTCAGCAACACATTCCTTCCTATCTTCTCTGCCCTTAAGAGACCTCAATGAGCAAAGTCCATTCTGCAGCACTTAATCATATACATGCAAATGTTGCATTTAGAATTTGGAGCCCACTGTGAGCCTATTTTTCTTGAGCTGTTATTTTAAAATGTGCTTTAAATCAATTTTGCGGTAAACATGGGGTTTGTTTCAATAACAGCCATTTTTCTCCTGATTAGTAAATTACTGTTGTTTCCAATGTTTCATTCTAACTACTACTTGCTCAGAGTCATAGGAAAACAGAGCACTTAGTCAAGACAAACTTCCCTTTATTTCCATCTCAGCAAAGCAAGGTCTAGATTACTTTCAGAAAAACAGTTTTCAGCTGACAAAGTGAAAAATGTTGCATAACAGCAAACTTATAACATAGTAAGAAAGTTTTAATAGAAGGATTACCACTTGCTGTTGTAACTAGTTTAAAAGTCCTTTAAGACTCTGTGCTAAGAACAGACGATTATATTTGCAGTATTTATGTAATTTCTATTGGCTTGCTATGTAATAATTTATGAAAGTTGTGATAGAACAGTGCTTTAATACAGATTAAACGATATTGAGAGAGAAAAATACAGCAAAATGCCAGCATGCTGCACAGAATACCAATCCTAGGTTCATCTAGAACTTTAAAACAATTCAGTTGGAAAATACAAATTGCCTTTTCCCAACCATTGAACAATGTCTCTCAAGCACATGTTTTTCTATGTGGATGCATTACATGTATCTCTTTGCATGAGGTTATCTCTGTGTCAGACCCCCATGATACAGGCTTAGGAAAAGAAGCAAGTCATTCATATCATCTTCATCCAGAGACGGCACATATCCTTAATGTTATATCCTGGTGCATTGAGCATTGGCCATGTGCCTTGAAAATGTTATCAATGCTATTTGTACACATTTCTCTTTGTTAAGCTGGGCATTCATAATGCAAGTATTGGAGGAAGTTGAAGGTTTTGACTTTATGATTCATGGCAGAACTGTCCAAAACAACTTCAAAGAGTCCATACAAAATTACTCTGACTGTATCAGGGTATTGCAGCGTGAAAAAAAATGTGAGGTCTGTCTCACTGAAAAGATAGAGCAGATCTTTTTACATTGATACTGCTCCCATCTAGAAGCCTGATAGTTACGGGAAATAATTTTCTCATGAAGGATTTTTAGTTAGGGTAGTAATTGGAGGATAAGTTAGGTTTGACTTTGGTTTGAGGCCGGTCAAGAACTTTGATGTCCAGGAAATCCATTAGCAGATCAGTAAGCTGGTAAGAAGTAAAACGTAAAAGCAGCTAACGACAAAGATTTCATATCTTTATACCTGTAGATGCACACAAAAATGTACCTTCAAGCCCTAGAACCTACAGATCTGCCTCTTGCTTTTGCAAAGTCTCCATTTTAATTAATATCAACTGTAATCATATGGGAAACTAGGCATAATAACAGTAATTAAGACCTTGGCTTCTTAAAACACATCAGACACACACACAAGGGCAAAATCCAATTTGGAGAAATATATGGAGCATTCAAGGGTCGATATGGAGATTCTGTCTCGGCTACCTAAATAAACAGGCGAATCAACCCTATTTAACAATGAAAGTGTTTTTCTTGAGATCTCAAGAGGATTTCCAATTATTCACAAATGACTAACCGTGCACTCCTTTCCCAGAATTATAAACAAGTCACCAGAAAATAGCAAGTTTGACAAAATTGTCCAACAGCCCATTAACTGTACAACTGTGCTAAATAGCCAGAGTCAAGTCTAAATCTGCCAGAACCAGTGTCTCTCGAGTCTGCCAAGGGGAGAGATGTTTCAGCTGCAGAATATCCATTTGCAGCTTGCCATCATCTGAATCCTGGAAATTGAGCACTCAAGTGACAACCTGGCATGATCCAGCTCAGGAGTGGCCCTCCAGTTCTTAGGAAAGTCTTTAAAGCTAAGAATGGTGTTGCTGAAAGGAAGTCAGGCTTACTCGATTGAGACAAATACTTGAATTCACAAAAAACCAATTTTACCCGTATTCCTTCAAAATTCTGTTTAGTATGTAATTCTTAATATTTACTAAATATACCAACAGTTTTAGTTGTTGTGAGGAATTTTTCAAGTGGAATTTTTCATATGTGCAGATTTCCACATAAATTCAGATTTACACCTCGCCTCAGCTGACTTTAAGTTTATTTACCCAAATTTCAAGACATGCAGATGCAAACAGATAATTGGGAGAGTCCTGTCCACATGTATATGAAATTAGACTGGGCACATGGGGATGATGCACCTGAACGCAATGAACAAGGATGTAACACAGTGGTGCAGCAAACATTTATCTGAGTTTCAAACCTTTACAAAAAGGCATAACAAATTAGTCAAGTAGTCTCTGCCTCTTCAAGTTTTGTTTCCTACAAGTGTGGAAGGGGAAAAAAACACCCCACAACCCTGATTCTTTGGAAGAAGACATAGTACTGCATGCTTTGGGTTAAAGCAATATATGGGAGTGAAAGAAGGGGACACAATGACTACAGCCTACAGTAAGAAATATTACTGTAAAGGAATTTTTGCCAAAAAAATACACTATTGGGTATTTTTAGCAATGTATTTGTTTGCACTACCTTTATGCAAACAGGATTAGGAGGCTATGCTTACCTTCTTTTTGGATTGGCTGAATACAAATACTTCTTTAGATCAGAGCACCGAGCTCTGTGAAGCTTATCCTTTTTGTAATACCCCTAGAGAAAACTAACGTACAGAATATTGTTTTGAGGTTATGTTAGAGCACACTAACTTGTGAGCCTGCAGTTTGGTTTTTGTTCATCTAATGTAAGATGATTCATAATCAATTACGGTTCTCATGTCAAAGGCTCCCAGTTATCTTCAAACCATCAGATCCAGAGCCATCACCATCAGGCATGCTTAGAGTTGTTCTTTTTAAGTTGTATGAAATCAACCTGTCTCTATTTGTTATCTCCTGAAAAAGCACTGTTCAGTCTCCTTTGAGGCTCATGCTTGACCCTGACACCAGTGAAACAAGAATGGTTCCGTTACACCGGAAGTTTCTTCTCGAACTCTCAGACAAGTCGTACACAACACCCCTGATCTCTGCTCTGGAGGAAGCACACATAGAAATGTGGGTCAGGCATGCAGATTCAGGTTACTGCCTATAGGAATATCATCCCAGGTTTACTCCACTGAGAACTGCAGGTTTAAGAATTGCCTTTGGAGTTCTAGAGCTACTGTATTTGAATTCATTCATCTACTTACTTGGACTATTGAGCATTCTTTCACCACCTAATTTCATTAACCACTTCTCTGATTACGCCTTTCTACTCACTAACAACATCTTAGATTCATAAAGGTTTTAGGAACCACTAACAACTTCAAACTTTTGGGAGTGGGCTGTGGCCTTCAGAAGGGCTAAGCACAGGATCCTGTGCCAGATGATAGGCACTTACACAATGACTGGCATATTTAGATTAAACCTTTTCCTCACTCTAAGAAGCAGTTCTTTATTTATTGGCAAACGTTAAGCAATGATTTAAAAGAAAAGAAACTACCCTTTAGGGCCTTTTGGCCTTCTTCTAAAGACATATTATCAATTTCTTTAATTATCACAGTGGCAAGAAAACTTGGTGAAATATTTAAAAGGTGGAGGGAGGAAAACACGTGTTACGCTCATTTAGGACCACTTGAAAACAGATTATTCTGAAGATGGAAAGAGAATCATTGAACATTTAAATAATTAATTTCAGCAAATACATTAAATGCTAAAGAGTGTAACATTTTGACTGACTCAGCACAATCAGCTTTCACTACTTCCAAATTGCTATTGCTATATTGCCATTTGCAGGAATTTCAGCACAGCACAGTGTAACTCACTAGTCAGCCACGTGCCCTGTGCACAGACAGAACTAAGATACAAACAGCCTGGTGACAGCCTGGCTACGACAACTAGATAGAAATCACACAAACAGACACAGAACTTCTACCATGTCCATCTCTCTGAGCAGCTCCCCTGTTTATAAAATATTAAACCCTGGACATTTATTTTAGTTAGGATTTACAGTAAGTCATCTGCCATATTGTTGAGCACTTACAGGTTTCTATGGTTGAAAAGGAGAAAGCATAATTTCTCAAGCTTCATTGCTTGCTACAAGATGAGAAAATAGTCTAGTTAAGACTGCTCCTACCAGTGTCTTTATCAGAGCAGGAAGGCAGGATGAGAAGTAGTTTTTGCTGGTTCAGATGAGCTGCACCAATTCCCTGATGCATAGAGCATAAAGAGCCAAAAGCAGGCAAATGCACAAGGTCAAAAGTAATAAAAGCAGGTTCGTAAAAGCTAGTCAACATTTCTCTATGCTTGTGGTTTTTGGTTTTGTTTGGGTTTTGGTTTCGTTTGGGTTTTTTGGGTTGGTTTTGTTTCGTTGTTTTTGGTTGTTTTGTGGTTTTTTGGTTTTTTTTTTTTTTTTTTTTTTTTTTTTTTTTTTTTTTAATGAAGTGTATTTGTAAAACATCCATTTTTGTTTCTTTACATCTAAGTGATACCAGCCAGGTACTGCAATCTCAGCCAGCCAAGCTGAGTAAGGTTAAAGAAGGGAGCCTCTTCCAAAGACATTGCTGCTCTAAGAGCTCCACACAGTCTGGTAAGCAGCACTTTTTTGTCAACAATGTGAAAGCTTAAAATGCATGGGTTTTGTGATGTTATGCTGACAAATAGGCAGTTGCAATTCTTCTATATGAAACATTATTTAACCTGCATGCCAGCAAATTGCCTGTCCCTGGAGCTGCAATTTTTCACATGAGCCATAAAGGCATTTCTGAGCCTTTGAGTTCAGACCCCAATTCTCACGGTACATTGTGTGGGAAAAGAAGGTACACCTCCCAATTTCCTGCCAGGTCCCAGCTGACGATGACTTTCTCTCTGACTACATTCTTCCAGTATTTTGAGTTTAACATTGTGCTTTCCCATTTAGATTTCTATAACGTTTTGTTTTGTTTCCCTGTGTTTTGCCAAACAGTGCTCTACCTTGACAGAGCTGCTGTAATTTATATACGGTTTGCATATTGATTTCTGTAGTACTTTGAGACCCTTCAGGCAGAAGGTTATCACAATATAAGGTTTCTTCATCTGTCATTTAAGCTAACCTTTAAAAAAGACGGAGCTCAGTTCAGTCCAGATGTTTATCAAAACTGTTCTAAATCTCTAATGTCTGGAAAACCAGAAGGAATGGGTTTTTTGAGAGACTTTCAGTACCACTTAATACCAATTCAGACAAACTACCATATCCTGTCACTGTAATCACATGGGGTACTAATAACATCTAGCATTTCTGTAGGACTTTATAAAGATGAATCACCACAACAGTCCTTTGCAGTATTATCCCCATTTTATTATTGAGGAAAGAGAGTGTCTGCTTTTACATTATACCATAAAATGACCTGCTCTTTCAATCTAAAAAAACAGCAATGAAAGATGCAGAAACTACTACTCTAACTTCCCCAGCTCTTGTTTGGTGAAATGCTGTTTAAATATTTAGATCCTGCAAATTCTTGTACCATAATAGAATGTAGTTAAAAAAGCAGGCCTCTGAATAATCAAAGTGACACTCTCTTTTGACTCTGCTCTGACTCAACAGCAATATTTCAATTTATTGCAATTTTGATCATGGTAGAAAAGTCAGCTGAATGAAAAAATAAAGACACCTGTCACTGCTCACTATTTTCTCATGCAGCCTTGAATGTGCGATCCTATCATTTCGATAAAGCATCAACTTCTTGAAATCACAACAGCTCTCCATAGGAAAATAACAAGGTATGTATTCACTGTGTACATATCACAGGCTGCAATATAGTCCATTATCTATTGAAACACCTCCTAGTTCCTGCTTTCCATGAAAGGCCAGTGGGATTGAAAAATCTGGAAGTTGTTTTTATTTTGGTCCGTTGTTTTGGGGAGTTTTGTGTTCTTTGAAAAACCTCAGCCTTCACGACTAACATCACATGTACTAGAGAACCTTGAAAAACATTTTTGTATCTCTATCAGAAATCTGAAGGACCTAAGTCCAAAAGATGCTGTGCCAACTTCACTAATCACAGAAGCCACAACAAACAAACAAAAAGTTCAGCATCATTCTGGACTCACTTCCAAATGAACATTTATGTGGCATATAAACCTAACAGTACACAACCTGGGAAAAAAACCTCTACCATAAAATAGGCTCTGCAGAATTAATTAAGTACCAGCTTGACTCTGCTTCACATTAAGCAGAGTCGTCTAAGAAAAAAATCATTGACAAAAAAATCCAACACAATTCCACTGCTGACTCCCAGGGGTCACAACCTGGGAGTTATCCCAAAATACTGCAATATGGGTTTCATGGTGACTATACTCCAAATTGCACAAGACATAAATCTTTCCATATTAACAACACATGGCTTCCTGTCAAACACTGATGGAACCATCATGGGTCCACGGCTATCTTTGTTGAGTTGGAATTTTCTGGTGAAAGGCCCTTCAGTCCAGACCATTTTGAGATGTGACCTTCTGGAAGAAAACAATTCACAAGAAATGGGTCACCACATCCAAATTCTGCCCTCTGCAGCAAACTGGAGAGCAACCAAAAGGGACTTTCATTATTCCAGTTCTGTAGCCGGATAGAGAAATCAGTGTCATGTTAGATACCTAAATGTAGAAAAAGAAAAACTCCTTGCAAACACAGAGTTAAGTAAACCCTCAAAAACTGCATATGGTATTGTGTTAACTTCCATGACAATTCTTTGTGGCAGGACACATCCTCATGAGTAATGTACTTTCTAGGCATAACACTGAAACTGGCCAGGGGTATTATTCCAATTTCTAGAAAGGGCAGTTGATATAGATGAGAATCGGTGCTGTTTAGCAGAGGAGACAGCAGCACTGACCCACATATTTTAACAAGGATGCATGCACATGCAGGATAATTCCAGTAATTCACATCAAAGTTACAGGCACAAGAGGTGTGGATCAGGGCAGATGATGGTAATTGAACATGAAGACTACAGCAAAACAATTTTGTAGTGTGTTTGAAGACATTAAAATAAGAGTCTTTAAAAATGGATGATGAGTGAGCTCCTATTTTAATCACCCTCCCAAGGATTCTACAGTCCATGTCTGAAGCCAAATTCCAAATCTATTGCAGCCTAGACTGAGTTGCATTAGACAAAAAAACCTTCTATGCACAACCAGTGTTTTGTCGCACACCACTCAGCTTCCTAGAAGGCATGGCACTTGAATTTTGCTGGTTGAACCTGTCATTGTCACAAATGTACTGCTCCTTCCTCATAGCATGAATAATGTATTTAGATCTCCCATGTTACTATGAAGGAAGATGAATCAGCATTCAAAACTGTGGCATTTCTTAGTTTCACCTAACAGAAGAAAAACTGTAGAGTATTATGGATCCTTATTCACATTCCTTTAGAGAAAAGATTTAGTGTGTAGGATACAATCCCTGATACAGGTACAGAGAACACACATGGGCCTCATTTTCCAATGCAATGGACAAACCTAAAGAAGCAGTCTGATATTGCTGCCGAGATAAGCAGCAGTTACTGGGCAGCAGCCAGGCAGATAAAGCCACAGTATTATCCAAGGCAATATTGCCAGTGTCATTCTGGAACAGTAACTTTACCTACCACCAGTAGAGAAACACAGTAGATTGAATACCTCTCTAGCTGCTTCATGCACTGCAAGGCTGCTCTAATTGTGTAGCTGTAAATCCTCCATGAAAGGGAAACCCTGGGCACAGAAAGCCAATACAAGAGACATTGGACACCTGCTTCCATCTCTGTCTTGGTTGATTTAGCTTATTGTGAGTAGTCATGTGAGCATCTTTCCACCCCTTCTGTGTCTGGCCACTGCCTACACTCCGTCCTCTTCCAGACTTCGATTTAAACACCAAGCAATCGGGTGCAGCAGCCGTTGCCCTATGTCTTTACTAGAGGATGATCCGTATGAGAGTGTGTCCCAATGGCACAAGTGTTAGATACTCTCCCTCGAGACAAGCTACATGTTTGATAATTTAGTGAAAAACTAATTTTAATAGTAGTTAATGTAGTTAGATTAAAAAAAAAAAACCTCAGTCCTCTCTCAGTATTTTCTAGAACTAATTCTCTCACTATCCTGATTTATCCAACTGTTTTACTATTGCTCTGCTGGCTTTTTTATCTTTCTGGAACAAATTTAAGACTCTTTTTATTTAATTGCTCTTATTAATATTCATATATTAATGCAACACATTTATTATTCAAGTTGATAACAGTGTCTGTCTCCTAACAGCCTTAATTCAGAGAATGAAGATCCTAAGGAAATCAGAATGACATTGTTAAAAGTCAAAACATTACTTGTTTTGTTTCCAGCTATACTGGAGCTTTTTCGGGTCCAACGACATTACATGTATTTGAGCAGGAGTAGAAATGATGCACAGTTTTCTCAATACCCACTAATTGCTGTTTCTTGCCAAGTTGCCAGTACGACATTTCAGTGAGCCCTTCTCCAACGCCCTGCTTCTACCTTCAGACCTTAGACTTTGGAAGTCTGACAAAAGAGTGGATTAAAACACATGGAGAAAAACTGACCCAAAACCAAAGGAAAAAACCATGTTTAAAGCGAATGGACAAAGAACAAGCGAGTCTGACAGAGATGTCAAACAAGTGCTGCCTCACATTTACTCGTAGAAAAGCAGAACGTTGACCTTAAAACAGGGGTGGGAAGCTCTTGGTTTTAATTTTCAGTTTCCCAAAGACACTGGGATGCCGGGCACTGGCACCACATCCCATAAAACAGGAAGATGCTGCCACCTGCAGGTGGGAGTGCCAGGAAGACCCCAAATCACAGCCCTGGGTCCCCACACCACGGGCACGAACCCCGCGCTATCTGCCACAGAGATGCTGCATCCTGTTTCTTAGTCTAGTGTTCAGAGAGCAAGACAGGCACATAAATCAGCATCTTCTGCACAAAATAGGAGCTTTTGCTTTGTAGTCTTTAGAGTGCAAAGATCCACTGCAGGAAATACAAGACCTCTTCAAATCCTCACCACATGACACTTCCACCCCCATGATGCAAAGATTAAAGTAAGTTATTCTTGTAAATAAGTCCATGAATCCTCATCTAAGATCGTATCAACATCCATAGAGGCCCAAATACCTCTCATGGCTGTACTTGTAGCTTGCAAATTATGGAAATTTGCGTTTTTAGCTTTATGATGCTTATTCTTAGTTCTAAGGTGGGTTTCAAAGCACAGTTCTTTATAACAAGAGCTCAAGAAAGAGTAAACTGAGAAATTATTTAAGAAGAGTCTTAAAAAAATACAAAGAAATTGGCACTATAGAGGAAGAAAGTCTGTAACTATGGTTCACTCCAAATTAGGGGTTTGGCATATAACTTCCATATTCAGGAACATACTTGGAAGGACTCCATGCTCTCAGTGAAATATGGAAAGTCTCACCTTTTGAGTCCAGATAGTTTACAAGTTTATAGTCCTATTACCATGCAAATATTAATAGTTAAAAAAAAATAAATAAAAACATCTAAAAAAACAAACAACAAGAAGTCTTAGGAAAAAAAACAAAACCAGTTCCTTTTATCAGAGCCTTTTTCTCTGAACAGTGTATTTTACTTTTTTTTTTTTAATCAGAGTGTAAATATTGTATTATGTTTATTCAATAATACTCCCATCAGCATGCCAAACAGCACAACTTTTTTGACTAGGGACACAGTAAACCTACAGTGTCTGCCAAAATTTACTCCCTTAAGGCATTAGGGAGTCTCTTGAAAGTAGCTGTGCTTTGAACTGCCCTGGCTCCTGTGGGTTGTGTCTGATTAACTGATATTTTACATAACACTAGCAACCATCACCACAGCAAAAAAAAAAAATAAAACAAGTAATCTACAAATGCAGCAGGCACCTTCCCACATTGCCTGTTGCAAACTAACACACAGCAGATTATTCCATTCTGTGTAAATAGCAATGCAGCTAGGACAGCCACTGGAACCCAGTCTGCTTCAACAGCCAAATCTGGTGGTCCAAGTCTTCATTTTAAGAAGGCAACAAACTTAGCCCTAGCCCTAAATTTTAGAGACATAGAGACCCCTAAAGTTGAATGAGACCTACCTGCAAAGGCACCCTGAACTTTGCAAGCACTCCAGAAACTAACAGCATTAACAGCACTCCTGCAGAGAGATGGACATGTGGAGCAGCTTGTTTGCCTGCATGCTGAGCTGGGCAAGCAGCAGCCAACTCTGCCTCAGATCCTGCAGACTCTTCCAGCATCCTTCAGATGCATTCCCTGGACAGTCTGCACAAATGCCAGGACATCAGCTGTGTATCAGATTACAACATGCTCCCTTTGTGTTCACAGGTTTCAGTTCACAACTGCAAAAGCTGAAGTAACATTCAATAAAATACATTTTTTGTACTCTGCTTATGAAAATATCTGACACTAATAGACAACTGCCGCCCACATGTAGCACACTAGGGATCTCCATAGCTAAAAGTATGTCATGCACCAACTTGAATAATGCACTAATGCTTGTTGCTAGTGGCTATAATAATTCACACCTCCTGTATCAGACACAGAAGTCTACCCAAAACATACTCATGCCAGTGGGCTACATATGCAAATTACACTTTGCTGGGCAAAGAGATTAAGCCTAGAACAGTTCTGGCTGTTTTATACTCATAAACAACATCTTTATCTCTCTGCATATATCCAGATTTGGACAAATGCATCAGTGCTTTTAGTACATTAGAAAGGTGAATATATGCACTGCAGTAGGGGAAAAACAGACACTTTGCTGATTCTCACCAAACTAATTACTGGTGGGTAAACCCTGGATTGAGTGAAGCCAGCAGTTATATTGGCATGAAGTCAAAGAAGAATCAGCCTTGATGCATAGAAATGCAGCACACTAAAATTTAGGAAAAAAAATTCTGCCTTTAAAAATTTAGTGATAGCTTTCTTAATTTAAACTCACCTATACTGTATTGGAGCAAAACAGCAGCCTGCATAACAGGAATACTGAAAACAACTTACAGATCTGGGGAAGAAAATTCCTACTTGGATGCCATTCTCTTGATCTTGTCCAGCTGAGCAGAGCGGGAAAGTGGCTCTGCAAATGAAATGCAAGAACATGAATCAATTCATTGCAGCAAATATAAAAATACAACGCTGTTACATTGGTCAGACTTTCCCTCATATGCAACAAGCAATACATTGTATTTTCAATCTGAAGGATTTATTTCCAATTATTGGAAGACAAAATGAAAAAAATACAGGTCCCGATACTGTTTGCAGCTCTATGCAGACAGACCGCTGTGTCTGCATGAGTCTCCTGCCAAAAATCACAGTCAAAAAGTCTGACAAAAAGAATAAAACCAGCTTTGACTTAGTCTGAGCTGGGATGCCTGGGACAAGTCCATCTCAAAAGACATCCCTGTAAATTTACCTAGGTTTAGATCTGCAGCAGAACTAAACAACCTCCTCCACAAAAACGCACAGTCCCTCCCCATTCCCTCAAAGAAGGGGAATGTGGAGTGAAAAGAAAGATATTTTCTTTTGCTCTCATTTCAACACACACCACATATTCAGAGAGAAGTTCATCACTGTCCTAATTAATTGCTGTACATCGCTGAGTGCTTTCATCCTTTATGACGAATTGTAGAAAGAAAATATCTTTCTTTGCTTCTTATGGCACCTACTGTAGGCAGAGATCAATTCCTCTTGATCCAGTAGCCACTCTGTGTGTGATCTAAACCTCACAAAAGCTTAGCCATTCCTTCTTTGTTTGATCACTGAGACACTAAACTATCAAAAACTTCTTTATTCTATCACTTATTACCATTTAATAGCATGAGACCATCCAAGTGCTGTTATTGTACTAAAAGATGGCATCAGCATGACCCATCATGTCCCATCACTCTAAGCTTTCCACTCATCCCCAACTAAGCAGCAAACAGGGTCTTTGATCCAAGATTCAGTCTCTTCCTTACAGATTGGCATCTTCTGAAGTATAACATCAGAACACCTCCATCCATCCAAGTTTTGGCAGTTAGAAGTCTCAGCACGTAACGAAATCACTTTGAGAAGCAGAACCCATCTGACACTAAATTTTATGGCATAAGAGGCATCTCAAATTGGAGAAGATCTACACAAAGAGACAGCCCTGGACTTCACAAGCACTTCAAGAGCCCAGAACACAAACCAGTGCACAGCACTAACCTCTCATCTGTGGGGGGCTGCCCAGGTGCTCACGTGCCAAACTGGACAAGCAGGAGTTAGCTCATCTCTGACATTTATCAGGATGCATTCAGAGAGGCTGTACCCAAGCTAAACAACAGCAGCTTAGAGCCACTGCTGCTTTCTTTGGACAGTTCACACAGATGCCAATGGATCTGCTACTGCTGCTGAAGAGTCAGGTCTTGAGTAACTAGAAAGCAAAGGAATGCTATCCTGATTTAGATTGCTTCAATATTTAATCAGTACTGATTGGCCTTATAAGTCTCATAGATAAACAGCCAGAAACTGAAAACGTAGGATTTTAAGCTCTGGATGAAGCTGGGGGTGGGTGAAGTACTCCTACATTCTTTTTCTCCGTACCATACTATCAGCTACTAAATTTGAGAATTCCTTGTCACTCACATGCAACACATTTCTGCTCATCCCTCCCCACTGTATAATGGGATCAAAGATGACTTATCTGAATTATCCCACAATTGTAATGGAGAATCTCTCTGCTCTGCACGTGCATTTTGCAACATGACTCCAAGTTTCAATAGATTTGTCCATAATGCCCATTTCAGCTGATAAATGATTCAGTGCTTGGGGAAGAGGGAGCAGCAAAAAGACTGAGACTTACTGCTTTAATACTGGGATCATGTCTTAAGGCTTAGATTGTCTTATATTTAGCAATATGAACAAAGTAAAAACCTGATTTTGCCACATTTCTCAGTGGTCAGAACTAACAGAGCAGATGAAATCACAGCAAGAGAAAGCACCTCTGCAGTGGTGCAAGTGGAACTATTATTGACTTCATGGCAGTAAAATGGGGTAAGATAGCCCCTAATCTGCCCTCGGGTAAAAGGCAGGGAAGTGATACCAAGAAATCTCCTGCTGGATCTAATAGGTCCCGAGGGGAAATCATCTGAGTCTTATCTTTAACTCAGCTGAACCATAAAATGGGATGAAAGCAGACCTGAACAGAAGACAGATTCTGTAACTAAGCTGCTTGTTATGAAATTCTATTACAAAATTTCAATAGCAATTTCTGTGTCAATATTTTACAAAATAAAAGGAGTTAGAAAGAGGCAAAAAAAAATGCAACTCAATTGGCATCAGAGAAAAACAGCTACTGAAATAAGATACTCTTCACTCTTTCCTTTCTATAGCTCAATATTCATTAAAGATTTTTTTATAAGTTTAGGATATCAAAAATCAAGTCCAGGTATATCATTATCAGTATCTTTACACTGCTTACAACCCTACTAATGCTGGGAAAGAAAAATAGTTCTACACAGTTTTCAGAATCTCCTTGCACAAATCTGTTCAAGGGTCTCCCATACATGGGTATCTCCTTAGGGAGAAAGTCCTGTTGGGGATCCATGGACTAATATTGTCCCACTTATTCTCCCATGCAAGCTAAACCTTGCAGGTTAGGTTTCAGCAGGTGGGATTTTTAGATCAAGGATATACTAGGCCTCCTTCCACGTAAAAAGTAGAGTTGGGGTTTTCTGATAGAAGCTTTATAGTGCCTTCCCTGCCCACTGCCCTTATGCCATCCACCGAGCAATCTTATCTTCAAATGTGTTCAAGTGAAGACAACTTTGCATAAAGAGCTTAAATTAAATTAAGCTCTCTACCCCAGAATATATACTGTATGACCCACATTTAGTTTTTTATTTTTGGTTCATACTGTTGAAAAGAAAATCTCTTCTGATGCACCCAAATGAGAAGCAGAAGAATAAGCTAGTGCAAGCTCTGTCAAATACACACTTTGAGAAATGGCATCCTAGTTTATAGCAGATTTATAGTTCTTATCTCAAGTTTCCAAAGTTCATCTGAATCTCCAATACAGGGAATTTCAATGTATCAGTAAATCTTTTACGTCATGAAGAAAAGTCACTCAAAGAAGCAATGTCCCTTATCAGTGGAAGAAGTGATAAATCTGAAATAATATATAATTCACGATGACACATACCAAGACACTATAGCAAACACTGACACAAGACCTATTTATGGCATTGCTTTGCTAGGCTTATTCCCTACAGAACTATCTTTTCTTATTCTGACCCAAACAACTGCTTTGATAATGCACATCTTTTCAGAGCTGGGTAAAAAAAGCAAATCTAATTCAGCACCCATTTCTCATGATAGAAAACTATTGGCCCTCAGCCAGCAACATACAGAAGTATATGAAAATTTAAGTGCAGATCAAAGAGAAATGTGAC
Organism: Corvus hawaiiensis; assembly: GCF_020740725.1. Taxonomy (NCBI): domain Eukaryota; kingdom Metazoa; phylum Chordata; class Aves; order Passeriformes; family Corvidae; genus Corvus; species Corvus hawaiiensis. The sequence continues at coordinate 2,219,136 of NC_063225.1, forward strand.
ATGGTATGGCTACTTCAAAAAATTCATGACCTCAGACACCAAACTATCCATTGTCTGAAACATGCTAATACAAATGTTAAACTGTCCTTGGCTGGGGAACAAAGGTTTTGTTTAGTTCCTTCACACCATCTTTGTCAGACTGTATTGTTTAATAGTGGATTCACAAGCTCTGTAGAAACACAGTCTTCTCAAATCTCTCTGATATGGTTCATTGCCACCCTGAAATTCAGAATCTGGAAATACTCTACAAATTTTAGCTAGAACTCGCAACAACCTCAGGAACAACGTCACCACCAGACAATTTTGGGAAGTGCATTAAATTTAGTGACTACAGATGACATAACTGTCATAAAATATCACATGAGTCAGTATCACAATCCTTGAATATTAAAACTAGCTTTTAAATAGTTTAAATATCACTCAAAACTACCTGGGATGATGTAGAATTTGAAAAGAGGCATAGCTATATATCTGGAAAAACAAGAGAAACCATTTCCCTGCCAAGGCCATTACTGCAGTTCACCTTCAAATTAACAACCAAGTAATAAAAATATAATAAAAAAAAAAAGAATCTACAGGAGAGACAATGCTCTTGAGACACAGAGCAGGGAGGCATGTATTTCCATAGTCACCTCTACATCAGGCATTAGCCAAACAATATACCTACAGTGGCTGGCAAATCAGTTAAACTAAGAAGGACCCAAAAGCTGGCACAGATGTTGCACACAAGTTTCACACTATTTAGCCAATTATGGTTTTTTCTCTCATCTTTTTAAGTGAGTCATACAGCATAATATCATTTCAAATGTTAATATATTTGGTTTGAAGAGAGAAAATTATTCCAAACCTGGCTGTGCTGCAGTCGAAGCAGAACTGTGCTCTGAACAGCAGCAGATGTGCTGTCTACAAAGTCTGTTCAGACCAGCCTGTGAGATACCAGGCCATTAGAAGAATAGAGAGAACCTTTACAGACTGGACAGGATTACAGTTTAATGATATGTTTTCCAATACATTTTTTTAAAAGATAAGGTGGGTGTAGACTGGTGGAACAAAGGAACATACATGCAGGAAACAAGGTTTACAGAGAATTCAGACAAGGAGAAGAATAAACCCAGTAATATATGTACTTGGGATGTACTTGGGTAAACACCACAGCAGTTATATTGAAGTGGTGGAAGTGCAATAATGTCTACAAATGGGAGTGGAACAATAATTTTATGCACACATACATTTGATATATACAGATACACACACACACACACACACACACACATATATACTTGTTCAGTTTAGTAAGGTTAAGGGCTGATTGAATCTGACAATGCTTCTCATCCCTTCCTCCCCCCTCCTGACAGGGAGAAGTGCATGAGAAGATGAATCCTCAAAGACATGCTGCAAACAAAAAAGCAAGCCAGCAATTCCACATGCCTTGAGCTACATCAGACTACCCTTGTTAAGGTGAATTTTCAGCCATCTTTTTCCCAAAGGCATATGCAAAGAGTATCTCAGGCTCTTGTGAAGCATCTCCTCTGACTAGCATAGCCCACACTGATTTTTTTTCTATAATATATTAATAAAATTGAAAAATCTTTGTCATCTCAATGGATCAACCTGCAGTTCTGGGGCATCATGAGAAGAACTCAGCACAAAGTTTTAATCACCAACTGATTTTCTGCATTTAAATTCAGTAATAAATTCAGTATATGTAAACTAGACACAGATATTAGGTGGTCCAAACTTGGCCTTTAATCAGTCAAGTGATCCTGTTTTCCATCTTCATAGTGGCCTTCCAGACAAAAGGTAAAAGCAGTCCATTAGTAAGTATGGATTGCTGAGGGTCTGTGATAATGGGGGTTGTATAATAAAGCTAAGATAAGAAGAGGCTAAGACATATAGCAGTAATGAAATTGCCTGCCTCATTCCCAAACAGAAAAGCCTCTCAGTTAAGCGTATCAGATAACTCCCACTAAAACCAATTTTGTGATACAATTTTAACAGTAGGATACAAGTCATCCCCTTCCATTCCCAGGTGTTCACCGTTTTAAACTCAAACAAAATGACCTGTATCAGTATAACTTACTCTACTTCCGTCCGTGAAGCATGAATAAAGGGGAATCCTAAACTATAAAACCAAGAATCAGGCCAGAAAAACTTATGTAAACCAGCCCATAGAGCCACCTTAGAGCAGAAGGGAAAGAATCTGTCACTTTCTTCAGCTAATCTTAATATGTGAAGGAGGAATTCACCTTACTCTCTTCTTTCTTAGCTGAACAATAAAAGAAAATAAAGTGTTCCTGAATAAAATGTTTTCTGTATTCAAGCTGGTTTATATCATAGTAGGAATTTTAAATGTGAAACTATGCAGTGGCATGTTACGGAGTAAAAGAAACCAGAAAATAAGGAAGAAATATTCATCTGGCATCTATAGGAACAGAGGATCATGTAACAGATGGAAAGGGGAGTCAGCTCCAAACACTGAATAACCTTGTCTGTCACCAGCCTCAGATGAAAAACCTGCCATAATTAGAGGGTTCTGGACAGCAAAAAATGAGTGCACTAAGAAACAGAATATTACTGGTAGCAATAATTTCAATACAAGGACAACATCTGATTTGGCTGATATTCTTTCTCAGAAGCATTATTCCATTCTTTTTCCTAAAGAGACTAAACACAGTCCAGAGAATCACTTCATAAATTACTCCTGTTCTTCAGGGAAAAAAACAGCAACTATTCTCTTGACTTCCAGCAATAGAGGACTGATTTCTTATGTACATGGGTGTGTCTAGTTTATTCAGTATGCATCTATGGACTGAAACTTTGGAGATCTTTATTTTATAAAGCAGTAAAATATCATTAAGAATGTTTACTTAATGTCTTGCTTTAAAACAACACTTTCATAACTTTTAAGGTTATGATAACAACCTTTTCAGAAAGTCCATGGAAAACTAGGAAGCGCTGGAAAAGGAATTTCTGAGAGCTCTTATCACTGTTTATAACAAAAGATCATCCTTTCATGCAAAGTGTCAGGTAGGAATGGCTTGATGATAGGACATATGATGTGTTATCCACTAGTGGTTTTTTAAAATCCAGATAGGTTTCATAAGACAATGATTTTACTGAGTTTCAAAGTGAATGTATTCCCCATCTCTTCTCTCTCAAAAAAACCCCCAACTGAACACATAAGAACTTCAGAACAATTTGCTTAAAAGAACATCACCACTGAAGTTGCTATGACAGACTTGAAATATAATCCTCTAAACTAGCTTAATTTTCAGCAAACCTTGTGCAGATGCTACAGAGATGACACATTACTTACACCATCATAAAAATGATAGAATGCCCACAGTGGAGGCATTCTAAGTAACAATAACAAGAGATCACCTTCACTGAAGACTAGGAGAGACTTTTCATTTTTAGACAGTTAGTTACATGCAAGGGAATGAACTAAGAACTAAACAAAAATGAAATTGCCAGAAATGCAAGCCATTTTCCTGTAGATTCCTCAACATAGAATGCTTCTCTTCTTGACTTGCTTGTCCCTCTGATACGATAGGACTGCACCAATTTTAAGTGCTAAGGACTAGGAGGCCAATTGCAATTACCAGACCTTGCAAATTAGCAAGTAAGCAAACAAACGCTATTAAAAAGCCCAGCCAAGGGTAACACAGCATGTCATTTACTTTGTTCATTGTTTTTCCAAAGTGCAATTTAGTCTCCTAACACTCCACAGCACACCAGTGAGTGTAGCGGCCAGAAAAAGCATAAAAGCTCCCACCATCAATGTCTGTTTACTGGGTTTTGCAATCCTGTCCTCTCAGCCTGTTTCAAGAGCTGAGACTGTGGTCCTGGAGGCAATTCAGAAGAACAAAAAGCACTGTGGCACCACTACTGCGTGCTGTAATCTGCATGTGTGTTGCAGCTACCCTGAATGCCTGCAGATGAGTAAGGTGCCTTCCAGTCCACAAGAAGGTATCAAGTGTCCTGTTCAACCAACAGCAATCAGTATAGGTCACAAACAATTCATTATTTATAAAGCAGAAGTAACCACAAAGAGTTTAGACTAAACCATGTCAGTATAACATATCTTGTTTAATTTTGATGGTGACTACAAAAAGGCCAATTGCAGACAGGCTGGAGCAGGACAGACAGGGTAGAGTCACAGTATTAATGGTTTAGCTGCACCTCTCCTGTTCTGGTGGCAACATAAAGGTGACCAGGAACACTCTTCTGCATGCAGTCATTAAAACTGCAGAGAGATGGGGCAATGCCACAAGGGGGTTGTGACAACTATCAAGTCTACAGTTTTGCAAAGCTGGAGACATTTTCACAGTATGGATAGCGCATCAAGGATTTAATCTGTACATTTAATTCAGGGATTTTTTTTCTTATTTTTCCTCCCAGCTCTCTGCTGATTTTTTTATAGTAAGAAGCTCTGACACAGGGTACAATTTCCAGGCTGATGTGCGTGTCAGCAAAAGGGTTTCTACTGCTCAGTTCTGACTGCAGGCACGTATATACATATCCACAGTGGGCTAAAGTTTTAGCTGCATTAAGGCACAGCCATACTACTTCAAATCAAAAAGTACCTACCTCAGATCCAGCAGGAGATCCCCAGCCCACATGACACTTTGTTTTCTGCAACTTCAAGTACATGTGAAAACTTCTTATTTTTTGGCACTTCTTGAACTTTTAAACCTGCAAGCTTCTAGGCTTTATTATTCCTCAGAAGCCCTCAAGATCTCAACAGATGAACACTGTTTTCTTCTTAAAACACACCTAAGAACTCTACCCACACTTCAGTAAAGAAACAGTATTGAGCTAGACTTCCCACCTCACCACAGCTGTAAGGGGAAACTACAGCCTCTGGGAACTATGATAATATTAATTGGTATCACATCCATTTACTGTTCACAACATTTTAAAATATATAAATACGTATTTAAGTAACTCCAAATAGAGATTCCACTTCATAAGGGGGGAATTAAATTATAACCAGCAGCTCATGAAGTTTGTGATCAGTAACCAGTAATAAGGCAGACACGCATTCCTGGAGAAAGTCTTAAAATTAACATGGTTTGTTATTCCAATTTAATTGGGTCAGATCCTTGGCTGGCATAAGGTAATACAGCTGTAATGACTTAAATTAGTCTATGGAAATAGGGAGAGCTTCAGCTATTCCACTGCCATAAGGGGTCCATTACATGGGTTAAGTCAGTTCTTTTTTATGACACCTGCCTGAAGAGGGTATGTATTAATTCCTTCATTAAGCCCCAATCTTATACTATGCTAGGGTCTGACTTGCATGTAAGGGGTACTGAAGTCTGGTAAAACAACAGACTGATGCCACTTCCCCAGCTTGTAGAGTGCACTGCTCGCAGCGTTGAACACTCACATCACAGAAGGCAACAGAAGCAGCAAGGAATCCCAGCCTAATCCTCCCTTTTCTCTCATAATACTCCCTGTGTTATTCACACACCTTCTGCCAGTCAGTCCTGAAGAGAGAAGACAGCAGTCTGTCCCAAAAGGAGCCTGACAGCACAGTGTGAGTTCCTTTCAGCCCGTGAGCTGCCCAGCAGCAGAGGCTGCTCTGAGATTCCCAGATCACTTCTCAGGGGCCGCCTGTGACAGACACTCCTGTTTAGCCATTTCTGCAGGGATCCCAGGCTTTGCTACACACCTGGACTTGCTTTGAGAGCTGGCTCTTGATACGGCCCTGGAAGAAGCTCTGCTGTGAGGGGACATTCAGGGTGTACAGCAGCTTCGAGCGCCTCAGCGCCACAGCCAAGGCGGGACAAGTGGGGTGCAGAGATCACAGTTTTGTTCAGCTCATGCAGTAAATTGAATCAGGTTTAAGAAGTGGGGTGGTTATTTCTGTAGCAGATGCCAGGATGATAGTACGGGTCCTGTTTCTATGCTAAAGTCTGACCTATGGGTCTATCTCTGCAGCAGTATATTCATCCAACATGATAACAATACTGAAGTCAACCAGGGAAAGTTCTTAAAATAGATATTGGATTCCTGATATCCTTGAGGAAATTATTTTGACCTTATATTGCTGAAAGTTCTCCCACAGTCATACTGACAGAGCTCCTTTGTGGCATATAAGTTTATTAGAAAAAATGCCTGTTGCAGATTTTCTGATCAGAACCAAGTAATGCAAGTCAGAGGCTCTGTTCAGCTGATTCAGTGATAGCTCTCTTCAGTAGGGAGAAATTACTTTTGTGTAAGAAGCAATACCCAGCTTGTTTCAAACCTCAGCCTCTGGCAAATCTGTCATAGCAGGAGACATTCCCTGTTTCTTTGACAGATTGGCCTGCGGCTGAAAGTTAATCTAACATGTCAGAAAAAGTATACAGTAGGTAAAGAAAAAAGCCAAAGCTAACCCTCTCAGCATTTTACATCAGGGTATATTTGAAAGAAACACTCATTTATAGACAGTAAAATATTGCTCTAAGTCTTCAAATTAAAAGAAAATGAAGGCATAAAAATATGCTAGCAATAAAAAATTAAGTTTACAGAATGAATGGAACAGCATCCATAACCTACACCAGCAAAAAAAAAAAAAAAAAATACTACCACCAGCTGACAGTCAAAACTCGTTTTTTTGCTATTACAAATCAATTTTCTTTCTCCTTATCACTCTGAGTGCCAAATTAAGAACCAGTTTCAATTATCATGATGCATAAAACCATGAATTTTGGCTACTACAACAATTAAAAATCCCACTTGCCAATGCTATCAATGTGTAATTTTGTTCTTGTCACAGTTTTATATATCACTACAGTCAGCAGCCCGAATTTGCTTAAGTTTCTCTACTCTTTCTTGCTGATAAGGTCCCTGAAGTTACATAAAATAGCATTCTCAGAAATGCACAAACATGTAAACTCACTGAAGCTTTTGCTTTAAACTCAACCCCAGCTCTTAAGCAAAGTTAATAGGATTGCTGCTGGCTAGCACTAATCTTAGAAAGCCGAAGTAAGCCAGAACTACATTCTCTGTGGGAAATGTAGTTTTATCAGAAGTCTAAATATTTTGCAAGAATAGTTCAATGACTTAACTCCCTTGATGAGTAGTGAAGCAATAAATTTTTATGTTATTTTTTCCAGTGATTTGATTTTCAGTTGTACCAAACTGTTAAGATTATATTTATGATTTTTCATTTGTAAAATGAAAATACTGAACATCTCAAAAATTACTTTGCATTCAATGAAAAACCTTATAGATTGGGGGAGAGGGTTGGAGAGAAAAAGGGTCTGACACACAATGAAAACACATTTAGCAGTGTGAGATTTTCCCAGGGGTTTGAATTTCCAGGCAGCCACATCCAAACCATTAAAACAGGGTGAAACTCTACTGCTTGTTGCTATTCTAAACATGTAAGGAAAATTTCATAAAAACTTCTCATGTTGCCAACTTTCTTAGGCAAAGCAACGCTCCTGGTTCATCTGTAAAGTGTTTATATTAAATGGTGAACAGTGTGAGGGAAAAAAGTGTGATACAGTTTAATCTCTGTAGCACTTCTATAAGCCAAAAAGAACACAAGGAATGAAGCAACTCACCAACCAGTCTAAAAGTTGTGTTAAGGCTCTGAATGCCCTTTGTCAGTGTCACCTGAAGCATCATTTTCCACTTTTCACGTCTTTAACTTCCTATTCCAACACCGTAACAGTTTTTTCCCTAATCCATTAGTGCCAAAATAAGGGCAATTGTTTTGCACCAGACATCATTTGACACTGTTGGGGTATTTCCCATCTCCCTGCGCTCTGCGATGGAAGGTGCAGCAGGAGGTCAGCCCAGGGCCCAGCACTGCTCCCAGCCGGGCACTCCTGAACTCGCAGGGATGGGGCACGGCACAGTTGTTGAGGCGTACGGCACGGTTCAGGCGCACGGCACAGTTGAGGTGCACAACTCACCACGCTGGAACAACAGCAGCAGCAGGCCCGGGCTGCATCTGGAAGGAGGCAGCAGAGCCAAGCCGAGAGAGGAAGCAGCCACAAATGCAAAAGGCAGCACGAAATACAGGGAACATCGAGAGGGGAAGGCACCATCCCAAGCCCCTCTACTGCTTTGGCCACCCGTGTACCTCCTGGCCTGGGGGCACTCGCAGGTCCTACTGACCTCGTGTGACGGATTGGCTGCCTGTCCCACCAGCTGGCCCTGCTCCTTACTCCTAGGTTAAAGAAAAACTGGAAAATGAAGGAAGCGATTGAGAGGCTCAGGCAAGACCACCCAGAAACAGGGAATCAGAGGTGTGTAACAGCCTTGTGCTGCAGGGCACCTTCTCTCCTGGCCAGTCCTATTGACCACAGCAACCTGTGTCCTGCCACCATCTCCTAGGGCTTCTGCAACAGTGGATGGATTGGGCACCTCCCACTGTGTTTACAAGACCCAAATACGGAAAACAGAGTGGGCAAGGAGAAAGGAAGAAAGTTAAAAATGTTTGAGAACCAAAGCCTTAATCATCTCTACAATTACTAAAAAAATCCTGAATTAAATTACTTACAAATTCTGCTTCAGTACATCTTTTGAGTCTCGAAAGATGACAATGAATGGTTGAAAACATAAAACACTAAGCACTGTTCTTTTTATAATGTATGTTTTGGAAAATTGACCAGGCTCATATTAATCTAATAAATGGCAGCTTTCCAGCCTGGTAGCTTCATAATTGGCATCTTGGCCTTTCAAGAGTCTTTCTTTGAATTCCTCAGAGAGTATAAAGGTGCAATTGCATGTGAACTACCAGCCTTTGCAAAGAGGAGGTTCCACATCATGTTTTCCTGCTAGCAAGCTGATTCTCCTAACAAATGCACCAATCTTCATCCTTCCCATTATGATTTTTCAAGGGAGTATTTGTGACAGCAGGCATGAAGGACCACATCTGCTTTTGTGTGTACTTTGTTCCCCCACAGTTTTGGGAGAAGCTACAACAACAAAGAAAAACCCCATGAGATTCCTTCTTCAGATAAAAAAAAAAAAAAAAAAAGAGAAATACAAGTATTAAGAGTTGCCCATCAATGCAGTTCCCATAAGAGTCGTGGAATGAGTTCCACTTGCATACCATGTGAAGCAACTTTCACAAGCTTAGTCCGAGCTTTAAGAGATAAAATTTCAGATTTTAATAGTACAGAACATCAACTTCAGTTCCTCTTTTAGGTGAGTTCTCCTGTGGTACATTTGTAGTACTGCTCTGACAGATGATTTGAATGAGCCTGTATCATAATAGTTAGGGATTTCTCAAACTTCATTTCATACAGTTGTTTAAAATAATCACTAAATACTTTATATTCTGAGCATGACAGCCACAAAATTTGACAGGCATCAGCAAGCAACAGAATTATATTGTCAGCTAATCATCACTGCCAAATTTCAGCATCACGCCAATGAAAATACAGGTGCCCATATGGAGAGGAACAGACATGTCATACCAGGCTGAAGCCTTTGCTGCTCTGCACATGTATCCTCACTGCAGTGTACTGCAGTTATCTAGGTGGAAACACTGCAGGGACAGGCAGGAAAGGTGTGTGAAGTACAGAGGTTTGGTTTCATGAAAGCTTCTGAGCTTTCAACTCTTCAGCTTTCTGCCAAGTCTGAATGGAAATTTATGAAACAACTTCCCGTAAAATTATTACGACTCAATCTAAAAGTCTGGTTTTCACTTTGGTTATATGCTGTACATGCACAAAAAGAGCTTTAAAATGAAAAGCTGCTTTCAATTTAGAAAAAAAAATTAAAAATTGAAGGAAAAAAAAAAAGTAACTTTCTATCTATTCCCAAGCAGTGAAATGGGAATGACCTCACCAGAAATTCTCTTTTTTTTCAAAACCAATGTCTCTAATCAACCTAATTTGGCAAGATATTCTGGTTCATGCAAAGTACTTACTCCCAGAAAACATGCATCTGTCAGAGTTTGGACTAGCATTGGCAGGCTTGCAGCTCCCCAGAAAGAAGTGCTGGTGCACTACTCTCATGAACACTGAGGCTGTTTGTTACTGAAGAGATTACTTGAGCTACATAAACCCAAATGAGCAAAATGAAATTAAACCAAGACCCTTCATCTAAAAGTTCAGTCCCAACATGACTGTTGGCTGTGCAGCCCTCCTGCCACCCAGGGAGCTTCCAACCACTGCATCAAAGGAAAAGAAAAGTTGTTGGCCAGGGAGCTACACAGTATTCACAAATGCAGTAACACTAGGGTGTCTCTCAAAGAAATTACCATTGAATAGAACCTCAAAAACCTAGTATTTTAAAACCCTAATCTTCTGCTTCGGAATGGACTACAGCCTTTGGTACTTTATGAAACAGTTGTTATCACTTTCCACATCAGACACACACAATCTATTTACTGTGTCCCACTTCCCCATGTGAGCCAAAGGGACTAAAATAAACTTCACAAAAGTCCTTGTCCTTTCATTCAGAAATAGCAGCTTTATAGACTCTACTCCCAGCTGCAAAAGTAAGTCAGACTGGCATCAACAGAAGAAAAAAATATTTTCCCTTGGGATATTGTTCCCAAACACTCCCAACAAAAATATTTTTCTTCTAAAGGCTTCCTTTTGGGATGAAAAAAGTCCAAGGCTTTGTCCTCTGCAGGCTGGCATTTACAGCAAGAGCAGATGAGCTCATATGAGGAGTCCTTTGATTCCAGGAGAACAGTTGCAGTGCTGTCAGCACAGTACATGTGACTTCGCGTGTGTCTGAATAAGAAGGGAGCAACAGATGAGAAGGGGAGATCACTGCAATAGGGAAAGGATCCAGTTTCTAGTCTGAATGCACAGAAGGTGTCACAGTGCAGCTTGCCCTCTGTCTCAACACTTCTTGATTTTGGTTTCTAACATCATAGGCTAAATCAATTTTCCCCTTCTGGACCAGAGCTGGAAGAAAAGCTTAAGTAAAATGTCTTTGTCATAAAGGATATTACTCCCCTGCAGTGCCAGATGGGTCTACAGACGTGCAATTCATCCAATATTGGGAGGTGAATACGGGGTTAGCAAAACCATTTTCTCACTACTCTCTTAAGCCTTTTTTTGCTTTTGCTATCCCAAGCTACAGTTCATGGTTTCAGGCTTTTCCCATACTGCAAGATTTAAAATCCTGAGCAAGTACACAGGACAGGAAGGATGGAACAACACATGCTGAAGAATATTAACCTGAATTACCTTTCAAAATCAAATCATTAAACAGAGCCACTCTGCAAGCACTCTCAATCAAAAGTAAAGCATTAACATACTTACGAAGGGAACTTGATCAAATTATAACCACTTTAATTCTGAGTAAGTGATGAACTAGAGCCGCATGAGCTGAACAGTCCGTAACAAGCAGCTGACAAGCTGGTGACAGAGTATCCAGAGGAAGTGGGGGAGCTTTTGCTACACAGACCAGGGGAGTCTTTGTTTAGGATCCACATACAAAGGGTCTGCACCACTCAGAATCTGCCCAGAGGAACCTGGCAGCTTTAGGGTCACAGCCTCTAGAGAGAACAGAGCAAGTGCTGGCTGCAAACTGTTCCCTATGACTCTGGTAGGGGCTGAAACAGGGAGCAGGCATCATTTCATCCAGGTATGGGGTGCAGGAGCAGGGTGGAATTGCACGGGTTAAGCCAACCAACATTACAGATTTCTGACCCAATCTTCAAGGTACATAGCTTTTAGCCTCCAGTTCAGGTAATTTAGAAAGAGTTTGCAGAACTTCATGACAGGAACAGGTCATTTAAGACCACATCTCTGATTAAGTGTGACCTTTTCCTTGGCTGGATGATTCCCTCACTATTGATAGAGGAGGCACAATTCCTTTGCTTGAGCTTGTTTTGTCCAGCTTAGGGGTTTGTTGTGATTCCTATGAATTTGCAGAAGGCAGAACACCTACACCTAGGGAAGCGTGAAGTCTCAGCGTTATCAAAGAACCTGCACTCTCATCTGAGCATGTGAAGAAACTGCACTGAATACTTGATTACAACAAGAAGTAGAGAGAAAAAGAGAGAAGACACTTTCCTTGGACTCCCACTGCTGCAACAGGAATACATCATCTACACTGCTTCTATGCCAGCTCACCATTCTAGCTTCTGAAAGCAGAGTAGCTTAACAGCTTTCCCAGGAAACAGCCTTCACTATCTACAAAGTCTAGAAAATTAAGGGGATAAATAAAATAAAACTATTCTTTGAGAACTGGCACACCTAGGGAAATATCAACAGAGTTACCATGGGAAGATAGCACCGGGTTAGGCTTAGATTCTGCCTACACCTGGAAGGTGTTTCTGCATGTCTGAGGAGCAGATATGTTGCTATTAGAGAAAACACGCATCCCTTACAGGTAATTACACTCATCTGAATAAGTTTCCTGCTCCTCATTGGTAGGCAACATACATGTACAATTTTGGAGAACTGATGCACATCCTGTTTAAGCCCCATTGCTTGCAAGTGGTCAGAAGATCAAAAGGCTCCCAGCCAACCCAATCCAGTTTTGCACAGCCATTACATGGCACGCATGACATGCAGGGCCCCATCACAAACAAATACACTGCTCACACACAATAACGTGATAAGGGGGAAGGACAGCAGAACAGAGGTAGTTAGGAGCAGGCTACCCCAGCTAAAAGAGCCACTTCTTTTGCCTACAGGCCTCTTCCAAGTTATCCTGGGAACCTGGCCAGATTAATTACCCTGGTAGACCACACACAGCCCATAGGTAAGAAGCCTTTGCCTTGAAAAGCTGAGTTGAATTACGAAATTCTCTCTCTTGTCAAAGGTTCCAGGCTTGAAAAATAATGCTGCCCAACCTTACCTTCATTCAGCTGCTATGCTTTCAGTTTTACTATTGCACCCTGTTAGCAGACTGCTGTTGGAGGGCAATGCACAGCTGTAGGAGGGGAATTACAAAACTCACCCATCCTAGCCTGCTAGTTAGAGGACTTCCAGAATATGGAGACTGTTTTAATCACAAATACGTGCATTTGTCACCATACTTTGAATCTCCCTGCCAGGTCCACTTTTTATGAATGACTAAAGTATTGAATCAGCCAGAATCCTGCTTTCACAAGGTCCAAAACTGGAGGAATTCTTGTGAATCTCAAATCCTGCCAGGTAAGAGAAGCCAAAGGGACCACACAAGGCACACTGGATGGTGATTGAGGTTACTGTTAAATCAACAAGCTTCTGGGCAGGCAGAATTTTGTCAGTGTCATATTTCAGTGCTTGTTTCTGGAAGCATTCTTTGAGTATTGTGCAGAAAGGACTATAATTCGTCTCCAATGCAAAAGCTATGCTTTGCATTCTTTGGGTACCCAAAGTGCTAAATAACCTTGCAAGTATCTGAAGCAGCACAGCACCTCCCAAGTGACTTATCATGATAGTGATTCTCTTTCTCTACAACTGCACAGCACATGGGCAGCATCTGATGTGGCAGGGACTCGAGGTGCTTTAAGGTGGACCTTGCTGTTCCAACCCTTTGTCAGAACAACACCAGAGTTCACAAAACACCGCATACACCCCTGCGTGAAACACATGGGTGTGCATTAGTGTGAACTAAAAGGGAATTGTTCTAAGGTGCTGGACTGTGGAGCGGCTGCATTCCCCTACACCAATTCTGTTGCAAGAAGGCAACCTCTAGCAGAGGGACAGTAACAAATCCCTGCAGAGCAAGGGCATCTAAATTGCTGCAGGTGTTTGTTTGGGCACACAGAAGCCAAGGCAGTCAGCCCTGTTTCAGCAAAAAGCAGCAGGTTTGATGAGACCTAGTAGTGGGCATTTCAGACCACAGAGGAAGAGTGAATCCAACCACCCCAAGAAAGAGAAGTATTAAACAAAATCAGAGACATTTAGGGTTCAAGAAGCAGCTTGGATGAGAGGAGGAGATTTACTTGAAGGCAGTAACCTGCAAATCTGCCATTGGTAAAAGCAGTTAAACATCTTCCCATGCTGTCTTCCTAGACGTGGAAGAGGATTGCTGCTGGGGACATACAGACCACTTACCATGGTTATTTTCCACACCTTTCGGGAATGCTTTCCCTTTGCCTATCTGAATTCATTTTCACAAAGTACTTGACAGCTTGGCATAAGCTTGATATACTTAGTTTAGCCCTTGCTAATTACATAGCACCTCAGCAACTGATTGTACACTAGCCAAATAAATTCAGAAAATAGTTATCTCAGTAAGACATTGTTTGCAGCAAACCAATGGATAAAACTTGAAATCGATGCTTATAATACTTTTCTCACTGCTAGTGAAATTGCAGGCAACTTAATTAAGACTATTTTGTTAAAGGCTGAGCAAAATTTTTTGCCAAAAAGGAGGCTTAAAGAATGGTAGAAGAATGGACATGACATACAAGAAAGGCAGTACTGGTCTTTTGGCTACCTACAATGAGAGAGTGGCAGGTGGCTGAGTGAAGCAATACAGACTTCCTAGGAAAAGGAAGTTGTCTTCTAAAGACAAAAAATTTTCCCATGGCAGAAATATCCTCCCAGGAAGTCCTGCTAAATAAAACTGCCAGTGCAGTAAAATCCCCTACTGTCTTTCTAATGGGGCAATGAAACTTTTAAGTCATCAAGGACAGTCATCAGAAAACAGTCATCACAGTGACTGTCAGCTGTCAAGACTTGAGTTGAAGTAGCCCTCTTCCATCTCAAAAATTGAGTCAATGTTGCAAAAGCTTAGCTAAAGGCTCAAAAATACATATCCTTTCTGGAGTAACGGCAACAAAACTAAACCAAACCAGCCAAAAGCCACCAGGCCAAGCCCTAAGCCAATCACCACAAGAGAGGCCAAGCTAAGCATGATGAGGCCCAACTTCAACTCTTACAACAGTCAGGTGCAACCATTATCAATACTAAACACCCTGAACAATAACTGAAGCATTTGGCATCAACCCACCATGCAAGGAACCCACTGACCTATTGCGGAAGATCCAGAACCAGTGAAAATATGAGACAAGATGAAGGAACTCATTAAATGCTCAACCGAGTACAACAGTTCAAAATAAGCTAAAGTTCTGGGATTACATGATTTGTTGTTTTTGAACATCCTTTTAAGATATTAAGACTTGCTTTACAATTCTATATACGACACCTATATTTAGGCAAATCTCTCCCTTTTATGTGGCATAATTTAGAAATAAGGAAGGCATATGCAACAAATTCTAATAGAAAATACACATTAACATGACTAAGAAATACACAAGAGGTGGACCTGGCTGTACAACACAGAGCTTCAGAATTCCTCACAAAGCCTGAATGAGCTCAACCACCAACTCTCCTGCATCATATTGCAGAAATGAGGCCTACTTCAAAATTCTCTTAACAAAACAGCCTGTAGTATAATCTCAACCAAAACCAAGATGAAACCAAACTCATGCTTGAATAACACAAGTACTTTTTTAGGCAGAAAAAGAGGCAAGGCTTAGTTACATATCACTATAAAATAATGGTGGAATGAAGTGAAATTATGATATGTATCAGCCCTGAGCCATCTGAGCTGGTTTCAGAAATGGATACCAGCAGAACAACTAGTTCTCTGAACTGTTTAACCACTGATGGCTAATCTCTTGTTTCCTGTCTTTTCTCCCCCTCATTCTCTTAAATCTGGACTTGAGAGGATGCACATTAAATCATTTAACAGACCTCAGTGCTGTTTTCTCCAATACCACTTTAAAATAGCAGCATATCAAGAACTTGAAAAGAAATGTTGTGCAGCACGAAAGTGACATTTATGCTCTATTGCTACAAGATTTTCTGTCCAATTCAGAATTAGTTTTCAAATACTAAAATATTTGATACAGTATTAGAGATTATTTGAGAAAATAACACATGTATTTATGAAATATTGCAGATCCAGCTAGTGTTTTCAAACAAAATACAGTAAGCATTTCTAAGTAAATTACCATTTGTCTATAGTACTCAGTATGTAATTTCAGAGGGAATATTTGAAACATCCAAGAGAAAGCAGACAGGCATTTACAGTTACTAAGCTCAATACCAAACAGCTTCCATTTAAAACAAACCAGCCCTATCTCTTACAACACAAAAGCTTTAGAGCTGTTTTCCCCTGCTTGCATATCCAAATCTCTCTGACCACAGAGCAATTCAAGGTTTTTCAAACTGAGGTGAAACCTTGTAACAGAGACTGTTTCCTCAAACATCCACAACTACCATGTAGGTAACTAAGTGCACTGCTACCACTTTGGCCTTTTGTCCAACCTTACAAAAGAAGAAACTTGTCCTAATGTCTACTGTAAATATTAATTCACATTCCACAGGCAACAGAAACCAAACAAGATAATTCTGAAATATGCAGCTCATCAAGGCTGCACATACTTTCAAAGCACGATTCTGATAATATAATGGTTTTGATAGATTTAAAGATATCAACAGCCATTACAACTTTTATTTCAAGAGAAAACAAATGCAAATAAAGCAAAAGAGTTACTTACCAATACCAGTGACTGCTTCTGCATTAAAAAATTAATTACCTTTAGGACCAAGAAGGGGTATTAAGCAAATTCTGGCACATATCCACTGCACTGGTCAAATGAGAATTAGCAACACTTAGTCATCCACATCCAAAGTCGATTTTTTTTTTTCCCCCCAAAGGTAAAACCCACTATTTAAACAAACTATGGTCATATCTTAGGTAAGAGTACTGCTGCTGCTATTTCTGCCATGAGTTTTCAGTCAGTTCTTAGCCACTTATATCAGTGAGGAATCAATAAGATGATAGCAAGCCATGCTTTCCTGGACATGTAATTAACAAAGCCCTAGTCCATCTAAGTCACAAATACAGATTGTACAGAACAGAATGTGTGTGAGAAAGAGGGAGGGAGAGAATTAATTATAAATGCATCTAATTTGGCTATAATACAAGCTGCACATGTGGACTGAGAAGAGTCCACGGCCCACAGTGTGTAAGCTGTCACCAAATGGCATTTTGTTAATATTTCATATCTGTAGCCAGCAAACTAAGCCAGCCAAAGTGCCTCCTACCCAGGTAGCTATGCTGTGGTTAGATATCAGTTAGACAGCTGCAGCTTTGTTTTGCTTAATATGGTTTATCTTAAAATTTCAACAGCTGGCTGAATGCTCTAGCAGCTTTTAGTCAAATTATTGTAAGGTTTCAATTTTCATCTTAAACCCTGCAGAAAGGAATGTAATCATATTATACTAATAAATAACCAGTGCTTTCAAGGTCAACACAGGAAAGAGATCATAAAATTGTACAAATCAAAAATATAAAGAAGTTTTAAGCAGGCACAAGTTCTAATTTATTTCACATTGATGCTTCACACTGGTGGTCAAATAAATGCTGTTTTGCTTTCATTTTTGCCATTCCTTTTGATATCCTGAGGTATTGTCACCAGCAGGAGGAGAACATTAGTTGTGATGGAACATTTGCTTTCTGAGAACTCTTAAATTCGCCAAATGTCGTCACTGCATATTTGGGTATGTTATGGTAGAGATACACCTGAAGCAGACAGAAACCTCAGAAAAACATCATCTGTTTCACATGCACAACCTTACAGTCTACTCAAGCTAATTTCCTGAGAACAGAATATTTAAGAGTATCTGACCATGACGGTTTCTATCTCAGAGTATTATGGTGGTAAGTATTATTTATACACATAGGTAAATTGCTAGATCCACAACGACCCAGCAATTTAAGTATTTTACTACCAGAGTAGGTTATGTTCCTTCAGAACTTGATACAAAATAAGCTGCAAGTACACAGGACCTATCACCTCATTTAGAGGCAGAATAATTACAAATGCTGATAAGCGCAGATGCTGATTAATAACCACTCCTTTTGCACCTGAGATTTGTCTGCATTTGGATATGGCTCCCAAGCATCCGGATTTTTCTCGACAGCTTTGAGATTAGGAACTAAAAGGTCACCAGGATTTGGTTTGTAAAATTTTCTCTCATTCAATATTTTAATTACATAATATATCATATTCAGTGCAACAGAAGAAAATCAAAGTAAGGTACTCAAAAGTACAAATCATCTGATTATATTTTTTATTCGCTATGTGTATTTTATGTCTGTAAAAATACATGCATATAATCGCCTGTATCTGGATAGATACATCTATCATCAACACTGGTATGGAACTAAGAACATAAGTTTTTCCTTAAAATTGTTAATGATAATTAAGTATTATTTGCATGTACTCCAACAGGGAACACAGAATCAGGCAATATGTGACAGAAGCAAGCTCTAGGGAGATAGGGTCACTCCACTAATAAATCCACATGGACTGCAACAGATGCCATCTCCTGTCTCAGCTATTAGAAAACACTTGATCATTTGCTCCTGTTTTGTTTGCCATGTACAGCATAATCAAGAAAATGACTTCTCAAGTAACAGTAATCTTTAGAACATTATGATTTTTTTGCTCCTACACAGACACTGTCCTTGTTCTAAAGGCTATAGATATGGGAGGAAATTGCTAAATGCATCCTTCAGCATTAGCAGAGATAGCAATGTGCATTTGTTTATCACACTGCTCTCTGCGCAGGGTCACTGTCTCAGCTGTGAAGTATCCACCTGCAGACACGGACAGACTCACACAGCACAGATCCGTGCAGCACTTGTGGAAAAAAACACACAAGGAAACAGTGGGATGAGTTGCTGAAAGGCAAGGGAGAAAACCAGTCGTCTCAGGAGTAAACACGATAATACACATGTGCCTGGAGCAAACACCTAGTGGCTACTACACAGCACTGCTTCGGAGACCCACTTCCCACCATTCATCTGCCACGTGAAGGCCACTAATAGCACAGACCCTAGAAATCACAGTGGGTGTAGAAGAGTCACAAAGAGCAGTAGGAATTATTTTTCATCCCACTCCAAGTCTTCACAAATCTTCAATATGGAAAACTATTCCCATCTTCTGAAACGCCAAGTAAACTAATAACAGTTACAGAAACATTCACCATACACTGCTGCTTCACCTGTTGGAAGTCTCAACTCCCACCCCTGAGTTTTAAAGACATGCTTGGCATGACTGCTCAACCAGATCTGGCTGAAGATCTTAACAGGCTCATTCTGTGTGAGTACCAGCTGAACAGAAATTGCAGCCACAGCACTCAGACAAGCATGTCATGCCCATCACACAGAGCTTGCTGTGTTAAACCAGACAGGACTGCAATAACCTTGGGCCTTTAAGACAACAAATACTAATCACCAGCTGACACCAGCAAGTCCTGCTTTCTAGTGAAGCATTTTCACTTTTGTACATGTCACCTCAAGAATCATCACATTTTTAATTGTTTCATACACTGAAATGATGATGCCAAGGACTCTTAGCTTGAACTTGTAAATCATTGGTCTTGCTGTGAAATAACATCACAAGGAAATGTTGCTAACCATGACTAAACACTACCCACAGTACACCTGTCAGACAGAAAAATAATTGCATTTTTTATATGAAGTTAGAACCAATTTATTGAAGGGAAAAAAGTAAACTGTAGAGCTTTATTGCTTCCATAATCATTTTCTGTTATCTGATTCTTTCCTGACTGACTGCACACACAACTGCCTATAAACATCAATGGGAACTACATAACGACAATCTGGGGAGAGGGGGAAACAACCTTCACCAATCTTCCCAACAGCTTTTAGAATTACCCTTTTTTCCCTTAGTGTTGGATAATATATGTGGACATAAGTTATCTGAAAAATAGCTGTAGCCTTTAAACTCTCAAAGTGTAAGCTGGTATATATTTCTTCATAGCAAATGCTACTACCTCATTTAACTGGTTTTTAAACTAACACGTATTGAAGCCAACAGATATTACAAAGAGGGCAGGTGATGTAGCCAGTGACATTAATGGGCATTAGGGAATTGCACAACATAAGGAATGCACACGTGCTTTATGATCAACAGTTTGCACCCAACCACAAACACCTGGATAAGAGATTCTCTCAACTCTGGCAAAAAAAAAAAAAACAAAAAAAACCCCACACAAACAAAAAATCCCAGTCCAAAAGAAGCAAATAAGGTAGCATCAAAAAATGTGTAAAAACACAGTCAGAAACAAAAGAAGGTGGCTGGCCTCTGTTGCACGGATGCTTGGGGTGTCAGGCACTAGCTATGTGAAGTAAAAACATGTATGGGACACTGATTCTAACACACAGCTCAGAGATTATACACTAAGGGCATCCACGTCACTCAAAAATTATTCCCCCGTAGGTACCATTTCAGACTGGTAACACAGCCACTATAAACCTCTCTTAGAATTAGATCTATTATTTCTCAATTCCAATACAAATAAAAATTACACTGTTTTCTATCCCTGTGACTGATGTGGGTTTCACATGGGTCCAACGCTTCACATGACGTGACAAAGTGGGAAATAGCTGTATCACTTCATGAACATTTTGCATAGCTCAGCTTGACTGTTTGAGACAGATAGGTTGCTCTAGGTAAGATCAAAGAGGGGTGTAGGAGGAATCTGACAGGAAAAAAAAACGATGAGCTAGATAAGGAGCAACCCAACAAACATTCAAACTACAAGACAGAGGCTATTAGCTGTGAAGAGACAACCTGCCTGCAGCCAGCAGTTACATGGTTTTCCAGAGCTAAGGGAAGAGATACAAGATAAATAAGTAAACAAACACATTGGTCCATTGAAGAAAGGGATGAGCAGGGCCAACACATTGACACTTTCAGAGCATGCAGCAGTCAGCAACCAATACCACCTGTCAGACGTGGAGTCAGCTGGCATGCAAACACCACAAAGAACGGTCAACAAAGCAGTAAATGCAGAAAGGCCCTTCTTTTTTACTACTGAGTGAAGAAATAAATTAACATTTTAGGCTTTGCATAGATAAATCCTACTGGGCAAAACTGCTCCAGCCACAGAGGACAAGGCACCCAGGCAGATGAGAGAGATAGTCTGATACATTCAAGAGCATATCAGCATTACAGACAGCATCATAACAGAACGTCAGCAACCGGAGAGGCAGCCCAGCTATGCAGAGCAGAGCTCAGGTACAGCCAGCCAATGGGAAATACTGCCCTTATGCCAGCCCAAGCCACAGCACATCTCATGAGCCGGTCAGGAAACAAGCCAGGATCGTAGGCACACAGCTGTGTAACTCTCTCCATATGGCCCATCAGAAAAAACGTTAATCTCATTTCTCACCCATTTCCAAGGAGGTGCAAGAAGCATACAGGTGTAAACTGCTCTCTTCCGTAGCTGCTTGCCTTAAACAATGAAAATCACTTAATGCAATGCCCACTTCATGCCTCCCTTGGCACAGAAGCAACACGATGACTGCTGCCTCACCCACAGGATCAGCTAAATACATCCTAGAAACCCCTAGAATATTTCTCAATGCAGTGCAGGTTGATGATGCTCAGGATGGTCAAATGTTTAGTCAGTTTTATTTGTATTCAAGCTTGCATAATACAAATTTTATAAAATAAAGGGTTCTTTTTTCACAAAAAAAAAAAAAAAAAATAAAGTACTATTGGAATACATTTCCTTGCCATGTGCCTCCCTTACCATGCTCTTTTCTGCTGGGCCAAAGACCAGAACAGTTCTGCTTTCCAGATTCCAATCTTGGTTTTCTCTGGATGAATATTGGAACGAGCAGACTGACAAAGGACAATGCAGTTAAACTAGGAGAAACAAAGGTCAAGATGTGGCATGGCAGCAGGTTTCCTGCTCCACCAGCAGTGGTAGGAACACTACAATACCTTCTGCGTAGGTAACTGTTGTGGTTTATATTCACATACACATTTTCAAGCACTGTCCTGGTAATATGATGAACAGGACATGCGGTTCCTCTCAGTGAACTGTGCTTTGGAAGTTGTCTTCTCTGAACAGTTGGAGGAATGCTGCTCTCCCAGTCCTCAAACAGGCCATAAAACACAAGACTTACTGACAGCCTGGAAAAATCTTTGTTGCAGTACTACACAACAGAGCCAGTTTCTTACAAGCCATTGCCAGTTCCATGTTGCAGGAGGTTTTTATGCTGTCAACTTAATAATGCAATAAAAGGCAGAGGAGAGCTTTAGTTATAAGTATCAAAATATAAAATTCTACCACAGATAGTGCTTGGAAGATAAAGTCTCTTCTCACAGACTAGAAGTGACAGCTTTGCATTAGAAAGCAGCAGTAGATATTCAAAAGCTCCAGGAAAACCTGTAGTAAAGGCACCAAAAATCAAAGTGCAGCTGCTCTTTTTACTGTTTAAATCATTATATATTAGCAACAAATCTTGTTGTTGGCCAACACTCAGAAATGGCATATGGCCAATAAAAGGTTCAGTGGAGTTTTCCATCTGTCACTGGAATCAGCTATGGCTCCAGCTCATACATAGTAAGTTTAGTGTCATAATTATTTGTGTACTAGATGTCAACCACTCAGTCTAACATAATCATTTGACTACACAATTTGCTAAATATACTGCCCAAGCAAAACACACCATAACCACGGAACTGCAGCTCACGAGAGGCATTCACAGTGTAAGGCCAGCACTAACCAGAGATAAGCCTGCGTGCAGAGGGGGCTGGCTTGCCACAATGGGCTATGCAAATCCAAGCAACCGATGTATCCTCTTGCTGTGTGTCAGGGCAGTAAGAGGCATCATGCTCTTATTAAAATCAAAAGTCAAACACCAGAAAGATACCAAGTCAGTGAGTGGATGAGTGAAAGGGGACAAAACAGGTTTTTTTGTAGCTGTGTTTTTCCTTATAGGTTCTAAGCATATGGATTTACTTTGCTGTCTTCACAGTCCTGCCAGCACAAGAAGGCTGACAGACTAAGCTTTAAACTATTTTGTTTCACTGTAGGTTCAGGAAATACCTTAGTAAGAGTATTGTCTGAGGTTTTTAAAATTCCTTCCACAGTATTTTCCATTAGTTTTTAGCAGCTTTGGAATTATGCTTTTTTCTCCCTCCCCCAAGAGCACTCCAACGCTATGGATCCTGCACTGATAGGTCTTTAGGGCTGCATTCACATCTGGATTTTCCAGACACTGGGATTTGTATTTCCATCAGCCAAGAGTCACAGTCTGCTTGGTCCCAGATTTGGGTGCAGGCACAGGCAGATTTCTGGTTTTTTTAGTTCAGCCAGAAAAATTTGTAATACTCCCAAATGCAGAGCTTTAACAAAGTGGGGGAGGTGGGAGTGGGGAGAAAGAGGGGAGTGTTCTAAGCTGTGCTGGAAGTCAAAAGCAAGAACATTTTTGCTTGTGCAAGTTTGCAACTGTACTCTCTCTTCCTAAGCTCTACATCTGCTCCAAGAGCACTGCCAAAATAGTTTAGAGCTACTGGATCTGACCTGTGGCTGGCTTTTAACATTTAGAACTTGGGAGCATGGTAAAGAGGGATGTAGAAATTCACTGAAACCTTTTAGAATATTTTATAAATCCCTTTGTGCTTTGGTCAGAATTGGCACAACTTCACAGCAGTAAGCTGATTTGCACAGAAATGGGCTCATGGGTCTAACAAATGCTAACAGCTCACAAGAACAATTTTTTGCTGCAAACAAGGTCCTGTCCAGAGTGTTGCTTTGCTTCAAACAGGGTGGAGAGTAGAAACAGATTATTTAGAAAAGAAAAAAAATCAGAACACCTCAAATAACGAGAAGAGCTTAAATGCTCAACTCAGTTGCTGAAACTTTAGTTATCTTCATCAGAAGTGGAACCTTAGAGTACCCAAGACACTCTGTGAGGCTAGCAGCCATAGCAGGACCTATTTCAGAGCAGCAGGGGGGAAGCTGAGGATACTCTTGAGTATCCAGAGGTCAAACACCTGCAATTTGGAACCCGACTGGAGCGTATAACATTTTCAAATTCTTGGACAGCAGAAAATCCCATTAAGCAGATTCAGTATTCAATATCTCAGGGATGATTAAATTGAGAATTTTAAAAATCTGTTTATGTTTGCATAATTTACTTTATTGCTTCTGTAAAATTGAAAGAATATTTAAATCAGAAAGCACTTGCAAGAAAATGCTTTCAAGAAGAGATTTTAAAAGCCTTGAGTCCTCTATTGCCAATTGTTTGTTCTGTCTTGAAGGTTAGAGATTGTGCTAGGTATTTTAGCAAGAGCATCAGCTCATCAGACAGGACATAAATACATCCTTCCCCCACAGAATCAAAATAAGCATCATACAGAATTTAAAAAAAAAAAAAGGAAAATCACATTTCCTCTAACTAGATGATTACTGGTTCTGGTTGCAAGACCAGTTCACAGGAAAATCCAAGAACCCACCTAAAGCCCTTCCTTGATTCCAAGTGGTTTTGCCTTGGCTTCAGTGGGCATAAAATTACAGAAAATTAAAATGAGAAGCTTCACATGGTCTTAGCCCAGCCCAAGCTCTTCAAACATTAAAAAGTTAAGATGTATTTCCAGCTGCTGGGGAAAGTGTGGAGACAGTTCACAAAGCTGAAGCTCTCATGACTGCTCCTCTTCAAATAAATGGGAAAACATGGTGGAGAAAAACCAGTCCATTGAACTACAAATTTCTCAGTGTGGCAGGTGAAATCCAGCAGCAACAGACTTGAGAAAGGAAAATAGTAGCTCAACATTTATTACAACCTCTGAGCCAGCTGTTCTCATTCAAATTGAGAGTGAAAAGTCAGGGGTGGGCATAACAGGTAAGAGTCAAAGCATCTGAAAGTAGATCCACTGGATTCACCCAGTAGTTATTAACAGAGTACCTATTCAATTTCTAGCTGATTTGCTTATATCCCCACCATTTTTTAATCCCAGCTGGTGACTTTCAGCCTGTTATGCTAAATCAGCTATTCATTCAGGCAAACTCTAGCTGAGAAATTTTTGGCAATGGATAGGAACACCCAAAAATGATCCAGGAAAAGGTAAGTCATAGTTGTTTGTAAAAAATTATTATCAGTAAACTAGTCAGTACTGAAACAGCTTTCTTGGATAGCAGAAAGAGAACACCAGCTGGAGACCTGGCTGCCATTTCCATCCTCTGCTTTCAAGGAAAATGAAAGAATTTATGTAAACTTGCATATACTGTGCACATTGTTTCTATGGTTGTTGATTATGTTTATTAGTGACAAATCACTGCAATGAAATGACGTTTCTAGTGGCCAGGGAACGGATGCATAAGCTAGAAGCTTATAGATTTCAGGATATGTGAGTATATGAGAATCCAGTTTTAGCAACAGAAGGATGTAATAATTGTTGTATCCTGAGGGAAAAAGTTTCAGCTCTATCACATCAGTTCTTCTGTCAGCAGAACACGATTCTTGTGAAAGATACAGTATTATCTATATATTCTGCACTAGCAATTAAGGCATCAATATGTTCATTTTCTTAAGGTCTGATAGAAACTTAAAAGCTGCCTTAGAATATTAAAAACATTATGTTCCAGCATATACAGCAGTGACAGAATTACTATTACATGTGTGAGGATTTAAATATTCTCCATTTTACAGTGGAGCTTTTTAAAGTTAGCATTGTGAAGAAATCAACAGTAACTCAGCAGAAGTTTATGTCAGCTTTAGAGACACTCAGTCCTTTGAAAAAACACAAACTGCATTTCTGGTGATATCTCATGAGGAAGTGGGTGGCTGCACCAAAGCTCTCTAAAGAGACACACTCTCAGAGACTGCAATAATTTTATCCCTTAGTTGCCTGCACTGCTCAGTTTGAGCAGTAATAGTTCTGTCATCTCCTCTGCAGAAGCACAGAATTGATTTTGTTCCTTTGCCCCCTGTAAAGCTTTCAGCATTTCCAGAGGAAAGGCAGGCATCTGCACACACATGGAACTTGTATATTAGCCTGGATACAATTTACATGAGCTCTACCCAAAATATAAACCAGGAGAACAAATTTACCAAGAAGTTCCAGCTGAATTTCAGCCAGTTTTCATAAACTCCAGGTTCACAGAGCTATCTATCTAGACCATCTTTTTGGCACACAGCCCTGGCGCATTTACGTTTTACCAGAAGGTTGTTCTCTTCAATTGTTGCCCCACACACCCGCCCCTTCCTTGCAGAATACTCAACAGGCTTATGCTTCACTGTCTAGCCAGGATGCAACAAAGGCCTCTGCCCCAGCTCCTGAGGAAACTGTTCTCTCTTATTTTCTCCTCCTCAGCAAAAGCACAGCCAAAAAGCAACCAAGCTGATTTTTTCCCGGCCACCCTCACCCCTAAGGCTGAACAGGAGTGAAGGGGGGAAGAAAGAATTTACAGGAACATCTCACAACATGCACAAAGTGACAAAGGTTTAGCATCACGGTTACTGCACCAAAAACTGAAGGTGCTTTAAAATGAAAGAAGTCTCCTCTAGACTGATGCACAGTAACATAACCCAACACACTCAAGTAGAATTTTGCAACACACTGCCTTGTAGCAATCCATTTCTGAAACAGAGAAACACCCTCAAATCAACAACATCTATTACATTTTAAATAAGGTTAGTACATGCTGATGTTATCTGGTGAAACAACTTGGTAGTATATAAGATAGAATTAAATGTGTCCCTTTTCTAATATGTCAACAATAATTATTTTTCTAATGCTTGTTCAGTTATAGGAATACATGAAAAGAAGCAATCGCACTGGAGAAAACAAGATTTGATGTTGTTTATATAGACACTTCGTACCAAGAGTTTGTTTTATCTCCTGAGACATCACTGAGATTACAGAACTTGCAGGCAATAACCATAAGAATAATATTTTAATCATAAGAATAATAATTTCCATTTTATGTATGTATAATATAAATTCCTAAGTACTTCCAAATTCAAGGTCAGCTGAAAGTTGCCAGAGTAGCTAGATTGTTTCATTAGCAATGCAAGGAACAACAGCAAAACTTCAACAAAGCCGGCAAATGCACTGAGACTGCAGAGGCTGTGACACACAGCCTTCAATACACATCTTGCTCTCCAAAATGCTTCAAGAGAGGTACACTGAAAGGACAGAAGGCAGCAGCTGCAGGCAGGCCTCAAGACAGCCAGAGCAAGAAATGAAGTAAAAAAAGTCATAGCAAACATAGGCTTCAAAGAGTGGAAAAGACAAGCTTATACTCCAGTGTATGTACAAGGACACCAATTGGTTGAAGTGTTCGTGTCAACAGGAAGAGGAAAGAAAGCAAGTGGAAGCATAAGTCACTGAGAGACCAGAACTCTTTGGTGCACAAAACTGGCAGAAAAGACAAGCTTAGAAATTGGAGGCAAGGAAGCAGTTTTCTGCTCCGTTTCTCTTTTGTCTACAGAAGCAAGACTTCGAATAGTTGAGAGGGAGGAGGAAAACAAAACATCTACCAAGAAAAAGCCCACCCAAGGTGTTAGCAAAGAAACACACGACTCACTCATTGCCAGTATCTACTCCCATTTATGTTTTGGGGTGTATTTACCTGACCCCTTGACATAAAAGTGTAGAAATAGAAGAGGATGTGTATTTGGTCTATTCATAAATTCCTGGAGGAATGGAACAGAGCAACCTGAAGTGATCATGGTGCACTATCACTTTTATCCATAGGACCCCTCACAAGTCTCAACATTGTGCTCCATTCTTTGGCCACCCTGCATTCGAACACCTGACTTGGTGCTTGAAGCATGCTGGCTCTATTTGCAGTCTTTTTAGACTGTGTGCAATCTTTTGAGCTTCATAGCCTTAAGATGTTCTGAAGGCACTACTGAGATACAAAACAAGAACTACACCAAGAAGCTTCTCTACAGCATTAATCCTGGCTAGCAATAGCCCTGCTCTCTTGGTACATGGAGGTATTGATATATGAGTGTAACAAGCCTTTGTGACAAGATTTTCTGTTTTGATCAATCTAGTTAACCACCATCAGACATTCAATTTCATGATACCACAAACACTGACATTTACAATACATTCCAATTGTCTTAATGAGAACTTCTAATCAAAGGAAAGCAGTTAACATGGGGGAGCACTCAAATTGTACTGGAGAAATACTTATGAACTTAAAATTCAAAAACATTTAATCTGAGACACGTTTCATTTTCAGTTTGAGAGATTCCTTCCATATCCTGAAGAGGTGATCAAACCACCTGGTGAGCAAGCTAAGACCATGAGAACTACTGTAGAACTTTACCACAGAGACAGCAGATGAAGTGACAGAGGTCTCAAGATGGGAGGTACAATTTTGTACACATGAATTGCTGGGAAAATAGAAATCCCCAGGCACAAAAATGAACAGATTTGATTTTCTTCAACTAAAAATAGTACACTCTCCTTTAAGCAGGCATTTTCTTGAACTTGAATTCACTTGAGAACAACCAAGCAAAAATGTTCTGCTAAGGAGTTTTTAGCTTTTTTGACGTTGTGTACCCATAAGATACACCTTTACCTGGCTATGAGCCACACTGTCACAGGTGATGACTGTACTCCATACCTTACATGAAAAATATTCTGTAACTTGCAATCCCCACAGAAGAGCAGTCTCAACAGCTCCCCACCCTCCCCTTGACTATGTCGTCTGAATGCTTCCATGGACCACATGCCCAAGATAATCACATTGCTCACTTCTGGTGACTGAAATTCTTCTGAAGGCAGACAGCACTACTGAAAAGCTGGAAGCTTCCTGCATTTAGCTCACATGTACATTAACACTAAAGTCAAATTATGGACCACTTAAAAACATACACTGTTCACAACTTCACAGCTTAGAGTCAACAAAAACTATTCGTCACACGTGCAAGGTCAGAACACAAAGGCCAGGAGACCTAGAATAGATCTGACTCACACCAGCCTGCACCAGCTACCACAAACCCTTCCTCAGCTCAGCAGCTTTCCTGGTTATCAGGAAACCAGGGATTGCAGTTGCTTTGTATCTTCCAGGGATCTTCAGAGATATTCCCAGCAAGAGCATTTGGCTCTTGGAGCTGAGGGTCAGAAATCAAATCCTTCCCTTTGACATTGTTCTAAAGCCATGAATGAACCTATCACCCCTTCCTCAAGTCATGAGATTAGCTTGAAAATAATTTTGTCACACGCTTATTTGCCTCCAGCATTAGATGCTCAGATTGCCATTTTCAAGCTTTCTTTACAACTATTCATTTGAAAAAAAGAGAAAGCAAGCTCTGATTCTTGTGTGGCTAATGTACATCAAGCTGATGCTTTAAGAAAAACAGCAGCCATCATGAGAGTTGGCAACTCTCAAATTGCTGGTTATGAAGGAAAGAATATTAAACAGCTATCATCAATCTATCTAGATCCAGGAAGCAAGCCATGAAATGCTGACAAAGGGGAATATCTGATCTGACAATGACGGCATATTTATCTTTTAAATGAAGAATAATGGAGTTACACTGAAGAGACTCATTTTAACTTTGCAACAGTGAAGTATTTATCTCATCACCTTAGGGTGATATCTGAGCACCTCAGGGTAAGAGAATTTATTCTATCAGCTCTTTTAAAGGCCACCATTTTGCACTCCAAAGAAGCCACAGGAGCTGCACAAACAGAAGAAAAGGAGTAGGAACTGACCTTCTGAACAGCCCTAGTGCAGCCTCCCATCACAGCAATAGGCCAGGCAGTCATCCAGGAACTTCTTTTCTGCCAAACAGGGATAACACCAGATTATCACAACAATATTTGGGTTTGGGGTATTTTTTTTGAGGATGAAAACATCTTCAATTATTCTGTGTCCCAGCATATTAGGCCTTGTGACTGCGAGCATAAGTGGTGTGTACATGCACAGATTATCACACAAGAAAAGCACAGCCACGCACAGGCTCTACATCCTGGGGCAGGAGCCATAACACTGAGGTACAGTTAACACCAAGCTGCCCTCAAATCAGCCCTGGGGCTGTCTGAGCACCCTCATCCAAACCCAGACCAGGAGACTTTTATATAGACCTCTATCAAAAAAAATCCCACAAACAAATCCCAAAAACCAAAACCACTAGGAAAGGATGGTACAGACACTGATCTGTGATTAAAACAGTAGGTTGAAGCTTGAGTTATAAGATTGGAAATGTGTTTATAATTAAGGAAGGAGAAACTCAGGATTCTTGCACAAGTATGATCACCTATACCTAAGTTAACCACCTATTCTTTACAAGAATCTACACCACCCTTTCCTTCTCCCAAAAGGACTGGACCCCACACCACACAGTAATATTTTTTTATTGTTAAGCTAGTCATGAATTCATCATGCCATCCCCACATCTTTTTTACCTAAAGACTGAATCCTACAACAAGGACTAATGCTCCCCTTAAGTTCTGATACTCACCTGCTTTTGTTCCTCACTATCCATGTTCTATCTGCTCAAACTGTGAAAAAAGTAGAAGGAAAAAACCTTCAAACAATCCTAAGCAAACTCACTGCTTGTAGAAAAACTCCTTGATCTGGTACTGAAGTGCTACTCTCCTCACAAGACAATGAGTACCTGTTTTGTGGAGATACAACTGCTGATCCCAATTAACATTTTCTCTCCCACCTGCCCCCTAAATTGCACACAGCTGGAGCCACACCTCTAGACAGCCCAACCTCCTTTTGCTTTGTTGGGCAGCAAACCAACTCCCTGTGCTCAGCTGTGTGGGACATTCAGATGTATTGCAGCCAGTTCACACCGGATTATGATCACTGGGAAAGGAGCTACAGCTGCTGTAGTTTGATGCTCCCTTCCCCTTTCTGAGGGCTGTGCTCAGGCAGCCATAGCAGCCTTTCAGCACGTCCCTGGTGGAGCATTAGTGTTAGCAATCTGACTAGCAAACAGTCACCCGCCTCTCTCCTTCAGAGGCTCGGAAAAATTTATTTATCCATTATTTTTACTACCAGAGAGTAGACCTTTACCTTAATAGCAGCCAAAACATGCAGCAGCACGGATTAAATCTGCACTAATATTTGACCGACCTCAGCTTCACAGAATGCTCTCTCACAGTGCAATAGCTCAGACCTGGCAGCCAGCAGTGCTGAGGCCAAAGCCTCCTCTGGCCGCCCGTGTTTCTGTGCTGGGTCAAGCATGCAGACAGGCAGCGCGTGGTTCCTCATGCTGGGAGACCGGGGCTTTTTTTTTCCTGTTCGTTGCTCTCTGCAGGGGTGTTCTTGGCAAGGAGGGTGTGAGCGCAGCACCCCCACTCAGTGATTTCTCAGCAAACTAAGTGGACTTAAGCCTTCAGTAAAATCAAAGCTCTGGCTTTGCTTCAGCTATGCATGGAGAAGGGGTGCCTATAGAAAGGAATTAGAGCTGGAACACAGAGCAAAAGCAGAGCAGAGCAAAACCTTCAAATCCTGAAATCACATGACTGAGCTTTCCTAACCACTCAGTGAGCATGTTGCTGTACCAGAGAGCTCGTTCCCATCAGAACGGCAGGCTTATAAGTACTTTAAAGCAATTTTAAAAAAACGCACCAGCGAAAAATACCTAATTTGAAGTGAAGCAGCTGATATTAGAAAACTGAGCTGGAGTTTTAAGAGTAGACCAATAAGTTTCAAGGAAGAGAAGCAGTGGCAAGGAAGCCACTTACCTTGATAACAAAACCCTTTCTGCTCATCTATGTAAGGAAAGAGCCACCAGTAATTTAGACAGGGAATTTTGTACTGTTTTCTCTGGTGGAAAGTGGGATTTGGAAGGAAATCCTTAAATCTTTCCAGACCTAAATTATTTATTTTTTCCTGTAAAGCAGGAGAAGCAGCACATTCTCTGCTGCAGTCAGAGGGCACACAGAACTCATTTGTGAAAGTTAGTTGTCACCCCTAAAAATCTTGACTATTAAAATCATTCTTGCTCTAGTAAAAAGAATTCTGGGCCACAGAGGGATTAGAAATGGGCAACAGCAATTGCTGCAGAATTTGTTGTTCCAGACAATTTTTCTCATTGTTCATACTGTAAAAGTGGCTGTATGATTATGTTTGATTCAATACAGAAGGAAAATATCCACTTTTTCACCTTATTTCCTGTATCCTAGATAGGGGTTGATCACATACTAGCCAAACACCATGGATGCAAGGAACAAGAGGAGTTTAGAGGGACTGGATGTAATGAAGCAAAACAATGTTCCCATTTGCACTTCTTGCTCACAAATGTGAGCAGCAGGCCTGCACCTCACAAACAACAAATAATAAAAAAGGCACCCCAAAACTCCATTTGGCATCACAGGGTTGCAAATGTTTCTGGAGACATGTCTGCAAGTGATAGAAGGGAAACGCAACTCTCTTCCTGAGAAACGAGTGACTGGGGAAGGGGCAGGGGTGATGACTTTACAAAGCTTAAAGACTGCATTTTACTCTTTAATCTTCGGTTATACACATGACTTCATTGTGGAAAGGTCACCAGACAAAGGAGTTCAGTGAACTGGTCCGAAGGAACTGTGTGCGGGTCTCGGCTTTGCTCTTACAAACCATTCACGTAAATGGCATGGCCATGTGCCCCGGCCAAGGGCGAGCCCAGTGCTCACACAGCCCGCCACAGGAATCCTGGGAACCGGTGGGAATAACCAGAAATTGTCACAGCAGTAAAAAGGTACTGCGGAGTAAGCTTAAATTCACCTTCTACCTCCGGAGACACCACAGAGCACTTGGGTATTGCGCTCAGCACCTTGCACCAAGATCGAACTCGCCGTGGCCAAAACCTTCGCTCTCCCCCACACACAAGGCAGGATGGGGCGAGGGCCGGAGCGCGGCTCCCTGCGGGCGGGACCGCTGAGAGGGGCGGCGGAGTTTGAGGAGGGAGGGGGAATTCGAATGGGGCGGCGGGACCCCTGCGGGGGCGGTGGGAACCCTGCGAGGGGCGGCGGGACCCCTGAGGGGGGGCGGCGGGAGCCCTGCGGGGGGCGGCGGGAGCCCTGCGGGGGGCGGCGGGAGCCCTGAGGGGGGCGGTGGGAGCCCTGCGAGGGGCGGCGGGAGCCCTGCGGGGGCGGTGGGAGCCCTGCGGGGGGCGGTGGGAGCCCTGCGAGGGGCGGCGGGAGCCCTGCGAGGGGCGGCGGGACCCCTGAGGGGGGCGGCGGGAGCCCTGCGGGGGCGGCGGGAGCCCTGCGGGGGCGGCGGGACCCCTGCGGGGGGCGGCGGGAGCCCTGCGGGGGCGGTAGGAGCCCTGAGGGGGGCGGTAGGAGCCCTGCGGGGGGCGGTGGGAGCCCTGCGGGGGCGGTGGGACCCCTGAGGGGGGCGGCGGGACCCCTGAGGGGGGCGGCGGGACCCCTGCGGGGGGCGGTGGGAGCCCTGCGGGGGCGGGCCCTGAGGGGGGCGGTGGGAGCCCTGCGGGGGCGGGCCCCTGAGGGGGGCGGTGGGACCCCTGAGAGGGGCGGCGGGAGCCCTGCGGGGGCGGTGGGAGCCCTGCGGGGGCGGGCCCCTGAGGGGGGCGGTGGAGCGGGGGCGGGCCCCTGAGGGCGTGGGGGGGGGGCGCGGCCCCACGTGACCCTCGCGCCCAGCGCTGCCGCCCGCGCTCAGAGGCGCTCGCGCGGGCCGGGCGATGCGGGCGGGCGCGCGGCGGCGCGCGGCGCTGGTGCTGCTGGCGGCGCTCGCGGCCTGGGGAGCGCGGGCGCAGCGCACCGGGGGCCCCGCGGGTACGGGGACCCCGGGAGGGGACTGAGGGCACGGGGGGACCCCGGGAGGGGACTGAGGGCACGGGGGGACCCCGGGAGGGCACCGGGCTCGAGCGCTGCACGGCCCGTCCCGCGGGCGGCTCTGCCCCGCCGCAGGTGTGCGTGGCTCTGGTGGCATCGCTGCAGCGCTCCTCGCTGCGCTAGAGAGGGAAATCCACCGGAGCTCGAGTCCGCGGACGTCCCGCGGCCTGAGGAAGGGAAAGGTGTCAGGATGTGTAACACTTTTGCACTTAATTTTCAGAAAATGGGACGCGTTGCGTCCTCTCGTCTTTATCGGAGTTTCCTGAAGGATTTTTCACGCCGCAGGAGAGGAAGGATGGAGGAATCGTTATCTACTTCATAATTATACTGTACATGTTTCTGGCCGTGTCCATTGTGTGCGATGATTACTTCCTACCTTCCCTAGAGATCATCAGTGAATGTAAGTGACATCCTGATCTTTTTCCTGTAAAACTGAGCAGTTTGGCATAAAACATTCTCTTTTAAAAAGCTTCAAAGTTAAAAGTGTTCTGAAAGAAAACAAGTTTCATTTTCCATGCACGGATGTGTCCATACAATATTTAATTTGATACACACTATCAATATTTTATTGAAAAAAACCTACTCTGATTACACTGCACAGGTATTCATTTAATATTTGCTTTTTTCTGCCTGGAGGAAAATCCTTAAGAATCCTCAATATTAACTAAACTGACAATTTAAGTTTGGGTTGCATGGTATTATGTCGAGGTAACTGCTAAAGAAATAAAAAAGGAGGGATGGTGGTGTGTGGAACCAAAACAAGAAACCAAAACTCTTCCTAGAGTTTTTCTTTGAAAGTAGTGAACAAGTATCAGGATGAGCTACTGCTAACTTATTAAAGGTATGACACAGGAGGGACAGGAATTCTATGGTTCTAAGAAACCCAACCAACCTGCAACAATTCCCCTGGCTTCAGCAGACCACTGAAGTAAAGAGATGGTCTTGGCAGGGAGTTTAGCTTTTCAATGCCAAGAATTAACAAAATTCCCTAGGGAAACTCATCCCTGAACTGGAAAACACTCTCCAAATCAGAACACTTACAGAAAATGTAAGATTAAACACTGCCATAAGAGCTGGTGTTCTGTTTATTGATGATAAATAAGCATTTGTCAGACTTTTGCCATGGTCAGTCATACATCCCTGTTCTTTGTGTGCAGGACTTGAGCCACAGAATGAGTCACATTTCAGGAAGAGTCAACTTGCCAGAACAAAAATCTCATTTCTCTGAAGCAAGACACAGGCTCTTATACTGTCCATACAAAATGAAAATTTGATTTTTAAGATCACAGCACTGATTTGAATTTAACTAGTGTTTCTGGTATGTGAAGACACTGTAGTATAGATTTCCCTGGAAGATCAGTAGACTTGATATGGATCATGTAACAATATCACACTACAGTCCATGGAATTTCCCCACAATTATTACCCATATGAAACATAGTTAAATCCTGCATACAAAGGCTGATTTTACAAGAGATTTAAACTAATTTCTGTAATGAAGTTAGAAATAAACTAGCCCAATAGATAAGGCTAATTTCATTATTTTATGAATCTCAAATAAATGCATTGACTGTATGAAAATAAAGTTTATTCTATTAAACCGTAGTAGTATCTAAGATAATGTACTAATGCAAGTAAAGGGTACAGACTACTGAAGTATCAGTTTTTTTAAGCAATTCTTTTTGCTCTATCCTCAGGCCTTGGCCTCTCACAGGATGTTGCTGGAGCAACTTTTATGGCTGCTGGAAGCTCTGCTCCAGAGCTTGTCACTGCTTTTCTAGGTAAGAGATGTGTTTTGACTCCTTGTAATTTAGAATTCTTTTCTTTGTATGCCAAACAGAACCATACCAGAGAGTAATTTTCCTTTACAGGAGCTTTTGTGACAAAGGGAGATATCGGCGTCAGCACCATCCTTGGATCAGCAATATATAATCTTCTTGGTATTTCTGCAGCTTGTGGGCTGTTTTCCAGTGTGGTATGTATCAACTTTGGTAGTTCTGCTCCCAAGACCCAAACAGTTATCCTTTCTCGTTTGCCAACAAAAGCCAAGAGAGACTTACTATGACAACTGCCAAGTTTATTATTTAGTA
The DNA here is from genome assembly GCF_020740725.1 of Corvus hawaiiensis. Classification (NCBI taxonomy): domain Eukaryota; kingdom Metazoa; phylum Chordata; class Aves; order Passeriformes; family Corvidae; genus Corvus; species Corvus hawaiiensis. Next base: position 2,254,737 of record NC_063225.1, read on the forward strand.
GCAAAACCAGCATGTAATCAGTTTTAAGATAACTTGCTATGAAAGTTTTTAAAAACACTAACTTGTTAAATATCATACTTAAGTCATTCCTAAGAATCTTTAATTTTTACATAATATAGAAACAACATATTGATGCAGCATTTACAGCACTTAGTGAAAGTATTACAGAGAGGTTTAAGAAAAGTACATGACTGATCTGCAGGTTTCGAGGCTATCCTGTTGGCCGCTGTTCAGAGACTGTCTGGCCTACACCATCAGTGCAGCAGCGGTCCTTGCGATGATATCTGACAACAGAATTTACTGGTAAGAGCACAAGTAGTGTTGAATTCATGTTGACTGGAGATTTGTGAGACTGCTTTTCAAAACAAACAAAAATCCCCAAGCCCCAAACTTCAAGTAGCCTGAACTGCCATTCACTAACAGAAATAAACATCCTGTTGGCTTTAAAAAACTTAAAAAGTTACAATGCTTGTAAAGATTATTACCTAAACATTCAAACTCTGCATATTTATGAAGTTTGATCTGCATAGGTTTGTCTGTACAGACTTCACAATTTCTATCACAACTGTTCTGGCATAGCAGTTAAGTGTTCAGCATTTACTCCTTTTGAGCCTTTCCTTTCATAGCAGCATTGCTCAGAAAAACACTTGTCTGCCAGAAGGAGATCATGAGTTTCTGATGTTTTAACTCTTCCATCAACACTGAAACTCCTGTTATCTCAACAAGACAGTCAGGTCCAGCATTAAGTCTCTTGAAGTTTATAATTTAAGCAGGACATGAAGACTCAATTTTGCAAACATCAGGAAAACGTTCAATCAATAAGATCCCCTGAAAAACATGCAGCTATACAATACACAGACAAGATTCTGCAGGGGAGGGGAGTTAATCAAACTGCTGAAAGACATGGGGACACTCACAAACTTCCATGACATTAGCCATACAATTGCAAATAGATGCTTTTGTGTGTTCTCCTTTTGCTACTCATGCAAATTTTCTCTCTCTCTCCTTATGCCAACCATTGGGTTCTTTTATACTACATGTTATATAAAACTTATTTTTCATTCTAGGTATGAAAGTGCATCCCTATTACTAATATATGGGTGTTATGTTCTGGTGCTATGTTTTGACATTAAAATCAACCAATACCTCATGAAAAAGTTCAGTCCCTGCTGTACGTGTTTTACAAAAGCTGTGGAAGAGAATGCAGAGCAGCAGCCACTGGTTGGCTGGAGGGAAGAGAGTGGACCTCTAATTCGTCAACAGTCAAGAACAGACAGCGGAATTTTTCAAGATGAGCTGGACTACTCTCAACTTTCAACAAGCTTACACGGGCTCGATGACATCTCTGAAGGTATAAGTATTATTACAGCTGTCTCTAGCACTCCACATGCCTGTCTGCATCAAATCTGATCAAGAGCAGACTCTGAGATAGCATTAAGATTTTGCTCACAAAAGAACTCCAGCCTAGTATTTAAGTAGATCATTTTTCTAACCTGGAATATAACCTTCAGCAAAATCAGAGTGGTGGTTTTCATATGAAGTTAGCTGCTAGAGGAATGCAAGAATTTGTGTTGTATTAGAACTTCAGTCTTTGCTATGTATTTTTGAAACTTCTCAGCAACACTGCTTGTAAAATGTATTATCACCTGAAAGCCACACCAGTACTGTACTAATATACACAGTTTTCTTACGACAGTGGAAGGTTCATAGCCCAAAATATGCATGCTATCAGAAGTAAAGGGATAGCTGTGATGTGGCCACAGGTCATGTTTCTTCTTAGGCAAAAAACAGCAGTTGGTACTTACTCTTGGTAAATGTTATGGGTAAACCTTTATAAAGAAATTCATTTTCATCCACATAAGCTCTCTTACTGGTGAACATTTTACTCATAGAATACTAGGTTGGAACGGAATCTCAAGGATCATCTGGTCCAACCTTCCCTGGCAAAAGCATGGTCCCAGATGGGCCAGCACCTGTTCAGCTGAATCTTAGAAGTGTCCAGCATTGGGGAATCCACCACTTCCTGGGAAGATTATTCTACTGGTGATTATTCTCATTGCGAAAAAACGGTTTTCTTGTGTACAAGCAGAGTCTCCCCAGAAGTAACTTGATTTCAGAATTTTGTCCAGAGAGATGTAGATACAGGGTAATACTACAGCTGAAACTTGAGGAAGTAGTATTTTTCACCTTTTTTCAGTATTCTCACAAGTAGAGGACAGTAATATACTGTATGTTATGGATTCAAACTTAATACTACAATTTAAAAGTTACTTTTTCTTCAACAGATCATCCAAATGTCTTCACCATGCCTGAAGCAGATATGAAGAGAATTTTGTGGGTGTTATCCCTTCCTATTATTACACTACTCTATTTAACTATACCAGATTGCAGAAGACAGTTTTGGAGGAACTGGTTCATGGTGACATTTTTAATTTCAGCAGCATGGATTTCTGCAATAACTTATGTTCTTGTATGGATGGTAACAATAGCAGGTAGGTACCTAAAGTGTTGTTGCTATACCAGTCAAGAATCACTGAAAAAGTTGTGAGGTTTCCCTTTCCATAAGCAACAGTCAGTTTAGCAACTCAGACTGTGCTGTAAAAAAAGGTAACAAAGAAAACAGAAATTTATGTTTGACTGCTTAGTTTGCCACCCTCTTCTATCCAATAATGGAACACTGTAGAATTTAGCTGCTTCACACTGCTTACCATCACATGAATGAGAACTTTATGTAGCTACAAAAAACCCAATCTATTTTTAAAAACAGAGAGTTTCATTAAACTGCTTCATTAAGCAAAACAATTAAACACACAGCAATAAACTTGTCATGCTGAAGGCTGACAAACATGAAATCCACTAAGACTGGAATTAGAGGTCAAGGTTTTTGGAAAGGATATGTTATTTCTACACCTGTGTTTTTCAGGAACGTTATAGTAAGAGATTTGGCATTAAATAAACTGCCAAAAAACGAGTCAAATGTGTTTATTAAACATTGTTGGGGTATGTATATGTAGACCTCTTACAAATCTGCATCATAAAGTGAAGCAGTCAAAGGACTGCATGTAAGTGAGAGAAGGGGTAATAACTTGTTTGTAAAAGCCTTCTCCTAAAAGTACTTCGAGGTATTAAAGTGCTCCTCACTTCATTGTTCCTCCAGTCAGCTTGAAAGACATCCAGTTTTCCATTTTAAGAACAAGCAGAAAACAAAACTAAAACTCTACAGAAATTTTTCAAAGCTTGCCATTTTCACATTATAGCTTACTAATCCTACTCAAGCATTCTACTAGTTCAGACATGAATAACTCCTTGTTCAGTGCAGAAACAGACCTACACATGTGGTGAACCTTTGAGAAATTACTAGTAGATCGCTGGATATTATACCCACCATGTTAACCCCTTGGTCAAATAATTTTCCACTTGCACCTAAAGAGCAAGGGTTCACTGTCTGGATGCTAGAAGCCTTTGAAACAGGATTCAAGTCAACATTATTGCTGTTCTACAAGACAAAGCATTAATTCTTAGGAAAGAAGGTATGGTGGAGATTCAGAGAGTGTATTAGTTCACTTTCAAGAGTCATCACAGGTAGTGCTGGGGTCTTTGGCCCACTACTCCTAGGTAAATTATATTCTATTAACATGTTAAAACACTACAAGTTACACACACATTATATTCAAGTCCAGGCTCTCATGAAGGTTGACTCAAAGGTTCTATCATTGCATAATCAGCCTACCAGAATGTCACAAAGGTATCATAGCTGGGGACTACACTGGGATGGTCAAGAACAAAACCTAACTCAGTACACCTTTCTTTTTTTTCAAAAAAATTTGACTACTTATAGCAACACATTGCTACTGATACACAAAATTAACTAAAGCCTAGAAAAATAAGACTATTCTGTCTTTATGGTCAGTTGCCAGAAAAAAAATAAACCCCTACACATTAAATAGAAGATAAATCTATCTAATAAAAAGAAAAATTAGATTCTCCTGAGTTTACATTCTGTCTTATAACCTTCAGAGGGCTAGAAACTAATGTTGGGTACATAAGGCTGGTTCATTCATATTTCACCTTGGTTTGAACCATTATTTTCCAGCCTGAATGGTTTATAAAAGCTGATTTGTTGGTCCCTCATCCTACAAATCTATTAGGAGTGATGGAAGGATAAAGGGAGTACAAATTCTGCAACAGGATCATGTTAGTCCCTCTGAAACCAACAAACAGTTTCAAACATAAATTTACTGGGCTGCTCTAGACTAAGCTGGTAAGTAATAGACAAGCACTGCTGACCTAGCTTAGAGTACTGCCTCTTATTTAAATAAAATTGCTCTTATTAAATGTGTCAAAATATTTCAAATAAGAAGTCAATATTTTTTATTGCTGAAATCTAAGATACTTTTTAGTGAACAAAAAAGTTTTAAGAAAAATTAATTAATTCATACCTTGACTAGAGGTATCAAATACTTCAGTATACTGATGCTTCTGAATGGTACAACTGCTAAAACGGTTTTGAAGAATCCCTGTCTTTTAAGTTAGAAATTATTATGGTTACAGGACATTTGGGGCTAAGAAAAATAGAGAGTAGGGAAAAATAAGCTGCCCTTCTAATAACAGTTTAAAACTTTTTTTAATTTAAATGAGTATTTACCTAAAGGAACTCACACTTCTAAGGGGTTACTTGTACTTACAAGTCATATAAAAATTTCTGCACATTGATTCTTCCAAGTCACTTTCTAGTTGGAGTGAAATGGTAAAGGCATGTAATTGAGACAGTATTCTCATAATATCTTAATGACTGTCCTGCCCAAGAAAATTAATGTGCTTTTTCCCCTGCCCCTGAGGGGATTGAAGAGGGTAATTTTAAGAGTTATTGCTTCATGAGACTTTAGAACACTAACAAGGAGATGCCCACAACCTTAAGAAAGACTACAGTATTTTCTAGAAGTTGGGGGGGGGGGAAGAGTAGTAATTTGTTACATATTTAAACTTCTATTTATCTGTAAGAAAAAAATCAAAATTGCTATTGTCTTGACCACTGGAGACTTGAAGAACAAACAAAGGATATTTCTTTGTTGTTACTCTTTAACTGCTTTGTGGTTCAGTCACCTCACATGTAGTCAAGTTAGCTGACACATTCCATTCGAAATTACTGTATGATTACTGATTCTTTCTCCAGCAAACAAAGTCCAAAGCACTTTCTCTGGATAAAACCTAACTAAAACCACACTTGCATTTTCTACTGTTTTTTCTCAACTGCAGGTGAAACACTGGGAATCCCAGAGTCAGTAATGGGTCTCACATTACTCGCAGCAGGAACAAGCGTACCAGATACAGTTGCAAGTGTGCTGGTGGCTCGAAAAGGTAAAGATTTTAGTACTTAGGTTCATGCCAATGGATGTGTTTAAAAGGTACTAGGAAAAGAAAATTCTATTTTGATAAATTCAAGGAGTAACCTCAAAATTTGGGCTCCAGATTCTAGAGCTTAAGTTTACTAAAAATAAATAAACAGCTTACCTGAAAAAGCTGTGGCTCAGACATTTAAAAACTTCTCAGAGTATCTCAGAGAAGTATTCTACGTTGGTTTATTTGTTGTTGATCAAGTATTACAGTTTTACTGCAGAACACAACTGTAGGTCTCGGTATTTTAAACATAACTGGACTTTATAGTAGCCTGTCTAGCTTAATTTTAAGTGCAACTGTGCAGATGCTGGTGATTTAGGGAGACTTTTTATGGTTGGTACCCAAAACCATGTTCTGTTGAATCATGACTATGGTTCTTTTGATGCAAAATCTGAAAGGGGTGCTCTGTGAGAAACTGAGGGCTGGCAGTCTGTTCCTCCAAAACAGTTTGGCAATTTCATGTGATACAATTAAGCCAACTTATTTGTATTTCTTCTTTTACAGGAAATGGAGATATGGCTATGTCTAACATTGTAGGATCCAATGTATTTGACATGCTCTGTTTGGGAATACCCTGGTTTATAAAATCTGCCTTCATAAATACATCAGGACCCATAGAAGTGAACAGCAATGGTCTGACATACACAGCCATTTCTCTTATCTGTTCTGTTGTTTTTATTTTTCTGGCAGTTCACCTGAATGGCTGGAAAATAGATAAAAGATTGGGAACAATTTGTCTTGTCCTGTACTTAGTATTTACTGTATTATCAATTTTATATGAACTTGGCATCATAGGAAACAATCCTACAAGGGTCTGTGGTAACTAGCTTTAATCAGTGATTATGCTGATGAAAAAAATAAAAGCAGGAGAAAAAGATCAGTTTCTTCATTTAGTCAAAATAAAATTTTAAAAAAAAACAACTCCAAACTCCCATTGGGCTCTAAATCTTATATACAGAACTAAGTCATGTCATTAAAGTAATATTAAGTAGAACAAAAACATCACAGCCTAATTGGAGCCCTTTCTTTTAGAGTCAAGAATTACAGTATGACTACAACACACATATAAAACCGAAATTCTGAAAAAGACATCTACTTTTTACATTACACGGTTGATACACACTGGAGGGGAAAAATAAAAATCAGAAAACACTAAATAAATCCCACTATGCAATCTGGAGATTAACAGAGAAAATGGCTTATTTTATTAAAAACAGTATAACCATTCATTTAAACTGAATGACTAGAGACACTTGGCCTAATTTTCCAAAGGCACTGAGCATCCAAAGCATCCACAGTCTATAGGGACCTGCAGGTGCTCAGTGCCTCTAAAAAAACAACAAAAATCAGGCAAATTGTCTTTAAAAACCAAACATAGTAAGATTCAGTTAACAAGTACCACAGTATATTAAACACTATACTGTTAAAGGCTGGTGGGATTTAAAAGTTCCTTTTTACAGCTTTTGTAAGCATACAATGTTACTAAAAATGACTTACTAAGATAGAGAAGCTAAACAGACATAGGAATGTTCCTGAACACACAGTTTTAAATTATGCATTGCGATCCAAGCGGACATCAATTTCTCTGCCACTGATTTTTATGCCGTTCATTATCCTACAGGCCTTTTCAGCAGATTCTGGTGAGTCAAATCTGACTGTTCCACAGCCCTTTGATTTTCCATTCTCCATTTTTATTTCTGCAAACATTACATGACCTGAATAAATAAGTTAAACAGCAGTTATTTCAAGTCCTCAGTGTACTAACAACTTAAAGAACTCAGAAGTAATAAAAAAACATTTTTAAGTATAATCTAGGGGAACGTATGAAATTGGCACTTTCAGACTGATGGTACATTCACTCATTCAGGCAAGGTGACACAAACAGCAGTAAAGAATCCAAATCCAGATCAGCTATCTCGAATCTTTCCTTGCCATCAGCATAAGATGAAGTATGCCTGTATTTGACCTCAAGTTTGAAACAAAGTGCCCTATAAGACTCAGGGAAAGGTTCGTGTTTCATTTACAGACACTGACAGAAGTGGGAATATTGACAGGGATTAACTGAACTGTAGCTTAATCCAGTCCACCATATTCATCACAAAAAGATACCAAGCAAGTGTCACAATCAAACAATTTTGTTAAGAAGCTGCAGAGCAAAATTAAAACCTTTAAAACAACAGTTACCAGGCTGGGAGTGGCAGAAAAGTAGCAGGCACTCTTCAATTCCTGCTGATTTGCCTTGAGGCTGGACACTCAACTCACATGGAAATACTTCTTATAAAGATGTCTTGCTACCTCTGAGAATGTTCAGTTCCCTGAAGCTAATGAGTTTTTGCTTATGGTATGTTGTAGCACACCCCTCCTGAGCCCCAGAATGTCACCAGGAACAAAAAACTTTTCCCTAAAATACAAAGCCTTTTATTTTAAAATATCATGTAAGACTGGCCTTTCACTGAAAGAAATCGAACCCTGGGAGACGGAGTCTTTGTATTTCCTTACGATACTGACATGAACACAATCTGTTGCTTATAATTCTTAAAAGCAATTTAATATAATTACTATGTCTGTTAGCTGACAAAGAGATAATGAGAAAAAAATTCTAAACTATCTGAAAGTTGCCCAGGAGGCTGAGACTTAAAAAAAGAAAGAACCTGTTGTGCTATATCCTCCATCTACAAAAAAAAATCAACACCTTACAATTTTTCATAGTTGAACTGTGAGTTCTAATTTATATCAAATCTGTAAACAGCTGTATGATGACTACCTTATGTATCAGTAGTATGTTTTAAATTATTTATCTTTTCTGTCTATCCAAAATAAGAAGTCATCCTGTAATTCAGTTAAAGCTCTCTGTTCTGAAAATGCATTTTCAAAACATGTCACGTATTTCTACACCCAAGCTTTATTTTTTACTTATTTCTGTGAAAAGACCAACTTTTCTGAATTAGATAAAAACAATTATTGAATATTTGTAGCAAACCGTTATTTCTTAAGATAAAGGGGAACATTACAGCCTGCAAATATGCTAATCAGGATCATCTACCTGTATAAAATAACCTGAGTGCTACATTGGCAAAATTACTAACCCTGATTCAATGCAGCACCATTTCTGGAAGTAATGCATGACCTGGACAGACCCAGGCTCCTGCACGTATTTATCTGAAAAGAAACACTACATTATTATACTCTTACTGGCCAGGGAATATGTCAAAAAAAGAAAAATTTCAAAGAGTAATTTTATTAATGGAATAGGTTAAAGTTTATAGCAAGGGAGCACTTAGAGCCAACACAGCCCATACTGTACCTCGGTCTTGTGTTCTGTCATGCCTAAAAATTATTTATATAATTCAAGAAAGCTGGGTGAAATAAGAAAGATTAAGCTAGCCAGACTCTTCTTCAGAGTCAGTCTTCTGTTGTTATCTAATAAACACCACGTAACACATGAAGTCCATGGAGATGAGCAGGGGTAAGGTTCATATACATACCACATTGACTGAATTTCTCCTTCAGCTTCTGCCAGGTCAAGTCAAAAGGAAGCTAGAATAAAAAAGAATTATGGGTAACAAAATACTACAATGAGAAAAAGAGCATATAATCAAACATACACACAAAATAAGCTTGTGGTTTCTATGTATTTAATTGCTTACATTTCTCACAAATATCTGGTTGCCTTTAGAGCCTAATCTCTCCCTCATGCCACTTCCCATCGGGCCAGGCACAAATCCTCGATCGATGTCCATGTTCCTGTCCAGGCCTCCACCCATGGCTGGTCCCATTCGATCAAAACCAGAACCCATCCGATCCATTCCCATTCCTCCAGCCATATTGTTCATACCACCCATTCCACCACCTACACAGAGAAAGAAATGAAGGATAAAATAAAATCTCCTTTTAGTAATAAACACACAAGTATTTGGTATAAAATAAAGTTTTTGTGTCAGGAGAAGAGTAACTTTATTAAAACTGCTGTAATATAAACAATAACTTTTATACATGCACAGTGATTTATCGAGTAGCACGGCTAGTATTTTAAGACAAAGTATTACAAGAAACAGAGTGTCAGTTCTAAAATAAAAGTAAAACCAAACTGCATCAAGCTATTAGTCATACCATCTAATGTAGCAAAATGTTGAACACAAGACTTCAGATTTAAAGGCTGTCTTGTTTAATTAATAAAAATATGATACCCTGTACCAAAAAGATCAAATAAATACCTGTGGCAATACTAAGATACAGGTAATTTGACTAGATACACTATTGTTTATTTGGCTTCCTGCATTTACATTCAGCTTTACTTAATGCAGTCAATACCCACACTTAATTACAAAATCTTCCAGAGAAGGCATTTTTTTGCAGAGAACAAAAGTTACTGCAAGTACTGTAAAGAGCATGAACTTTCCTATGTGTCATGGTTTAAGCCCAGATAAAAAGTACATACATGGAATAAAATACATTAATTTATTTCGTATAAATAACTAAGAGCAATAACATTCAAATACTATAATATTTCTGGATTCATAATTAAAAATTATTGTACAGTAAAACTATCAAGATCATTCATGAAGGACCCTCTCTTTAAGCCTTATGGCTTTTAAGATTGGCACTAGCAAGATTTTAGCTTCTCATCTGCCCTAGCCTGAGAACTCAGACAATTGCTGCAACACAAATTCAGTATTAGAGCTTTGCACAAAATTAAACTGGGTGATAATCTGAAATTCAAAGCTGATTTTTACTTCAATGATGACAGATTACTGAGGTTCACGTTCATGAAGTTTACTCAAATATCTCTGCCTGTCTTTTTTCTGAAACACAAGTTTACTTTAATCACTTCTCCCTCCAAACTAGAAGTTGAAACCATTCCAAATCTAAGATGAAGGGAAAGACAGTATTAGCTAGTTTTCCTCTGAACTTTTCCCTCGACAAAACAGCTTTGAAAACTGTTAGACTTGTCACATGCAACAGAGTTCTACTTCCATCAACGGCAAGACACTACACTACAGCAAGTCCCTCTGATACAAGTAGGTGTACACCATATTGTTACATTGCCTATGCATTTATGTTCTATTGAAACAAGTTAACCTACTCATTCCAGATCTTACTGGGCCCATGCTAGGTGCTCCCATTCCTCCTGCAAAAACACCAATCATTGCACCACCTAAACAGAGAAAAATAATGAAGTGACATACACTGAAACCACCAGTTAATGAAAAAAACAAAGCACACACTAATGAAGTGCACTGATCTCAACATTACCTGGAAATACTTTTATATAGGGCACTTTAATGTGTGCCTTTATTATACAAACTAAATAGGAACATCTAGTAAGTAAAATCAGTTCCTCCTTTTCTACTATGGGATTTAAGCTACTCTGATTTCTTTCTAGCTTTTCTCCCCTCTGACAGTCTGCCAGTAGCACAAACATGGTAAAACTAAATGAGCCATTTCCCACGTCGGGAAGAACAACCTCAAAACTCAAGACTTTGTCTTATATGAACTATATAGTATAAAAAGTCAACAATTCTGCTGTAAATCAAACATCCTCAATTTCACTCTGCTACTATAGCCCAATCAAAGACACCTTCCTTGATTTCAAGGTTACTAAAACCAAATGCCTTCACAGTATTTCTTTTTAAGATACCATTAACCTAAATATTGTAACAGGAGTACATTAGGGCCTTCCCTGATCAAACACAGTAGCAATTAAAAGTCCCTACAATTTCCTTCCATTATTTAAGGTTAAGCAGGGAATCTCTAAGCTTAGTTCTCAGGACACTATTCAAATGGTAAGATCACTGACAGATTGTAAATTGAAGCTTGCTGGATCTACTGAATGAAAGACACCCACAACAGTCTCACAGTGGCCATGTTCATACATTTCAAAACCAACATGTAACCAGAACACTCAAAAGCCTACTGCTTGCAGAAACATTTATCACTGAAGTAGCCTTGCATTTTCATTCAGGAAACAGATGTTTATGCAAGTATCCAGAGTGAAAGCATACGCTTGATTTCTAAGACATTCATTCCAAGGCATTAAGACTAGTTCAAAGGACAAGCTTACTACGTTCTTACCTCTTCCATACAATTATCAGTATTGAAGAGAAGCACAGAACAGTTACTCTTTGCTATGACTTGCCTCAACTAATAAAATTTTTAAAAAAAGAAACCAATCAACTTTTAGCCCAGATGACCTTTATGCTCTTAGTTCTTCTTCTCTTGCAAGGAGGTGAATTAAGGGAACGGAGAAGTACAAGAAAAAGGGAGGAGGAAGAAAAGCCATTTCCTATAGTGCATTTCGTGTTCAGTTTTGGGCCCCTTACAACAAGAAAGACATCGAGGTGCTGGAGTGTGTCCAGAAAAGGGCAACAAAGCTGACCAAGGCTCTAGAGTACAAGCCTCATGAGGAATGGCTGAGGGAGCTGGGGTGTTCAACCTGGAGAAAAGGAGACTCAGGGAGGACACCTTTCTGCTCTCTGTAACTACCTGAAAGGAGGTTGCAGAGACGTTGGGGGTCAGTCCCTTCTGCCAAGTAACAAGCCGTAGAACAAGACGAAATAGCCTCAAGTTAAACCAGGGAGGTTTAGATTGGATATTAGGAAAAACTGCTTCACAGAAAGAGTTGTCAATCATACAAACAGGCTGACCAATGAAGTGGTGGAGTCACCATCTCTGAAGGGATTTAAGATGTGTACATGTGGCTCTTGGTGACCTGGTTTACTGGTGGACTTGGCAGTGTTGGGTTAAAGGCTGGATTTGGTGATCTTTTCCAACTGAAATGATTCTGATTCATCCAGGTAACAGCATAGTAACAAAGCGCAAGAAGGCTCTACTATTGAGCACTTCCACGCCTCTGAAGATAGAAGAGTAACTCATTCGAGGGCACCCCACTGTCAACAAGACATCACCTATAAACAAAATAATGCTGGCTCAGCCACAGAAGAGGCCAACAAATACCACTCTGAACTGTATGAGCTCAGAAGGCAGGACGAAAACTGAGGGTACCAAAATTCAGCACTCCTGTCCAATGCTACCTGATTTGCAGTAAAAACAATACTACAGCATGCATTTGCGAAACGGGCTCATGGAAGTTACAAAGGCTGTACATGGACAGCTTGTTCAGGATTATCAGAAACATATATTCAACATCCCAAAGATTTAATACCCCACAAATTAAACAGTATGAAGGTAAATGCTTTCCTCAAATAGTTATTCCGTTTCTATTTTACCTCCACACCTGAACCTCTGCCTTAAGCGGTGGCTGTAATGAACACTCAGATGACATCCTTACAGTAATGACTGGGGAAGAAGGGACAGAAGAAGATGACCAAATGAAACCAGGTTTCCTCTTCTTCTAGCAAAACTCTTCCAATACTATGTCACAGATAATTTAACAGTTACCATACCCATCCTTCCAAAAGACTCTCCAAAACCACGGTTCAATGCCATGTCACCACGACCAAATTCTCTTTCCATGTTTGCTCCCATTCCACCACGGAACATTTCTGTAGAGAACAAAGCAAAAACCCAGGAATATTCTGTCATTTACTTCTCTAAGTTGATGCTCCTACAACACTTGTTTCACAGCTGCTTGTTTAAATAGAAGTGAGTCTAACACACAAGTCACAGACACCTATTACACACTCAACGCTCCTCCCAGTTCCTAGACCTCCACTCACGCAACTACCTCCTTTGAACTCATCTATATTACCAACCCCTAAACGGAGAGCTTTTAATAAATAAATATTAGCAAACTAGTAAGTGTACAGGAACGGCGTTCAACTACCTCCCATTCGGTTGACTCCAAATCCTCCCATGTTAGGCATTCCTTCCATTCCACGAAAGCCAGGAAGTCCTATAAAATAAGGAAAAGCGTTTTCTATACAGTATTAAAGAAATACTTAATGCAAAAAACTTCATTGCACGTACCGCCTCCCATTCTACTCATTCCACCAAATCCTGGGCCGTCTATTCCCATACCTTTAAATCAAAAAGATAAACAACACTTAGTACATCCTAATGGATTTTTAAAAATTCAGACACAATTAAAATCTCAAAAGCACACTATACAATGCATGCTTTGTCAAAAGTCTGTCATTCTTCCAAATACAGACATGACAATTGTAAACTTATAGCTCTGTACAACTTAAAAATGAAGAACATGGATTCACCTCCTGGACCCATGCTCCCCATTCCGCCACCCATGCTCAGCTGTGTTGCACTGATGGGCTGTCCACCTGGTCCAAGTCCCATACCAATGCCACCAAGACCACCTCAAAAACAAAAAAAGAAGTATGATCAGAAGAGAGACTCTCCTCTGTATCATAGAGACCACAGTAAGCAAAGTACTACTAAATTGTGCCAAAACATGGATCACCATATATTAAGTGCAAGGAGTAGAAAATCGAGCGTGCACTCACGAGGTAATTGTGCGCTTTTGCTGTCCACAACACGGAAGTCTTCATGAGGAACTGATTTGTCATCCTGATAAAAAACAAGGATATTATGCTATGATCCTGTCAAGGTTTTGCAGAGACATATAAAGAAATGAAAGCACCTTACCATTTTTACATGCATGGGTCTATCAAACAGGAATTGCCCATTGAACATAGCTGAAGAAATGCAAGTCAAGGAATCTTACGAAGGCAATTTAACTACTTATGAAGAATCGATCTAATAACTTATTTTATTTCTGTACAATTACTGTGAGTCTTATCTTTCCCTATCTTATCTTTAGAAACCCAATTCAAGGGCCAGAAGATGCAATACAAGCTGTTAGGTACATTAGTTTCACAACTGTCACACTCCCAGATATTTTAATTCTGTTCAACATCATCAGGAACGTTTAGAATTTAGTAGTAAATTCAGTCATTACAAATGTAATCTGCACACTATTCCACTCTAGTCCCTATATGGTAGCTACAAGGCAAATAAGCACCATTTGCAAAACTACGCTGTCAGAACCATTAAAGACTAATCAATATTTGATCAATTATTTTTCAAAACCAAGGATACATATTGCTTGAACAGCTTCAATTGCTTGTTCAAAGGTAACTGTTCCCATTCCTCGACTCTTGCCATCTTTATCTTCTTTGATGTCTGCACGCTTCACAGTTCCAGCAAAGCTGAATACCTCCTTCAGTTTCTTCCAGCCAACTTTGAAGTCAAGCTTAAACACAGAAATACATCAGAGATTTCAGTGCACATCTCTGTTCTGCCATTACATTTGGAAGAGATTTTCTGCATTGCTGTTAACTTTTCATTGACGAAATGCTTGATAATTGTAAATAGTTGAGATTTTGTAATATACACACACTGCATCACAGTCCAAAAAGTCAACTATTTATTCTATGTACATGTATTTTACTTTAATTAACATACTAGCATTGAGAAAGGCAGCTGTACTTCCACGAGACCTCATATAAATACAGTAGCTTTTTGTGCTAATAAAGAACTCAAACCATTATATCTGTTGAAACTTTATTATGTTAGCCTAAAGTAACCAGCAAGATAAACTAAAGAATATATTTAATAAAAAAGAAATGCAGTTGTAAATAGATAGTGAAAAGATGTATAAAATATTTTTGAATCAACAAATGACTGTGCAGTAATTAAAAGGGCATGTCAGTCTCGAGAGTTTAATGTATCTTTCCATGTCCAAAATCTGAACACATGTCCAACATTTTCAATTGGATATACTAATTGTGAACTAATTTCCAGTCTCCTCTTTATATTAAAACTGAACTACACAGGTAAAAGATGTCTTAGAAAGATCAAACATTAAGGTTATAACATACAGTTTTAAGCTTACATTGGCAACAAAAATTGTGGATCCAAGCCTGCCTGCTTGCAAATTACTGATAACCTCAGGAGGAATGTTGGGGTTATTGAGAATAGAAGGTGGTAAATTCATCATTCCAGGTGCTGCATCAGGTCCATGTCCTCCTGGGAACTGTCCTCCTCCCCGCTGGAGTGCCCTCCGAGCATGTTCCCCTTCAGGATCCTGAGAAGGGCACAAATAAAGCCACTTAACGATCAACAACAGGACTGGCAACAAACAAAATGGTACTACTTGAAATTCTGCACAAACCCATCAAAATTATCAACTAATAAATATGCTTGTCCATGTCAGAGGGATCAAGAACTGAATTAGCATGGAGACCTTATTGCCTCACCTCTAGAGGTGGGTCCTTTCAGATGAGGGTTGAGGCATATTGGCAAAGCACTTGTTGAGGAAGCGTGCACTGCCACTTCACATGCTGTACCTAGCCTATGGACAAGTAGAAAAGATTTCAAGCTAAAGGACTGTCAGTCTAGCACTTTCCTCCAAGAATTGAATTAATTTAATTAGGTGGTGGTTTTGTATTATTTATTAATACCATTATTAAAATTGTAACAGGACAAGAACTGCATCAGACACCATCATATACTACAGCACTACAGTAGAAATGCTGACATTATTTCACTTCCCAGACAGCACAACTTCTCTATTTCCAGCCCCATTTTTGCACATTTGTACTGGTTTAATAATTAGCCCGTTCTGTGTCATATTTTGAAGCAGGTAAGCAATGTAAACATAGAATTACTTAGTTTGGAAAAGACCTGATGATGCTAAGGTAAGAATATGAAGTTGTTTTAACAAAAAACATCATTCGATTATTTTGACTTTAGGACACGCTTTTTGTCAGTTTACTTAGCATAAAATCCAACCTTCTGCAACCCAACAGGCAGTTCAGCACATTATAAAAATTTCACAAAAAATGAAATTGGAAATTACACATCTAAGATTCTCAGAACACTGCATGGTCATCTCAGCAGCTTTAGTATCTTCACTATTTCAAATTCAAAACAGCAGCAATGAACATACCTCTTTAATATTCAGGGGTCTTCCACTAAGATCATATTTGTTCATAGTGTCTAATGCCTTCTTAACAAATTCTTCATCTTTGAATTCAACCACACTTAGAAAGAGACCAAAACATTTAGAGTATTAAAATAAAGTTTAAAATGCCAAAACTAATAGAATGTTTGGATAGCAGTGTGCTTCTACACACATAAAAAAAGAAACTTACCCACAACCCTATATCCACGAGATTTGTCATCATATGTAAAGAGAAAACAAGCAAAAAAACAAGAAGTCAGTCAGCACATATGATAGAGCAATGAAGATTCCAGTTAAAGATCCCAGCTCACTGTTAAGTAACTATACAAGTTATTTTCAGCTTCAAAATCCATAGTACATGCTCTTTAGTGGTAGCCAATCTGAATTTCTCCTACTTTCTTAACATACATACCTTTCAAATGCAAGAGAATACACTGTCTCTTACACTCTTTGAGTCAAACCAGAATTGGAAAAATGCCACACAGATCCATGTAAGGACAATTGGGAAGAGGAGGTGGGAGGGAAAGGGTGGAAAGAATATGACCCCAAAACATAACCAAAAACCAATCAAGACACTCATCATGTCATTAAAAGCTGTCCACTAACTACAAAATTCACATCTACCTACATCAAGTACACCAGTACAATGAACAAGCAGTCTGCATACCTCTTCAGTACTACAGCATAATTGAGAAATTACCTTATAAGAAAATAACCTTATTGACTGCACCAGAATCCTTCTAATAAAGCAAAGAGTTGAGGATTTCTTTAAGTATAGCAAAGCTGACAGCATGCTTTAGTTTTAACAAGTATTAAAGAAAGTAATTTACAACAATTGATACAACCTCAGTTGAGACTCAAACCTGCATTTCTCACGTTCTCACTGCAGGTTTGGAGCTGCTATTGGCCAAACTTTTGACTATTATTAAGAAGACAGAGGAGCTTTAACAATCTTCACTATTAGTGCCTCATTGCAGGCACTCTGTTGGCTACCAACCATCTCCATCCATTTAGTTTTAAGAAAGTAAATACATTAACCCAGTGTTTAAAAGTACCAACCCTGCAAAGCTGTGAAATCAGGCACTTCATCCAGTATATTCTTAGCTAACATTTTATACTTATTGGCCCCAAGAAGAGAATACTATGCTAACAAAATTTAAATAAAATGATTGGTTTATTGAACGTCCTTTATATGAAACAGATTTGTACCAAGACAAAGGTGCTGGCTAAAAAGAAGAATTAAGTAAATGCCATTTGTTAACATTTACAGAAGTACTTTGCCCCTTACAACCAGCTAGTGTGAGTTGCATGAAGGTGTCAGACTACTTCTAATACAGAATCCTCAAGGCTACCTTAATGAAAATCAGTGTAAAAATGAAACTTACTTTCCAATAACTGGTACAGGTATTATACAAAAATAAAACTGCTGAGGAACTTTTAAACCTCTAGCAGATTGTTGCCCACGGCACTTACCCTTGATTTTCCTTCAGCATCCTTAAACAGCTCCACGTATGTAACCTCACCAACTACATAAGACATACAAAGGGAAAATACCAAGAGACAATGCATTTAAACACCAGTATCTTTCTTTACTGTGCCCCTGTGCACAAGTCTACAGAGAATCACCTATTATTCACCAACAATCAAAACCAGACCAACATACCTCCTGTCAATGGCTATATAATTTAGCTAGTTTTCAGAAATATGCAGCAGCCACATTCTCAAAAGCTAAAAACAAACAACTATATTTAACCTAATTCATACTACAGATCATATTTTGGCCAGTATGATATAGTTGGTGAACAAATTCAGATATACACAGTCCCTTAACCTAACAAATGAAACGTCAACGTTCACTGAAAAGTGTTACATTTACCATCCTACTCACAACACCTGTTTTAAGGTGACTTTCTACCTGAATATCTTCAATCAAAAGTTTGCCTTCAATAATAACCAAATTTACACATCAAATATTTCACAGCAAGCGACTCACTTTCTAAAGTAGGAAGTTTCAGTAAATAAACCAATCAAATAGTCACGTCACCTTACAACAGATAAACCAGCAGTTACAGAAGGGGGGTCTGGCATTTTTCACAGCCTAAAAGCCAAGTGTGCTTTGCATTACTTTTGAAGAATCAATTTTTCAAGGAAAACACAGAACTAACTTTTTACAAAATCCATATATTATCATTATTTTACCCCAAATTTAATATAAAATTTTTGGGGTAGTCAGATTTCTCTATCAGAGCTGCAACAATAGTAACAAGCTTTTAATACAAAGCTCCAGACAAACAGTCATGGCAGTAGTGACAATGCAGACCAAGTTAATGCCACAGCCAGATTCCACCAAAGAAATACAAAACAACTTTTGAAAGACATCCCTTATTATTCAGGTTAACACACTTAATGTGTTGCTTAAATACAATAGCCCTTAGAGAAAAAAAAATCTACAAGAACTACAACTAGACAAAACACAATCTCTTTAAGAACTCATGAGGTCATGCATATACTCTCTACTGTCACACCAGAATGGCAGAAGATTGTGAGCACTTCATTTACCCAGCCTACCCTGCAATGCAATTGTCTCGGATGAAAGAGGGGGAAGGGAGATAGATGTACCAAGTAAAGGCCAAAACAAAAAGAGTCAAATCAAATCTGTGTGGCTCAAAGGACACTTCCGTTGCATTTAAGCCCTCTCCGTGTCTGTACGAAGTGTATTATAAGGAGCGAGTTACCTTTCTCTCTCATCAGGTCTTTAATAGCTTGCCATTTCATGTCATATGGGATGTTGCTAATAAAAACTCTATTGCGATTAACAGCCTTCTTGTCTCCAGAGCCTGCATTCTTCTCCTTTGCATAGGGGTGGAATCTATTCTTGTTTCCAAGAGAAGGGATTGCCTTCGGTTTTGCAACGTACTTCTCTTTCACAGGTGCTTTCCCTTCTTTTGCTGTCTCATCATTATCCCTACATTAAAAAATAAAAATCCAAACAAAAACACTATTAGTCTTGTGTTGGATCATTAGATTATCATACTTCCTACCTATATAACTGACTATCTCCTATGCTACTGGAACTCCCAGGATGTCAAATGCTGCTTTTGCAAATTAGGAAAAATAAATTCATGCTACCAGTGCAATTCCAAAATACACTGTTTTATTGAGAACAAAAAAATGTTACAATATTAAGTAAAGAAAGTACATCTTACTAATTCACATTTCATTTCACAGAATCATAGAATCCTAGAACGGTTTGGGTTGGAAAAGACCATAAAGATCATCTAATTCCAAGCCCCCTGCCATGGGGAGGGACACCTTTCACTAGGTCAGCTTACTCAGGGCTCCATCCAGCTTTTAATACTTCCAGGAATGGGGCATCCACAACTCTGGGCAACCTGTGCCAGCACATCCTGTCTGTCAAGACTCAGAAAGATGGTACTATGAAACTACTACAAATGCCAAAACAGAATGAGTGAAAAATCAGCTATAGCACCCATGCCTTGGTGCTTTGGTAATTTTCACACCACACTTGGCCAAGTTACAGGATATTCACCACAGAAGTGAGAGTAGAAACAGTCTAAGCTTTAGAGTTGAAACAGCTCAGGATGCTTCACTCAATGGAATAATAATATATCAAATCAATTCCAGTAGGTTTTATATCAAATTATGTTTTATCTACCCCATAAACAACTTTTATTCACAATTTGTGCCAGACTGCTTTTAGACAGAAATTAAAATTCAACGAAGAACAACAAACACTTTTTCAGTTTCACTGTTTAACACTACTAGAATTTGAAAACTTGCTAAATGCATAGGAAACAGCTTATTAAGCCATGCTATGAATCTAAGGCTAATTAAGTAACCAGCTATGATCCACCAAAACCAACAAAACAGATGCCTGATCCTCAGTCTTTCAAAAATTCACCAACAGCACCAAAAATATCCTTTTAAAATCTTTTTATTTTTTAGATGAAAATGCAAGAAAATTTGCTGCTTCTCTTTTAAGGCAGCCCAAATCTCAACTTCAGTAAGACCATACACTTTTAACAGAATTAGAAGAAATATCCATAACTCTTCAGCGCTCCTGATATTGTTACTATCACAAGGTCATTTAGCATGCTAACAGAGGCTCGAGGTGCCTGAATTGTTACTCCTAAAAAGGAGAACTGCTGAACTGAAAGAATCCACTGAATAAAGCCACACAAATGTGATCCACTAAACAGATTACTTAGTATCTTCAAGGACACATCACTATCTACCTAAAGAGAAACTTAAAAAGTACTTTTACACAAACGTATATTTTAAAAAGCCAGCATTAGCGTCATGAGTAAGAACAATTAGAAGGCTATGTCCTACAGGACTGACAGAAGTGAGTGATTGTGAACCCTCCTTCTTAAATTACATCACTATCTTTACTATATTTCCTACATTTCAGAAGGCTTAGGTTTTGTCTCATTTAGACACTTTGGAAGGTTTCTGGTGGAAAATTAGCCAAAACAGGCATTTCAGTTTTACAACCACAACATATGGCAAAATCAGTGATTTTGATTAACTGACAAATTTTCAGCTCCCTGCACAGTTAACAAAACAGTGAGTAAGTGGCAGTCCTGCACTCAAAAGCACATGCAAGGAGCTTTTCATGAAGCTAATTGTATTATCTACTCAAGCTTGGGCACTTTTCAGGGAGGAGTACATTCAAATACATCCATATTTTTGCCACGACTTTTCCCCCAATTTTGAAATAGTCATATGGTATTAACTTCACAGCCCTTGTGTTTACAAGTGGTTTAAGAGAAGATTAGCAAGTGGGAAATGCATGGATACTCCCCCGGGGCAAGTATTTGTAAAATTTAAAACATTTCAAGTCAACAACACGTTATCTGGCTCAAGCATCCTCCAACTTCCCTCTGCATCATCCCTCCTCCACACCATCCTGTCTGCGTGACAACGTAATTCTTGTATGGCTGTGTAGCGAAGTGAAATGGAGGGAACAATGCAGGCACTGGAGGCAGCCAGAGAGAAGAGGCAAAGATCAGATCAGTTCCTTCCAATCCAATCCCATTTAGAAATGCAAAACTCCTGCCCAACAAGACTCCCAGTAAAAATCTGAGTTCTTCCTTAAGTTTTAGGATTAGAGCAATGGATTCTCTTCAGCCTTTTAAGCTCTTTCCTACTTAAAGGATTATGAAACAGCCCCTTGGTGCTCAATGCAGTGCACAGGACAAGACAGGTCTCAAATATGGAATCCACAGGCTCTGCAAGACCTGGCTGTACAGATCAGTAGAGAGCACAGAAGATACAAGCTTGGTTTAAACTTCTAAATCTGCAAAACAAAGCGACATTTCACTTAGTCTGGGAATCACAGCCAGTCTGCTGAAAATAGAGGATTAATTAAAGAAACAATCCTTCTTGCAAAACTCATCTGCCAAAACCAACATAGGCCAGTGAACAAGCCAGAGGCACAGATCCTTTTACCCTCCTCCTTGAATATTAAAAATAGTTTCAATCAAATAATACATTCAAAGCACTGTCACATTAGTCACCTACAGACCACAGAAAAAACAGACTCAGAAATTATGAACTGCCATAATTTTCATGGGGAAAAAACTACAGTACTTTCTAGTCTCTACCTCTTGCATGAGATACACATTTCACTGATGAAATTCGTATCTGCCTCTGAAATCACAGACCATCACCATTCCTAGGATTGGAAAAAAGACATCTACAATTAGTTCTTAAAAAAAAAAGTACGTATGCTCATTGATTTGAAAGGCCAATTATACCTTCCGGGAAAAAAAAAAAAAAGCTTTCCATAAAGTTTTGGAGACAAAAGCCAAGCTTTCCACATGCAAAACTAGAAGCCTAAAAATAATAAGCACAAGATACATCAACATGAAAGCCCTAAAACTTGATTTTTTAAAACAAACTTCTACTCCTCTCAAGTGTCCATAATAAGATCAGCAGACAGAAATGGAAGAAGTTCACAGCATGTGATTCCAAAGCACATAGATCAGTTTAGCTTTGTTGTGCTGAACAGTTCCACTGCCCAATACAATAAACTAAAGGAAGTGTGCAAACTGGGCCAAGATTTCTCTCCAATTTAATGAGTGCTAAGCAAAACAAGTTAATGAAATACTTTTTTTTAAAGTAGTACATTTCATCTACACACTGACAGCTTAATCTTTTGTACACCTGTTTGGTGGAAGACGAGAAACTGTATATGAAAGAATAAGCTTTGTATCGCTGTTCCAAGAACTCCCCATCACTATCAAACTTCAAGTTGTGACTTCTACTATGCAGAATAACTGGGATTTTTCATTTGCTTGTGAGGTTTTGGAGGGAAAAGAAGACATTGTTGACAAGAGGGATACAGAGAAATTACCTAATTTCAAGAGCAGCAACCTCCAAAGACAATAAAATTTATACACCTAGAAGGGGCAAAAGGGTGACAATCTTCCTGTGAAAATTCAATTTTAATCCGTGAAATTTGGAAGTTGAGGGCCAGACTAGGGAAAAAAAACCAAATCCACAACTTCTATTTTACAGTAAAGTGAAATTTAAAGCTTGCAAACTAAACTAAATGTCACAGGGAATCAAGTAAAGGCATGAAGTACATTTTTATTTCTCCAGCTTTATATTGAAGTCGATCCCACATGCATTTTTTTAAACACAACAGTATCAGAGCAGGGCTGCTTAGAACATGTCAAAACTTCACAGACATCAACAGCTTTGATGTACTGCAACAGTAAGTCTACTGTAAACGTATTTTCCCTCCAAGATCTGAATGAGATTGGAAGAGATATTGAAAATTCCAACGATCTGAAGCCAAAACCTAGTTCATGTGAGGAGTGACAACCCTCAAAGCCTGACACCAAGAACAACCACGCACACAAAGTTATTCATGGTATTGTTCCAGAGAGCTGGTAGTTCCAGCTCCCTTATACTAAGTTCCTTTTAGACCTATTCTACAAGGCACAATTTTACATACTCTGTGTATGAAAACGTTACCGTTCCCAAGAAAACTTCGTTGCATGCATGAGGGGGGTTTGATTAGAAAGTACATTACTACAGGGCTGTCTTCCCATTCTCACGTAAACAAAGACTAGTTCAACAGCTTTACAAATAACATCGCTTCGGCCAGCAGCAGAAACGTAAAACGGCACCAGAAACGATGCGGAACACTGCTGGAAGAGTATCCCGTGGGAACCGGCCCGCCAGGTACCACAGCCCGGGGCTCGGAGCCCAGCCCTGCCCTGCGGGGCGGCCTCGCAGCGCCCGGCCCTCAGCGGCCGCTGACCGAGCAGCGCCGCCCGCCCCGCGCCCGGGCCGCGGCCTCCCCGAGCTCCCGCGGCGGGAGGGGCTCCCCGCCGCCCCGGCCCCGGCCGTGCCCCGTCCCCGCGGGGGAGGAGCCCAGGGGGCGGAGGGGTCCGGCCGCCTCCTCCCGCCGCACCCCCGGCCGCGCTGCCCCCGCCGCCCGCCCGGCCCTGCCCTCACACACATTTTGACGCCATTAGCGCTGCCCGCGCCGCTCCCGGGTGCCGCGGCCACCGCCGCCGCCTCCTCATCCTGCGGCGGCTGTTGCGGCGTCTGTTGTTGCGGCGCCGGCTGCTGCTGTTGCTGCGGCGGCGGCTGTGGCGCCTGGCCGGCCGCCTCCTCGGCTCGGCGCGGCGCGGCCGCCTCCGCCCTGTCGCTCTCCGCCATCTCGTGCCGGGCCGCGGCCCCGCGACCGCCGGTTTGAAACGGGCCCCGACCGCCTCGGCCTCGCCGCGCCGCGCCGCGCCAAGTCTCGCGAGAGCGCCGCTCGAGGCCGGGGCAGGGCGCGCGCGCCGAGGCTTTGTGCGTTGCCACGGCGACGCGGGGGCTGCCGGGCCGCCATGGCCGCCGGGGCGCCTCAGAGCAGCCGCCCTCAGTGAGCCGCTGAATCACTGCATCGCACAAACAGTTCGGCTGGGAAAGTCCTCTGAGACCTTCACGGCCAGCCTTTAGCACAGCACTGCTAAGTACACCACTAAGCCGAGTCCCCAAGTGCCACATCTGAACATCTTTTAAATCCCTCCTGCAATGGTGATTCCACCGCTTGCCTGTGCAGCCTGTGCCAGCGAGTGACAACCCTTTCCGTAAAGAAATTTTTCCTAATATCCAACCTGAACCTCTGGTGCAAGTTCAGGCCGTTTCCTATCACCCTATCACTTGTTTCTTGGCAGAAGAAACCAACTCCCACCTGGCTGCATCCTCCTTTCAGGCAGTTGTAGAAAGCAATAATGTCCCTCCTGAGCCTCCTTTTCTGCAGGCTGAATGCTCCCTCAGATGCTCCTCACAAGACTTGTGCTCCAGACCCTTGATCAGCTCCACTGCCCTTCTCTGGAGACCCTTCTGCACCTCCATGTCCTTCTTGCTGTGAAGGCCCCAGAACTGAACACAGGATTCATATTGCAACCTCACCAGTGTGACCAGGGGAATCATCGCCGCTCTAATCCTGCTGGCCACACCATTTCTTATTTTAAAATCTTGTATGGTCTTTTTCCAAACATTTCAGTACCCCCCCAACATTAAGAAGATCCCCACATTCATCGTGAACTGAAGGCTCTTGAATCCTGAAGGATTTGGACCCAAAATCACCACTTAACCTGTGCTGAGACACCTCAGACCAAGTACAGAATCATGGAACACGCTGAGTGGGAAGAGACTCATTAGAATCATCCAGTCCAACTCCTGGCCATGCACAAAACACCCCAAGAGTCACACCATGTGCCTGAGAGCATTGTCCAAATGCTTTTTAAACTCTCTCAGGCTTGGTGCTGTGCCCACTTCCCCAGGGAGCCTGTTCCAGTGCTCAACCACCCTCAAACCTTTTCCTGATCTAACCTAAACCTCTCCTGACTCAGCTTCATGTTGTTTCCTCGAGTCCTGTCACTGGTCACCAGAGAGAAGAGATCGATCCCTGCGCTTCTGCTTCCCCTTGGGACGGTGTCAAAGACCCCAACGAGGTCTTCCCTCAGTCTCCTCCGGGCTGACCAAGTGACCTCAGTCTCTCCTCATAAGGCCTCCAGACCCTCCACCATTTTGGTTGCCTCCTTTGGACACTCTCTGATAAGCAATATTTTTAAAAGAGGAAAAAAGCATTTATCATTTGGACAAAGTTTAATCATTTCACTAACCACAAGTACAAAAGCATTTCTAAAAGGGTAACCAAATATTATATAAACATCTATTATATAAGGAAAGCCATTCAGTCCTCTGCAATGAATTTAGAATGGTGGCTTCTGGTTGCTGACCCACTGACCTGTACTAATATGGGTTTTGAAAGTAAACTCCTTATGAGCTGCTGGGACTCTCTTTTGTCTGTCCTCATGACTGTCACAGCAGGTGCTGGTAACACCTGAGATTTTGGAGAAAGCTCAAAGACACTGCAAAACACCCCAATAACCTACAGATGAAGGTAGAAAGGCATGTCCAGAGGTCTGATAAGAGATGTAATTCTGTTCACACATTAACCATAATTAGATAAATATCTTGGTATTTGTGATAATAATCACCGCTGGAACAGTTAATGTTTACTTGATATTGCTGTCATTACATTTTACAGCTCTCACTTCCACAGGATGAAGGGCAGCAATTCCCATGTTCAGGTTACAAGATCCCTTGTTTGACTGTGCTTTGCACAGAGCATCTCAAGTGTTGGAATCCTATGCTCCCTAAAGCAGTATTATGGCACCAAGCAGCTGACACCAAATTCCTGTGCTGATGGGCCTGTGGATGTAACAGGAATTGCTGACTTT
The DNA here is from genome assembly GCF_020740725.1 of Corvus hawaiiensis. Taxonomy (NCBI): domain Eukaryota; kingdom Metazoa; phylum Chordata; class Aves; order Passeriformes; family Corvidae; genus Corvus; species Corvus hawaiiensis. The sequence continues at coordinate 2,280,789 of NC_063225.1, forward strand.
CTTACACACAGTTTGCCTACTTGTTCTGAATAACCTACTAGCTGTTTCAATTGCTACCTCCCCAAGTTTGTATGCCTTTTGGGCCCATGGGTCTGGCTGAGGTGAAGTCAGTTTTCCCCACAGGAGCCCTCAGTGCTGTGCTCTGTACTGGTAGCTGGAAAGGTGTTGGTAACACATTGGTGTTTGCTGGGACAGCATCACAGCTGTATCTCACACATTCCCCTCTCACCAGTGGGCTGAGGGTGGGCAAAATCTTGGGACAGGACATAGCCAGGACAGCTGACCCAAACTATCCAAAGGGATATTCCATACTGTATGACATCTGCTCAGCAGTAAAAGCCAAGAAAAAGGAGAGGCAAGGGGGGAGAGGGGGAATTTGTTACGACATTTGTCTTCCAGAGCAACTGCTATGTGTACTGAAGCCCTGCTTCCCGGGAAGTGGCTGGACATTGCCTGCTGATGGGAAATAGAGAGTAAATCTGTTTTCCTTGGCTTCTATACACAGTCATTGCTTTATTCAGCTGCCTTTATCTTGATGCATGAGTGTTTTCCATCGTATTTTCTCCCACCCCATCCTGCTGAGGAGGAGAGTGCTAGAGCAATTTAGTGGGCACCTGATGGCCAGCCAAGATCGACCCACCACAGCCCAACGTACACAGCTTTGTATCAGTAACGTCCAGAGTCATGCAATGGGTGCTGCAATAAAGGCTCAGAACTGCACAGTCCATACACACCCAGAGATGAAGAGGTGTTTTGTATTAAGGCTGCACTGAGGCATAGTCTGGCTAGAAGCCTGGAGGAGTTATGGCAGCTTTGCCCTGTCTCCCTCACACCACAACTCCAGTGTAGAACATTCTGTTTAGCTCAGTTGCTCGTGTCAGGATTTTTATGGGAGTCTTGCCTCCGTTTATAAAAGTCCCACACATAATTACTCAGTATTTCTGTCTTCAAAGAACAATAATAAAAATGGAAGAACAATGCCACAAAGAGCTGTTAAGAGACCTGACGGGGTGAACTGGAATTAAAAAGTAGAATTTCTTTGGTGTACAAAACTCTGTTGAAAAATTTTTAAGTTTTTCCCTAGGAAGACTCTTGAATATAAAATGATTGAAACAAATTTTTTTTTTTAAAAAAAACCTACTTACCATAGTAAGTGGAAAAAAAGGAAAACCATTGTCTTTCCATGCCATTTCCTGTGCTGAGAAAGTCTCCTTTGTTACACACTGATCCCTCCTGGGAATATTTTAAACTTATCTTTTGATATATAGGGTTCCAACATCTCTTCTGCCTCTGTTCATGTTCTTACAGGAGACAGACAAGGTGTCTGAGGAATGTTCCTGCTAAAAGGAGATCCCTCATTTAGTACAACACTGTTACAACTGTTCTTGATCTGCTGTCCTAACAAATTCCTCATCACCCCTAATGTAAATAGGGTTTCACAGTTATAGGTAGGGTGTATGGCATAATGGTTGTATATTCTTGGCAAGCAGAGTTGACAGCACTAATTTACACACAGAGTTGAGGATAATGGAATATTATTCATGTTCTTGCATATATATGTAAATATAAGCAACTCTAAAGGAACTACTACTGAAAGTCTCTTGTACAAGTAGTTACTGAGGTAAAATAATTATGTGTATTTTAAGTATCAGCATTCTTTTCACAGCAACTCTCCAGTAAATTCAAGTCTCAAGTCCTCAGTGACAAACAAGGCATAGCTCCCAATTTGCTAATGAACAAATATGTATCATCATCCTTTTAGAAAGGACTATTTTAATTTGTGTTTGGTTTATCTCAACTTTTTTTAAAAATTTTGTTTCTGATTAAGTCATGATCAAAACCAGTTCATCAGCACTTTTATCAGGTGGAACTAGTGAAAAAATTATGTGTTCTTGAAAGTCAGTTTGTATGGACCTTCAGAAAACGGGAATTTTAAGCCTCATAAATTTTAAATCCATTTGACTTTTTTTTTGGTAAATGACTGTTTTCAGTTCTCAGTATATGATGCCTGCATGGTGGATATGTCACATATAATTCTTCTTGTTTTGTTTGCAATGGTACCTAAATGTGCTTAACATTTTGTAGACCCTGTCCCTTCTCCAGGAAGCCCCAAATACAGCTGGAGAAGGGTTCCTTTAGCAATATCTTTGCTTTGTAAATATTTTCACTTTCATACCTTATTTGAAGATTCCTTTTTGCACAGACACAAGTATTTCCAGACCAGCCTGCATTGCCTAAGGCTACACCCAACCTACACTGCTTTACTTTGTGCTAAAAAAAATAAAATTAACCCTACTCTGCAACTGGCACCCTCTTTTGCATACTTATCGTGGACCTAGAGTAAAGCAAATACTATTTTCCCCAAAGGCTCTCTTTGCATTTAAGCATTATCTTTCCAGGCTGAGAAACAACGTGGCATCAGTCACACAGGAGACCTGCTCCACTTGATCTGCAGGGACCTAACTTCTTTGTCCCCCATGGAAGGCTTTCATCTCCCTAAGTCTCATAAATTTTTTTTCAGTGTTATGCAACCCTTGACCACAGCTTGAGTCTAAATCTTAATCATCTCTTTTTTACCCCTGAAAGGCTGCACAACACCAGACTTTTAGTAGCACTTCTACCGTTCCTATATGGAAACAATTCACATTACCCTCTCTTCCCCCAGACGTTACTTTAGCTGCTGAAGTTACAAAAGCAAAAACTGAGCAACCTGCTTTTATGTAGGTCCTTCTTCCCCTGTCAGGCTATGCCCCTAACATACCCACCACCTCTGCCTTTCAAGTGGGGCAGCAAACACCTCCCTCCTGCAGGTCTAAAGGGACCTCATCCTTCCCTTTGCCCTCTCCCTAGCTGGCCAGAGGCTTTTCCCAGTCCCGAGGTGGAGGAGCTGGGGACACACCGGGGGACATTCGCCTCCTCGTGGACGAACTCTCCTGTCCCACCCACACAAGGTGGCACTGTTGGTTTTCACTGTATACATGCACTCTTCCACCTTCCCCAACACTAACATTGATTGGACTTAAAGAGGGTGATTCCTAACCTTCTTCAGCTTCTGAATCCCCACGCTTTTCCTATTTGAAGAGCGGGCCTAGTCAGACATTTAACATGGGGAGACTGCTTTGTAGGACTTGTTTTTCTGCCTCATTCCTGACAGTCACCAAAGCAGTACCCCACACACCCACAGGGCTGTAGACTCTATGTTGCTGGTGAAGTCAGTGTCTAGTAAATGCACTGCCTTTGAACAAGCCCAAATAGAGATTCAGATCTTTTAAGACTACATAAAAAACCCATGGTAAAACAGAGATGTTTATTCTTTTAAAGATGCTAAATACCTTGAATTAAATTACATAAAATAATTCCAAGTTGCAACTGTGATCAATACAAAAATTAATTATAATCCCCCCACTTTTGCTGTGCCTCTCTATTACTGCTTTTATCTCCCCTATATACTATTGCTTTCTGATTATGCATATTCCCAAAAAACTTGCTTAAATTTGATTAGGGAGTTGCAACTTGATCTGTTTCTTCTGTGCACTCTGTGACTTCAGCCCATTTTAAATTTCCAGCAATTGAAGGGAGAGTTTGCTTGCTTGCAAAGGAACACTCAAAGAGCTGTTTAAAGCTAAACTGGAAAGCAAGTTACTAAAGGGAGTTAGTTATCCCTCGAAGCAGTTACATTTTCTTGACACCTACACCACTCAAGCGATCCTTAAACATTGAAAGTATTAACCAGCTAATAGCTCTAAGACTTCCAAGTTGCCTTTCACTCACTGGCACCCACTTGAAGTGTCTTGCCCAACCTTAAATTAGGCCAATTGAATTTGCCAACTCAACATAACAAATTACTAGATGATTATAAAATCTCTATTTCTGATCAAGGGCTCTCCTTTGAGGAAACACAACACTCCATAAATAAGGATCAAATCAACACAAGTATGATTGAAGTGAGATGAAAGTGATAGTAATAGTCAGTTGAACACAAAAGATGGATCCTGATAAAGAAATTGAAAACACAGAGTAGTGAATGCTCCCTTTGTCCATATATCCAGAATTATTCACATACACTGCTCTCCCATTTTCCTTACCAAAAAATCATTTTTCCCATGCAAAAGCAAAACTTGTGACTTTCAAGTGTAAAAGAAATGAAATGTAGGGAAAGATAGTTATTCCATCACTTTTCCATTTTAAAATATACCATGTTGAACAGAAAAACAGTGCTACTTGTCTGCTGACAACTGGTAGATGAAGAAGGAGACTCATTCCCTGTTGCTGGCTGCCAGTTTCTTTTCCAGTTTCATCTCCAGCAAAGTGGATCTTCAATACATAAAATCAGAAATCAAGTCTTCAGAATATAACATGAGTGTCAGATTCCTAGAAATAAACACACAGTTTCAGCAACTTCTGCCACACCATAGTACAAGAGGGACAATTATTTCAGTGTTGGAAAAACAAAAAAATCTATAAGTTCAATCCTACAAGAATAACAAGACAAAAAGATAATGTATCTATAAGGAGCAATATCCCACAAGTAAACCTTTTCCAGGAAAATGGTAGTGAAAGGTCCAGCGTCCATGTCCAAATTCTGGCAGAAGAGGCAAGATGCACCCCCTTAGAATGTGTTTCTATTGTCAATGCTGTCCCTCACTCCCAGCCACAGCAGTCATAGTGGTCCTGGCTACTCCAAAGTCCTACTTCCAATAAAGTTCTCCAAGTACAGCAGTGCTCAACAATTATTAGGAATCCCTTAACAATTATGCTAGGTTGAGGAGGTACTGTGAAATTCTGAGACCTTGTATTTGTTACTCTCAAAATTTCAAACTACAGCTTTCCATCTAGTGAGAGACCTTCATGGGGCCCCCAAGTAAATCAGGGACAGGGCTAAAAAAGAACACTAGAGCTCCTTAGGAACAGTAGGGGCTCTGTATACATATTCTGAAAGCACAATCTTATACTATTTAAAACTATCTATTTATAAAGTCTTCATGGATCTTTAAGTATGAGAGGCACTTCAAAAATTAGCTTGACTTACAGACATTGTTTATCACATGACTAATGCTGCAACATCAGAAGATCAAACTAATAACCATTAGCAAATACATAGTTAACCATCAGTTTAACCATTAGTTCTACCACCAGGAGAAAGCTGTATTTTGACTCTACCCAGTGCTTAGAAGTCCACTGCAGTCATAGCAGAGGAATCAGGCATTAAAATGGCAGGCAAGGCAAAACAACTCTTTCCCTACATCATTTCAGGAAGAAGGTTTAACCTATCATAGTGTTACTGCATGTAGTAAGAAACATGAGGAGTTTTAAAATTATTTTCTACAGAACAAATTCTGTTAGTAGGTCTACAGTAGTCTCATGATGCTTGACAGTGTGATACAGTCCTGTTCCACTGACCCACGTGCATCCCTGCAGGGGTGTGTTCACCCGGATGATTTACAGATATGGAATCACTATCATTTGAAACAGATTTGCTATTTATTAATGCAATATATACAGATCCAGCTTTGGGAAAATGAATCTTCTTTTCTAATCCAACTTAAACACCTGCTGTTGTAGCAAATAGAAACCTCTCTAATATACAACCACCATCAGCTAAACGCAGCTAATGAAAGGATACAAAGCTTGGTCTATGCTTTAATCGTTATTACTTTCAGAACTGCTGGGAGGACCCGAGGCCACACTGCGGGCACAGCCTAAGAGGCTTTCGGCTCAGCACGCCCCACTGAGCTCAGCGTGTGAAACCCTGCCCGCTGTTTCACGGCGAGCAGCGGCCCCGCGCACCCAGCGCGGCTCCACAGGTCCTGCTCGGCGCCGGCGGCGAGGCTGCGCCGCCCGGCCGGTCCCGGGGCCCCGGGAGGGATGCAGCCCCTCCTGCGGGTACCGCAGCCCCGTCCTCCATCACTGCAGAGACCACCCGGCCTTCGAGGCCCCGGTACCCGGCCTGGGCGGCGGGAGCGGAGCGCAGGAGGGAGGGCTGCTCCCGCCCCGCAGCGGCCCCGGCCCGGCCCTTACCGATGCACCGCACGTAGTGTTTTGCAGGAAGTTTCCACGCTCCTGGGTTTAATCCGCGCAAAGCGGGGCTGGAGAGGAGCGCGGCTGAATAGCGATGGAAAGGGGCGGGCGAAGAGGTGGAGGAGGAGGCGGTAGCAGCAGCGGCCGTGTTTAATTTTTTAATTAGGGCGGTTTGAGCATCTCCCGGCGGGGTCGCATCGCCGGGCGGCGAGGGGAGCCCGAGCGAGCTGCCCCCGCCGCCCGGGACCACCCCGCGCCCCGAGCCGTCGGGACTCCAACCTGGGCTTTCGACAGCTGGCGAGGCGGGCCCGGAGGCGCGGAGAGCTCCGCGCTCGGCCACCATGGGCAGCGCGGGCGCGGAGGACACGGGTTCGTAGCGCGGACGGCGCGGCGGGGCCGGCGGGCGGGGCGCGGGGCTGACCTTGCGGCGCCGCCCGGCCCGGCCCGGCCCGGCCCGGCCGCACTCCCGGCGGGGGCAGGGAGGGATGGAGGGAGGCACCCCGGGCGGCGGGGGGAACAGGGCAGGGTAAGCGCCTAAATCTGCCTTCCCCGGGGTAGCGGGGCCGGTGAACGCGAAGGCTGTGCGTGCCATCCTACAGCAACAATTGCTTTGCGGGTGCTCGGTCTCAGCCTCCATCTCCTGGGAAGCAGGCAACACTTTTCCACATTCACAAGTTAAGGATGATGCTAGTGAACGTTTTATTTTCCTGTATCTCTGTATTATCCAAATTTAGACCACGTATTTGAATTCACAACACAGAAGCTCTTGTCCAATGAAGACTCCAGGCTTATGTATTTGCTACGGATAAAATCTTATTTTTGCAATTCATTGCGTGTCGGAAGGCTGGACGTGTCACTGCTCGGCTGCTGCTTCTTCACAGGGGAGTGCTGTTTATGTGGAAAAGTGTTGCTTGCACCCTGAGTTACCATGCTGCAAAAACACTGTGTGGGGGCTCTCTTTGCAGAGCCGTGAGCCATGCCTTCATTTGCTGAGCATCCATGCCCTGGCATTCCTACCTTCACCTCCCTGTATGTTGTCTTAGAACCCGTACCCTGAGGAGACAATGTTCTCCCCAGCAATTTAGAGAATACAGGCATGCAGTGAGCACGAGTATGACAGGTCAGCTGTGCAGTCACAGCGCTCCTTTTGCAGCATTTCTGGCCACGTGGTGTTAACTCAGGTAGCTCAGACTCTGAAGAGAATTCCATGTTCATGCTGATTTCTATTTCTAGTCTATTTTATAGGACTTCTCCATTGTTAATCTTTTCATCTTACCACCTTCTATGACCAATTTCTGTAACAGCATTTCTGGAACACTGTTTAGTTTCCCTGAACAGATAGTTAAGTGCAAATGAGGCGCTTCCAAAGCTCCCAGAGAAAGGCTGTTTGTAGGTCCCTTTTCAAGTTAGGTTTGCTGTTACTTAAGCACAAGCTCGGGACTGAAGCTATTCGAAGTACTTGCAGAATGACCACATCCATGAACAAGCATCTGGGCTGCAGACATCCAAGAAGAGAACAGATGGCCACTGATTTGGTCCATTTTGTTACAAACTATCATTTAGGAAGTGAGTCTTCAGGCACCCAAGGCTTAATTGCACCAAGAGGATGAATGGTCCCAGCTTGAGACCTTGTACAGATAGTCATTTCCAGTACTGAGCCATTAGAAAAAAATCCTGAAGGGGGTTCTGTGAGAGAAGGACTGGAACCCAAAACCCAAGGATGATTATCCTGGTTACTTTCTTGATCTTCTCAAGTCTCTCTGTAAACATGAGACTAAAGGCTAGGTCTGAAAAAAGTGACACCCTGTCACTCCAAACCACCAAATAGCTGGGGCTGGTATCTTCAGTCAACACCAAACACTGACAGAGTTGGGCTGGTGATTCTGCTAGAACAAGAATTTCAACATCTTCCTTCCAGCTGCCTCACAATACCTAGTACCCATGGTGTTTCCCTTCATCCCCCCATAGGTGCAGCCAGCACTCCCAGCTCATACCTCTGTGTTTCTTAGCTCAGTGCTAAGCTGTACTCCTCATTCCTATTTTCTTTAGGACTCTGATTGTTTCTTCTGGCCTCAGAAGGACTTCCAATGGCCTTTTATTTCACAGCAGGATGTTAAGGAGCCTTTCTTTTTGCCAGTGTTTATATGGGTAGCAAATCAAAGGAGGAGAGGAGTCCTGACCTGTAAAAAAAGATTGAGATCAGTCTGGGGTCAGCCCCCACAAAATGGCTCTGCAGATCCTAACTGATACAATGCTTGTCCCCATGAAGCTGTCCTGAAGGCTATCTTTGAGCATTTTGGGATCCAGGCCAGGTTAGTTAGTATTCAGAGTCTTCTGGTTCAGGACTTGGACAGATACACTGCAGCAAATGGCAGGGTGTCTGACTGCCTGGGAGAGGACATCTGACCTGCGTGCAGCACTAAAATGTGAAAGCAATAAAAGGTACTCAAGGTCAGTCTTGGTACCACGGTTTTGGGGATACATAATTAGAACAAAAATTCCTGTGAACTTTAAGGCTTCAATTACAAATTCTGAAATTCAGGACAAGGAAGAGAAGAACACAAAGCTGCACATTAGAGTTTCCCAGAAGCAATCCTCCCCAAGCAAAATACAGTTCTCTCATGCGGCTTTTTCCAGCAAACTTTTGTTAAATAAGACTAAGATATCAATTTCTCCATGTTTCAGCATAAATCAAGCTTTGCACAGAGATCTGTCCCATAATGTCTCCTGACAAGCACATAATCTACAAACAAATCCCATCTAATTCCAGTGTGTAAGCTGCAAAATTAGTAAGACTGGAAGTCATATTCTTGGAAAATTACTCTGTGTGGTGAAGAAATGTTATGTCAAATACAAAGGTATTTGTCTGGACTCAACTCAGATTCAGGGTTCTCCATGGCCAGCCTATCCCTAACATTTTTCTCAATGTCTTTCAAGAGAACAACTGGGTTTTTTGGGTCTGGCTTTTCCAGGTAGTGACTATTTATCATTTTCCTGTATAAGCCTTGTTCCTAATTTTTATAGCCCAGTGCCCTAGGACTTTGGGAAAGTATTTTTTTTTCCTTGACTGGCTTTTGCTCAAATCAACTGATTTCTAACATAAATTTGTGATATTGAACTTTCTTTGATTTTTTTTTTCCTGCAGAAGGTCAAACTTAATAGAAAAATTGGAAGTATGCCCAATGAAAATCCATACAGCAGGTGGGCTTTACCTATGATGTATTTTCAGAAAATAAATATTGCTTGTTGTTGACATTATTTCTAATTCCCATAGGCTATATCTGGATCTTTCTTCCATCCTAACAGGAATTAAAACAAAATGACTCAAAGAGCAGAATACAATGCAAAACAAGGAAGGATCTCATACACAGCTCTACAGACTAAACAGAATATTGGTTGCTGTGCTCTGGCAAATGTGTAAACACTAAAAGGAAACATTATTTAATATCTACTATACTGAAGTTTATTGCAAAAAAGAAATACGTGGTTTTTGCCCTTTTGATCTTTGTTCTAAAATTTTTGTTCTTTAGGATAATAGTCAAAAATCCCACAAATTTTGAAGTGAGAAAGGAGACACCAAACAAAATAGAAATTCTGTTCATTTCTATCTGCTCGGGAATATCAAAAGTTATTTCTACTTTTTCTGTTGTTTTTACTTGTAGGCTGACTCAGAGTATGGCTCTCTCAGCCATGACTGCAGTACACAGTAAAGATACTGGACCTCCCTTTAACCTGGCCTAGCAGTGCAGGTACCTGAAGCAGTGTAGCCATGGCAGCACAGAGCTCTGAGTGGCCTGATTACTCTGCCAAGAAATAAATTGATAGTGGCAATTCCCTGGGGAAAAAGAGGTTGAATCGTTAACAAAAAGAGTTTCCCCTCAGGCACGTTCGTTAAATAGGTGTTAGCAAGAGCCAGAAAACCTCAAGTTCTAACTTTAGAATAAAAATGTCTTTGTCCTTTGGCACTTTTGATGTCCTAGTCCTTCCAATTCTCCCACTCTCTGTAGATACAAAAGAAAGATGTGATTCCAATATCTGATGGAAAACCTAAATTAAAGCCAAATGATCCCCACACAACCAAAATCTATACATAAGATCTCCTTAAAAAGACAAATTTTAGAAGTTTCTCCTGTCTGGAAACATGCAGAGCTCTCCTGGTGGCAGCAGCAGGGTGGAGTTGCTTGAGCATCCTGTCTCCATAGGACACACGTCAGGGTCAGTCTCCCGAGCAACGCCAGGAGCATGGGCAGATCTGTTTATTGTGCCTGTAAAAATGGCAGGGTGTCTACGGGGAAGACCAAGGAGAAGAAACAAATGAGAGCAAGATACAGGGGAAGGGAATTTAATTCTGTTATCTCTTCTTCCACCAATCTTTGCTCATACACAAGAGTGGACATGTACAGAGAAAGGTGAAGGGGTAATTTTATCAATCTGCTCACTTTCTTACAAGCTTAAAATACACACAGCATTTTTTTTCTGAAAGTGGAGCCCAAGACTTCACTAAAATTGCACACATAGTCTTTTATTTTACAAGTTGAATCTATTTATGTAGACTCTGAGCTAAATCAAATGAGCAAAATCCACATTATTTGTCTGAAATTGCCTTTGAGGTCAATGCAAGTCTAACTAGTTTAAGCACAGAGATGTAAAGCCATTTCAGGAACATACCAGGTTTCTCCATGTGGAGACCTTAGAGAGTATTGCCAAATCACAGTCCGTAGACCTATGAGTGTCTGACAAAATGCTGTTTTCAACAGCTGAAACTTTGGTTTTGAGCAGACAGAAAGCCAGAAAACCGTGAGTCTGCTGTCTCAAAACAGAGGCCAGTAAGTAAATGGTGTGTAGAGGCTAATAGTTGCAATTTTATCACATACATTTAAATGTGAAAAAACAACAGGACACTTCTAAAATCCAAGCTGGTTTTCATTTTCAAATGTTCATATGCTACAGCTCAGATATATTCACCCCACTTAGAGCTAACCACACTGATTTGATGTTTCTATGCAGGCAAAGAAGCAACACAGGTGAAAATCCCACAGAGTCACCAGGATGTGATGCCCAATGATGAGCAGTAATTACTGCAGCAACACTTCAGCCAGCATGAGTGTCAACGAAATGTCTGCTTTCCCTCTGACTTTAGAACAAAAAACTGGCTTTGCCTTTGTGGGGATTTTGTGTGTTTTCTTGGGACTTCTAATTATCAGATGCTTCAAAATCTTGCTAGACCCCTACAGCAGTATGCCTTCTTCCACGTGGGAAGATGAAGTTGAGGGGTTGGACAAAGGAACATTTGAATATGCTCTTGCATGAAAACTCACAGAATATCCTGCCTTAAATTTGATGTTGATTTCATTTTGGAAACCAACTGTTGTTACATTTGTTATACATACCTGCATTTTGGAGATATGTTGGTGACATCCATTTTGTTAAATAAATATTTGTTGCAAACTCCAAAGGTACTTCATGTTGCTTTTATTTGATGAACAGTGGAATGGTAGATGAGAAATGGCTAACAGCAAACAAATACACAATAATTCACTAGAAAGTTACCATGCCCAGTGTTTTAAGGATCAGATGCTATCTGGCTCTTCAGAGGAGCATCTCATGTCTACTGTGTCTCATGATAGGCTGAAGAAAAAGATGAAGAACACAAAAGACAGGCTCATGAATGGTGAATGTTCAAGTGGTAGCCCCCTCCCCTCCTCATCCAACACAATTTTCTGAAACTCAGTGTCTGTACTTGTACACTGAGGATACAAAAGTGGAGGACAACAAAAGGTTGTGACTTAGAGGAGGTGCCTGCAAGAGGTGTGTGTCCATGATTTTATTCCACTTGGTTACAGAAGATGATTCCGTTTAAAGTGGAGCTTAAACTGTCTGGTTAACAGCTCCCAGGAGTAATTACACCAGCCTGGCAAGGTCAAAGCAGACACAGTCATGCTGCTTGCCCATTTTTACCCAGCCCCCAGGCAGGTCGGGGTCCAGAGCTCTGTACACTCCAGCACTCTCCACAGCTGGTTCTTCTGTTTGTGCTCCTGCAGTTGTGCACAGTATGGGATCTGGACTGTCACTGATGAACTGGTCATGGGAGATCCTATGAAAGCAGAGACTCAAATCTGGATATTCAAGGTCACCCTCATACACACAGCTGTTTAGCAAGTGTGACAGTACTTGACAGAAATTCAATTCCGTTTTTAAGAAGGCTGGCATTAGAATTTTAGGCACTGTCACTTTTGCTAAACAGATCTGTTTGCAATGAGGAGCTGAGACAAGGAGATCAGTTGCAGCAGTTGTTTTCTTTTTCATGTATTCTGAAAAATACATGTTATTCCTTTTGCCCCATATACTAGGCAGAGGCAGACAGTGAACAGCAGACCTGAAGTGTCATTTGGAACATAAAATACTTGATTGTACAGAGAAGGACATGAATCTCCTGTCTGAAAAATACAAGAGAGGAACAGCCAATATTAATCTACACTGGTTCATTCAAATTACAAAACATAAACAATTTTGTGAATGTAAGGGCTTTTCAACTGCTTCAGATTATATGTAAGAAAAAATTCCAGACCCTCAGAGATTCAGTATATTGCATATATCCTATCTGATTTAGCCATAAAATCCAAGGTAGATATCAGTACAATGATTCATGTGATTTGTTACTGCTGGATAGCATCATCCACTGCAGAGACCTGACACTGCCATTCTTTTAATGTACATCTAATCAGCACAGCTGAGCTCTGTGCTGTCAGGTTGGAGTGCTGAAGGTACTTAAGTTATCTGGGTTAAATATAGTTCAGTTATCTCTGAACTACACAGCAAGCACTGCAAACATATCCAAAGAACTCCAATATTGTCTTATTATTTTTGTTCTTTACCCAATCTATTGCTGGAAACAATTATCTAATCCCCTTATAATTACAAAGATTCATCATTTCCTGCCTGCTCTTTTCTTCATCCCAAAAAGACTAGGAAGTCAGCCTTCCCAGAAATAATACAGAGCACATAATTTTTCAAAGGTTTTCCTTAAATATACAGAGTAAAACTTTAAATAGGGTCAGGAGTAAATGTTTTAAAACTGCATGTAGGACAAGAGGACCCCCCAAAGACTGATCCCACTGACTTCACTGAATCTTCTGCATAAAATGCACTGAGCAGATCCTGTCCTGAACTCTTGTTATCTGCATGACTATATATGCAGAACTGAAAGATAGAGAGAATATGATCTGTTCAGAATCAGGCATAGCTGGGAGGGAAATGGAGATAACAAAAGTATTTTCAGGCCCCCTTAGAAATTTTGCAATGCCATAAACCCAGTAATTGTAATGGATAGGTACATTTGCTGGTTAATAGTTAACAAGCTAGAATGCCTTTCTAAATCACCATCTAGAAATGTTTTGAAAGAGAGTGATTGGATGGCCTATTCAGTATATTAAACAGGAGAAAAATCTGGCCAATAAGGCAGAGTCTGTAATGCCTCAAAGAGAGGGTCACACTGTATGCATGAATAAAAGAGGCAGATTGTCCTTCCCTAAAAACACAGGATTGAATGGTAAGTTAAATTACCCTGAATAAGGTAAACTTGATTATTTATGCATAATGCTAGAAAACTAAACACAAAGTTAATGGCAAATAACAGTTCAGAGATCTCTGGAAATACATTGTGAAAACCAAAGTATTGTTTTCAAGAACAGCAGAAAGGTAAGAGACTTTACTTTTCCTAGCAAAACACTAATATGGAAATAAGACAGTCAAATGACAGAATCATTTTACTTGGTAGCAAGAGTTTCATTGTCATCAAAGACTCAGGATTTCATTCAGTCATGGAGATGGAAAAAAACATAGTTTCACTGACCTCAATGAGAGAAGATTTGGTTTTGCTCCTTCATGCCTGAAGATGAAACACTTCCTTGCAACTTTAAGAGGCTGAAGGAAGCAGAATACTATGATCATAAATGTGTAATAATAATAATAATAATAATAATAATACAGAGCCAGTAGAAGTAAAATAAACTAAATAAATGTAATATGTTGCTGTGAGGCTTACACACATTAAGGAGGAAACCTAACATAAATATGAAGGTGACAAAGTGGTGCCTCAGCAGAGAGGTGACAGCAGAATATTACCTATAGCTGATGGAAGAAATAAGAAAATATGCTTTAGCTGTATCTCATACTGAAGATGGAGGACATCTGATTATCAGCTCTTCAAATTATAACTTGATATGTGATTTTAGAGAAAATTTACATTGCTGAGCTATAAATATTGATGCAGTATTTTATCTTTCAGTGCCAAAGGGCCAAATGCATTTCACAAAATCATTGAGAAATTTAAATTGAAAAAATCATAGGAGTTCATCTAGTCCAACCTCTTGTGAAAATATGGAACTTAAAAAAAATGTCTGTAATGGGCTTATTTATCCAGATTTTCAGTTCATACATTTGCTTATAAGATATATTTTGTTTCTAACACTTTCTGCTTTTACAAATGCTTGCAGAGTTTCAATGTCTAAGCATGCTCTGGTTTAGTGCCTTTGAACAAACCTGGGCTCCTACTGAATTATACAGGTCTATACAACCACACTCCCTAATCTCCTTAGAAATATGTTTCAAGACATATGATTGCCAGCATTTCAATAGCTCATTTCAGGGCCATCTAGGTCATACTTTAAATTGCTGCAAAGGTACTTAACCCACTAAAGGCTTTAAATATGAGTACCCCTTCTTCTCTTGGAGTTTATGTTTGCTCGTTCATTTTCTTTGAGGGGGGTCTGTGTGGGAAAGAGGAGGTGAGAAGCAGATTATACAGCTGTGTGTTCACCTCTCTATGGGCTGCCACTCAGAGGGACCTAGACAGGCCAGAGGAATGGGCCAGCAGGAACCTCATGACATTCAACAAGGACAAATGCAAATCCTGTACCTCAAACAGATTTAACATCTGCACCATACAGGGAGCAACTCTCCTGGAAGGGACTGGGGGAGCCCCAGGTTACAGAGGAGAGAGCCCCATGCAATCCATGTTTTAATGGCATGATCATGTTCCAAGCTTGTGTACATTGATGCTCATGATGCCACCCTGCTCTTTTGTGGGTTTTTATAAAACAGATTGAAACTAGAGGAGTTCTTGGCCCAGTTACAGCTCAGGCCTTTACCTCCTTTGGAGCTTGTACCAAAATACTGCTGGTTTGGTTAGAGGGTCAAGTGCACCCATCATAGACAGAAACATCTTCAAAAGCTCTGTCTTTGCTTCAACTATGCTTTTACTCAACGAGTCATAGGATGATAGTCTCATGGATACTTGGTGAGGCAGGGGAGAGGGGAGAGCTTGTGGTGGAAAACATATCTAACCATGCAAGATAATAGAAATAGTCTATTTATATTTTTATAGCAGAAAACTGGCAGCCTACATCAGGAAGACTGCTTAGAGATTCAACAGAAAATTCTCAGCCCTTCATTATTTGAGAAGCAAAGATCTGATATGCAACAGCACTAAACCCTTTGCTGTAGCTGCAACTGAGTGGCTGCAGCCACAGAAGAGTACACGGATCACCCAAGTCTGTAGCATCCCTGAAGATGTCAATGAACAATGCACCAAATGTATTCTTGGATCCAAATGCAAATCGCTTTCAAGTTAACATAATTAATGAAGACCATGACAACAGTGAAACAACCCAAGAGGATGTGGGCTCTGACCCACCACACTATGAAGAAACATCTTTTACTGATGAAACACATAACAGACTAAGAATCAGTTACAGACCAGGAAAAAGAGAATTATATGACAATTTCCATCAAAATGGGGAGAAAACAGAAGCTAGTTTACATCCCTATGATACTCACAGTAAAATGTATTATCTACAAACTTTTGGCCATAACACAATGGACCCAGTTCCCAAAATTGATTATTATAGAAACACTGGCAGCGTCAGTGGGAATAAGCTCAACAGACCAAGCTTATTAGAAATTCATGAACAACTGGCAAAGGTAAGTGAAAAGGAAAGATAAAATTTTCTCTATTCCATTTCCAGACTGTTAATTCTGTTTATTAATATGAGAAAGTCCTTAAATTCATGAACCTTGCCCAAGAGAAAAAGTACAAGTAACTACTTACCATATTTCCTTTGGTAGCTGCAGTCTGTTTTCTGCTCTGTACCCTGCTCCGAGCAAAGATTTTTATTAAAAGGTAATTGTAAAGTACTTGATAAGCAGAAAAACACAGCTTAATCTTGTCTAAAAGTATGGATCTACCAAACCTCTTCTGTTTCACATAAGAGTTAGGATGGCAGATGGTGAATGTCAATTCATAATTTAACCAAGCTACACAATTCACACTTATTCTAGACTTGAATTTTACATCAATGCATAACTAATTTTGACAGATTCCTCCGTTGTGCTCATTAATAAATATAAGTATTATAAAAAATACTATGTGCAACAAACAGAATTTCAGTTAATCAGATATCCATCCAGAGCACGACTCAATTGTTGCTGTAACAAACCATTCGAACAGCAAGAAAGAATCCAGAACAAGGGTGTTGAGGGATAGCAGACAAACACTTTTCAGGTGCTGATACAGTGAGCAAATTTGGGGTTAATTATGCACTTATCAGGGCAGGGCTGGAAAGAGAAAGATCATTGCTATAGTTAAACTGAGACTAAAAGTGTCCATATGCAGCAAAAACTCCGGTTCTTTTTTTTTAGTTAGGTAGTTGTGAAATGAGAAAACTTGAGAGAAAACAAGCTCTCATCCCCATTCCACTCAGTTTTTCATATTTCTGAGGTCTGAATAATGTGGACAAGCTTCTGATTTTTGAATGCTGGTCCAGATCTTGTTCAGACTTCTGTTTCCTGGAGATTCCTCTTTCCTAAGAAGGGTTAATACAAAGTAATGAAATTAAACAAAAAATACAGCCGTTAGTAAATTAGGACCTGATTCCTTAGGATCTTATTAGGGCAGCTTCCTAGTTTTGGCCTGACTTACTCAAATTAAGCTCTCCACAAACCTGTGTAAAATGGCTTACAAGGAGAGGAGAAGCATTTCCAAAGATGAAAACAAAGCAGATAGGAAAAGGGAAAAATATTAATTTAGTATCCCTATTCATTTGCAGATGTACGAACTGTTACTCAAAGGACTAAACACATTTCCATGCCCAGAAGAAATTTCCTCTTATAGAAATAATTTACTTCAGTAGTGGCCAGAGAAGAGTAAAACTGTGTCTTAGCTTTGAACATAATGCTGAATGAACATGTATTGAACATTAGCATATTAAAGGATTTCAGTTTTGATCATAACCAGAAAATTCCGGGTTTTTTACTGTTGTATCTCTCAATGGTTTGTGTATTATAAACAAAATTAAATAAATTTGTTTAGGTTTTGTTTAAGGCTATCACTTAAAGAAGATTAAAAAGAAGGCAGATTACATCACAGAATAATGAAGAGAAAATTGTTTCACATGTTGGGACTGTTGGAAAAGAGAAAAGGGCATAATCCAATTTGGTAATTTCCAGACTTTTTCCAGTATCCAGTATCCATCTTACAGAAATATAATCTTATGCCTTTCAAAATAGGAAGGTGAATGTCATAGGTAATGGGATTTTTCTTACACTGGCATCCTGCTGTGCCCTTACGTGGGTTGTGGCCCTGGTCTGGGAGCACAAGCACAGCTCTGGAACAAACAACGCCCCATTAGCATGGCTGGAGCCCAGTCCTGGCTGTCCCATGGCCTCACTTGGTGACCTTGGACAAACCACTTCGCTCTGCAGAGCTTATGCTGAAGAATAAACAAAGACAAGGTCACCAAATAGGAGCTTAGTAGGGAAGGAGCTGAGTGTGAAAAGGCAGAGCTCCTGTCAGGAGGCACAGGCTGTACGTGCGTGGGATGGGGCTCCAGCCCCCAGCAAGGAGGGGATGAGATGCCACACTGAGCGTGGACAGGAGTTACAGTAATAGCCCAAGGTGCACTTCTGAAGCAGATGCTTTATTCCTTTTTTACTTAACCACTAAAATCTGGCCTTACCACACCATACCCCAAGGCAATCCCACCCCCCTCGCCCCCAATTTGAAACTCAAGTTGTTGAAGACAACTGTTCTGTCAGAGCTCATTGCCAGATTCTGATGAGAAGTGGCATATGTTTGACTTCAGATTGCTAAACATCACATAAGCATTCCCATTGTGCTTTGATGCTGGGCTTAACATCAGAAGATAAATATTAATATTTAATACATTTTTTTTAATATGTAATTTTTCAAATTTCAGAATGTAAGACAGGCTGAAAGGAAATTCAAATATCTAGTTTTCACACTGCTGGAGTCAAATTTGTGTCATCTTTTAGCAAGATGTGTCAGTTTTTGCACACATTAAGCCAATTAAATCCCTAAAAAATAGTCTAAGTGCTATTTCACAGCTGATGGCTGGTGATAATTACTTGGGTTTAATATTTACCCTACATAAGAAATAATCTAACCTTTCTTCCTCTTGGCTATTCTCCACACTTGTTATGGAGATTTGATGAGCTCATCATCTTTAGCCCCAGGAGAGATGAAGACTAAACCATTCTGAAACAAGGAAAGGAAAATGTTTGGGTTAGGTTTTTTGGGGTTTTTTTAAGCAGTTAACTTTTTATTTTAGTAGCTTTTCAAAATGTTCTGTCACTTTTATTCCACATCCTTAATGCATGAGTAGCACAGGTACAGCTGCTTGGTAAATAACCAATCATTCACTAAAGCACACCAATTTAAAATGCATTTATGGAAGGTTTAAGGCCATAATTTATGATAATGGCATAGAGAGCACAAATTAATTCAAAGTACAGAGGAAACAACTTGTTTCAAGTACAAAGACCAAGCCCTTTTAATTTTTTTGTCTTTGAAATTCTAACCACTGTAGCAAAAGCCCATCATATTATTCTGCTGATCTTCCTTCACTCACTTTAATCATTTACTGTATTTTGAGCAAACACAGACATTATTATTTCAGGGTAAGAACTGTCAAAATTATCTAAGGAGCACAAAGGAGCTCAAAGTCACAGGCTTTCAACAGATCTTGTATTCCCACTTTTCTTAGGGCCAACAGGCACCAAGTTTAGCCCATGTTGAAATGTATTATCCAGTCACTTATTTTTCATTTGTGAGCACAGTCCTGGATTTACTGTGTCAAAGGCATTCTAAAACCCTACATCATTTTGGCTAGAGCCCCCATCCTTGAGGGGCAAGTCCAAACATTAGTGTAAGAGGCATACACAGTTGGTCTTTATGTCTGTTTTGGGTCTCTGTGTTTGGTGTTTTTAAAATTATGGACAAAATATAGAAACAACCTTAAAGTTAACCAAGATTTAAAATCTCATGTTTCACAGGATCACAGATGTCTTTCCTCCTTGACCTGCTTAGTTAATCTGGAGATATCTTCATCACCCTCTAAAGCCTAAAAAGTATCTTGATTCCTCTCCAGGAGTGGTATCTACTCCTGACTCTCTGCCAGACCATGGCAAGGTGCAGGGTCCTTCCTGAAGGCCTTTGAGGAGGACCCAGAAAATCCAGCAATTGCTAACCTAATGCCAACTCCTCACAGGAACAGTGAGAGCTCTGAATTAAAAAAAAAAAAATTAAATTAAAAGACAATGACAATGAGTATAAATCTCAGTGCCATGACTAATTCCTACTTGAAGCACAAGAAACATATCATGGTGCTAAATTGTCTCAAAGATTCTGGGGCAAAAGAGCTGAAGAGATAAAATACACATTTATGTCAGTTAACTGGATGTGAACAATCTAAAATTCTGGGCTACTTACACCATAAATATGGCAATTCCTAATCCTATTTACTATGGTAACACCAGTGGTGGCAAAGCCACAGAAAGGATTATTCATTTACTACATTTCACTGGCATTTCTCTAACTGTTTTCAGGAATATGTTACCCACCTGCTGCTGCAGTTCTGTTTGTACTTTGTTCAATAGGAAACACTAGATTTCATCACAGAACTTTACCATGCAGCACTCAGTTAGGTCTCTTTTCACTGTGTGCAATTATCCCTGTTTCTACACTTAGCGTTATTCATAAATTGTTGCAGAGGCCAACCACAAGACCCTCATTATGTTAGATGCTCTGTAACATGTCAACACAATGTATATGTGGAATAGCTTACAATAAAACCAGGTTACTATTAGATCAGGTAATAATGTATTTACGCTGCTTAAGCAATTCTTTCATCTTCTCCCCTTGTTAGCAAGCCCACCTGCTGATGCCTGGTGTGAGCAGAATATTGCTCTCTACTCCAGTGACAGTAAAACCTGATCTTTGGAATTCTTTTCCATTATGCCTCCCTTATGCAGCCAGGTGTCCTCTGCCTGGCACAAAAGAATGTCTTTGTTTTGTGTGTGATCCTCCAGAACATTGCTGTGAGCACCGGCTCCGTGGAGAGAGTGGCGAATGGAGAAAGCACCGCTGGGGATGAGACAGCACTCAGCAAGGAAGAGGAAAACACAACGGGATTTGTCAAGTTTGGATGGGTGAAGGGTGTGCTGGTGAGAAACTTACCTGCATTTCTAAAAAAACAATTAAAAGAAAATAAAATCAGTTCTGTTACACTTAAGTCTTTGAAGAACTAAGAGAGGGAGGCAGACTTCAGGGATGTTTGGGGTGCTTTCTAAAAGCATGAAATGCACTTTATCACCCTTCTGGTTTTTAACATTACTTTCAAAATTGAACTAATGCAGTATATTTTTCTTTAAAACCTAGGTAAGATGCATGCTTAATATTTGGGGTGTGATGCTCTTTATTCGACTTTCCTGGATTGTAGGTCAAGCAGGAATTGGTATGTATCTTATTTAATATCATTCTTAACAGTGAAAGGGATAAAGAGGATAAACTATACATGATCATGATTAATATATAATCTGAGATGTGCATTTGCATGTTGAACTAAATAATGTTTTCAAATGCTTGCCAGGGTAAAAGACATTAATCCTCCAAACCATTGGAATTTTCCAGACTCACAGCCAAATTACTGCTTAGAGGCATAGATCTGTTAACTATGCATATGATCATCACATTTGAGTATTTCTGAGCTTTAGTGAAATTTGTATTTAGATCCTGTAACAGATGTAAACTTTATGACTTGGGCCAATTTCTAATATGTGCGTACAGAGTTAACCTTTAAGAGTTCACACTTTGCTTATCTGTGAAACCCAAACCTTGTCATCTACATATTATAAACAACACTTCTTCACACTTCTCTGCAAAGATGAAAACAGAACTGGAAGGAGGTCTCATCTCATCAGGATTTTGTTATTTTTAACTACAGAACAGCACTAGATACTAGCATACTATGAAAGACTAAGTTTAAAAAACTCTGTTACAGCTTTCATATAAATTAAATAAGTACATTTCACTGTGTGCTGTATCTTTGCTTCTTCACTGTGCAATTTAATTAATCCAAATTCCAGATCCCAGATCCCTGGGAGACTGGGCCCCGAGGCCTCCATCCAGTATTCTGCTGAGTGAAACTGGTGAGAGCAGGAAGTGCTCCCAACACTGCAAGAGCAGCTCAGAGAGGTGCAGTGTCCCACAGCTGGGTGGTACAACTCCCTCCTTAGAGCTACTGCTCTGGGGAAGCACAGAAACCTGAGCTGCCATGGCAGTGTCCCTCTGTGATCCATGATCATACAATCAGAGCAATGAGGCCCTGATCTTTGACTGGCACCCAGATGTTATGAAAAACAGCAATCCAAAGGCAGGATGGCAAGTATTCCAGTTTGGATGCTCACAGAATGGAAACATTAAGGGGTGTCAGCTCTGCTGGGCTTGGACAAAAGTCAGTGCTCAAAATCAGATTGAATATGTCATTCATATCCTTGTTAATGGAAGTGAGATGAAACATCTCCAAAAATTTGCATGGTTGAAGTCTTATTTCCAATAAAAAGCAGTAACTTCTAAGAAGTTTCACTTGAGCAAGACTGAGCTTTTAATAAAAGAGTAACAAATGAAACACTTATTAAGAAAAAAATCACAAACTTTCAGAGACACAAATAGGAAAAGAAAAACCAACCCAACAATAAAAGATGCAGAACTAAGCGGAAGAACTTTACTACTTCTGCAGCGCTCCATGCATGGCTCCAGCGCTGTGCCTGACAAAAGGGTGCTTTCTGATTTTATGATGCATACCAAATGAGCACATACAGCCCAGGGCACTCATAACTATATGCCTTGCCATGAAAATTCTGCATCTTAATATTGCCAAGACTTTGCTCTGGGGTTTCATGCAAAATTAGTTTTTAAGGGCAGTTTAGTAACTTATTGAGATCATCAAGAAGTATTACTTTGTTTTGAGGTGTGAGAACAGCCATAGGCAAGAGTAATTCATTTTGGAACAACTTACTTAGGAGCCATATGCCTGGTTTTCAATCTGAACTTTAATCAGATTTTAACACTAATTTGCACCAACATCAGTTACAACCTTTCTGCTTTCATTTTTAATTTTACCATTTTAACTCATTGATGAGCAGGCTCTTCTTTCTTATGCTTTATTGCTCTGCTCTTGCTTTTTTCAATTGCCTGTATTATGCAAGGGGGTTACTTTTACTTCTGAAAATGAAACGTCAAATTCCATTTGAATAATTTCTCAATGCATTTTTGGAATGCCTTTTGAGCAATCAGCTTTAAGTCCCCAGCCAAGCTGCTTAAGGAGAACAGTGATGGAAGCTCATCATCACCAAGGCTCAGGGATTTCACTGAGTCCTGCTACTAACATGGAAATTAAATGAGACAGTTAAACCACCATCTGGGCACCATTTATATCCCCATCATTAGAGGGCCAAAGAGAGACAATCCAATTATTTCCATGCCCTGATAGGCTATCTTGGGCAAAAGCTCTTACAGGGGAAAAAGTAGGATTCTGCAAGGTTCTCTGGTTATCATCAGCTAGGAAAAAAGGGACGGTATGGTTCTGACAAGATTACAGGTCCAAAACTAGGCTGGTATTTCCTCCTAACATCTGGGGACTCTCTGAGATCTGTATTTGTACCTATACATGGAATGGTTAGACAAAGACAGAGAAAAACACCAAGTTTATGCTACTTGAAAATCTCGAATATTACAGTTCTGTTACATTACATTATATTACAATGATGTTTTGGTTGAGTCATTTTATTTTATGCACTTTTTTTCTTAAATGGTAACATATTTTTTAAAAATTATCATTAAAGCCTTCCCATGAAGATGTTACTATGAAATCAGCAAAATATCTGACCCTATATATCATATATGTGTTAACAATATGAATTGTGAAATGCAACAAAACATCCTTGAAAAGTATCCTTAGGATGCACATACACTAACCAAATAATTTTAAAACTGCTTTGAGAATTATGTGTCTAACTTACTCAGTTTAGGAGTTAACAGCTCTTAAAGACATATTCAGCCACTTCTCAGACAAAGAATTTGCATGGCTGAACAATATCCTCCTATGTAATGGTAGCTGACCAAAAGGAATGACCATCTGGATTTTTTTATACAGACCTGCATATAAAACATTTGCATGACTAGTTATAGTAAGAGTTCAGAAATCAGTAAGATAAAAATGATTTATTAGAGGCTCAAATCACTTTAAATATCCTACACTATGTTATATATCATTTATGGCTCACAGATTACATTGCTCTGTCTTAAAGGATTGTGATAACATAGCTATAATTTAAGCAGCAAAGAACATTAATTCAGGGACTGGATGTCTATAACCATCCACTATGAACTGAACTCAGGAATCTGATCTGTAAGTCAGATGGTAGAAATACAGGAGATAAATCAATAAGTTTGAGTACTTCTAGCTCAACATCAATTGTAGGATCCAAGTTTCAATTCGGATGAGCCCTGGTCAATAAATACTACAAGCAGTGTACATTCTCCAGTTCCACACTGAATATCTACATACTCTGTGGAAACAAGGCAGATACTGCATAAGCCTTAGCAGTTCAGATAAAACTAAGAACTAATTCCAGGCTTGGCAGCAAACTGTAATTCTTTAATTTTTTTCTCCTGGTTTTCTCCCTCTCATAGATAGAAATGTGAGTAAAAGGAATAAAGTTGAGAGAAAATCATTATATTATTTCTGACTTAAATATATATATTTATAAGTATAAAGTATAAATATATATATAAATATATATATTTATAAGTATTAAGTATATATATATTATATACCTGACTTAAAAAGGATTTCTGGAACTACAGAGCCAAACTCCTCTTGGTAGTGGCAGAAATGTAACAGCAATGGCTGCAATTGTTCCTTGGGAGGTCCAGTTTGTACACAAACAAAGCTTTTTTATTGGGCAGGTGGTGTAGCCCTGGACATGTAATCCAAAGAAGCTGTGGGATATTTATCCATGGAGGTTTTCAAGAGCCAGCTAGCCAAGGTCATCACTGATTTAATCCTAGCAATAGTTCTGCTATGACTGGGAGGCTACAGACCTTCAGAAGTCACTTCAAATCCATGCTTCTGTGATTCTAAATCATACAAAGCACATTCTGCTCATGTAATTTCTAGCACAGTTTCACAAAGTTAACAGAAACACAGCCATATAGCCAAAGACTGGAAACAGTCTCAGATTTCAGACTTACACTGAAACCCAGTTACCTACAACTAACCACCTATTACTGATCTTCAGATGTTTGATTATCCTTGTGATATCAGCTAAAAAAGAAGAAAAATATTCTAAGTTCTCTATGACTATACATTACAGGTCACCTGTTAAAGTAAATGGCCTCTAAAAAGCAGTATTTTCATTTTCAAGTGTTTCTTCTGTGTTAGAGTAAAACTACTTTTTGCAGGGAAAGAGGCAGATGTGCAGAGTGGGGAAGCAGAGCACTTGATGGCTTGGCAAGTGAGGATGGGGAAGGCTCCCACTCAGGTCTTGTCGCTCTGCCTGACAGACTCTTTGTGTTCATGCACTATGAATCTATACTATGAATCTGATCCAGCATTTAATTTACTGATGAAAGACAATAGCATTCTTACAAGAGCTCTGGTTAATGTGTCAATCTCTTCATTTAAACAGCCAGGATGTGTGTTAAAGGTAGATACAAGCATCCATGTCAAGGCATGCCTGTTTGTTCATTTCCTTCATCCTCTGGAAATCATAAGAATTCCTGGATAGGGTACTCCCATCAGAAAGAATCACTGCTTGAAGACTGATGGGAATAATTTACTATCGTGACATGGACTTCATGAAAATGTTCTATAAGCCGCACGTGGTCAACAAACCATCTTTTCAGTTTATTGCTCTGATTCTGGCCTGAAAATTCAATTTAAAGAGAGAATGATTTGTAGGAAACATGGAACATGAGTAAAATATTTTATCTTCTTATTACTGACAGGTCTTGGAGTAATCATAATTCTTCTCGCCACGATGGTAACCTCAATTACTGGGTTGTCAACTTCTGCAATAGCAACTAATGGGTTTGTCCGTGGAGGTAAAAAATCTTAGGGTTACTAATGCTTTCAAGCCCCAGAAGGTATTTGTGCATTTTTTTCCTATGAGACAAACCAGAGGGACCATAAACCAAAGGGCATATCTAATGGAACTGGAAGGTAACAATGCTAGCCACCTCTCATCACAATTTAAGGCGTGTTTGCGTTGTCACTTCTAACAAAGCACAGATTTCAGTTCAGTCTGAGAAGTACATTTCAGATGTTCCTGCCAACTGCTGAGCAAGGGATGGTTCTGGCTTTTCATGGAGTTCTTTCACCTTTCAGCCATTTTTTTCTATTCAGAGCATTCCAGGTTGGACATTCTTCAACAAACTGAGCATGAGACATCTCTTCCTGTCATTTTGAAGACTGCTGCAGATCAGTGGCTATCTTCAGTTTAATGCCTTCTTTCTAACGCTCCTTACATTTCAGCCACTCCTTGGAAGATGGATGAACAATTTGGCTGTAAAAGTCTGTGTCAGGTATTTGATGAAACAAAGTTTTAGTGCATTTCAGAGCCTTTAAGTTATAACTGGTCTGGTCTACGCCCTGTGGAAAATGGCAAGTTCTTACTACGTCACTTAAGCAGAACAGGTACTGGAACACACTTGCATATACTTTCTTTTTCGGATCTTTCAGGTCTTGGAATCATAGTTATTGCTCTGAGTGTAGTAGTAACAACATTGACAGGTATCTCCATGTCTGCCATTTGCACTAATGGAGTAGTAAGAGGAGGTAAGTGAATATGATGTCATATAAAAATGTGCAGATTTGAATTAGAAAAATACATGGAATTGAGATAACTGCGTTATAAGGAAAGAAAGAATATGTATACTTGCAGTGATTTCTCCCAGTGGATCAACAGCAAATTGAAATGTGAATAGATTTAATGCAAAAAACATTAAAGATTCACTGCATCACTATGATGCAGGAGCTTAAACACTGTACCATGGAATGTGACCTTTCATGTTAACACTGGAATAGATCCATGTAAGTCAGAACCTTTCTGGAAGTGAGTTTCTCTCTCCTTTGTGTTACTATATCATGTATCATGAAAAATTGTAACAAGATCCACTTTTGCATGCTAATATGCACTAAAAAGATTTCTGGAATAGAAAGGCATACTGAAAAGTCTGAAGACAGAACCAGTACAAAGCACACTGCTTTTCTGCAGTGTCCCCTGTTAATATAGGGCAAAGTTTGATGCTATTTGTGAGATTAAAAGCACAGATTTCTGCAAGAACAGCTATGTGGGGGAAAAAAAAGCGAAAGCTGAGTGTTTAGTTGTGCTGAAATAACAATCATTTCTGTCTGCAGGTGGAGCATACTATCTTATCTCAAGAAGTCTGGGCCCAGAGTTTGGTGGCTCTATAGGACTTATCTTTGCCTTTGCAAACGCAGTGGCAGTTGCCATGTATGTAGTTGGATTTGCTGAAACAGTTGTAGAACTTCTTAAGGTAAATGCAGATATTTCATGCATATGATGAAATTGGTTCAGTTTTGTTTTGTGTGGCTGGTTTTTTTTTTTGGGGGGGGGGGGATGGTGATGGTGGTGTTTGTTTTACATAATGTATTTGCATAAGTAGTGATCTGTTTTAGTTAAGGCTTGAGGGATATCTTTAAAAGGGAAGAAGCTGGTCTGTCTAAACATGCCACAGAATGCTTCTTCATTATTTCTACCTTTTAAGTGTATTTCATACATTTCTTGACAATAATCTCAAAATCAGACAAAGAGCAGACATCCCATTATACAGCCAAATAACCCCAACTGCAAAAAGCCAGCTGGAACATGACAAACATGACATACAAACACGTGGTCTCACAAATCTCTGAAACTTTGACAGCTCACTGCTTTCTATTTCACCTTGTTACTTGATCCCACCAGTTGGGCAGAGAGAGACTGTTCTAATACTATTTCTTACCACTTTCAGGAGAGTGATACACTGATGGTAGATGAGTCCAATGACATCAGAATCATAGGGACCATAACTGTGGTGTGTCTTCTTGGCATCTCTGTTGCTGGCATGGAATGGGAAGCAAAGGTAAACCTTTAAAAGAATATAAAAGCAAGCAATATATTAACCTGCTGTACAGCATTTGTGTGTGAAGAATGCTATTCAACAGATGGAATTTTCAAAAGCACTCAGTTTCAGTTTATGCTTAATCTTTCTAAAAGCAATAGCAGTTTAATCATTACATTCAATGAAAGCCCAATTACACTCTGCCTTGAACATACATTTAAAAGCAAAGAGGAAGTTTGAGTTTTGCAGACAGCTTGGTTATATTGATTTTTATAATTCACGGCATCATTTAGAGCCTTGGCTATGTGCCCCTTTTGCCCTTATTTTTGATGCAGCCTGATAGAATAAACAGTAGTAAAAACAACATATGGTTTTATCACTGTACTCTCTCAAGCCCTACTCAGCAGAAGAGCTCTTCTTGTTACCCATTCCTCAATCTCTAATGATTTCTGCTATTCCTTCACCTGTAAAAAATGTCAGAATGCAAATTCAAATGGCAGTACTTCAGAGATTGGAATGCAGCTATCGAAATTGGGTCCAGAAACCAGGTCCAACAGCACCCTTGTTTTTGCACTATGCCGTGATGGAGACTAGAACAACTTGTAAAAGAGATCAGAAAACAATTTGATATTATAACCTTTGAAGTGAACCCCCTGCAACTAAAACATTATAACAATATAAAAAAGTCTTACACTTGATATTAATGCATTAACTGTTCCATTTTACCTTTTCTTGTAAGGAAGCTAAAATTAAATTGTAACACTGTATTTCATTATCCTCTAAGTAAAAAGCATCTGCTGTTGTCATCAACTGATTCAGCTATCTTGATTCCTGGTATTTTTCAAAAACTATAGAAATTAATAACCTGTTACAGGAAACAGATACAGATAACTTACTGTATAGCCATCTCCACAGCAACCAAGTTAAAAACAACAGGAGAATCTTCTTGTTTCTATTAATAGGCTCAAGTTATTCTTCTGATTGTTCTCCTTGTTGCCATTGCAAACTTCTTTATTGGGACAGTCATTCCTACCAACACTGAAAAGAAGGCAAGAGGCTTTTTTAATTACCAAGGTAAGCTACCTTGCTATCTATCATAAAATTGTGTTTGCATTCTTTTGACTTAAAGTAAGTTAAGGATTCCACTGAAAAACGTCACAAGATCAGAATCTTCTGCCCAAGTTTAAGTGAGCTTGCAAACAAAGGGAATGGATTTAATCTCTAATTTTGAGTTTGTCTCTCTGCTGCTGCAGCTGATAGCACAGTAAGATGCAGCTTGAGTCATTTATACATCAGTAGACCACAGACAAACTTTCACAGAGAGCTAACAGCAAATGCTGCAGTGATATTTCTGTCACTTCAGCATGGATCTGTAGCTCTGAGATGCAGACAAGCACGTCCACCTGGGGACCAGACTAAGGAAATCAAATTTACTTTGCTTATGATGTGAGACAGATTCAAACCCAGTTGTCCAGATGTGAAAGACTGGCTTATTCACCTCCTTCATTAAGTAACTTTGGAATCAACTCTTGTTGGTATATTTCATTCTCACCTATATTTGCAGCATCAATATTTGCAGAAAACTTTGGACCAGATTTCAGAAGTGGAGAAGGATTTTTTTCGGTGTTTGCCATTTTTTTCCCAGCTGCCACTGGCATTCTTGCAGGAGCCAATATCTCAGGAGATCTGAAAGTATGTATTTCATTAACTTCATTATACTAGCTGTAGTTTGGAAAAATAACAAGAAAACCAATCATGAATCAACACTGTATTCAGTTTTAGATCATGTCTTATTTTGGGAAGCAAAGCTCTCTCTTTCAAGTACCTGCTTTATCATTTAAAACATGCATTCACATTTTCTCTCATAATGCATTATGGGTATTTACAGAAATGATTGTAGCTAGATTTGGGTCATTTAAGAACATGTTTCAATAACCTGCAATAATGTATCATTAATGGTCCATTAGCAGCAGATGCTATAGGAGAAATTACATGTGTATCTCTTGGAGCTCATCTTTGGTTAACATCGATCCAAACATCATCCCAAAAAGCATACCTGGAAAGCTCATGTTTGTACTCACAAGAATCAGTGGAGACCAGCTTTTCATATTCAGGGTCATAGCAAGGGCAGAGCAAACAGAGAATTTAATGAAAGCAAGTATGTCCCAACCACATGTCACTATTGCTGCTCAAAGGAAAAGCTGCAAGCTTGCAGCTGTGACAAAAAAAGGAGTCTGAAGAGAAAGGGAAAGGAGGTCCAAGGGTGCCCAGTTGCCTTGCTGTGGCCATTCTGTCAGTTTCCCATTCTCCTC
Source organism: Corvus hawaiiensis (assembly GCF_020740725.1). Lineage (NCBI taxonomy): Eukaryota > Metazoa > Chordata > Aves > Passeriformes > Corvidae > Corvus > Corvus hawaiiensis. Next base: position 2,310,600 of record NC_063225.1, read on the forward strand.
TTGCAGTTCAGCAGTTAAAGGAGATGGAATTTCCAGTATCTAAACATACAGGTAAATTAGAGACGGGAATTTAATTTTGAGTGTCCTCTAGTTTTCATGACAAAAACACTCAAAAACCGACCAAAATAAAAAAAGAAAGTCACCAACAAGACATGGCTCACAGCTAGATAACCCCAGAATGTCAGATAAAGTTATTTGGCCTTATCCTATAAATCCATTGCCTTGCAGACCTTAAGGATTCAACCAAAGGTCTGTTATTTCTGTATTGGCACAGCAGTCACAAGTTCACCAGATCCTACCACCCCTGAGAGCCAATTCTCTTTCCCTTCCTCACCCTGAGCTACATGCCTCAGCGTCTTTGTTTTCAGAGGACTGCTTTTCAAGCCAAGCACAGAGAAAATACGTGGAAACTGAGCCACTGATAGTGTCAGTGAGATTCCATTTTTAATTAAAAAACCAAAACCCATTGTACTTCTGCCCAGTGAGACTGAACCAGCCTCACACAATCTCCATCCTTTTATCAAACAAAAATAATTCTTTTGCCATATATGGTGTTCTGCCTGCATGGCAGACTCCCAAAGCAGCAGCACTTCTTCCATCAGCTGTTTGAAACAATCCAAGCAGACCTAGGGAAGCAGCTCTCCCGTTGGATCTCTGCAGTTGTTTCAGTCTCACAATAAGTGGACTTCTGTAACCAAGTCCTCCAGGCAGCAGATTTCCCATGGAGCATGTTTAGATGCATTAGACAAGTCTAATTAAATTAACCAGCCTCTCCAGAATCTAAAAGACAAGCTACGGAGTGTTTAAAAAGTGTAAAATTTACCAATCAAACTTTCTTTAGAATTTGTTGCAAACACCTACATCTGTGCTCCCGCAGCCACTACACACTCAGGTTGTGTCCTACTCCAGAGCCTACTTACAGGGACAGCTTCCCAGTGACTTCCTACTGACTTCAGTGGGGTTTAGCCCCTAAAGTGCTAACAGTATAGGAAATATGGGTTTAAATTTTAAAAATGTAAAACGTAAAAGTTGTCAAGTTGTAAGAAACTTTAACCTTAAGATGTAACGTTACAGAGTTTAGGATAACCACAAGATTCCACAAAAACAATGACCTAAAACATGCACATCAGAACTGCATAAATTTACCATGGTCTGAATGCAAAGGGTCTTATGCAGCTGAAGTGACTCCACAATTATTTTTCATCTCAAGAAATCTTTACCTCATTTAAAAATTATATTAATTACTAATACATTTAAGCAATTCATCCATGCTTCACAATAAACTCCATATTTCTATTTTGGTTTTTTACCCTGCAAGAAGGATCGTTATAAAAAGTCTGTGACTTAAAACATTCAACAAATCTTTGATTTACAAAACCTTGCTAAACCAACTTAAGAAGAAAATTTATAAAAAATTCTTCCTAGCACAAACAAACACACCCTAAATTGTATGGTTATCTAGCATTAAAAATCCCTTCAAAATTTACAGTGCAGATCTTTGGACTCTTACAGTTGCATTACTAAAGCTGATACTGTTGTGAGCCAGTCTGTAAGCATTGTAACCCAGCTGTATTAAATTATCTAAATTAAGTCAATACAGTGAAAGAAAGTAGCTGTTTTGAAGACCCAACTAACAATTACTGGTTGCAAAGCACAGAAGTACTACATCTGTCTTACCAATTAACCAAAAATGGTCTCATCTTGTCATCCACAAGAGTCTGATGGTTCAGTAGCTATTTACCCACTAGATCATTAAACATTAAAATAAAGCCAATTGCAATGTAAAGAGAGTTTGGAGTTCTAAGAAATGCAGAGCTCAGGACCCTCCTGTTGCTATAAATGTGAGCTTTGCTCCTGCAGAATATCCTTCACATGTGCAGGTAGGAGCACTGCACCACAGGAGCACTGCTCTGTCTGCATGCTGGGACCAGAAATGTTGGCGCAGGTCAGAGTGATAAAAATCAACTCTCTAGGGGTATCTTCACACCACAGTGTGGCAGAACTCTCAGCAGGCAAATGCAATCAGGCTGCAGCACACAAACTCACCGTGTTTCTCCTGTCACTGCTTTGTTTAAGGACCCACAAAGTGCCATACCCCAGGGAACAATGCTGGCCATTGTGATCACCACGATTGCTTACATTGCTGTTGCAATATGTGCAGGTAAGTACAGAACTTTGGCTGCATGTCCTCACTCCTACAGTTAAGTTTGAAAGCTTGGCATGCAAATGAATGATTAACCTCACTGCTTTTTCATCCCATGGATTTATTATGTAGAGAGAGAGTAGTTTTGCTTTTACTGTATGTCAAAACAGTGGTTAAAAAAAAGCAGCAACCAGCAGAAACCAAAGTCCCTGTCTGCAGCTGGACCTTCAGGTAACCTGTATGGTTATTTTTGCATTCCATTCAGTACAAAGACCACCAGCATATAGTATCCATGAGTATAATAAAGATCAAAGGAACCTCTGATCAATCTGCTGATCTTCTGCTCCTGGTTCACACTGAAATTTCACATGGCTTCTGCTTGCATTCACTAGTCTTACTGAACACTCACGAGAATCACAGGAACAGGGTAACACACATTTTGTACATTCTATGTCAAAGACAGAAATCAGTTGCCTGTCTCAAAGGAACTACACAACTACATGTTCTACAGTAGTGGAATATGAGGTAACAAAATGGACACGAGTGAAAAAGAGACCTGTACTGAAGCCATGAACGGTGTTGGAGGATTATGCAGTTAAATTCTCATTACAAGCATACAATAAATCTCTGGTCAAGAAAAATAATTTTGCTTTTGTATTTAATAAATGCAAGAAAAAGGGTTGCAAACAACACTCTTTCTTATGAGCAAATACCTCAATACCACAAGAAAGCCCAGCAGAGAACTCCCTTTTCTGGGAGATGACTCTCAAATCTTCTTAAATTCTATGGTTCTTGGACTTTATGCATAGGCAGAATACTTGACTCAAGCCTCAGCTCAGGCCGTTGCATTATTTAGATGAAATTTCCCCCTGCAATTAAAATTAAAGTAGTCATTCTTCACTTTCTTTTATAAATTCACTTTATATTATAAATCATTGTTGTTTATTTGAGAACGTTGCTCTGGTCTCACAAGAAGTAGCTGTATTTCAGCTTCAGAGCTGTGTATTTTTCAGTGTAATACTTCCTTCTTTTTTTTTTTTTAGTTCTTGTTTGTATGTTAGTTTTCTAAATAGCCACTGGGTATTTTGGGAGTCTTAATGTTTTTGATAAATCTGAAGGTATCATATAAACTTACATTTTGGCCACTAACGATGTTGAGATCAACACTGCAACTTCACGTTTTTCTTCTCACTTCTGGTGGCAAGCAAAAAAAAAGACAACATAAATATCAATAAACACAAAAAGAATATAGGTAATTTCTCCTTTTCAAAGTTTTTCTCATCATACTGGTATCAATAGGGCTATGACAATCTGAACAGTTGAGGATCTGGGTCTCTAAAGCAATTCTGTGTCCTTGTTACACAAATAGAAGGGTATGCCTAGACCTAAGACCCTCACTGACCTGTTTGCTTGGAATACTGGCACTTTTAAAAGCAGTGACAGGAGGACTAAAGACTTCTGAGTTAGTCAATTTATTATTGATCTGTCTGCTTCTCTAATCTCAGAAATATGCTAATCCTTATTAGTTAAGTGGCTGATTATTTTAAAAGTAACAGAAGCAAATATTTGCTTACAGACACCATGAGAATCTAAGTCACAGTAAAGGGCAGTAACCCCTGCCCAACACAAAACGTTGCTCTTTGGGATGAGTCTAAGGCAGCAGTTGGACAAAATGTGTGCAGTCTAGGAGTCAAAGTGTGGCAAGAACATTCTTTCAATGTCACAAGGAAGCAAACTAAAAATCTATCATTGTTTCCACAGCCTCCTGTGTTGTACGAGATGCTACTGGGAACGTCAATGATACAATTGTGCCTGGAATGAGCTGCAATGGATCATCTGCCTGTGGCCTAGGCTATGATTTTTCCAGATGTGCAAGTCAGCCATGTGATTATGGGCTGATGAATAATTTTCAGGTTTTAATGAGATAATATGTATTATCATATAGGCATATATTAGCATAATAAGAAATGCATGAATACATAAGTATGAACATGCAAAACCATTATTTGCAGACAACTAACTGCAACAGGACAACCACTTCTATCTAAAAAACTAAAGAACGATAGGAATGATGAAAGGCAAAAATCCCCTGCATTCCATGTTTACCTTCATACTGCCCATCACTAGCCTTCCTAACACTCTGGTAAGGTCTTTATATCCTCTTGTAACAACTACCATGCAGCAGTGTATGTTGTAACATCTTCAAACTGAAAGCCCAGACTTAACAGAGACCTCAGGAGCTCCTGTTAGATGAGTAACTCACGTCACTGCTCTTGACACGTGGATGTGATTTTACCTCAGGGGTGCTGTGGTCACTGCTAAAGGGTTGTGTCACAGTACAAAAACCAGAGGTCTGACTTCTTAAAAAAAGTATCCAAAAATAGTTGAGTGAAAAATCAAGTGAGAAGTAATGGAGTCTTTCTCCTAGGCCAGAGAGAGACTGTCTGCCATTTTTATTCTTCAAAATAAAGCTTAGGCTAAGCATCAAAGTAAAGCAGTTCTGCAGCCTGACAACCACAGCTCCCAGATCTCTGTTCAGCCCCTGTGCTTCATGGCCAGCGAGAGGAATTCACCACCCACCTGCACATGCTTTTCAACCAGTCATTTGTAGCTTTTAAAGTCACTCGCTTTTTCCCAGCTGGCTCTGCTAAATGACAGGGCTGGGCAACCACCTTAAAAGGGATATGCTCTCCCTTTCACAGACTACTTTCCCTTCCTTCCTTGATCATTACCATCCTTATTCCCACCTCATTTCAGCTGCCCACACTCAGGACACCACTTAAAATCAGTGACCTCCCCACAGCCAGACAAAGTTTTGCTTCTTGCGTTTACCTCTGCCAGACTAGAGCCAGAAAACAGTATGTCTTCATCTGACAAATCTTCAGGATTCACTGGTTTCTTTCCTGAAGTACTGCCCACACACCAAAAGCATCTGGCAGTCACATCCATCCATCTTTTAGTTTCCTTGTCTGGTGCTTCTCAACAACCTTTTCACTTCAGTAGTCACAGAGGCTGAGGGAGGCCTGACAGTGACCATCATTACTGTTTGCAGCACTGCAGTTTCATCAGCACCATCAGGCATTTTCTCTCATTTTTAGCCATATTAAATAATCAAGGGAAAAAAAACCCCAAACAAAATAAAGTGCCTCCAACCACATTTCATACTTTGGTGCTTTTTCCTGCCATTTCCATTTTCTTGTCCTCTACCATCTGACTATTTACTCATCAAGTAGAGGCTGTTTCTCATAGCAATCAGTTAGTAAAGGCAGTGAGGAAATCTCACAGAGTACTCATCTGCCCCAGCAGACAGCTGCATACTTGAATAAAAATTTGGCTTTGCCTCTATTGCTTTTAACTAAACCAGAAATAATAGTATTTCCCTACTTCACAGCTGGTTTATAGCAGATTAAATTTAGAACCATGAAAAGCAGAGACACATAGAAACAGAGCACTTAAATGGGTTTGTCATTAAAAAGTGCATCCAAATGCAAGCCTATTCGTTTTACCTTCATTTTTTTCCTAAAGGTGATGAGCATGGTGTCTGGCTTTGGTCCTCTCATCACAGCTGGCATCTTCTCAGCTACGCTGTCATCAGCTCTAGCATCTCTTGTCAGCGCACCCAAAGTCTTCCAGGTAAAATTAAACTATCCATTTCCTTATACTCAGTTTTACTTCAAAGACAAAGTTGAACTCCATATGCCAAATGTAACGTATATTTAAACAACACTGGCATGTGGGAGGAAGAGGCAGGGAAAACAATATGCAGAATGTTTTTCAGCAGAAAGAGGCAGGTCTTATCATCATACAAGGGCAATAATGCTTCTTTGGTCAGAGCTCAGCTTTGCTGCAGGAACATGGGATTCTCATGTGTCATAAATAGCTTCAAGGGTACTTTCAGGACCACTTCTGTCTTCTTGCAGAAAGCCACCCTGTAAGCACAGGAGCACCAGGAGCCCTCAGGACCATAAGATTCAGGTGCTGTCAGGTGTGCTCTAACAGGCTGTCCAGAAGCTGTCTGGGCAGCAGCAATGTGGACAGACTGGGAGCAGAGGGCATGGGACAGAGAGATAACCTGTAAAAATTACACCAAGCCACTGATTTGTACTTCAATTTTTCCCAATTTAGACTCTATTAGCTATTTAATTATCTTTTTCTTTTAAAGCACTGAATAAGCATTAAATGTCTGTGATTCTGTTTCCCATGATATAATAAGATAGTAGCACATTGTCTTATCACCTTATTTAAATGTTCACATGCCACAGCAGTTGATGTACTTGAAGCACGAAGACAGATTTAACTTTGGTTAGCAAAAGCAAGCTGCCACTCACAGACAGTGACTTCTGGTGCAAGAAAGTGCTGCTTAATGGAATTATGTGCTGATTTTCTTACCAGGCTCTTTGCAAGGACAACGTCTACAAAGGGTTGGAATTCTTTGCCAAAGGATACGGAAAAAACAACGAGCCTATCAGAGGATATGTCCTCACTTTTGTGATCGCCATGGCATTCATTCTGATTGGTTTGTACAATGTTGCACAGCTGCTATAGTATCATGTTCTGAAATTATACAAACTGGTACTATAATGTAATTAGTACCTATGGTTTGAAAAATTTCCAGTCAGGTAAGCTCTGACATAAACTCAAGCATACTCAAATTCCTGGTAGCAATTGCATTATTCTTAATGAAGGCAAAAAGAAACCAGCAGGGATTTTAGTGACTTCTCACCACCACCACAGCCTCATCTTCCAAGACGTGGAGTAGCTGCAATTCCTGTACACTCTGCTGGAAGAGGGCAGTGCTTAGAACTCTACCAGATAAGGCAAAGTCAGAATCTTTGAAAAGGGCTTTCCAGTTTATATTGCACATAGATCTGAGGTAATTTTGAGATAATTAGGAAGCCTATTCTGCCCAAGCCTTTCCCAAGTCAGCTCTAAAGCAAATCCCAGTTTACCAGCACTGGTGAAAGAAAATCCCAGCTACCACACTCAGCAGTTGCAGGGATTTTTAAATCAGTTTTTCCAAGATTTGAAATTCAAACTGTCTTACACTAAGTAAATAGGATGTCTAGTAAAGAGAATTCAGATCCCCAATAAACTGTAACTACAAAGAGTTTTTAAAAATGCATCCATCCTCTCAATTATGTATTTAAAATTCTGAACTTTTTATCAGATCTACATCATTAAGAGACAGTATGCTGAATCACAGTATCAAGTATAACCTTGCATAGCACATGATGTTATTAAAATCAGCATTAGCAGACATAATTCATATGAATGAAAGTAGATCAAGGTGGCCTTAAATTAGTAAGACAGGAAAATACTCAAGCTCTCCCTGGATGATAAATGCAGACAATGCTCAGATTTAATGCATCATTAGGAAACAGCTAGCCAACAATCCAGGAAACTGGTGCCTCTGTCTGACTTGTGTATGTGTCTCACAGCTGAACTGAATACCATTGCTCCCATCATCTCCAATTTCTTCCTGGCTTCATATGCTTTGATTAATTTCTCCTGCTTTCATGCCTCGTATGCAAAATCTCCAGGTGAGCCTGCATTCAGCCATGATTTAAATACGGGTTTTATAGTCTGATCTCTGGAAGTTTTTGACTGCATGTCAGAGAAAATTGCAGTATGTGTAAAGTATCTAAGCTATGTGATCTGATGTCTTATTGAATATGATGGCAGTTCATTTATCTCCAGAAGATAAAAATAATGGGTCCAGTCTTTACAATCCCTACAGTTGTACAGGATGAGAAAGGCTTTGGTGGATCCCACTGGAGCAAAAAAAGCTCCTTCTCAGGGTGGCTTTTTTCCCCTCACGATCACAAAACATGGGTGGGTAAAAGCTTATGCCAGCTCTGGCCAATGAAGTAAGCAAGGTATAGTGGGGAGTCATCATTCCCTTGTCCAAACCGCCAGTGAAATGTACAGGGAGGTTCCTAAGCACAGTACCAGTGCTACAAGTGATGCTGCCGGGAAGGGAACGTGCAGAGCAAGAGCAGGTCCATCAAACAGCACCAGCACAGCTCTGCAGCGCCCAGAAGCACAACTGTAAAGCACAATTGTGAAGCACAGCGAGGTCCTGTTCAGGGGTAACTTGAGATCCTCCCTCTACATTTGTGCAGCAAAGGAACATTCTGGCTGTCAGACTTGCGCACTGCCACGGCAGAATGATTCTCACCATCTCACGAATAAAGGGGTGACACCTTCAGGACTGAAGTCAATCAGTTGAGCAACACTGGTTTGGCACACAGGAAAGACAATTTCCTGCTTCTGTGAATTAATTATTCAACTCAAGGAGCGAGGAATACATTTTTGATTTCCAGTGTGAAGAAACTGCAGTAGCGACATAAATGCCTGCATCAACTTCCTTCCTATGGATCTGCACAGTGCCATTTGTTTAGAGGGCAGAAAAGATGAGCACTTCTGCTAATTACCTGCACAGCTGAACAAATGCAGATCTGCTCCACATGGCCTTGGAGCTGAGTGACAATTACCTCTAGAGATTTCATCTGCGTGCATCTGACTCTACTCTGCCACTACTTAACATTTCAGACAGAACTGCAGCCATTTTTCTTTTCTCATTTCCTCCAGTTAATTTCTGCCAATTCACAGTGATAGATTATAATAATTGCAAGGCTGCAGGACAGCAAATTTCTTCCCAGCAGGTCCCTCCCATTCCCTCATTACAAAGATGATCCAAGATAGAGTTGCTCAGCCTCTTCTGTGTTTTTTCCCTCTCCAAAGTCTACTCTGTAGAACACCTGGCAGAGACCTGCAAACCGTGAAGGCTCAGTGCTTGCCTCATCATTTTAATTGGTAGCAGGGGATGGAATCAGTACTGCAGCTGAAGAGCAGCAGGAATAATATCTTTTTAAAGTCAATTGCAGATGATTTTATTCTTCTGCCACAAGGCCAGGCAATTTCCAGGTTTAAGACAGATGCACTTACAGTATTGGGATAAACACTCCTCTCAGCAAGCATTTAGCTACCAATAATAAGTTCTGTGTATATGCACCAAAAGTACACAGCCACCAATTACCTGGACTTACAGGTAATCTCTTTCTGATGTTCTGAAATAATCTGAACCAGTAAACTTTAATTTTGCAAAAATACATATAAACAGAATAGCTACTCAAAGCCAAGCTGAACAAAGCAGTAGGAAAGAGTGTAGAAGAAGGCCTGTAAGACCCAGTATTTTATAAATTGAAACCTACATCAGCCAACACCTGAAAGTATCTGTTGATACGATGCCTGAGATTTTACAGGTATCTCTCCCACCCCTTCTGACAGTGCCTGAAACAAACTGTACATGGGTTTGTATGCACAAAAATCATGGATCACCATTTTATCAATATATTTTATGCTCTTCCAATTTCCTCAATTCTCTTTAAACAGGTTGGAGACCTGCATTCAGATATTATAACATGTGGGTGTCACTTTTTGGAGCCCTGCTGTGCTGCGGGGTGATGTTTGTCATCAACTGGTGGGCAGCTCTCATCACTTATGCCATTGAGCTCTTCCTATATATTTATGTAACATATAAGAAGCCAGGTAAGGCCAAACCCCACTATTATTATGTGTATATGTCATGCTGCTAGACTGGATTTTAAAGGAATTAATTCTGCTTACAGAATTAGAAATTATTTTTCTGTGCTATCTTTATTTAGAGGGAAGTCTGGACCATCCCATTAAATTCCACTTTATATAATATAGATTAAGTTGATAGTCTGGTGACTGCCTGTTTAACAAGAATTTCAAGTATGGTTCAGGGTTTTCTGTAAACATTCCAGCAGGCTGGTTTATTCCCACATCTTTATGACATTTGGGTTTTTACTTGAGTACCGCTCAGAATTTTTTTCCACCCACGCACAAAACCTTACCTGAATTTTGCAGTGCTCTTAGCTGACTCAGGCAGGGTCCTGACTCAAAACGTAAACCTGCTGCCCATTATACAACAAAAATGCAAGATGAATTACTCATGAACTGATCATCCTCCAGCACCTCCCTACAATTCCCCAGTAAATCAAGACAGACGGGCCCACTTTACTGCTGGAAAAAAACCACTCAGTAGCTCAGCAAATCACAGGAGCTGTCCTCAAAAGCCTGTGTGCTGTACAAGACTAGACAGTCTGGCTAGTCATAACCAGGACAAACTAACCCAGGCTCAGATTTCAATGCTAACCACGTGAATTAATTCTGCAGCAGAAAACATAAAACAAAACCAAGAAATAAAAGAGGCAAGGTTCCCAGCAATAGATGTGCTTTTATTGGAGTGAGCTTGGGACAGCAACACCTGGTGTGAGACTGTGTTATTCTTTTCTGTGTATTGCTGCACTGTTGTCTGTCCTCCCTATCTGTACTCTCTCACACCCACTGGCATGGTCTGTGCTTCTCTCCCCGTAAATATATCATCAGCTGTAGGAAAGCACACCCACCTCAAGGCAATTGTCAAAAACATTCCAGGATTTCTGCCCTTTCCTTGTATATTGACAGTGTCCCTGATGCAAAGTACCACCTTAAAGCTTGGTCACATTCACTGAAGACAGTGTACAAAAGCCCTCTATCTCCTGCTAAGAGAGGGAGTTTTCTTCTGCACTAATTTACCAACAACTGGAGGGTTCAGAAAAAAGTAACATTCCTTAGAAAAGGAGACTACACAAATCTCCACTTAGTTGCACTAAATATTGGCTTTGTATCTTGGCATAACAGGACTTGTTCTGCATTCATGTAGATCTCAAAGTGTAGAAAGACATTTCTTATAGGTCTCCATTGACCAAACAGCTGCACAGTAATGAGAAAATATGTATATGCCAAAACTGGGCTGGAGAACAATTTTTGGCCTATACAGCAGAATAGAGCAAACTGGAATTCAGAGTGTTCCTTCCTAGTGTTTCATTTGCCCTTCCTGAAATTCCACACCACATACATGACTCAGGGCTGTCCATTTTCTAAATGGGAGAAGGATACAAAGTTAATGCAACAGATAAGAAAATAGTTTTTAAGCAGGGGAAGAACTTTCCCTACAATATTTAAATAAAGAATGAAAATATTTACTTGCATGGGATTTTCTGCATCACACAAGCAAAGCCTATTCATTCTATTATGGTCTGTATCTATGAAGTATGACAGGATATACTCTGCTTTTCATAGAGAACACCATTGCTGATTTTTGCAGCAGAATGTGGGGAAAAGCCCATGGTTTAATATGCATTATTTATCTTTATTATATGCAGAAGTAAACTGGGGATCCTCCACGCAGGCTCTGTACTTTGTTAATGCCTTAGACAGCGCTCTGGCATTAACCACAGTGGAAGACCACGTGAAAAACTTTAGGTAAGATTTCCAGTGAACATTAGAATGGCTTGTCCTGAATGTGTACATCAGCCAATTATATACAACCTCTTTTTTCTCCACCAGACCCCAGTGCTTAGCACTAACAGGAGCTCCTATGGTCAGGCCTGCTCTGCTAGACATCACACACACCTTCACGAAGAACAACGGGCTGTGTATCTGCTGTGAAGTGTACACGGTAAGGGAACTCACACAAACCCCACTCAGCACCAGTGGGGGCTGCAGGTCTCCATTACACATTCCACTCTCACTCAGCACACAGTGTTCCCACGGGTGCTGACTGGCATCTGTGCACTCCATGAAAAAGATTTGCACTGAGAATGAATTTTCTCATAAAAAACACAAAAGCTATCGGCTGATACAAAGCCTGCTGGTAAATGCCTCACTGAGATGCATTTCAAAGTCCATAGCAGGTGAACCCAAAAAAATGGTTTGGAAAAAACCAAACCAAACCAAAACATTACAAGGAAAGATTTTAGGCTTAGAAAATGGAAAACCCCCAAACCACACAACACACAAAATTTGAAGGGTTACTGTGTGAGAGTCAAATTACCCAGGTTCTGTTTTCAGCTTTGTCACTGATTTGCAGAGTTGGGGTTTGGCAAGTAATTCAGCTCTCTTTTTGGTGGTTCCTCCAAAACTGTTACAATGCTAATTTTGAGGATAAGCATGCTCTTCTGAGATCTAAAGAGAGTAGCAAAGTATATTTCTAGATATAAATACACAGCAAATTATGTATCTTAGAGGATGAAAATCTAGTCTCTCATTAGGACAGAACAAAAATAGATAGGTTTGTAGTATAAGGAGAAAATGTATTTTAAATATTACAACGACCTTTTAATTTTGAGAGAGAGAAAAAAAACCCAGCTCCTGGCACTAAATGGGGCTGCAGAATCTAGATAATAGAGTCAGTCCAGCCAAGATAATGTATTCCTCTACAGGAGTGTAGGAATAATTCATTTGATGCTGCCACATTGCAGAAGCAGAGTACGGAAGATCCACACGTGATTCTTCCCAAATCAAATGAATCTATAAAGATTGACTGGTCCTAATTCCCCCCTACTATAATTATTGTTAGATTTCCCACTGCATTCAGTAAGTGTAGAACCAATCCCAACAAGATCCTGAGACTATGCAGCTTCCTAAAGTTGAGTTTCAGCAAGTTTTCTGAATTCTTAGGCACGTTTCTCTGTTGTTAGTACTTTCTATGGAGACCTGAGATTTCATTCCTGTCTATACAAAAAACCCCCAAAGACTACTTTGTTAGTATAAGCTTTGTAATTGTTTGGGGGGGCTTTCTAATTATTTCTTCAGCAACTTAAGTGAAATTTGATTTCCTTGGTAATAAAAGTGTGACAAAATGAACCTTTATTAATTGTAAAATTGTGGTAAAAAGTGGATGATAAAATTCCTAGCAATCGCATTGAAGAGCAGCCTGCAATATATATCACAATACAGCAAGACTATTCAGCCATAAATGTAACACCCAGCACATTTTGCCTCAAAAGCTGACATGCTGTTAGCTATGCATAAAGTTTTGAAACACCATGCCAGAGAGAACATCTTCCATTCTTTTTTTTTTTTCCTAAAAGGCAGCAAGAAACTTTCCAGGAACATGGTGATACATAGCTCAGAAACAGGCAAAATAAAGATCACAACAGAACATAAAGATGATTTAAAGTTTACTTTTCTCTGAGGTTATGGCTGCATGTTGGTTTGAACAGTCTGAGTTTTTAGTAAAAGGGACTATTTCTGCTTTTATTCCCTGTCTTTATGTAAAATATTTTTGCGAGGTTAGTCCTCAGTCTGCAAATTCACTGGATTCCTTCTACAGCTGCAGGAACATTCCACAGGTACAAAGGAGTAGCAGGGGAGGACACGGCTGTCACCTGGTAGAAGGGTGGGACTGGCCCCTCGGCCAGCAGAAATGTATTGTGCAAGCCAGTTGCAAAACCACCTTCAGGTGCTTTCCTTAGAGAGACAGGGAAGAAGGGCAAAACTTGTTTTTTCCTTGTCCTTACCCACAATGAAACTTCAATCTTATTGTTCAAGTTATTATTCTCAGCTCTTCATACAGCCAGGATCAAATTCTTCTTAAGTTATATCCATGTCTTGTGACTTGGATATGCACATGGATTTTTTCCCATTAAATTACCAGATGGCCACTGAAAGAAAACTGGCAACAAAGGCATTTGCATCTTTAATAGTACTGCATCTACTCTTTTCTCTTCTGTCAGTAGATAGGAACTTTGACATGTATATTTAGATCTGCTGAGACTCTTTTACATAGTCAAGTCAGGGAGGGACTTTATTCACTCTGAGATGCTTTACTATACCTTAGATATTTTTTTAAGATGTTACAATCCATAGTAGTCCTTCCTTCTGTCAGAATCACTGCATTTAAGCAGCATTAGCAGCCCCAGCCCTCTCAATATTCACATAATTCACAGAATGTGAATTATGTTTGCAGCACAGTTCTTTTCAAAGGGCTGAATCTCTGTGGACCCTTTTTGGAAATGCATTTTTCTGACTCCCTCCATTTGCTCCCACAGCAGACTAGGTAACTCCTTCAAAATCACTGTGTGATGTACAACACAAAGCCTTCTTAATAATATCTTACCGTATCATTTTTAACAGGGACCACGCAAGCTGTGTGTTAAGGAGATGAACACTGGCATGGAAAAAAAGCAGGCTTGGCTTACAAAGAACAAAAGAAAAGCCTTTTATGCAGCAGTGGCAGCTGACAGCTTCAGAGATGGAGTCAAAAGTTTACTTCAAGTAAGCTTTTTGTTTACAGAACACACAGAAGAGTGTACATCAAAGCATCCCTTTATGTGAAGCATTACTATTTACTTGTTAAGAAGCCCTACATATATATGGATAATGTTACAGACAGAAAGGGCATGCTGGGGGTACATTTATATTCTGTCACAGATTACTTCATAAAGATCTAGTTCTGGGCTATGGAATTGTGAGACAAGGCAGACTGATTCTCTCCTAAATGAACGAGACACTATTATGAAAAAAGAGAGGCATCTACAGGGCAACATATGAATGTCTACGCAGCTGACACTTGATACACTTCAAATCAATTCCATTGTTTGGTATTACACAGCATATTAAATATCTGAGAATGTTTTGGCAATAAATGAAAACTGAAAATGTGTAATATACATTTTCTGCAAATAGCGAGAAGGTAATTTAAATAAAAACCTGCAATATTTTTCTATTACTCTAAGAATGCAGCAGATCATTTCCAACAGTCCATTTAAAATGGCCTTAATGAAAGCACAGAGACACTGTTTTCATTTTTCCCATCTCCCTCCCTATCTCACATATATGAATATTTAAACATCTAGGTACTGAGGCAAAATGTAGAGAAAATTCATATCCTTTGCACAAAATACACTGCTGAAAAGATATCAGTGCCAACTGAGACAGTAGGGAGCCAGCTAAAATACTGTAAGTCACCCACTGGTGTCCTACCAGGGCTCTTTGTACACTTGCTGAATGGGCAGTACAATTGAGCAAGATGAAATGCTATTAATAAAGATCCCTTTGTTCTATAAAAGCCTCACAAAGACACTTCATCTTGGGCTTACACATTGTCTCAGTAGGAGATCCTTCTGATGTTTTTGACAACTCCTACAGTCTGATGATCTCTTCCTTTCCATTACTACTGAAGCACTACTGCCAAAGTCAACTACTGGACCCCAAATAATTCCCTTCCAGCAAACACAAGGATAACCATATCATCATTATTGTAACCTAAGGACATTGGCAACAATTACTGATTTCGGTGTAAATAGTGCTACTCAAAAAACCCACCAAGGTTCCAACAGTTTTTACCTATTTTCTGTTGGCTAGTAGTAAAAAATTGGCAAGTGTTACAACTTTATAAGCTGGTGTTTTGTGTCTCCTCCTGAAGGTTCCCAATACACTGAATAATTAGATTTCTATAAACATTGTCAGCTGAATCTAGATCTGACTTCCCTTACTTGTTCAGGTTTTAGCATCCAGAGCCAGTTTTGAAGGCAAACTAATATGTTGACAAACGATTTATTTTTCCTGTTTATAAACCATAATTTTATCGATAAAGCATGCTCAGCAGATTTTGGATAATCTTTTGAAAAGAACAGAGCAAATGAAACAGTAACAGTTTCCAAATTCAAGGCAAAAACATGCAAAATTAGGAGCCTATGCCTCCTCTGTGTATCTGAGATGTTTTAAGAGACTTCAGACCCACTTCATCTATTGAATATTCTGAAGCTGATAAAAGCTTTATGCCATTATGTTAGAATGAGCATACAAACAGTTCTTGAACTCTCTCTTGATTCCAAGTTATTGAACCATTTTAATGAGAGCATGTCAGAAGAAATGCAAATGAATGCTAATTTAGCAAAACTACACTTCTGTCATCTAAAATCATTTATAGCTGGAATGATTTAAAGCTAATCTCTCTGCTTTCCGCATGGGTATGAGCATGAAGGGCATTTATGAAATCCAATCTAGTTGTAAGTGTCTCCAGAACATTACTTCAGTTATCTTTTGCCATTACTTTTCATTTACAGTAAAAGCATGCATGTGTACCTTTCTCAAGCAGTGTTTTAATATTGTCAGGCCTCGGGCTTGGGTAGAATGAAACCAAATACCCTGGTGATTGGATTTAAGAAGGACTGGAGAAGTGCACCTGCCACGCAAGTTGAGAACTATGTGGGCATTATACAGTAAGTCAGCTCAGCACCTCCTGTTTCACTCCTCTTAGACTAGATTAATATAGATTAATTATATGGATTAATTTCCATACAGAATTTGATGTGTAGAAACAATGCAAGGAAGTATGTGCAAACCTAGGCTCACACATCCTAGCTCTGTGGCTGAAGTTATCACCCATCAAAAAAAGGCTCACTGGCTTCCCACACCTCGTAGGATCTGCTTAGCAAACACCTGGCACCATCAGAGCTGATGTGGCTTGACAATGCTAAAGAAGCTGCACTGCTGGCAGCAGTGCTTTTGCAGAACTGTATTTT
Source organism: Corvus hawaiiensis (assembly GCF_020740725.1). Lineage (NCBI taxonomy): Eukaryota > Metazoa > Chordata > Aves > Passeriformes > Corvidae > Corvus > Corvus hawaiiensis. Next base: position 2,327,124 of record NC_063225.1, read on the forward strand.
CCCATTTTTAGTGGGCAGGAGCTCAAGAGAAAAACAACCCTAATGTACAGACTAAGGGAATAAGAGAACATCATGGAATTCTTCTTTCAAGCCTAGGAGACAGAGGAAAAGCTTTGCTTCAAATCTCATGCGTGCCTAAGGCTCAGCAGCTCTGTGGGTTGGGATTTAGCTAGGAAACAGTCATTTTAAAACAGCCTTCTCATGGATGCTTGCTCAAAATTCACTTGTAAAGCTGAAGCAAGTTACAGAGCAACAAACCCCACCTCAACTTTGTTATTTCCTCAGAGAAGGGAGAAAAAAATTACCCTATGGCAACCTAGTTCCTAAAAAAGTGCTGTCTGAAAGACCCATTTCTGGAATAGCTGATCTGTTCCCGTGCCCAATCACACCCTTTTTTTAAAAGAGGGAAGATAAGCTAAGTACTACAAATTTATCTGGGGCAACTCCTTCTGCAGTTTTACCTAGTCTGCCCTCCCTGTGAAAACTTTCACTGATCTCTTCAAAGTAGCTTTCCTCATTGACATGCACGATGCAAAATCCTGTTTACTCTTCTTTTTCTTTCTTTCTTTCCAGTGATGCCTTTGATTTTGAGCTCGGCGTAATTATCGTCAGAATTAGCCAAGGATTTGATATATCTCCGGTCCTTCAGGTTCAAGGTATGTAGTGACTTGACAGCTGAATATCTATGCTGGTTAGGTGCACAGCATAAGAAGGACTCTGACTGACACTCGTAAGAGTCACCATCTGGTTTCTAGAATAGTTCCTACACTCATAATTTCCACAGTTTATCCTTCCTTGTGCAGTTTAAATCCTGCCTGAAATCCTTGCTGATCACTGGCAGTGACAGAAGGAGTACAAGCCTCACACATTAAGTAGCTCTGCACACCAGAGAACTCAACTCCCAAAGCAGTTCCAGCACAGGCACAGACTAAAGCAATGAAATCACATTGTGCCACAGCAACCAGTTACTCTGCTGCATGTTTCCTTCCTGGTCTTGGCACGCCTTCCTCCCTCTGCCTATCTGGTATCTCTGGGACTGGCAGGAAATGGGAAGCTGTACTTTTGGTACCATCTCTGTGAACTCTTGAGTCCCACAGAGCTCCCACCCACGCAAAAATCTGGAAGCCGCAGGAAACATCAGTCCTCTCTTTCACCTTTCCCTTCACTCTTCCTTAGGCTAGCAGTGCGTATCTCAGGGGGAAAGGGAAAACCTTCCGCCATACCACAAGCACTCCAGGAGACATGCCATCTGTGTGGCAAAGGCAGAACAATTCTCTGGGCGCTCAGCAGGACAATTGTCCCCCTTGTCCCAGCGTGGGCCCGGAGCAGCCCGGCCGGGCCGGCGCTGGCGCTGCGGGGCCCGCGGCTCTCTGCTGCCGCCTGCTGCCCGCGCCGCGCCCCGCCGCCCTCCGGCCACATGAACGCCCCGCTCCGCGCTGCGACGGCAGCACGAGGCAAACGAGGGGACCCCCAGAAGCACATCACCTCGCGGAATTCAAAGGCGCCAGAGACGCCTTTAAGGAACAAGGGTAGATGAACACTCACTCTGCACTGGCAGCTTGATGTGCACGGAGACCCACCAGGCAAAACTACAGGGAGTCAGAAAAAAATTCCGAAACAATCAAGCTTTTCTTCTCCCCCTGGTGATTTCTGGGAGAGATCTGCCTATCTCTGCTTGATGCGAGTCACGAACTGAGTGCTCAAAATATACAGTCATTGGAACACCTGTAAAAATACAGTGAAAAACAACTCTGCAATCTTACAAACGAGCAAATGTTCTCCAAGTGTTCAGACACAAGGAGTTAGAAAGGATTAAGGGGGGGTGGGGGGGGGGGGGAGTAGCCTCAAATACAAAGAAATATTTTGAAGCAGATACAAAGTCATTATAGTGGAAAACAATGATCACTGTATTCTCTTATACTTGGTACAGCATTCTGTTCAATAGAAAAGCTGAAATTTTAGTTTGAGCAACCATTAAGTTCATGGCTATCACCATGTCTAATAATCAGAAGTACGTGACTGTCATTGATTAAAAAGTAAAAGAAAGTACATTATTTCTGTTGGCAACTGAGAGTGCTAACAGAGCATGTCTAGCTAGTGTCTAGCTAGTGAGGGTTTATTTTACTTTTTTAACACAATGTCTTAAATGAACTTACCTCATATTTAGCTCATGTATTACTCAAATAGAAGCTTTCCTTATGAAAAAAGTTTTCTGCAGGCAAATGCCTGGATCACATTAATTAGTGCCTCACCAAAATACATTCCTCAATAACACATGATACCTTTTTCTCAGCAGAAGTCTAATATTGCTAAGATGAAATTGTTCTTTTGTATTACTAAGTTCACAGAATTGATTAGCTAAATCTTACATCTTTGCAGCAAATGCTCAAAAAACATGAAAAATATTTCAGCATAGAGAATGACTGTATATTCAGGATCCTTACTTATTTCTGAGAATCTCAAAGTACAAACCATGAGACTTTGTTCTAAGAAAAGAGACCTCAGCTTCCTCCGTGTAGGAAAACAGCTTTCCTAATGTCTTTTCAAATTCTTGGCTAAAGAAACCAACTAAACATCCACAAAAATAACTCAACAAATAGTATCTCATGTAACTAAAAAATGTCATAATATTGATTTTGATTTGGAAGAGACAACCTGAGAGCAGCTGGCACACCCCAGTGCTGTAGGCACAGGCACCCTAAGCTAGGGCTTCCTGAGGTGAATTCAGCTTCCTTCTCCCTACTGGTTTGCAAAGAAAAAGCCTTTTAAAAGAATTTTTCATCCCAGGAGTTTTACGTTGTCTACAAAGTACCACAACACCAATTACATCATCGCCATTAGTTCAGTAAGGGATTTAATTTAAAAGATACCAATGTGTTACCAGTTCTCTTACTTTTTCTAATACACAGAGGAATTAGAGAAGCTGGAGCAGGAGAGATTGGCACTGGAAGCCACCATTAAGGAAAATGATTTTGAAGAAGGGAAAAGGGGCATCTGTGGATTCTTCAAAAAAGCCAGCACACTCAGTATCTCGAAACATGAAACAAAGAAGGGTAAGTTCCAAAATGACAACCTATTCCCAACCTTTCAATGCATCACACTCTCACCAATATGCAAACTGAACTTTACTCCAAGCCAAAAACTCCTGAGCCACACAGAAGCCCCTGGGACAGAACCTCCCTTGTGCAAACCGTGGTGGCCACAACCCTGTAATGCAGCACAGTGGCATCCCTGCTCGTAGGACATGCTACCTACAACACAAGCATTTCCCTCTCATTTGCTAGATAAACTTCTCAGCTCAGCTTATGTTCACTTCTACTTGTCAAAAATAGAACATGGTTATTAAAGTTGGAAGAATACAGAACAAGTTGGTTGGAAGGGGTTGGGGCTGTTTTTTTCTTTTTAATAGGGTGTTTCAAAGTGAGGCTTTTTTTTCTCCTCTCTAAAGAAAATAGGAACATATGCACAATAAGCAATCTTACTTTGCTTAACATACACACACACACAAACTCAGTACACAGCTGAAAACCAGGTAAAAATAGCACAACTGCTCTATATTCTAAGCATAATTTCATAAAAATGCACAAGTGAAGGTGCTAAAAGTACTGAAAGTACATACACAGCATACTGTCAAATAACTAATTAACACAAATGTGTGGGTGATGAAGTCAATATGACGTTTCAGACATAGTAAAATGATGCAGACCCAATTTAAGGTCTCGTTTCACAACAGCTAGGCTGCACTGATAATGACCCACCTGAAGCCATACTTGTACACAGACATGTATTTTGAGAGTTTTCACCTGCAGACACTATTACATCTGGCTGTGCATGCAACTCCCACAGGTACCAGGAAGATCTACAGACCAGGAACATAAAATGCCATTATTTTTCAGCTGGCAGACTTCAGTTTATTTTGTTTCAGTAGAAAATATTTTTATGACAATTCCACCAGAAGTGTTGTACCCCTGTTTCGACTTCCCTTTTTGATTTAGTTGAGCATAAAGGAAATACATATTACACATTTTGGCTCTCTAAATTAGATAATGTTAATAAATAGCCTCTCCTCTCTGTTTTGTTTTTGTGTTCATACTCCCCAGAGTTGTTGCATCTTCCAGCAGAGGTGCTAGAACTGTAGAGGAAAGCCAATAACTCCTTTATAACTATCCTGTACACACTCCAGAAATAGAGGAAAACCAAACAAAGCATTTTCAAAACCTACCAGATCAGAGTAAAACCTCTAAAGAAGCCTGTCTGTTCCATTTAGAATATTGCTCTGACACCGTCTCTTTGAAATCATTGAAAGAGAAGCAGGAAAAGGTGGAATGAGAGAAGGTATTGTTAGTACAGAGTCAAGACCATATCTTTTAAAGCCAGCCAAGCAACCAGCTAGAATCAAAATTTATTTCCAATTAGCAGTGACCAAGTCAGCATAGGGAAACAGCCATACGTGCTTGTGTTTTCTGACTTCCAGCTTCACCTATGCTCACCCTGTACTCCACCAGCTCATTTCATGCACTGTGACTGTGCCTTTCAGGGACCTCTCTATTTTACAAGACAGCTGAGCTTGGAAACGATGCAAAATTACATATTTACTTCTACAATCTGTCAGATATTTCCCAGTTGCTTTTTAAGGCCCCAGTGAATATTACATTAACTAAAAAGAGACAGAGAACAAATAATCAGGTAACCTTTTTCAAGATGTTACAATCCAGTGACAATGTGTTACACAAGCTTTGGTTTCTGTGCATATTGAAACATTAGAAGTCCAAAGCATCTATTCTGTACCTTTTTTTTCCGATTTTAAATATAGCAATTATGTCAGAAACAGTTCATTTTCCTGAAGCTTTCCCTCCATTTGGCTCCCTAAAGCTACTTATTGCCTCACTTATCAGACATCCTTCCACATTTTTTTCTTTCTCATTACAGAAAGCACCATTAACACCATACAGTCAATGCATGTGGGTGAATTCAATCAGAGGCTGCTGGAAGCCAGCACTCAATTTAAAAAGAAGCAAGGAAAAGGTACAATTGACATTTGGTGGCTGTTCGATGATGGAGGTAAGGAATTTGAGTAAGAACCACAAGGAGAGAGATTTCTCTGTTACCAAATATAAAAATGGACTTGGGAAGTTGCATAAAACTGGGTTTTATTAAGCTTACATAGGAAATTTTATGTCACGCTTAAATGTTTTAAAACTAAGTTACATCCAACACTGCTGAAGTGAAAGATGGAATTTTTACCATACAATGCACTAATTTGAGACTCCTCCATTTTTGTATGTTATTCCAGGTCTAACAATCCTAATTCCTTACATTCTAACTATCAGGAAGAAGTGGAAAAATTGTAAATTAAGGATCTTCACTGGAGGAAAAGTCAATAGGATTGAAGAAGAAAAACTAGTGTAAATATAACTTTATTTGTCTCACTGTTTAAAGAGTTTGAATTGATGCTGAATATAATGCATATAGCAGGAAGGTGGGAATTTTCCAGCACAACTGGTTTGTTGTACTGTGGGCAGCATGAAAAAAAAATGTACATGATTGAAAGATGTTAAGCTTATGGCATAACCCTCAAGGCTCTGCAAATGGCGATTACCAAAGGAAACTCACATCCAGCACTTTTTCCCATTAATAGCTCATATTCCCTTCTCTGAGAAGAGTGGTCTGCACTCTGTAATGAGAATGTAATTACTTTTATGGGATTTACATGAGACTGTCCAGGTAACAGGAAGTGAAATTGCACATGAAGTTCTCATATGCAAATAGCATAGACAGATAGCTCACATAAATGTGATAAACTGTGGTAAAACTTAAAGAAGTTAAAGAGCAAGTTAATCAACTTTAAGGCCAAGTTGATTTTACTCAGCATTTTTTAAAAAGTCTAGATTTCATAATCATCATTTGCCTTCGAGCAAATGAAAGGTATTAATATAAACTTGTTTTTATCACCACTGTACGTAGGACCTTTCCTTCCTAAGCACTTTACACCCTGGAGGCACAGCCATTTCACCACCAGTGGAAGCAGCTCAATTTGGGATGAAAGTCAGTGACTGCTTCACAAAGAGCAGAAGCACCATGCAGAGAGTTAACAACATCTCCAGCCAAAACTCCAGTGGGAAGCAAGTGAGAGGGGTGCAAGGACAGGAGTTAGAATCACTTGCTTCACTAGGATTACAACACAGCACCTTGAAAAGACAGCTGCCACAGGACATTCCCTTAAAGCAAAAGGGAACACACAAAGCAAACGTTGCTGCTCTGTGGTTCTGTCAGTTTTAAACATTACCCTAAGGTTAATGTACTTCTGCAGGACAGATTCACAAGTGTTTGTACAAACTATCCTTACAATTGGGTAAAAAACACCCTAGGGCTGCTCAAGGACCTGCTGGGAAATGTTCTTTGCTCCCTGTCCAGAGTCTGCCCAGTCTTGGCTGTTCAGGACTGTAAACAGGCTCATGAACCTAGACCCTCTAGTCACCAGATTTTGCTGGAAGTAGGAAGTTTTGACATCAAATGGGATTTGTCAAAACATGATAGATTCCACAGAGGCAGTTCTGACACCTGCATACACTGCTTGTCCCACAAAGGCCACAGTAAACAGCATGATCAGGACAGCTGACAAAGACCCAGTCTGTCCCCAAGGAAACAGTATGTGTCTGTACTGCTACCTAAACACAAGCTTTCCTCAAAACACGATATACCTGCCACATGCAAAAGCCTTCAAAGAGACAAATCTGGGCTGGGTGGTTCCTCCATTCCCTAGTAGTACATCCAAGTACAATTTCAGCCATGTATTTTGAATTCAGAAGTCAAATTTAACTGGACTTTTACTAGCATGTAATTCCCAAAATATAAAAACCTTTCCACAGAAGTTGAGGTTTTGCTCTTTATCATGTTCAAAATAAGGATTTCTGCAAGGGACACCAGGATTTATACAAGCAGTATGTTCTTATATATATGTGTGTATATACATTTTAAAAAAAAGAGTGAACTCTCAGGTCATAAACAAACACATATTTCTACCATGGTTTGCTCCTAGGAATTCTCTGACCTTTTCAAAATCCAAAGCTTAAATACCAAAAATAGAAACAAAAAAGGAGGTGGGAGAAGGAGGTGTGGGGAAGAATCACAAGACCCCAACCATGGTTCAAACAAAGGCAAAACTGACCTAATTAAACCTCTCTATCCTCAGCACAAACACACAAAAAACTATAAACTATTCCTTCTGCCAACTGGGGCAGAAAAGCAAAGTATTTTCTTTTATGAACATGTGTAAAGACAACATGTGAGTAGATCAATATAAATTAATAAATAAAAAAGATTAAAAAGATTCTTTAAGTATTGCACATCAACCTTCTGGACCAAATTTTCACCAACACATGTACTACCAGTATTGTAAAACTCCATCCACAGCATTCTGACAGTAACAGAGGAACAGAAACCTTCTGTAAGTACTGGAGAATTCTGCCCTACTGTATACTGAATATTCTTCCTTTATAACTCAAGCCTTTGGAAATACTTAAAGTACCATTGTTTTCCCAAAATGTAAACACCCTGCCCTCTGTCTGCTATTAATTTCCATTTTTTTGCTACTTTCATCGATCATCAGTTAAATGAACTATGCTACAGCAATCACATGAATCCAGTTTTGTAATTGGAAATTGAAACACTAAAGCATTTAAAGTAATTTGTCATAAAGATAAGATATAAAATGCAGTTGTCTAACTCATTTACAAGTGTTCTTTGATACAAAGCACTCAGAAGTACAATGATAAAACATTCCCTCTTTTGTTTTCAGGATGGCTTCACTCCTAAGCAAATTCAGAATAAAATTTGCTGATATTAATATCATTTGTGATATCAATATAAAGCCCAACAAAGAGAGGTAAGAAGCATTACCAAAATCCATTATTTAGCAGTCAGCCTTTACCTAGAGCTTACTTCTTTTATGCTGAACATTAAAAACAAAACAAAAAAAAAAAACCAAAACAAACAAACAAACAAACAAACCACCAAAAAAACCCAAAACCAAAACACAACACAGAAAATAACAGTGTCATTTGATTGTAATAATTTTCTAAGTACCAAGAGCAGGAAAAAGAAAAGAACCTTTTAACAATCACAGCTTAAAGGGTCAAAACCATGTGTAGTCTTTTGCTTTATGTCGTAAAGACTAATTAGACACCATACTTACGATCACTAGATTTAACAGACATTTTATGATGGCTTTAATGATGTTATTAAATGATGACATTTATTTAGGTTGCAACTAAAGAATATAAAGATTTTATAACTACATACCTAAAGTCCCCTTTCAGCGCCCTCTTGATCTCTCACATATCTTTTAATTATGTAAAGCACTGTGCAATACATGTCTTTTTTTTTTCTTCAGTACAATGTAGTGATTTTACATAAATAAAAGTTATCGAAAAGAATTAATATCTGGCATTAACATAAAAACCACATACATTTGCTGCATCAGCACTGTCTGAGCTGAACAAGCTAATATTATGCCAGACACTTGCTAGACAGACCACTGTAGCTCTCTTCCAGCTGGCATCCCATCTATTTGATTAATAATAAGAGGATTATCACTATTTTACATAGTGAAGCAGCCAGTAAGGATGTTGACAAACTCTGACAACTTAGCAACAGCAACACTAAATGCTGCATATCACGGCCTTTAACCCATCTCTTGGCTTCCTGGCCACAGAGCCAAGGCCAGCCTGTGCCCAGTCTCCCACTGCACTTCACACTGAGGCCTATCAGCACAAAGTGCTCAGAGAAATACACTCACATCCATACAAAAGAAACTCCCTGAGGTCTCTGTGGGATGGTAGAAACTTTCAACAATGGGCAAGCAAGGAAGTACAGAAGGATGATAAGATTCTCCAGATTAAAAGATTCAAAAGTTCAAGAAACAACTTGAAATTTAGAGAGAAAATCTGAACACAATTCAGAGTCCATGTACAGCAAACAACCTACAGTGTTTCCTTCAGCCCCTTGTCACAGGCAATTTGTATCACCTGTTTATCCACTGCATTAAAACCATCACTAAAACCGTATCAGTGAGGTGATTGGTCCAGCTAGTGCTGAAACAGTAATAAAAAGTTCAGTATTCATGAGGAGACCCATATTAATTGTTAATATTAGTAACCAATATACTGCAGCTTGGAGTTACTGTAAAACTCATTTCAGTATTTTTGCCAGAACCAGGACAATGCAGAAAATTCTCTGCTAAATGCAGTGTTTCATTATCCTCAAATAACCTTTAAATTATCCTCAAATAACCCAAACATACAGAAGCAGCACAAATATAACTTGGGGCACAATGTAGCAAAGAATAGTTAAAGATTTTGCACGTTTTTCAGCTATAATTATTATCAGTGAGGCCTGTCATACACAGTGACTGTGAAATAAGTTAGTGAGTTCATACCCTGCAGCAAGGCCTCCTTTGTAATTCGTGTTTCAGCTGGAAATTCTTTGAAGAGATGATTGAACCGTATCGCCTCCATGAAAGCTGCAAAGATATAACAACTGCTGAGAAATTAAAGCGAGAGACTCCATGGAAAATTACAGATGCAGAGCTGGAAGCATTCAAGGAGAAGGTAAAGCCTCATCTACCTTTTTACATATGTACTTTTCCTTACCCTCCAGATGTTTGAAGCAATTAGTAAGAAAATTTGAAATACCAGATATGGAATTAGAAACATGAATGTTCAAACCTGTATTTGATATTTACAGATTGGATTTATACTGTAAACACTGCAGAGGTGTGTTATGATTGCATTATTGAGCTCCCTCAGACCTTGGCATGTTTACACAGCATTTTCCAGGCTGATGAGAAGCTTTGCCCACATCAAAGCCAGCCAGATGAAAACCACCTCTGAACCAGACACCACACAGTTACTGCACTAAGCCTGAGCTAATTGGGTCTGCTGAGAGGTTTATTAAATGGCTCCACTGTTTTGCAGCTTGAATCTCTTAAAGGATGCAGCTCCAAACACTCACCACTTTGGGCCATTTAGAACTGAATCCAGACACTTCAACTAAGGCTAGAAAGTTCTCCAAAGGCAAGGGTGAGCATGAATTCTTACCTCAGTGGCAGAGTGAAGACTAAACCAGTCTACCATGCAGAAGGTCTCCTGCAGTTCAGAGGAACTTCAAGGCTGATGCTGGCTGATCCACTGGATCAATTACAGCCCAGTCTGCTCTTTAAACTTGTTGGAAAAATACCTTTTTACCAATGAACCACCAGGCTTCATCAGGACAGTGACAAAAGGATACTGCAAACTCTTTCACCCTTAAGAGACAAGTTCTCCTGTAACTCCCAGAGAATTAATCTAGCAATTTTAGTTCCTGTGGAATTAACTTGAGTACGTTGGCAGTTTAGTTATCTCCATTTTATGGTGCTGGTAACTTTCTCAGCAGAGCAAGGATTGCAACTCTGAGCTCAGAGCTGCCAGAAGTCACAGCCTGACACATTAACATCAGCAGGAATCAATGATGATTTAAGATAACACACTATACTACTAACTGCAGCAGCTGGGAAGCAGACTGACTGCTCACTCTATTACCCTCTTCATGGAGCTGATAACCAGTGTAAGGTTATAAGTAGTCAGCTATGGGCAGAAAACCTTAGAATTATTCTCACCTTAAATTATCAAAAATTGAGAGTCAGAGCCCTTAAAACATCTCAGTATAAAAGAAAACAGGAATGTAATCACAGACACTTGCATGCAGAACCAGTGAGGATACAACAGAAAGAAAATACATGATTAAGCTTGGTCTTGTCAAGGTCACTAACTAAGGAACCAAAAAAACTCCCCATAGATTGAAAAGAGTCAGCAATATGAAAATGCCAAATTACTCTGTAAAACAAGAACAGCAATAAAAAGTTTAGCTTATACATCCGGAAAGATATGACCCTTATCATCAGAAGTAAGGCAGTTCTGGGAATTTTACAGAGGACATTAGAACACATTTACAATTCAACAGAGAAAAACCTGGCAGCACAGATAAAGGGTGATGTTATAGGATGATTCTCATGAGGTAACAACTGGCTACATTATGAGGATTCTTACCTATATAACATGTAAAAGAACACTGACATTTCCGTATAGAAGGAAAATTTAAGGTCTGAATGGAGAAAAACCAGCTTTCTTCTTTCTCCAGGGAAAGAGAAAGTAATTTACAAGATCGGTTAAGATACATCTATCTTACACAAACCTGCCCTGGTCTCTTGTTCCCTGTGACTTGTTAAGTTATAAAAATTTTGAGGGCCTGAGCTTGACCATAAAGTACAGTACAAAAATAATCCCTATCCCCAGGAAACCTTACACAGGGGCGAACAACTCTGGCCCTAATGTAACTATACTAATCAAAAAGTGTGGCTTAGCATCATATTTTGTCATTGCTATCACTCTGGACCCCAGAGCCGACCTGGCTTCCAGTGCTGCCAAATCAACAGCAGAAAATGTTGCAGACAAGGGGAGTGCAGAGGTATGTAAGACACCAGAACTGAGGATCACTGACCTGACTGATTTTTTTCTTTTCCCTATTGTGTTTTAACCAGAGTTATCGCCAAGTCCGTCTGAATGAACTCTTACAAGAGCATTCGAGAGCAGCCAACCTCATTGTCCTGTGAGTTGCAAGATTTTTGATTCTAACTCTAAGAATAATGTGTAATGGGATTCTGAACTGGAGCTACAGAAACCCTTGTGTTAATTCATTGATTCATTAATTCATTGAGCACAAAAGTAATCTTTTAAGTACCTTTTGAAGGACTTGCATCTGGACTGGTGGTTCTCTGGGACTGCACTGAATATGAATCTTTCCTGGTGATGAAGCAATTGTATAAAGGAAAAGAGGCCAACAAAAAATTACCCAAAAAAAAGGCCCTTTCCAGAATTGATTTTTTTTTACAGAAACGTTTTTTATACACAGCTTCAATAAATTAGCTTGCACTTGTGATGCATAGATAAACCTCTACAGTTCCATTAATTCAGTCTCAAAAAAATTGGTGAGCTTGTAATGCTTACCATAAATTGACCCATCTTTTAAAACTCTCATCTCACAGTAATTTCAGATCAGAAAATAGGCTGATGGACTGCAAAACTATGCATGTGTTCTATTTTTATCCTTTTTAAAAAATCATATTATGTGTGTGTTTTACGACCCCAAAAATATTCTTTACCAGTTTAAGGCTACAATCACAAGCAGTTCATGTCCAGTACAATCAGGTGAGCAAGGATTTGCAAATTAAGGCCTTATGATATTAAAACAATCCCGTAGTCTAATTATATCAGAGTTGTATATGAACAGTGATGTTTCTACTTAGTATTTAGTGAGAAGCCTGGGCTACTCCTGCCTTCAAAATCATAATTTTATTTTTCCCTCTGCCTAAACAGAAGCCTCCCTGTGGCAAGAAAAGGAGCAGTGTCTGATTACCTGTACATGGCTTGGCTAGAAATTCTCTCCAAGAACCTTCCTCCAGTCTTAATGGTCAGAGGCAACCACAAAAATGTACTGACTTTCTATTCTTAGAAAAACATCAGTGCCTAGAATATGCCTTGCTTGATTCCAACAGCTACATTTTTAATGGCAATGGTTTATCAAAGACACACTCATTTAATACAAATCTAAAACTTTAATAATTGACAGAAAATTTTTCAAAAATCCAAAGCAACACAGCAAAGAATTAGACAAAAATTGTACATGGTTCCTGCTGGTGTTACACTCCAGTACAGGCAAAAGAAGGAAAATCTACCTGTATGTCAAAAGAGACAGCAAACATTTTGAGCACACAAAGAAGAAATTCTTCTGATTTTATAAGGTATTGAAAAAGTTTTTGATATTTATCGTAGAAAGCCAGAATTAACTGGTATAATACAAAAATCATTAAATTGATAAAGAATTATTTCAAATTGCACTATCATAGTTGCTAATGGGCACACAGTAGGATTAAAATGAAATGCACCAACTTGTGAGACAAAAACCTTTACAGCATCCATCAGGTATAAGTGATAAACTGATAGAATACAAGTAGAATACATGCAATGCTTTTTGATTGTAATATTGCCAAATTAAGATGCTTTTACCTAAATTGCTCTGCAAATTTAAATTAATTCAAACACTTCTAATTTAGTGACAAACAAAAAAATTAGATATATAAAAATATGGACTCTATTGAAAGACTTCATAATGCATTTTCAAGCTCTGACATACAATGGAACTTGTGATTGAAATAATTAAATGTGTTAAGTAAATTTCACAAAAAAATTAGTAAAATACTAAATATTCTGACAATGTTTTCTGTGAATGTTAGGGCTAATACAATCTGACATTATACATTGGGACAAAATGCACAGTGATTTATGTGATTAGAAAAAAAACCTCATCTGAGTTGAATGCCTTATTTTTGATTTATATAAAAGATTTCTCTCTTTTTTGACTTTCTAAATAATATTAATTATACACTAACTTAAAATAAAGGCAATCCATTAAGTTATGTAATTTTTCTATTTTCTACTCTGCAACATTATGGTGCTTTATAATTTTAGCTGTCAAGAAAAGCAGCTTCTCTTTTTAATGGGTAAAGCTATATCCTATGTGTAAGCATTATTTAAATTAAAGACCATCACAGAACATGGCTAATTTATTTTCTGTAGTCTTGCAACTCCTTTGCAGAGATCAACTGACATCTAAGCCTCATGAAGGCCAAGGAGCCCTGAATTTCACTAAATGTGTATTTTAAAGCAGGCCTCATCTTGCTTGAATTATTAGAATTTAACTTGTGGTGGATCTAGCACTCTCATCTCAAAAAATGACAAATATTTGATGTTCACATTTTTTCTGAGTTCAACAGCAGCAATTCAGCAGAACATGGTAATGTAGCCCAGTAATCCATGCTTTATTTTCTCCATCTATTAAAGGCAGGATATTAAATATTGATATTTTCTCATAATGTTCTTCCTTTGCTTCTTACACATTTACAACCAGACTGAAGGATCATTTTACAATCTAACTGCATTACACAGAAGTTTCCTCCTTATACCAGACTTCCTGCACAACTCTGAGCAAACCAAAGCTCACATTCTGCACCTGCAAAATAAGGAGATTATTCTCATCCTTCACAGTGATGTCAGCAGTGATACCAGAGCTTGTTATCTGCTGCCAGGTCCTTCCAGTTCCTTGTAGAATTGTAATGGTCACCATCCTTTCCACCTCACACAGCACACAGATATAATCTGAATGGCACCCAGCCAATGCCAAGAAACAGAGCTTTTAGGGAGGCTCCACTTAGGCTTCTGCATGTTTCTTATCACAATCTACACAAGGACCTGGAGGAATTATACACCTCTATTAAGCCCTTTAATTATATACATGACTGGAGATTGTTTCCTAAATATTCCCAAGTATTGTAACTCTCAATCTATAGGGAACATTGACCCAAACTGCTCTGGAGGACCTAAGCAGATCCAAAAAGAGAATGAGCACAAAGTGAACCAGCAACGGCACTTTCAGTACTATTCACACTGCTCTCTCACAAACACACTGCTGTGGGCACTGCAACAATAAATCCCAAGAGGTACCTTTCTAAATAAAGTCATCAAAAACTAAGTACGAACATACACATTTCTATCAAATGTCTTGCTTGCACGACAGTGATTAATTAGAAGTTGTATCCACACAACAGTGTAATAGGATAAACTCAGGATGCAACAGCACTTAGCTACCTGAAGGTGTTACTTCCACAAATTCACAAGTAATTTAGACTAAGTATTTTCCTAGCATCTTCTATTTCCTGTACCTCACCATGATTTCTGAATTTGTGTGGACCAATTTGGAGAGCATACTAATTACAGACTATCTTAAATTGCAACTTAGATTGCAAAATTTGTTAGTCCACCTCCCTCCTTTTCCACTCTGTAAGAGACACTTCTTGACATAAGTTATCCGTAAAACAACTGCTGAATTTTAATCATCAAGTTAGTAACTAAACTCTAATTACATGCTTGAAATCTCAAGGAAAAAATACAGCTCTAATGCTGTCTAGCACATTTTTCGCTTATATCACACTACCATAAGTTTATATAATTTAGCCTGGGTTTGATCAGCCACGACAAAAGCAAGCACAGGTAAGGTGACCAGGGACATTAAAGTGTGAAAATACCACTGCTATGAAGCAAGAACAAAGAATAGTTTGAATTTTCTTCAAAAGCCTAGGCATCCTGCACAGCTAAACTTGTGCCTAAGGGCCTGTTAAAATGATCCACTATTGTTCCTCCCATCAGTGAATCTTACCTTTCCTTCCCAATGTTAGTGGAGCTCCAAGAGGTATCACAGAAGGCATTTCATCATAATTCAGAGACTTCACTTTCCTTCAATCTTTTTACAACCACTGACAAGTTGCCCATCTTGATTACATATCCCTAAAGCACAGTCCAGATTGTGCTGTCCAGAACAGCATTCTTCCGATGTGCCTTTCGCTAAATTTTTCAGTCCCCAACAAAGATTCTTTTTGAGGGGATCATTTCTTTATTTCATTTTTAAATTAGCTACCCAACAGGGCAAGTAGAAAAGCTACCTAACCAAAAAGGCACTGCATTGTGAGGAGAAACAACTGCAACTACACTGCAAAGAGCGTGTTGTTATCCTACTTCACACTCAAAGGAGTTTCCACTCAATCTTCATAATACAACGTACAAAGCTCCAGCCACCAGCATAGGAAATTTCCTCAGTCTTAAACCTCTGCAATTTTCATTACATCTTCGAGAAGTCCTAACAAAAGCTTTCCTGACTAGGCAATACAGAAAACCTAGACATTTCTCATTTTTTTCTCTCAGTCCATGCGGTATTTCAAGATCTTTTCAGCAAAAGCAGTTTCAGCAACTGATTGGGAGTTTACAAGCAAGAGACGTCACCAGGTAACAGGAATTAGCACTGCAGTTGTACATCTGGGGCAAACAGCTACAGAGTTTTAGCTACTACTGACTCATTTAACTCCCCTTAGCTCTTTGTCACTCCCCTCAGGCAGAGGTCCCTGACCTATCAGCAAAGCAGGGAACACAGAATTTGAGTAACCTGCAGCACTTCCATCTTGAAGTTCAGGGGTCTTCCTCAACCTTCTGCCTCTGGTGGTTTGGCTGTCATTGCACTTTAACGAAGTGAGTGTGGATCACTCCAAGATCCTGCTCTCTCTCCCTTGCTACCTCTGCAACTCCTGGCAGCAGGGTAATAACCTTCAGGTGCTGCAGCTCTTTGCTAAATGAGTGACTCACCCCTCAAGTTACAGCTGAGGAAAGTCAAGGTTTTGCAAGTGTGCTTCAGCAGAAGTCAGGCCACTGTTTAAACATCTGTTCATGCTGGTACCTAGGACACAGCCCCTTGGCAGCTGGTGTAGCCCATCGAGACCGTGTGGCCAGCATTGCTGAGGGGAACATCTCACACTGACCTTGACTCTGCAAGGAAAAATGGAAACACAGCGAGTTGCAGCTCACACTCCCCACAAACAACAAGTGCAATAACCCACAGTCATCCCATTGCTGGAATTTCATCAGAGGAAATTAAGTGTCAAACAAAATCAAACACTAAGGTTGTCTGGCACAAAGTAAAAAGCAATGGCAAAATTCTACAACCCCCACGCTGTACTGCAAACATGTAATCACAAAAACAGAGCTTCATTACGAACACACAACATGATAACAGCCTTTTTAAATTACAAACCTTAATCACTGTGAAAGAGACAGCTGTTCTAAGTGAGAATGGGGTGGGAAATCTCTCTTCTAAAGCCACGGTTTTCTGCTAATAAAAATCCTCATTTTAACACCAAAACTTTTCAGTAGGGAGAATTTTGTGGCTATTACCCCACAACAAAGCAGCCTCCACTCCTGCTCTCAGACCAGGAAAAAAGGCGGATGATTTCAGTTTATCTCAGTATTGTTTTTCAAAGTCAGGAGGAAATGCCCGATGGAGAGCAGCACTAATCAGCGATCAAGAATGCAGGAAGGCTGACTATCTATACAGTAAGCTACACATTCCCGGAACCAAGGTAAACTTGCCCAGTCTTCCAGCACAAGGTTGGGGAGGTTTTTCCTGTTGTAAAGACCTGGAAAAAAAACAAGTGTCATTCAGCTAAGACCTTTCTCCTTAATATTTTTGGATGAGTCCTCCTCTCTATTGTTCATGGGCTTTCAGGCTACCTTAAGCACAGTTTAGAACCCAGCCTGCCTCACCAAGCCTGGCCATTCATAAAATTGGTCCTTTTCTACACTATAATGCAGGATGCAGTTGTAAACTCTATAAAGCCCTACTTGTATAAGTAAACATTTACAATTAGGTATCAGTTGGATACAACTTCAATTCCTATGAACTTCGATTTTTGGATAGCCTACATCAGAAGCCATAAAATATTTTAAGTAGTTTTTTCACAGGGTCTGTTTTACAATATGTATTCTCTTTCAAACAGTGCATACCATTTAGACTGAAAATACTGAACAGGAATAAAAGAAAGCCCAAACTGGGACATTCTTAAAAATACCTTTCACAACTGAACTGCAATGTGTAGTAAAGGTTTCACTGCCATCTGGCTGCATTTAAAAAACATAACATAGCAAAGAGACAATCACATAGAGTTTTAAAAAAAAATCACAAAGAACAGTTGTTTGACAAACTTTAGACCAGCAAAAAGAATCCAGCAGTCTGTAGCTATTTTGCAAAGCGTCAAATACATCCATTAGCATCACCAGGGGCAGTTTTTAAACTGTGAATCCAATGGGATAGTCTTTTCAGACCACAGCATATGGGGGAATTTCAGAAATTCCCTATTCCCAAGGATATAGATATGTCCTGTAGAATATATCTGTATATCCGATATATAGATAGATATATGGGTAGAAAGACATAGATACAGAAACACTATGGGGGAAATTACATCATAGATAGGATAGCAAGCATGCAGAGACTATGAAAGACAGTGAAAATATGAGTCTTCTGCTCCGAGACAGAACAGAGCACACCGACCACTGACAGGTTTTCCCAGCTAGAGCATCGACAAGAGCTGGCCTGACCACTTCTGAAGGAGTCTCTTTATCCCACTATTCTGTGCAACGTGCTCTAAGACGACCTGCTGTAACAGCAGGATTAGACTGGATGCTCTCCAGAGGTCCCTTCCAGCCCTAATCACCCTGGGACTGTGGGAGGACAGCGACTGTTTGCAGGCCGCGGAGCAGCCCACCGTGCTCAGCCACCCCGGCTGGGCGATACGGGAAAGGGGAGGGGAGGGGAAGGGAGGGGAAGGGAGGGGAGGGCTCCGCGGCGCCTCTGAGGCCGCCGTGACCGCCCGCGCCCCGCCCGCCCGTGCAGCCGCAATCGCGTCCCCCGGCAACTCCGCGCGTCCCGCGGGGTCCGCCCGCCATCCCGCGGCAGCGCCGCCGCCGCGTACCGAGGAGCGCCGCAGGCCGGGCGGCTGCCGGAACGGCTGCGCCGGCAGGTAGAGCCCGGGCAAGGGGAGAACGGGGCACCGGCGCCTCCGCCCGTCCCCCATGAGCCGGGCGGACCGCGGCGGGGAGCACCGGGCGGGCGCTCATGGCGCGCTCCCGACACGGCGGCGGCGGCGGCGCTATGCTGGCGCGGTGCCTCCGGTGGCTCCGGCACCGCTACGGGCGCTGTAAGAAGCGGTGGGGGAATTGAGGGGAAGCACATACTGCCCTCGGGGGCTTTGGGGAGGATACACGCTGCTCAGCCGCACCACCGGCCCGCTCTGCGCCCCTCGGGGGTCGCCTGGCCGCGACGCGGCGGCTGCGGTTTGAGGCGATGGCGAGCTCCGCCTGACAGACAGGGCGGGACCCTCAGTCCCGGTGCGGGGCACTCAGGAGGAGCTGGGCGAGGCCATTCTCACCGAGGGGGGAATGGGGTTGCGGCGCGCGCGGAGAGGCCGCGGACGGGCCGGTTTCCCCCCCTGTACCCGCGCCCGTGGGCCGTGCCGGGTTTTGGCGGGGTTTTTGGCGGGCGGTTGGCCGTCCCTCACAGCGACTCTCCCGCTCTCTCAGCCATGCCCGCCTCCGAGGCCGTGCCGCAGCCTTCCCCCAGCAAGAGGCAGAAGGGGTCGGGGCCCGGAGAGGTCTCCACGCGGCTCCGCTTCACCAAGCTGTCCGAGAACGCCTTCCCCCCTTCCAGGGGCTCCGCACGGGCTGCGGGCTACGATCTGTACAGGTGAGGGAGGGTGAGGCTACGGCACCCGGGGCGGGAGCCCGCGTAGATGTCGCCCCGCTCGGTGAGCCCTGGGCAGGGGCTCCGGCGGCTGAGAGCGCTCTCGTGGCCTCTTGCCGAGCCGACCCTCCGGCCAGGCTCGCTGGCCATGCAGGAGAGGAGGCCAGAGCTGACCAAGTCGTAGCTCCCTTGCTCCTCCATCCCTGACCACTTTCGAGTATCCGTGATCCAGCTATGCTACAGCATTGATTTCATCAGGCAGAGATGCAGTCGTTGGCTAAAAGTCAGGCTTGACACAGCATGCGGAATTGCTGGTGGTGCCCACAACGGCCGGGCGCGTTCCTTTTGAAATGAAAAAATGGTAGCACACATCGGCCCTCCTTGCCAGCACTTGTGCTTTTCTGCTTTCCTCTTGGGTCCGGGGTGCTGCCTGCCAAAGGGCGTTGTAGCAGTTTGATAGCGGTCCTGGCTGGAAACCGTCTGCGTTGGTGTACGGACTTGGGTTTTGGTTTGTTTGAATTTATAATGATCTTTGTTCAATGGTTTTCACTATATATTCAGGAATACCTGTAGCTAGACTTGTGGTTGTTTGCGTAGTGCTTCTGTGATCAAGTCACTAGTTACGTGTGAACTTTGCTGCCACCACTTTTAACTTACCTTTTTAAGTATTACTTGGAATAATCACAGCCTTTTTCTTCCTTCGCCTTGCTGACCTTTCCTGAAGATTTATTTCACCACACTTAACCCTTTTTTCTTTTTATCCCTTTTGTCTCACCAGGTTTGTTTTTGTTCTTGTTCCAATGGTGCACTGTAGACCTGGAAAAAGTCTGTTTTGTAGAAAACCTTTCAGTGCTTCCAGTGTTTAAAAAAACCAGTTCTTTGTCAAGGTCCAGATATGACAAGTATTGTCACCACTGCCTTTCATTAAGCCTTCAGTTGGGTAACTTCAGCAAGTTCTTAAAATCTCTGTAGTTCAGAGTTCCCAGGTGAATTATGTGAATTATGAACTGTCAGACAGCTCAGAAAAAAACATTGTTGCCTAAAAGTTAACTTAATAGATTATTAATTTTGATTACAACTAGTTCATCTGCTGTAGAAAGCTTAATCAGAGCGTATTATCTGTAAAGTTTCTGCTTTTGCACAAAAAAATGCACAACCACGTTCACCTAATGGTTTCTTTAAACTTGTATCTTTTGTCGATCTTACCAATTAAAAAAACATTTAAAACTGGCCATTGCAGGAGTATGCTGTTCAAATGACACTTCTGGAATCTTAAACTAGCATCATCAGAATGGCAACATCTTGTGGTTTAGGATGTGCATTAAATTTTGCAAATCTGTAAGTATTTGTTGTCTAAATTTCATGATATAAATTCCCAGGCAGATTAATTCTGGGTAATTTTGTACCTTAAGTTACAGTAAAGAAACTTTAAGAGGTATTCTATATAAACTAGTGTTTCTTTCTTTAATGTAGTGCCTACGACTGTGTGATACCACCCATGGAAAAGGCTGTGGTGAAAACAGACATTCAAATAGCACTTCCTTCTGGATGCTATGGCCGAGTAGGTGAGTACACAAGCTGTGAAAAGGCTGCAGAGTCATTGTAGAACGAGTTTGACGCCATCTTCCCATTTAGATTCTGCCTAAAGCTTTCAGAATTAGTCTACACAAAAAAGGGATGCCACGTGGCTGTGTGATTTACTAAATCTTGTAGCAGAGATTTTCCTGTTACCTGTTGTCAAATGCATTTGAGGTTTGGTGTATGTCAAGTGACAAAAGGATGATCAGCAAAAAGGCTTGTACTCTACATACAACTTCATAGGCTCTGCAGTAGTTCATTGTTTCTCTGCAGTTTCAAATTCAAATCAGAAAGACCAATAGGTAGTGGACATACAGAAAATGCATCCCTGTATGTTTAAAAATTAACCCCAGAGTAACAGTGTAGTAGAATTTGATTACATTTGGTGACAGAATACTTGAGAGAACCTGTACAAGATGTTCCGTTCATTTTGTGCGTTCTTTATCTGAATTATGTATAAATATGTAAAGTGAAGAAGCAATAGCCACTCCAGGGGGAGAACATGATCAGAGTTTGCCAGGTCCTTTTATGTAAAAGGAGAACACACGTGCTTTTCTCTTATCCCAAAGAAAATTTTGAAGATCGTATCATTTTTAGCTCCTCATCACAGTAGACTAAGGTAAATAAAACCCCAAATCCCCACACGTAATTTATCTGTGTATAATACTGCTTAGGAAGTTGCTTGCCAAATATTGTTTTCCATTGTAACTTAAATGGATTGACCTAATATTCTTCTAAGATGATGTCAAACCAGTGGTAGTCACCAAAAATAAACTAATATTAGACAGTCCTTGTCTGCTCCAGTTGCCTTCCATGGAGAAACCTGCTCTGCAATTGCAGGTCAAATAAAGATATATTTCTACCACTTAAAGATTGCAATTTTATTGTAGCCTGTTACTCTTTTTAATATATACGTAAACTCTTACAGTAATTCCTGTAATACGTTAATTTTTAAAAGACTGTGGAAACAAGACTGTGCAAACACACTGTATAACCTATAAATACTGTCTTTTTAAAGAAATAAATTGTAATACTTACAAAAAAAATTCTTTTCTAGCACCACGTTCTGGTTTAGCTGCAAAGCACTTCATAGATGTTGGAGGTAAACTTTTTGTTCTTTTTAGTAATCCTTGGTAAATACTGATCACGGAAGTGCCTTAGTTTCACAGTGTAATGTGTAAATAAATGATGGCTTCATGGGTAATCTGGCAAAAGGAGATACCTGGATAACACCTGAGAGAGACAGTGCATCATGATTATGTTAAAACTGGCTTAATTATAAAAAATAGTACTGATTTTTTAAAGTAATAACTGTAGTACTTTTGTAGGCAGTGCCTGCCATAGAAGTTATTTTTTGGTTTAGGCATTAAAGATGACTTACTATATTCTGCTTTATCCATTTTTTTAACCAGCAAGTTAACTTGAGAAATGCATGTTTTTCTAAATTTTCAAAACTCAGGGGATACTCCCAGTGTTACTAGCACCTTAATTAGGGAGCTGTTCAGAAATGCCTTTGGATTTATCCAAAACATTACATAAGAGAGTTGTGTAAATACCTTTTCCGCACTAGAACCAGAGCAAAGATTGCATGGTAACTATGGATCATATGCACTACAATTTTTTCACAAAGCTGAAGATACTAATTTAAAATCCAGGTTTTTATTCTTAAATGTGCATTTTTGTGGCTCAACATTAAAACTTGAAGATGCAGTCATACTACAGTTTCCTCTGGTACTCGTAATCTCTAAAGGTAGTACTTTGTATGAGTCTGGGAATGTCTTGGAATGGCATTTAATTTTAGTATTTAAATTATTTCTGCAAGTAGACTTCAAAATACATACTTGGGACCACAGGGAGGCCCAAACTCCTGTTTTCTACTGGAAGTATGTTTCCTGGCAAAGAAGCAGAATATAATTATTTTAATGTGCACTGGTAGATAATCTTCTGAACTGTGTAGCTAATACAGTCATGCAAAATACAAGAGTGAGCTAGTTTTGTAGTCTTGAATATAGCTGTATGACAATAATATCCTTACAGCTCTGATTCTGTTACCTTGCCAGAGGTACAGGATTTGGATCTGTGCAAATCCATAGCTCTCAAATGAAATGTTAGGAGTTGAAAACAGATTTCTGCTTACCACTGAAAGAGCTGAAGTTAGCAGAACAAATGGAGTCTGAATTTGATCCAGCTGTCTTGATTTCAGATAGGGTATTACTACTAAAATTAGTAGTACAGTGGTAAAGCATTTCTTGACATGTGGTGGTGTTTTTCAATTCCTTTTGCAAGACTGATTAGCATTTTTAGATGTCTTGATTTACCAAAATATGAATATTGATCTAATATCGATATCCAACTGAGACGGACAAAAGCTCTCTAACAGTTTAGAGTTAGAAAGTGCATGTTTTATTTGGTGCCAGGCACTGTGTGGGATGGCTCCCTAAGACGCAGGGCCCCAATCCAAGCAAGCATGATACTTTTTATTTCCAAATATTATGAATATCCAAAATACAAATGTATATTCATAACATTAACACCTCCCATTCTCCGCTTCGTATGAAGCTTACATGAAATGAGCTTAAATGTCATTAAGCATGCATAGTGTGTGTCCTGAATGGAGCTGGTGGTCTTGAATTGGGTCAGTGGTCCCAAAAAAGATGAAGTAACTCATCTTCCTCATTTTGACCTTTTTGCCTTTCTGAACTTTAACAATCCTAATTACTTTAGTGACCTCTAAGTTTCTTCTTGCATGACTTTTGAACGGGTTCCCACCAAGGGAGGAAATTGGTAATTGTCCTTGTTCCCTACACCAACTTATCAAAGTTTCTATTCCTCGTTCTAAGCACAGCTAAGCAAACATACAAATGACAGATCATCAATTATTTGGTAATCAGTTACTAACATCTTAGAACCCATTTCAGGTCCAGCTCTCTTAACTATTTTAATTAAGTCTAGCTGGGCCCAAATTCCTTCCTATTCTAACTCATTTCAACACAGCTAGCCTATAACTAAAATCTTTATGTTTCTTCTAAATCTATGTTTCAGTCTCAGTATTTGCATACGTATTGTCTAACTGTGCATCAGTAGTATAAAGGATGTCAGTATGAGATACTGTAATCATTTATTAATCTAAACCTTATCTAATCTAGTTCTCATATACTGACACTAACTGGATATCTCTCTCAATTCTTTCTCATGACAGCTGGTGTTATTGATGAGGATTACAGGGGAAATGTTGGTGTGGTACTGTTCAACTTCGGCAAGGAAACTTTTGAAGGTAACTGTTAAGCCTGGCAGAGCCTATTTTCAGCCATCTGACTGGGAATGATAAACTAATTTTTTCTTTAAAAGTTTTTGCAGAGGTAGAATTAGCTGGGAACATTTTTCTTCTCTCAGTTAACAAAAACATAGATACTTAGTAATGTCCTGTCAAGGGAACATGAAAAGATTCTACTCATAGCAAATTAAGCAGCATGCAATAAAAACACCCCCAAAACCACCATGCCACCACAAAAACAAACCAAACCAACCCTTCTTAGCTAAGCTTTAGATTCACAAGCTGTATTGAAGTGCAACTTTGTATTAAGTTTCTACCTTTCTCTGAAAAAAAAAAAAATCAGCTGAGTAGTATTTGAGATAAAAACTTCTCCAGAGTCCTGCAAAACTGGAGTAATAAAGACAGGATTTTCCCTTTATTATGCTGTCTTTTTGCAAAAAGTCAGTTTTAAGCTTCAGTGCCCAGTTAAAATATTGCCAGTGTTTTTGTGGCCTCTTCTGCATCTTCACAGCACAAGCTTCTTTTGGAAGTTCTGTGAGCCATATTGGTTAGTAGTGAGAAACACTGTTTTCCTTTTATCAGTTTGCCTTTTTCTCCCCAAATTCCTGCGTCTAGTTCAGAAAACAGCTACATTATCCATGCAGCTGTCTCTCCATCTCTGCAGTACTTAAGCATAATGAATTAAGATGCCAGAGTACAGCAGCAGGAATGAATGGAAAGGCCTTGAGCTGGTACAGCTGCTGACACTTCACCTTAAAAGGACCCAACCGAAGTTTATCTTAACCTGTATTTTTCTGGGACTGTTAACATCTGTTTAACTAAGTCTCAAATAAGTATCCTGATATTTTTGACAGGAGATTGTCTAAAGTCTGTATTAATTATTCACTTTTTTGAAGGAACTAATATTTTAACTTCTCTGCAGTTAAAAAAGGGGATAGAATTGCCCAGCTCATCTGTGAACGCATTTATTATCCTGAGCTAGAAGAAGTTGAAGTAAGTTGCCAAATAAAATATTTCTGCATTTTTCAATGACTAATAGTTTAAGATACTTGTATATAGGATGAAATTTATTATACAGATAAAGACTTTGCTGAAATTACTTTCAGTGGAAAAACTGCATAGCAGCAGTGCTACCAGAATGAAAGTCTTGATTCTTTGTATGCACTTGGGTGGATTTTTTTTTTTGCAAGTTTTCAGAGTTTTTGAGAAACAGTTCAGTGTGTACTAGAAGTGTTTGCCTCACAAGCATTTGTTTAAGCTTGTACAAAAGAGAGTCTAAAGCGTCTCATGTACATTTTTTGGTTTCTTAATTATAGCTCTTGTTACAAGTAAATGATAGACAATATCTGTTGTATAGAAACAAAAGGCAAGTTAAGGCACTAAACCAGCTTATCATAATTGATATCTTTCAGGCTCTGGATGATACAGAACGTGGTGAAGGTGGCTTTGGTTCTACTGGAAAAAACTGAAAATTACTTGAATCTGCTTTCTATGTATATTTTTGTTGTTGTTACACTATTTCTAAATTTTCATCTGAATTAGAAGTAGGATTTTTGGAGTTCATAAAAATATTTCAAGTTGTATTGAGACTTCTCTGTATCTATCCTCCAGTGAATTTGTCTGCATAATGAGGAAATGTGCATGACTGGCTTGACTTACTAGTTGATGTATTATTTTGTCTTTCAAGATGTTTGATCCTCAGCAGTAAGAATGCATTGTTTATATGGCAATTATACT
Organism: Corvus hawaiiensis; assembly: GCF_020740725.1. Lineage (NCBI taxonomy): Eukaryota > Metazoa > Chordata > Aves > Passeriformes > Corvidae > Corvus > Corvus hawaiiensis. The sequence goes on from NC_063225.1 coordinate 2,352,925, forward strand.
GTAATAAATTAAAACATAATTTTATTATTTTTTGATTTTATTCACCTAAATTAAAATGGCCAATTGTTCCCTTGCCAGTTTGTGTTAGACTTCTGAAACCTATCTTCCACATGGCTCAGGATTTCATACCGAGAGCCTATTTCATACAGCATCAGTGACAGTATCTATAGGAGTTCACACTCTGATCCCTAAATCAGAATAAGACAAAGATATTTAATATTTCGTCTTCTACAATCTATCCAAATACTTGTCTTTCTGTTCAAAGCTAGTTCTGACTTTGATCCTTAGCTGATCTTCAAGTGGCCAATTTTTGAGTTCTCTTATTTTAAAAGAAAAAGCAATACAGTGTTTGAGCTGAGTAACACAACTCATCTGGAAATAACTTCTATATCATAAATAAGAGCTATGAAATAAGCAGTTGAAGTATTTGTTACAAATTAGTATGTTACTGTATGGAAGAAAGATTCTGAATTATTGAAGCAGTGCACAATTTGGTTTTTTAAGTTCACTTTTGTCTAGTTAACAGAGAATTCTTCTGGAATCTGTCCTAAACCTGATTCAGTGTGTGGAATTTCTTAAATGACTCTCTAACTTTTAGGTGAAAGAACATGCACAGAAAAGAAGAAACAAAAAAGCAAAGAAAAGTGACTGTTTTTCCACTTTACATAAAAGAATTAGAAAAGGCTCTGAAGCACTCAAACACTTTTTTTCCTGCAGTTGTCTGTACTTTAAGATTTTCTTATCTGGAAGATCACAGGTAGGAAATACTGTGCTTTTAGTTTTAACAGTGGAAATGTGGGCCCATTGTAGACTGGTGTTCATACCACTTTTCTGCTTGGTAGTTTCAGATCAGGATAATCCTGTAGGTGTTGGTTTCATGTCCTTGTCTAGGACTATTTCTAGTGAAATAGGCCCAAAATACTATATATTTTATCAGTTTTATCCCACCCTCCCCCTCAAGGAGCTGAAAACTAGAGTAGCGTGACAGCATTCAGATCCCTTGTGCCATGGGATAAGCATTACATTGGCTTGGCAGTGCTGAAACAAGAAGTACATTCATCTTTATCTAGGGTAGAAGGCTTTTCCTCTGTGTGCATGATATGCTAATCAGTCTTTTTGCTGTTGTTGTTCTTACCCCTCATCACAGCACTGTACTTGCATCTGTACACCCAGACAGACCATAATGAGCAGGCTCACGATGCAAAAGGCCATTGTAAGCAAGGAGCACATCATACCAATGCAGTCTAAATGAACTGGAAAAGCTGAGCTTGCCACTAAGTTTCTTCAGTTCTGTAACCTGCCCAAAAGGAACTTCAATTACCAAAGGCTATTTAAAGGTCTTAAAATCTACAATCCTTTTGTGTAAAGCTGTTTCCTCTTGCTGGACTGTAAGTCAAGAGGAAGTTTTGCTGCGAATTTTAGTTTCCACCTCCCAAAGCAAAAACCCAGCAGGGGATCCACTGATGCAAGTCCTTTTTAAAAAAAGATACTACAAAATGGCCTCACTTGGAACAGCAACCTAAAAGGAGGAAGTTGGAGTTCTGTTGATATTCATTATTCATTGTGCCTGTTGGAAACTGATCTGATTTCCATTTTTGAAAATAATGCTAATATTACAGATTCTGAGATACGTATGTGCTAGAAAAAGCACAATCAGACATTCGAGGAAAAAACAAATTTACATACACATGCCTGCTGTTACTTGTCAACACGAAAACCATTATCTTAAGTGTTACTACCAGAAAAGGCTCTCTTATTTTGAAAATCAGTATGGTGGAGTTCCTTTCCATTGTTTCCCAGTGCTTCTCTAGAGAAGCGTGTCATGAGTTTTAGATTACTGCAAACCGCTTCCCAGTAGGAGCTTGGGAAAGCTTATCTGAAATGAGAAATGCTTTTAAGCTCACCTCTACACCCATCTCCTTCATGTGCACCAAACCATTGCACATGGGTAAGGAAGTCTGGTAATTCCTGTTAGAGTGTTGGGGTTTGCTTCAATAGGAGTAGCAAATCTATGAAAGACAAATACTTCTACACAGGCAACAGGAGTTACCAAAGCATTGAGAGTTCTTCAAGTTCATACTGCTACTGCAGATCAAGGGCTGCATTTGAAACTTGGAGAAACTTTGTACTGGTACTGAGTAGAGGCTTCTTACAAAACAGCATTTGCTAGTTTATGTTTCAAAACAAGCTCTCTACATGTATTTTTATTTATAGTCCCACAATTGCATTAATATGAAAACCAATACCCTTCCAATTATTTTCATGTTCCATTTTCCTATAATATCTGTGTTAAAAAGTATAGTATCTTGGTATCTGGCGACAAAGAGGGACTGGGAAACAATCTTTTTCATTGCTTTATCTGAGACCTGTCCTACCTACATTACCTGGTTGTAAATTAGTTTTGTAATTCAGTGAAAAACTGCCTAAGTGTGTCATTAAGTGCACATGCTTCAGCTTGAGCAAGTAACTTCAAGAGAAGCTACCCAACAGTGTGCATAGGGCTCACTTCTGTGTAGACAGGTTCGTGTGTCCAGAGCCCATCACTGAGCTGTGATCCCCAGGGCTTGCTGCAGGTATGAAACTGAAGAGATGTAAAGCTATTTCCAAAGCAACAAAATGAAAATCACTTAAAGTAAAAATTATGTTGGGCTGTTCTCCATCATCACTGAACAGATCCAGACAAAGCTGCTCTTTAATTCAACTACTCTCATCTGCCAGAGGAGTTCCGTAAAGCTTGGGGAACAATCTTGTGGAACATCCTCTGTGTAAATGAAACATGAAGCTTTTATAAACGAAAAGTAATTTGTAGGGAATTCTTTATCTACAGCAGAAAAGGGTATTTTCCTGCAAGGAAAGGAAAAGGACATCACTAGCTAAAAATCTGCTTCCTTTTTTTTAGAAATGAACTTGACTTGTTACAGGGACAGAAAAACTCTGGCCTTCCACCCCAGGTGAATTTGGAAGAAAGTTCAGATGCTTGGCCCCAGATTCACCTCCATGGTTTGGGTTCTGAGATCTGAGGAGGGTTCTATTTTTTTATTTCAGCTGCAATATTTATGATAACCTCTAGATAACCCCCCATGATAACCATGTCTTTAGAAAGGTAGAAGCTCATAAGCTGATGAGGGTTTTGAAGAAACATAGGATTCCTATACAACTCCTACTGCTTGAACCCTCCACTTTTGGACAAAAATCTTAAAGAAAAATTACAGCAATAATACCATTACTACCATTGATCTTTAGTCCTTTTCCTTCCCCCAGAGTGTTTACCTGGTCTTTAGTAGTTGAGAATTTAAGCACAGCTTCCTCAGTTCAGCTACTGTTGTGTTCCTCTGTGGCATGTTAGGAATTTTTTAAATCTATTTAATGTTTTTTTAGATCAGCCACTAGATGGCACTTAAAGTTTGCAGTCTTTTCCACTTCTTTTTCAGAGGTATTTTTCAAAGATCTGTTCATCTATAATTAAGAGTTGATGACTCCCACTGGGACTCTGTTGGCGGAAAGCAAGATGCAGCAATATTTGAGTGAAAGCAGGCAAAAGTATAACCATTAAAGGGGGAACAATGACTATAATTTAAATAAGATTTGGGTGGTTGCAGTGTTTGCATAATCCCTCCTGGCATGCAAGAGCAGTAGAGAAGCCTGTGGCTTTGCTCTCCTGCTGCGTTTCAACAAAAATGGAAAATTGTAATGAACAGCAACATTTTTCCTGTCTTTCGTATTCACTCTCTTACTCTCTTCCTCCATTCCTTCAAGTGGAATGCAGTCTACTTAAGGATTGCATTGTAATGAAAGTAATGTATAGCCTGATAAACTGTGTTGCATTTTCCAAATCAGATGCCTCTGGCTGCAAGTTCAGCATATAAATTAAAACTTGCTTAATACATGTTAACTCAGTAAGGGTGGGTGATATATAGTAACCTGAACTGTGTAAATTAAGCTTCCCTAGTTTCTGTATTGGTTGCTACTCCTGTAGTAACACACTCTGGAGCTCTTGGTCTTCTTCCTCACCTTCGAATTTTTTTTTTTTTTTGGTTAAATAACTATCATTGTATTTTGGCTTAAAGATGGTTAAGTAAGTTTTGGTATTAAGTAAACTTCTATGACCCTGCCTATTTCCTGTCCTGTCAAACCTTTCCTTGTAAGAATAACAGTGTCCTTTTATTTGGTGGAGTGTAGCATGATGTTTTTGGCAGGCCCAACATTTTTGACTTGCATAAATTTGTGACCTCAAGTGCAAGAAAAATGAATGCTTGCTTCAGTACCTCATGGTTTCTGCCTAAAAAGAAAAGTGTCCACATCGCTAACCATTACAATTTCTGAAGGGAAATGATCAGCACACTTATTCCACCTGATTGCACATGACTGCACTTCCAAAGAAAAGAACCAGAAATAAAAGTAAGTATTTTGCACCTAGTTATGTAAGTTACCGAAAGCCTGAAAATATAGGGCAGACGGTACTGCCTTACTGGTTTCTAGAATTGGCACACATGGCACTTCCCTCACTCACAGCTATTTGGCAGTCTCTACCTCAGTAAGGATGTGATTCTGCAAAGTGTAAATTCAGGTCTGCTGCTGGGCAAAGAATGTCACTGCATGGTTAAAGGCTGCATGATCAGACTGAAGTGAATTTACGTAATTACTTTCCTAAACTTTCCCTCCATTAACTGTGTGGTTATTTAGCTCTTTACCACTGAAATGATGCTTTTCCCCTACTCAGAACACAGCAAGAAAGCCTTTTACCCTGCCAAGTCTGAAAATCTGACAGATTAATTTTATAATTTGAGAGCTCTCATCCAGAAAGTAACTACTGTATTTTAACATTTAAACAAACACATGTGAGCTGGATATGCCTACTTACTTGCTTCCCCTTAGATTTTGATGGGGTTTTTTTCATTAGGTTACAAAAATTTTATATTAACCTTCATCTTTTTAGAGAATATCTGTATAGTATAATTTGTAACAAATAAGAGTTTTGTATCAATTAATACTGCTTGTAGCCTTGAACTGAAGAAAGTTATCTTTTGTCTACTATTGATTGTAGCAAAGGATTTCGTTTGCTTTCATTTCGTAAAAGGAAAAAGGAAAAACAAACAGACATGAATGTAGCATCTTTGGCCAGATTCTTTTAACATGAGTATTTTTGTGGTTTGTGGATTCCTACTCTGAAAGGTTGTCTCCAAGTGTCCAAGACAAAATAACTATGTGTCCTAGTTGGAAGGAAACATCTTTCCTTTGCAGCTAAACTAAGTGTGCCATGTCTGGCAAGCACAGTAGTATCCAGTGCTGTCTTGCTCACACACCTCAGTCCTGACAACAACCTTCCGACTTGCTCAGCTTACACTCTGTTCACTGCCAGATTCCAGGGACCCTTCCTTAGGGTGCAGGACAGCATCAAGGAATCCCACTTGTTGGGTTTTCACAGCAGCAAACACAAAACCACCAGTCTCACTATCCTGTGCTCCCACATAAAAGTTATTGCTGGCAGCAAGCCAAGCTGTTCAGCATTACAGATAATTCAAGCCACTTAAATTCTGCAAGAATATTTTCTACATCCTACCTATGATGCTGTATCTTAGCAACGCATACAGGCTAGAGCAGTCAAAGAAAAGGAGGTGTTTTGTTAGGGGAGAAAGTATGATATTTCAATCTTGTTCTTACCTTTCTTCTCAACTTGCATTTAAGGCATTAGTAATGACAGAAAACTGAAAAAGGAGCTGTGACAATGACAGGAAATCATGGATACAGCAGCAGAGTACTCATTGCTCTCCCTGGACATGAAGAAGAGGTGACTGAGAGCTCCCACTTCATTATCTTGGTGAGGGGGTTTTTTGTTTGGGATGGGGTTTTTTGTCTGGTTGGTCGGGTTTTAGTATTAATCATATCAGTTAAGCTACTAAAAGTTCTCCAGGAAAAACTGGATAAAACTCACTGCCTGGAAGACTGCTACCAGATGTAAAGCCAAACTGCTGCACCAGGGAGGCAGCGAGGTACTGGGGTTTTTTGTCAGAAAATCATTCCTTATTGTACACTTTGTTGTCAGTTGCTCGCCAAGAAAGGCTTTAAGAGTGGCTTTAAAGAGGGCCTCATATTTCTGGAAGCATGACAGATGATGTGTCCTGCCCTAGGTCACCTGCAAAGAGCCCCCAGACTGCTGTTCATCACTTTCCCAAATGGCAGCTGAGTAAGACTGACTAATAGTCAAAACAGGCAAGCTTTCACTATTGTATCTTGAGCAGGCTGGAGGTCTGCTGTGTGGGAGAAAGAAGCCTCTGTTTGCATTTACTTTTTATTTGGATGACCTTTGAGATGCTTAGCATTTATAGGACAGCCTGGACTGAGCAGAAAAACACAGCTCAGGCACTTCCAGGTAGTTTGGATCCTACAACAGGATTTTTTATTTTTCAATTCTGTCTGCTCCTGGCCACCTGCTTGCCAACAGAACCTGCATATTTATTTTTACATCATTATTTTCTGATAATAAAGTTGATTTTAAAACTATGAGGACCTACAGTAATAACAATAATAACAAATTGGACTCTACCTCTGTCCCCCTCCTCCTGAAGTTTGCTGTTCAAATGTACAGAACTTATGTCCAAGGCATGGCTGGGTATTTATTACAGCATGCAAATGATCACTGATTCCAGGGCTGCATACAAGCTAAATGAAAAATTATTACTCATTTGCAATTATTCCAGGAAATCTTGAGTAGCTGCCAAAATAATAGAACAGCTGGATGAGAAGAGGGATGGGATCAGTTTAAGTTGGCACTCAGGCTAAAGAAACTCATGCAAAGTCACAGCCATGGTTGCCTGGAAGACGCAGCTTTATCCCACTGTTGAGCTGGTGCACAACAATGTGCACTGTTGTGTGCTAACAACATCTGCTCAGAAAATGGGTTACTCCTCCAGTCTCCATTATATTTGAGCTGTTGGAGAACACCAAGCGCCTCTAGAGCCACAGATCAGCAAAAACAACACCACATCGAAATCAGAACTGTGGTAGGTTTGTTAATCAAGACACTGTTGTTGATACTAACCCAGGTTAGAAATGCTTTAAGTGGAGTTTATTACAAATACTGTGACTGCACAGATAGAGTAGATGTGGAGAAAGCTAAGGCTTAAGTTATATCTTATGATGCCTTACGATCTCCCTGTATAAATTCTTTTCTCCTCATGTTTTTTCTCATTGATCTCTACCTTTTGGATGACCAAACCTTCATCTCCAGCTGTGCTATCAGCTAGCAGGCAATGGTAGGAGTGATTAAATAGGAGGTTGAAAAATTCATGTGAAACTTGCTTACTTCTAATGAACAATAGAGAAATAATTTCAGCTGTATTTAACTGATACCAAATAAAAGTGCTTATAAGTTAAGCATTAGAATCAAAATTACACCTAAGAGCAAACCTGCTGGCTTAGCACTATAAAGCACATGCCAATAGTCCAGGGAAAACCTTTTTCATAGGTCTCATCATAGGTCTACTAAGTTGCCTCTTCTGCTGATAGAAGTACATTCCATGGTCTCACTGGTATGTGCATATTCCCAAAGTCTGATGCTTTTGCTGGCAAAGCTTTATTATGTTCCTACATTACATAGAGCACTGTGCAAAAGCTGAACAAAAGAAAATGACATCCAACTGCTAACAAAGACATGTTTGGTATTCAGATTTCCCCCCTTTCCCATAGCCAAAGTGGCAGTCAGACAAAGGCTTCCTCTGAATCCTTGCTCATTGTGTGAAGCACTACTCAAACAATCACCAAATGGTATTAATCATGGCCTTCCATAGCTCTGTAACTATTATCTTTAAAGTTATCCTGCATGCTAATTGTAATTTTCAGCATCTGAGAACTGTGAAACTGATACAGCCCTCATCCAAATGCTAAAGGTATTGGCATTGCTTTAAAACTATCTTCATACTCAATTAAACGGTTTCTATGCACAGACGTCTTCAAGAAAAGTCAGAGGATTGCATGTTTTAATAGCTATGGAAGTATTTTATTCCCTCTGAAAAAAATATTTGTGTTCATGTTTATTAATGCCCAATACTCAAGGTCAAAAAGAACATTCATCTATTTGGCCAGAGGCATTGCTTTGCAAGAGACCGAGATGCCAGAAAGTTATGCTTGATCGACAGTAGGTGCCCAAGGGATTTGAATGAAAACATTTGGAAGTATTAAATCAATAGCTGTCAAGATACCTTTATCTATAAGTGCAGTTGGTTTTAGTAAACATGTGTTGAGTGGTTTAAATTCACCTAAGGAAAATATGTTGGAATTACGGTTTTTTATATGTTTCTGGGACATGAGATCACAAATTGCCAAAGAACTTTGGCACAATTAAAAGGAGTGAGAGTCAGACAGACACTTCAAACACTAGTCAGGGCAAATTCTGAATGTTTGCCAAGTGAAATGCAATTGATCAGGGTCTGTGCACTATTTACTACTGAGAGATGACAAAAATCTGTCTAAGGAATAATTGCTGAAAGAGACAGCTGTGGGGTGGGACACAGCATTGGCCTCATATGATCTGCATACAAGAAGTCATTAATATAGAATTACATCTGAGATACAGTATAGTCATAAGACTGAGGGACCTTCTCTCAGAGTTCCTTTTCTCCATCAAAATGAAACGTAGAATGTTTCTATTATTCAGAGGCTCAAAGTTATTCCTAAGGGCAAGAACTAGTCAGCTATGTCATACTCTCCCCAGGGAAGCTGTGGAAACCCCTCTGGCTCGATGCAGACAAAGAAAGGAAAAAGCATACCACAGAGAACATCCCAGCATTGGCTGGTAGGTTGAGTAGATGACCTGATGGGTCTTTTCCATCTATAATTTTATTCTGTGACTTCAGTACTGAAGGCCCTGCGGACATCCACAGTGCTCTTGCTTTCCTGGAAGCTTTAATAAAGATCTTGTTTGGAACTCAGAATAGCAACTAATAGCACTGAGCAAATTATTCTAGTATGGGGTGAGAGGCAACAAGAATGCCAGTGGGAACACGCCCCATCATGCTAGTTGGGTTTGTTCTGGCCATTAGCACTGGGATCCCCTGAAACACTGGCATCAATATATTCTAACTGCAATGGTTGTCAGCGTGCTGCTTACTTCAGTGCAGAAAAACCCTGGTGCATAACCAGGTATTGTACTGTTTACTCAAGGTAGTGTTTGGATTTATAAGCTCCCTTGTCTGGCTTGGTCCTGAGACTTTAGTTCATTAGGAGATGTAGAAATTAATCTAGAAATCCTCACTCAGCAACAAACGTGTCAGTATTTCTTCTCTTCACCTAGTCTGTGCCTCCCAGAAGCCTCTTCACTATAGCACACCCGCCTGTTGAAGTTGGTAGAAGCTCACAAAAGCCACTTCATCAGGTTTCTTCATCAGTCCGAAGACCAGATTTTCTACTTTACCCTGTTGCCACTGGAATTACTTAAGGAACTAACACAATTCCAGTTCTACCTCAGAGTACAGCAGAAAGATTCACAATCTCTCTTGTCACCCAAAACTTGGTCACTTGCTTCTCCATGGCAGATACACCATAAGCCCCTAAAGCAGAATCAGTTTGTGAGCAGTTCCTGTTGGTCCCTGGAGCTGAGTTCCTCAGCCAGCAGTTAGATTTCCAACAGTTTGCAAAGCTGAAAGATATTTTGCCAATATGTTAACTAAATGAAATATGGAAGAATGTAGCCTACAGCAAGCCAGATCTGAATCTAGAAATCTGGCCTTTGGAGGATTGGTGGTACCAGAGGAATATTCTGACTCAGCTGGAGCAATGTCTCAGATCTGAAGGAAACTTTGCCCAGTGGGAACTCACAGCAGGTCACAGCTCTGTTTCTCATGAGATGGGCCACATCTGTTCTCTTTTATGCAAGAGAAACACTTCATTAGGGCCCTATGTAACCTTCTGTTGGGCAATACTGGGCACTCCTGGTTTCATCAAAAGATGAATCAGTGGGTTCCATTGTTACTTCATACCTCAACTGTAAAGTTTTGGGTGGGTTCTTGGACAAGAATCTTGGCTCTGAAAGACCTGTTTGATATGGTAGCCTTGGACACAGCCATACAGTAATTCAAGCACTTCTTACAAAGTGCATGTGTTTATTTACATCAATAAGCATAAGATGGAAGCCAACACTTTTGCTATTGTATAAAAATAAAACAGCTCAACACTATTATATCTCTTGGAACTCAGAGGGACCTACACAGACAAATGTACCCCTGCTATGTGACTTACAAAAATATCTTAAATTCCAGACCTTTCCATGTACTGCAGAATGGCCCTGTGGAAAAACCTCCTTCAGAATTGAAAGCTGGCTGTAAGGGTCCACCACAGGCCAGTATCCCTGACATTCAGTGAATCAAACTGCACACATATGGAAGATAGAACAGAATCTGGGACTTAGTAACACTGAAGTTGCTCTTTTTAAAGGCCATGTTGTTATCTTTTTGAATGTTTTGTATGAATTTAGCTGTTTATTTCTTGGCTCTATCACAATCCAGTTTACTCTCCAGAGTAAATTTGAAGTCTGAATGCATTAGAAAGCACAAAGAAGCACCAGGCTGTTACCAATCAGTCTCTCACTACAGAGAAAAGTTCTTGGTGCTGAAATAGTTCTGTTTGTTCCCATTCTTACCTTAATGTAATATTGTTGCTGTATTTTGTCCTCCAGAAAGCACCAGAGACTGTGGCTTCGCAGCTCTCTTTCCACTAAATGCCTCACATAGATGACACACCCTAGTAGTGCTGGGCCTGAGCTTGGGAACATCTGCCTGTTCCAAAACCCAGAGTTCCCACATAACTACATAATTCGCTGCTATCGAGTTACTGGGCTAGCCACAAATTGACTAATGCAATAGTCATCAAGGATCAGGAGGTTGGAGCATGAGTGCTTAAATTTCAGGGGAGGGCGATTTTTCCTTTAGTATCACAAACACTTTATCAACACACAAATGAGCAAAAATTCCCCATCTACCAGACATGAACAGTACAAAAAGAAAAGGGAATCTAGATACAGCCTTTCATTTGCAGTGATGTACCCTAGACAGGGCCTTCCAAAATCTGCCAGTGATGTTTGTACCACGGGTGCTTCCCCAGCTGTGGGGAAAGGCCAAGGACAGGAGAGCAGCTGGGCCTTGGCACTGCAGAGCTTTGCTTGCCTTACTGTGACTGAGGAATATCATTCTCAGATTGGATATCACTCCCTCTCCCTTAGTGTTTTCAGCACACAAACTAAACAGCAAGAGCAGTCAAGAGCAATCCCTTTTCCCCCACATGCCTCACTGATAAAATAAAGCTTTCCTGAGAAACCCTTTCAGTCTTAGAAAATCAGATTAGTCTTTTTCTAAGACAGAAGGATTTTCTGAGCTGCTGCTTAAAATTAAGCTTCGCATGACTCTTTGGTTATTTCTCAGTCTTTTAGCAACCAAACTGGCCCATAACCTGCAAAGAGAGACCGTGCTCCACCTATAACAACAGGTTAGATTAGAAAAAAAACAGAACTTACAACTTCAGTAGATCAAACTGATCATGTTCTCTTCACCAGCTCAGCAATGCTACAAACACTCAGGAAGTAGGGGAATGAGAACAGGCTGTAATTATTGGCTGCAGCTGTTTGCACCAGCCAGTCTCCTGTTAACTAGCTTTAATTGCCAGTGTCATAGAATCATAGAATGCTTTGGGGTAGAAAGAACCATAAAGATTACCTAGTTCAAGCCCCCTGCCATGAAAAAAATGTTGTTTGAATCAAAAAATGGGGAAAACCTTTCCGTCAGCTTAGAAAATAGTAAGGTATGGGAGAGTTGGCAAAACAAGAAACTGGTGGAACAGCTCTTACATAACAGCAATTAAATTTTTTAGTTGATCTTACTTGTTAATTTACTCAGGTAGATGGCAAAATATTGTCACTAGAGGTCATATGTGCAGGGGTGATGGGAAAGTGTAAGAGCAGGAGGCAGTTAAATGGTTGTAAAAGAGGTGGACAAAATATGACACAGTGCCAGGTCCAGTTAATGAAACTGCCTGAATTTATAGCTGGATAAAATATGTTAAGTTATGGGTCATTTGAGTTCTCCAGTGACAGATCAGATCTGTGGAGTGGCAAGCACAGCATCGTTATTGAAATAAGCACTGGCAAGCATTATGAGTCTGCCCTTATGCTTAATAACATTTAATTTTATAAGCAGTTCTAGATGATAGCATCTGGGGGGGGGGGGGGGGGGGGCTGTTCAGTCAATTAAATGCACACAAAGAAGTGACTGGAGGCTGGATTACTGGCACCAGGTCAAGGCACTCCTGGGTGGGTGGGACATCTCTCCATCTCCATACCTAAAAACTTTTATTTGTATGTTACTTATGCTCTGACCCTCTGGGAGCTCAGAGCAAAACTCCACTGACTTACAAAATTCTGCTTCTGTGCCAAAGTATCTGCACAGCACCTATCTCACACCCAGGCCTGTCAGTACTGCCAAAGTGATATTCTCATATCTATCTGAGCACATCCATCTGAGCAGGACACAGGCTCAGCTAAGGAAGAAGCAGGGCTCTTCTCTGCTCTTTGTTTTCCTTTCCTCTGCTGGAGCTGTGGATGGCTGTGTTGAACATGGGTGAGATCCCAGGGGCACTTTGAGGATTCGGGGTAAAAATCTTGTTCCAGAGAAATCAATGGGAGTTTTGCCATTGACTTTGGTGGGGCCGGACTTCATTCATAAAGTGTTGACTGCTTTAATAGATTTACCAGCCCTGCAGGCAGCCCATGCAGAAGTGTAATAGATCTTGCACTCTTGCTTCTAGAAATGAATCCCCTGGCTCAGGCCAAGGTCTGCAGAGAGCAGCTTCTCTGTGCCAAGCCCTTCATCTGGGAAACCTACCAACCCAGTACTGCACTGTAAGTCTGCAACTGAGTGGGACTGACTTGTGCCTCCACCACAGGAGCATACGTGCTGCCCAGCTCTGCGAAAAGCCCAGGGAGGTGTAGCCCAGGTGGTTCTGCCCCGCAGTGGGCTGCGCCCTCAAGCAATAGCAGCAAGGGTGGACTTTGCCAGCTTGCACCGTGTCCAAGCTAGCCCTCAGCAGCCTCAGCACCAATCTGGCTGAAGCCACTGTCGGAGCCAGCAGCTGCACAAGCAAAGGGATGGAACCTGGCTCGTTACAGGGCCAGGCTGCTGCTGCAGCAGCCAGCACTGACCCTGTGCTAAAGCTGCAGAGAGGTCTGTGGTCTGAGTGCTGCCTGCCATGTGTACTGCCCTGGCACGATGGTCACTTTATTTAAAAAGAAAAAAAGGAGAGAGGGAATCCTGCTCCATTGTCCTACTGCAAGTGGAAAAGAGCTGAATTAATTCAAACCAAACTCCGAACAGAAACTCCTCCCAGGCGGAGACATTTTTCTGTCAAGTTTCAGCCCTGAGAGAATTTTTACAGCTGAGCAATAAACTCTTGAAACACAGGTCAAGGCCCTCACTAGCTCCAGACTTTTAATACAAGGAGTAGCACAGACCAATGGGCACTCTTTAATGTGCAGGAATGTGTCAGACTGATGGGAAGCTGGATGTACTGGGGAAAGGAGGGGGTTAATTACCATAATTGCCCAACAAACATTTCTTAATATTGTCACTTTTTACCCACAAGTTACAATTTCTGTTACTATAGAGGCAAGATGTTGATACTGGATTCATTTTCTGGGTTTTATTCCTTTTTGTCATTTTTCCCATGAACTAATAAGCCACAGTGGATTTGAAAGTATGAGCAAATGTGAACACTATACAAAGCACTTTTATGTTCTATTGACATTTTCTTCCCACCCTAATAATTTGGAGCTGTTAACATAAAAAAAAAAATTAAGATGATCATACTTCCCATCACTTTCATTTCCCATGTTTATGAAGGAAGAATTGTGAGTAATTTCCCATAGTTATTGTTTGCAGCACAACACATGGTCTCAATTACTGGGATAAGAAACATAGGGAGGGTATTGGTGAGGATACATGATTTATCTGTGTGTTTCATTCAAAATTCATTTTCCATGCCATTTTGATATTACTTTGATCAACATCATCTTTCTTGTTTGACTTTATGAACATAATTCAACTATTCTGAGCAGGACCCTGGGTCATGAGTTTACTGACATATTTCTGGAGCAGTGAAGCCTAAGTAGAGTGATCCTGCACCAAACCTACTTTCTGATAAAGGTATCTACCCAAGAAGGGCAGATCTTGGGTATTGAGAGTAATGGAACACAAAATAACCCTGGATTTGACTTTTGTTCTCATTTCCAAGTAAATAAAAAGGCAAAACAACTAGTGTCAGGATCCATTCCCCCATAGAACAGAATTCCATGCATTAATATTTATTTTCTTTCTGGCACTTGGAGGTCTTTCACTTGCCTTTGCACTACTGCCTTGAAAATGCCATTTCTGCGTTAATGACCTGAGTGGTTGCAGGCCCGTGGCTGAAGTCTCTGCATGAGAGCTGTCTCTAGGCAGCTCTACACCAGCCTTGGGGCACTTTGCTCCTGCTGCTCAAGCAGAGACAGGTGCCATTGACATGTGACTGTGCTGAAGCAGCACATGCTATAGAGGCAGCTTCAGCACAGATCACAGCAGCTCGGATGTGGCAGAATAACTGGGTTTATCATTCAGGGCTTGATTGTTGCAGCAGATTTGAAGAGTGTGTCTGGCTGGGATGGGCTGGTGGCACTGCAGAGACTGGCAGCAAATGATGTTTGGTTAATTGCAGATTTTGCAGGGGTGGGGGTTCAGCTGACACCAAAGACAGCATTTCTTTCTTTTTTTACCCCCCCTTCCCAGCTGGTGCTCAAAGAAAATATTCAGCTGCTTCTCTTGTAGGACTGCTCCTTGTTAGAGATCATACAGGACATGAGATATTTAGTGCTTAGGGGGCTGATGGGGAGGTCCCCCTGCATAAATCCTTTACCAATTCTCTATTTTTTAAATAAATTGCAGGCTGGTCTGTGGGGAATTCAAGACTGTGCTGTTTGTTAGCACAAATGAGCCCAACACAAATAGTTGGTCTTTTTGACCAGAGGGTTGTGCAACTCCACCAGACTTGGCCTTCAACTCAGGCCTGGCAGTCACACTGGGACCCACAATTTCCTCCCATGGTTTTATCTGTGCTGCAGAAAACACTTTTGTTCCCAGCATGTTTTGGGATATAGGACTGTGCAGTAGGCCTATGTACGGGTCACAACATGACCCGCAATAAATTCAGTCTCCTAAATGATATAATCATATTATGGGGCAAACGTGTAACACACAAATTCACACAGAGCTGGCTTTGTTGAAGAGTGAACTTTTGAATTACAGTTCTGCTTCCTGGTTCCTTACCTTTGCTCTGAGCACATGTGTAGTGGATTTTCTCAGCCTTTTTTTTCCCCTTCCATTGCTGGGTGCTGCTTTCAGTCTTAAACTATGAAACACACAGACGATACATGATTTAAAGACCTGGTCTCTTCAGGACCTCCACCATCCTTCACTGAAACTTTTCCATGCCATACAGCAGCTCTCATGGCCTAAGACTCCACCTGAGATTCTCCAGATCTGGAGAGCAGCTGAATACCACAAAGGCAGATGGCTGGTGATTCACATCAGAAAGTCTTCTGAGCAGCTGCCCTGCAGAGCCAGTGCTACTGTATTGTTCATTCCTCTTCTCCCCTCTTCCAGTCTCCTGTTGTTTCAGCTTTGCACTGTTGTGAATACAAACTGTTCCCTTCATATTCCTTGTCTGCTCTGCACTGACACCTTCCCCCTCTCTTCCTGCCCATCCCTTCCATCACAGGTTTCTCAAAGCAGCAGCAACTTGTGCTATCACCTTCTTCTCTGGACCCACCACTTACATTCCCAGTTCGTATTTTGCCTGACAGTTGACTCCAGCTCCTGCTCAAATATTTTCCATCTACAGTTTATGTTTGATGCAAAACTAATCTTGTGATAAAGGGGTTCAATGATAATACATATTTTTTTTTATTTAAAAAGTCAACTTTATATCGGAAGATTCCTTTAAAATGCCTGAATGAATCTAAAGAAATCTGCATTGACAAGTGTTTTTAGGTCTTTTCCATCTTTAAGGTATCTGTGCTATGGCAGAGCTGGCAGCACTGACAAGTTGAGACCCATAATCATGTTGGGTACCTCTAGACTGGGAGAACTGGCACCACATCGCTGTGAATCTCAGCAATTCAGGTAGAAAGTCGATTTCCCCACTATCTGCCTTGATGTGAGCCATATTTAAATGCAATATGGGGATGAGGACCATTTGCCTCATCTCCTGAACTTACTTGTTAATTCCCTTGTTAGCTGAATTTACTCCTCAAAATGCAAACATGGAGTATGGACTGGATCTTTGTTGCATAAGCCAAACTTGAAGTTGGTGCACTCCAGGCTTGGAAATTGCACATGCAACTTCAAATTAAGAGTCTGGGGAAGGCTTAATTATTTGGGTGGTTTAGTGGAGCAGCACAGCCCACATCTAACCATGCACAGAATAACCTGCAGTGGTACAGCATAACAGGCATGCTCAGTGCAGTCACAGGCTCCCACACTGAGAACCAGTTTCTGCATGATTTGTCTTGGGACTCACCTCTTTGACCTGGTTTGTTTTTATGGTCTAAACTCAAAATCAAAGTGAAACTCAGCCAAAGTGCCAAGATTTCCTAGTTACAGGTTGAAACCAAGCAAAGAGTCTATGGTTGGTATGGTTTCAACCTAAAACCATAAATCATCTCTTATTCAGCTAAAGTTTGTTCCAAATTTCCTCAAAACTTGGGCTAGATTTGCCTGAAACTTGGCCTATTATTGCTTGAAACTCAGCCCAACTTCAGAGAGGTTCATGAACCTTCACAAACCTGGCCTGAGTCTTGAGTTTGTAATGAAACCCAAAACCAAGGGAGTTTCACCTGGTTTGGGTTGGGTTATAGACATTTCTCATGGCTCTAGTATTTATTATGATTACAATAACAACACATTTATACAGAGATGCAAGCACATAGAGAAGCCCAGACAGCCTTCCTACTGGTCCAAGCTCACCAGCTCAATCATGTACTGGACTGGAGCTACAGTCAAACTCAGCCCCAGATGGGCTGCTTAAAAAAATTTCTCCTGGGTTGTCAAAGACCCAAAAAAAAAAAAAAAATCACCCTGATGCACTTCACACAGAAATTACAGGGATAAAGAATCAACCTCCAAAAAACTAAGCGGTAGCCCTGTTTTCTGGGCTGGTTCATCCAGCATTCTGAGAGACAAGCCAGGCAGGCTGGCAGAGCCCAGGTCCTGCTCACCAGCAGTGTCACTTTTGATTACCTCCCTGCAGCCTGCTGGCCTAGATACTTACCCAAAATCTCTTTTGTAGTAGAAAATTACCAGGCACTGACACTGGTTTGGCTTTTTTTTTAAACTGGTGCTGCTGCACCTGCAGTGGCAGCATCCTGGGTGGGGTACCTATGGGAAGAGCCTCTCCAGGGGCCCTGTGCTAGGGCACGGGGTCACGCTCCTGGCTTTCTGAAGAGTGTGGGGAGTGGCCAGGGCTCCAGCAAGCTCCATCTGAGATGCATTTTAGTGAAGAGGGGCAGTTCCCATGGCTTTGTGCCAGCTGGGGCTGTCATAGCTGATGAGCCCCTGCGGCTCCTTGTTGTCCTCTCCAGGGACACCTCAGTGCTTTGGAGTTACTCCTGGAAGAACAGGCATTGCCTGTGAGCTCTCCCAAACCAAAACATCTGGTTCTCAGATCCTGTCCTGTAAAATAAGGATGACAAACACATCCCAACTTCACAAGGGTGTAGTGAGGAACATCCTACAGCCCTGGGAGCCATAGAGAAGCTCATAAACAAACAAACCTGCAGATGTGAAAGCCAAGCCAGGGAGAGGGCTGGGCCGGCACTGCTGCCACGTGCAAGGGAAAGGTCCAGCCCAAGAGAGGGGAAAAGCCCTTCCTGGGTATTTTACAAAGGCTTATCACAGTGTGCCTTTGGCCTGGGAGTACTGAAATGCAGTATCTGTCTAGACTCTCCAAACAAAACCACCTACATTTCTATGTGCACATATGGGCACGTGTCTAAACAGGCTGAGGACTTGGCTGTACACAAACAAGCAGCAATGGCACACACTGGACTGGCTGGCACCAGCATGGGGCTGCAGCCCAGCTTTGCCAGCACATTCCCACTGATTAGGCAGCCTGGGCCTCCACAGACACTTCCTGCCATTGCTGCATGGCACAGTAGAAATAGAAAGGAGAGCGCAAAATACAAAAACAAACACTTCTTTGACCTCTCTGGCCCCAAGGCTCCTCTCCTGAACTCAACAGGAAGCTAGAAACTGAGAAATTGGCTTGGGCGTGATATTCCTCAAAAGCATTTGTTATGAGGGTGTGAAATATTTGGCAAGTTTTAAGGACAACAGAAGCAGATTGTTGGAATTTGTCAGAGCTGAAGTCACCGACATCTTCAACGTTTTTGCTGCACAGAGGGTCTCATCTTCAGGCAAACCAAAGCACACAGCCCACTCCAGTGGGATCAGACTTCAAAGTCTCCAGGAGCAGCACCAGCCTTGGTGAAGCACTCACTAATGGGGCTGCAAACAGAACCCTGCTGCCGACCACTTCCACTGGCCTGGCACCAGCAGTGCCTCTGCCTGCTCTAGGAGCAGCCAGGCCACATCCCCCTCTGAGGGGACAGCTGCTGGCCCCAGCAGCACCTGCCTGGGGACCTGCAAGGGACAACTCAGCAGCACAAAGCACCAGAGCTGCTGCAGGACCAGCACATGTGAGTGAAGCAGAAGCCACATGCACTGGGGTGCTTTAGGCCACTGAATTACTGCAGCATTCTGCCCTCTCCCTACTGCTTTCCCTCTTGCTACTACTGCAACCTCTGTAATCATTTATATTTTCATTGGTGTAAATGATGGCATATTTTGCCCCAAATCACACCTGTCTGCTTGCCCCGTCTCAAGTTCTCACAGCATCCTGAACAAGCATGACCCTGCAGGTTAATGTGACGTCCCAGACCTGTGGTGCCGATACGGTTTGCACGCGGAGCCCTCCACACAGCTCTGTGTAACCACAGGAGCTCACACAGAGGCTGCACAGGTCTCTGCAGGCATCCAACATGCTCAGGCCACAGGCAACAGCTAGAAGCTCTGGGATTTTCCTGACAGAAGGGTTTTAGCCAAGTGCTATTCTGCCAAGATTGTGATAACATGAGGGCTTACTCTGGGCAAAGACTCTGGTAGGACATTGCCAACCCAGATTTACTGGATTTATCTGGTGTACATCATATCTTGGCCTTAGCTTCTGGCCACTCCTGCAAGCAGGAAAGCTGTAAGATTTGCTCTGGGGAGAGAGTGAAGCAGACAAGATCCTGGGTCCAGATGTCCCAGTTTTTTGAAACTGGTGTGTCCCATTAGCTCCTGTCCTACCTGCCACAGGGCAGCTGGGGGGCACTGAGAGAGGTGAACAGCTCCTGCAGCTCCAGCCTCATCCAATGCTGAACTCTGGCTTCCCTTCTGTAACTGAAAAGACAAGATTTTCTCATCACAGTGAAGAGAAGGTCTCTCCTCTTCATCTGGTGCCTACTCAGAAAGTAGCAGCACAACACAAGCTGTTAACTTCGCTAATTTGGACAGAAACCATCAGATCCACAAGAGCACTGTGAGGCTTTAATGGTTCAAGTGGCCATTCCTTCACAGTCAACATCAATTTTTAGAAGTGGTGAGAAAGCTTTTGCAATGCCAGTGCCAGCACCCCCAGCTTGGCCTAGAGCAGCAGGTTTGGTGCCCTGTGATGCCCTTACCTGTTGTGGTGCTGCTGGCGGAGACCGGCAGTGCCAAACTTGGGCCCAGGAAGGTGCAGACAGCTGCTGGACACAAACTGTGGTGTCTTGCTCTCCAAACAGCTCAGGCCTGTCTGTGGAGTCTTGACCTGATTAGCTCTTCCAAAGCACAAAGCTGAACTTGAATCACAGCATAGAATATTTATCTTAGAGAAAACCTGAGTATGACCCTTTAAGACCTGCCATAAGAAAGCAAACACTTGGGGTTCTTTGAAACTCAGCTTAAAAGAGAGACTGTGGAAACAGTGGTGTTCTGCCAAAATACATGTGGGCTGTCAAGTTTACAAGATACTGTTACAACACACAATAAGAGAATGATTTGCTGTGTACAGTAACAAGCCACCGTTGTTAAACTCTGTTAAACAAAAATTAGACTTATTATCCATGCAATCATCTATGCAGAGTCATATGCACAATCACAACGGAGGGAAGACACACTTATTTCAAATATTTAAGCATTTTGCTATTTCCTTGAATTTGAAAAATATCCTTTAATTGCAAAAGGATACACATTCAGAAAGACCTCTACTTCAGTCTGTCTTGTGCTTAGAGTCATTCTGTGGTCCCACTATCAAATGAAATACAGCAGATTATTTCAAAATCCCACAGCAAGTTACAAACCACTTTTTAATTGCAGGTTTCGTGCAATGTTATTGTGCAACCTTTGTGCTTCACTGAGACGCCAAGGAAGCTGCAGAAATTCAAACTAATGGAAATGATCATACATATACAGCAACTAAAACCAAGAAACAAAAATTATACACCAGTTAAAGGGCACTGCTGCAAAGAGACAGATGAATAATGTACAAAAAAGTGGATTTTTATGTGCAGATTGGTACTGTGAGACTGGCTTTTCCATTTTAAAATGACTGTAAGAGCTACTGTGAAGATTTCTTGTTTCTGAAGCATAACAAAGGCAATTTACAGAACTGTGTGGGCAATGCTGGGGCTGCTGGAACACAGTCAAAGAACCTTTGGCATCATAAGGTGTTACATAGAGCTTAAATGTAAACCAACTGTACTGGACAGACTCCTGACAGGTCTTTCTGAAATCATCCTTCTCAGTTCCTCTCAGTGTTTAGGGGCTGAGAAAAAATACTTAAACTGTACACTTAACTATAAGCTATACAATCATGAACGCTGGCACTAAAAATCATTCCCAACCTGCTGATATGAGTGCCATTTGCAACTGTAAAGTTTTGGTTATATCTCACCATAGTTATGCAACATGTGGAAAAAAATACACCGTTCAACATTTTGACACACAAATAAAATCCAGACATGGTCTATTAAAAATATTAAAGTAATCCTGTGCACAAGCTCCTTTTTTATATAGTTATATTTGTTATGCAGAAGAAATCACAGAGAGCTGAAATCTAATTACAGAAAACAATACAATTTGGGGTGAATTATAGGAGTACATTTCCCTTCCAAAGCTATTATAGCTCAATATATGCTCCCTCTATCAACTACAGTGCTGTCTCAGCAGCACTTCCAGCACTTCTTTCTTCCAGATTTTTATAGCATCACACCTCAGTACAACGTTCTGCTGCTGCTAAAAGATACACCACGGCATCTGCATATACAGGAACATCCACATCCTTGAATAATTCACTTGATATTAAAACCCATCTGCATCTTGTGATGGCTTCTGGTATTGGATTATTCCACTGCTATCACTCTTGGATTATTTGACAGTAACTGTTGAAGTAGGAGTAAAAGAATGGAATATCTTAAGGCAGTTTTAGCAAACAAAGACTTTTCACACTTAACTGTGTTTTCTGTATAATGATTTAAAATCCACTTCTGCATGTTTTAGCTATCAAATTACTTATTGACAGGACTACTCAAGTCATGTCATTGGAAATGTTCTCACTTCCTTTCTGGAGCCACACAGTAACTTGAGAGAGGTCCACTGCTGTTTAGATTTGTGAAGGTTTCTGTACTTCTTCTGTTCTTCCTTTGCATGAAGAATGAACAGCAGCAGCACCTTCAAGGAGGAATCACGTGGACACACAGACAGATACACAGACAACCCTACTGACAACGCCTGAAGTAGAAGAATGAAGTTTATCACACTTTTAGCAAGAACACAAGGCCACAGAATAAACTAAAAAAAAAAAACTGTTTTATTGTGACATTTATGACATTGAACCCTTGTTGATATGAATGACTATGGGTACTCTTGACATGTTACAATATGTCATGGTGTAGGATGGCACTGATTGTCATCTGACTTTTGAGAATGTTTAATGGTCCCTACTGACCTCAGTGCATTTTGGCAAGTCACAGAAACTTTATCATCAGGTTTGTGTATACAGTTAACAAGTAGTTGGTCTTACAAGCACCATTACAAACCCTCACATTAAGGGTATTATTAATCTAGTTTACAAATGCTTCATTGATAAAAATAGCATGATTACAGTATACACACACTTAATTTACATGTAATGTATTATAGGCATAACTGAGATAAACTACTGAGCTAACTTTGGTTGATTGAAGTATTTAGACTGAATAATGGCAATTTTGGCTTCTAAGTTGTGTAAATATTACAGTGCATTTATAAATCTAGGTTGAAAATTTACTAGCACCAAATGGATATCATAAATGGCTGACCTAGTAAGTTGTAGTTGGAGAAGCGAAGTTTAAGAATTACAAAAATAGAGCTGTCCATCAGTTGAAAGCACATTCTTGTACCTCTGCTGAAATGATGACGTGTCTCAGCATCAGTGGCCAACTTCGAATGATAAAAGTCCCAGTTTTCAAGATTCAACATATCAAGGTAGCTCAGCTACACGTAAAAGCCTGAGAAAGTGGTAGTTTTGAGCTCATGTATTCATCCTGTACCTTGTTTATGTAATAGTATGATAGTGCTCGTTCATACAAATGTACTCATGTGAGATTGTACCTATGATATGGAGAATCTGATTGGGAGGAATATTCAGTCCTACCTATCTATCTTTGGTTTAATTATTTGGTCTTTGGTTGATGAATTAATGAAGCAATATCTGAATTTTCATTTTCAGGTTATCTCCCAGCTCACCACTGAGGTAGTCTTTGTCATGTTTCGCTTCAAGCTGGTTAAGTTCCTTCTTTTTATAGAGTGGAATACTACTGATTTGTAATGAATAATTTCCAGGCACTGGCTTCTTCTTTGTGAAATGAAGGTAACTTATCCCGTCCTTCTTATTGATTCTAAAGAAACCATCTTCATTTCCGGAGTCAATTAAATATCGGTTATGGTTTGTCAGTGTTGTGAGGGCAGGGAGCAGTTCCAGGATGCGATCTTTGTTACTGAGATCCGAGATATTGATGGAGAAGACTGCTGCTTTCTCAATATCCCAGCTGGCCAGACTGATTGGCGGCTCCAGCTCTTGCTGATCCTGCATAAGAACAAAGGATGTCAGTTGGCTTTGTCAGCGAGCGTTTCACACGTGCCTGTGTGTGTTTCTTGCCCAGCTCATTCATTACTAATTAAACGATTTTAAAGAGGAAGTTCTGTAACATCATCCGTCAAATCCACTATTATGGGCCTAGGACTCCTCAGGATCAAGTACAGAGTTTGTCACCACCCCTGTGTGGGTAAGAGGAGCTCGAGACATGTACTGGAAGTTTCTGTGCATGGGCCTTGCTGCCTGACAGATGAAGCCCCTCCATGCTGGGAGCCTGTGACCAGCCTCCTACAAAGAGAGCAAACAAGGCACACTCCACCTCTCTGCCAGGGGAGCCACAGGCTGAGAGAACAACGTGTGAAGGAGAGCAGGGTCTGTGAGGGAGCCACAGCATTTCAATGGGATTTTCTGCTTTGCAAGATTCGTTTGGTTTAAGTGCGGAGACACGGCAGCCTGCAGGTACAGCAGAGTGCTGGAAAAGCGGCCTCACTCTGCACCTCTGACTGGATGGTAACATTCCAGGCAGCAGCACATTAGCTGAAACATTTTCATCTGGAAAGCAAGCAAAGCTCTACATCACCTCTGAGACAAAAACACTACCTGACATTCAAAACCAGCTTTGGCCTACTTCAGGGTGTAGATTTTTCCTGAGATATTGTCTCTTGGCACACCTCCTTTTGAGTCCAGCTTTCACAAGACAGCCACAAACTCTCTCCCCCAGAAAGGGTCAATTACCTCTGCTTCACTTGCAGTTTCATTAGTGCTCCTGCGCTTCCTTCCTCTCTTGGGATAGCCATTGATCTTACATTCATAACAAGCTTCTGGAGAGAGGGAGTTGTCATCTACTTCTCCACTGAGTGAAAGCTCTTGTCCTTGACCTCTGCCTAGCCCCACTCCAGAAACACAGTGTCTGAGGAAGGAAGAAATTCAAAATTAACTCCAGCGAGACACAGATCTTATCAAAAGCTGAATTTGGGGGACTGAAAGTACAAATAATTAAGCAATTATGTTGCATTCATTTCCTAGGAAAATTTTCTGCTAAAGTCAACAGACAAAATTCTCACTGAATCACAATGAGGCCACTCTTATTTCAAGAATCTGCCTTCATGGGTTTTTGCCCAAGAGAGACCTGCCAACATTTAACGGTCTTAAAAACACAGGCTTAAGCTCTGAGTTGTTGTTAGCAGTTTCTGTTTTCCAGCCTGGAACACATTTAAAGAGACCAATTTTTAACAACTGCTGAAAAATCTGAAAAGTGAGGTCTTTCATAATGCATCCCAAAGCTTTTAGTCACTTACAAAATTTAAGCCATGATCTTTCTGCTTTCCATTTGGGTTGCTTGGTCCTATATGATGCCCAGCCCTAACACTCCCACTGGGGCAAGGGAAAATTGCTTTTCTTGTTAAAGCAGACATTAAAAAAATATTAATTTGAAACACAGAAGAATATGGAAGATACAAGAACATGAGAACATACAGAGTTGTTATTCCAACCAGCAGGTAAAACCACTTGTATAATATAATTTCTTTTTGCAGCTGGTAGGGGGTGTTATTATTAATGTTTTATTTGTTGTTTCTTCTTTAAGGAGACAAGTGAATCACAGCAAAGAGTGTGAGCTCCCAACTGACAAGCTCAGAGGACTTGGAAGGCTGCTGGGGTGTGCAGGAGAGGTGGAAGCAGTAGCTTGAAATAGAAGGATTGCACCTGGTAGCCCTGACCAAATTTCAGTTTCAAGCATTAAAACCCACCCTTTCCATGGTTACCTTTCCCCACCCACCCTCCCCTGCAGATCTCCAAAATCAGTAGGTGCACCCAGCTCTGGAGCGCCTTCCCAATCCTATCCCTCTTTAATTGCTGACAATCCCCCTGGTTCTGCTGCTCCACACTGCAAAGAAAGGAGTAGGCTATGACCCCTTGGTATCTGTTAGTTTAGAATGAGAATCCCTTACCCTTGTCCTATTCTGAAGTAGCCAGGTGGACATCCACAGACGTAGCCACCTTCAGTGTTTGAGCAACCGTAACTGCATGGGGCTTGTGCAGAACCGCATTCATTGATATCTTGGCAACCTCCACTAAACTGCTCATACTGAAATCCGGTAGGGCACATACATTTATAGCTTCCCAAAGTATTGTGGCAGGATGCTCCTCCACAAATGTGTGCACTGAGACATTCGTTTTCATCTGGAAAAGAAGCAGAATATACCACATTAACTTTTACCCTCAGGTACAGTCCAGCCTTCCCCTTGCACAGGTCATGAACATTAGCTGAATGTGCTGCCACTGCAGATGGACGCAGAGAGCTGGGCTTGTCCTCCCCCTTGGCTGGGGCAGTGGTCCCTGGGAGATGACTACAACCACAAAACAGCAACATTGAGGCTACTCTACAGAAGATGTTTCATACCATGTCAGCTCATGCTCTGGAGAGCAGAGAAACAGAGGAGGTAGCTTTTTTCCCCAGAAATAACTGAGAAGAATAAAACTTTGTTTTTTCCCCAGAAATAACTGAGAAGAATAAAACTTTGTGCAGCAAACAATCTGGTCAAGTAATCTCTTGTTCATAGTGCTATTCAACATTAAAGGAAAAAGAGTAAGGAATCAAGCTCTGACACCTTCTCCAGGCATTGAAAATTCCTCCCTACACAGTCACATTTAAATATTAGATATAGGTAAGGTACGGGAACAAGTAGTAAAGTAAAAATAAAAGCAGCTGTAGATACAAAAGACTGCTACCTTCTGAGCCAGTCCTTTTCCAAACTTCCCAAGGGTGGCACTGTAGGAGTCTGAGGTCAGTTCAGGTTTATTTGCTGAAAATGGCTACTATTTGAAATGAAGCTGGTCTGATTATTATTGTCTGATGTGGCAAATTGTTTCAAAAAGTTCTGAATATTATTGTTCCCCATTTTCTGTGATAAATGCCTATGTACATTGTGGGTGTGTGCACACATAAGCAACTCCATTTGGGAAGTACAGAGCAGCATCTCTGACCTCAATATCCAGGTTACAGGAGAATAAGTACTAAGTCAGAGCATTATTGTCTTTTTCCAAACAATATGGCTCTTTGTTCTTTGTTTAAAAGTAATGTTTTTGCTTCTTGCAGCCTGATTCACGATGTGGTGCACTGTGGAAGTGCCTGAGCAGGGGATGCAGTCATAGACAGCACAAGACATGGGAGGAACCAAAGCATTCTTCAGTGATTATCTAAATGTGTTGCAGCAACATAAAAAAATCCCTGAACGATTCATTAAATAAGCTAAAAAAGACACAAACTGTTTGGAGAGTTGGGATTGCCAAGGAATATGAAGGCATTGTCACGGAAAAACCTCATACATGGATTCTTCCCTGCGGTACACCCAGGAGATCCAGACAAGTATCCTAAGAATATACAGTTACAGACAGTACAACGTGAACACGTGGAGACCACAAGGTACTAAAACCTGAGGCTGAATCCTGTGTTCCCAGAGCCTGCAGGGGTTTGCCATTAACTCAGAGCGATGTTTCAGTATTTGTCACACCTCACAGCAACTATACCAACATCCTAAGTGCTTGTTTGGGCCACAGGAAGTTACTGCACCAAAAGCAGATTCACTCCACAGCAGCAAGGAAGGGGATACTAATGAGGTTAATTCCCGTATTTTGGGTTACTGTTGGAAGAAAAAAATATGAAGAAAAGAAAAAAAAAGCTTTGGGACCCTCAAGACTCTACACAAGCTGTGCTGTCAGGCCATGAGCCTTGCTCTCCTGTGCTCTGTAACACACAGCTCTGTCATGCTCAGCTTCAGCAGGAAGGAGAAATGCCATGAGGACACAGGGACCCAAACCTTCCCTGCAGCTTTGGATTTCTGCCTGGACTGCCCCATGTCCAAGAAGGTGGAAGTGCTGGCTGAGTCTTGCCCCAGCTGTGGCTCTCAGAAGAATTCTCCCTGGTGAAGTTTCTGATGGACCAGCATTTCTGGTGCCAAGGCTGAAGCCTTTCTTTCAGTGGGGCAAATACTCAGTGCTTGTGTATTTTCAAACTGGTATTCTCTGGATAAATCTAAACAGTAGTCCAGGCTCAAAAGCTGGAATACCAGTGTACACCTGATTTGGAAATACACTTAGTTAAATGCTTTCACCCAGGAAGACCTGGAAACAGGCAAGATGTTTCACAAAACTCAGTGCTGCACTTCTTCAGATTCCAGTGTCCTCCAGCAGCCAGATGTGACAGTGCTGGTTTGTTGGGGGTTTTTTAATCCTCCTGCAGATTAAATTCTAATTTAACCCTAAACTCTGCTAATTTAATTAACATTCAAAAGCCCCACATGTTTGTGTTCCCTCCTTGTTCCCTGTATGTTACAGGCACAGAGTGCTACAGCAAAGCAAATCTCACTGCAAGGACTGCATATAATGTCAAGAGGTTTGGTAAGCACAGTTAAAAGCGGAGACCTCCCTGGAGCACCACTGTGATAACAAGGCAAGGCATCTTTATGTTTTTGAAAGCAAAGAAAGCCAAACAAAAAGTTATAAAGCCCTTTGTTCTCAAAGAGGTCATCAAACATCTCTCTGGGTATCCACACAAGACTAGCTTGCATGAAGTCCATTAAATGTGATGAAAACTGCACATAACTCTCACTAGAGGAAAAATGATTCCTGTTTCTCTTGTTTGAATATGCTGCATACTACACTGCTGAAACAGAGGCTTTTCCCATGACTGCTGCACAGGCAGCCCCATCTATGGGGCTCAGAGACTTGGGATAGCAACAAAGTTTGGATAGGGAAGAAATAGGCATTTAATTCACCAGTGTATTTACTTATTAACATAAACTTATGAGCACCAGCATTTGTTAATTATAACCAGATTTGCCCTGTAAGCCCTCACTCTAAACTGCATCCCAAAGCTTCAAGGAAGCATCTTTAGACAGACAGCTGCAGGTTTGCTCAAATATGACAAATTGTTAATTCTGTACAGAGGAAGGGCTTAAACACAGCAGCCTTCCTGTAGGTGCTGTAAGAATGACAAAAGCACAGATCAAGTAGGATTTTAATGGAATTTGAAATGCTTGGGGCCAGAAGTTGAATTTTACAATTTAACAATCCGAACTTGTAGTTCTGAGAGTGCCAGGCTCAATCCACCATCCACTCTTAGACAGGACCTTTATCCAAGCACAGACCATCGCAGAGCTGAGTAAGATATCCTTTGTACAGACCACAAAATACACAAGTAACACGAGTTTCCTCAAAGTCAGTACAACCTCTAGCACCCTCAAGGAGAGCTTTGTGCTTAAACACTTCTTGAACCAGGACATGGGCTACTGGGTGCTTCATACCCACTCTGCCTTCACAGCAGAACACACTTGTAATGAAACTCTGTTGAACTTATGAAATTATAATCAGAAAAAGAAAGTACAGCAAACTGCACCACTGCCCTTCACTTCTTGCTGCTAACAAAGCTAACATGCATTTTAATGTATGAATTTACAAAAGTGACTTGCCAACACATTGGTTCCACTGGTAATGCTGGAGATATCCTTGTGGGCAGCTGCACCTGTATCCTCCAATTATATTTTGACAGCCATGCTGACACCGGTGGTTTCCATCACATTCATCAACATCTAAAAGGGTGAGACACACTCTGAGTTTTGGGAGAAGCTCAAATTATGCTGAATTTGGAAAACATGTTACAAATAATCATATATATTCATTTATCATATATATAGGTATATTTCAGGATCTTCCAAACACCTGACCACTTTGGGCCCTTCAGGTTTGGATTTGTGGCTCCACATCAAGTTACATAGGGCTGAAAACCATGGAAAGCTCACATTCAGCCACAATTTCAGTTTTTGCATTCTGCTGTGGAGCAATCAGCAGAAAGCCATTTGTATATGGGATCCCTAATGCTTTCCTAAGGGTCCCAGCTCCACAGCAGACAGACCCTTGCTTTTACCCAGGCATCCAACCCAGAAATCCCAGGATATCTCTTTCAAAACAACCCAAACTCTGTCCCAGGACAAGGCTCTGAGGACCCAGAGGAGTAAGTCTACAGCCCTTGAACTCTCTCTTTAGCAGGTCACCTTGGAAATGCAAGACTTCCTGTCCTTGATGAATCCCTCAGAAATCCCTGTAGGATTCAGAAGAAGTTCACTGAATTTACGCCACTTAAACTAAAACATTCCAGGCTACGTCTCCTCAGAAAATATCTATCCATGTCTTTAGAATCCCAAAACATACCCATTTTTCTGGCCCATGGAGAGAAACACTGCCTTGTTGCTGAATTTCTGTACTCCCCCCCACCCCCTTCAACCTACACACGCTTACTTCTGTAAGTTTTGGTGCTTACTCCATAGGTCCTTCCTTGGACAACAATATGGCTGAAAGAAGATTAAGGAAGCGAGAGAAAGCCAAGTTAAATGCACTGTGTTGTACCCACCTTCACAGCTCTGCCCAGTTTGATCAAGTGAGAAGCCACGTTGACACTCACAAACAAAACTTCCTGGAGTATTCTGGCAAATGCCCTTTGCACCACAAAGATTGATCTCAGTAGCACACTCGTTGTTGTCTGAGGGAAACCAAAGCTCAGTGTTAGCTTGTAGTTGTCATTTCAAAGCTGATCTTTTGGCCATACTAATGATGGAGAAGGTAAAGGCACATCAGCAACACAGGTGTCCCACTGCCCTCCCAGGCTCTCACTTGGCACTACAGGACAGCTCACACTGCCTTCTTTTGAATTTGGAAACACAAAAGTAACAGGAAGGGAAACACTCCTTTTCTTCACCAAGGATATGGAGTTTGATGTTTTGGTCTCCAAACACCTCCAAATTCATACCAATACCACAGGATCATCAAACTGACACAGAAATGGGCTCCAGCTTACAGAGCAGAAAGTGTGTTTTACAGGAAGCAGTTTAGCTTAACATTTCCACGTACCCAGTGGGTATGTGTTCAGAGGACAACTGCAGAAACATATATTTCACAGTTGTTGTTTCAAGAGGCCTTGACATGATCTCAATGAGCTAGAAGAAGAGAAATAGAACTATTCTTCTGCTCAATGCCTAAGAAAGGGTAAGGCAAGAATTACAAGGTGGTGTTTTTACTGGCTGGTTCTTGCAAGTGCAAAATTTAAAGACAGATTATGAAAGCAAGGGAAGGTAGGAGCGAATGGGCCTCTTTGCACCTTCTGCTCTGGTGAGATTAGGATCAGAATCTGGCCTATGTTTCCATTTGGTTTCTCAGGAAGATGATTCTACATCCTTGCTACTTTGCTTCTGGAGTAAGGGTCAATAATAAATCCCAAATCTGTGTCTCCCTTCCCACGTCACCTACCAATGCAGGCTGTATGGTGCTGAGTGAATCCAGGAGGACATTTGCAAGTGAATCCCCCAATAGTGTTGACACAAAGGAACTGGCAGTTGTGCTGCTTTGTTGCACATTCATCAAGATCTAAAAAAAAACCAAGAAAACATCTTTTACTTATGTTTGCTGGACTCAGAAAGAAGTGATTACAAATAACAGCAAGTAAAGCCTTTTGAATCTACATCTCACTTTCCATGCTGGCTTCCAGCTCCTCTCACATGAAGCCCCACCTTACCCAGCATGCTGCAAACGCAGTAGGTAAAAATTCTGTTGATGTTTGGCAATGTACTGCAAACCATGCTCGTCTCCGCATCCAATAAGATCCATTTATCATTGAATTACATGGCTTAAACCAACATGCTTACCAAAATAAGAACAATCAGATACATTCTTATTTACAGAATCTTTTAAGATCAGCTGCCATCAACCTGCAAAAATTCCTGTCGATCTGTTCATCCAAATTAACAAGGAATTAACTGAAATACCAGCTCCATTCTATGCAGGCCACTTCCACTGTCTTTAGTGGAAATACTCATATGAATCAAGGAGACAGATTTGTATCATTTACATGTCCTTGTATTAATTTTTTGCCTGTGGAACACAGAGTTTCCACAGTATATTCTTTTCTTGATTTTTACCTTTGCAGCTTCTCCCATCTTCTTGCAGGATGTATCCTTTTGGACATGAACACTGGTAGCTCCCCTCAGTGTTTTTGCAGATGAAATTGCAAGGTTTTGGAGACTCATTACATTCATTCAGATCTACAAGAAACAAAAACAGATACCTCAGTGCTGGTAATCAGGATTTGTGATAATGTTTTACAAAATGTTCAGGATAGATCAGAAGAAAATCCAAATCCCCAAAGCATTAACAAGTGACATTTTATTTCCTCATTTTTCAAAATCTTTCTATTTCCTTCTTCAAGTCCTCTCTTAGTAATAAACTTTATACACAAACACCATAATGAAAAACCTACCAACACAAAGAGTGCCAGTGATATCTGTAGTGTAGCCCAGATTGCAAAGACAGCGGTAAGTTCCCCTCTCGTTGATGCACTCCCCGTTGCGGCAGACGTCGTGAATAACCTTGCACTCATCAATATCTGCAATTAAATGAGGGTTAGTTCTCAATGGAACAAAACTGATTTTGTACAGCTTCGAGAGATTCTTGTGACCTGACACAGAAAAACCCACACCATACATAAAATAGTTACATAAAATAGTGAAATATTGCACAGATTTAAGGAGTACTATTAAGTGGAAAAATACGGAATGGAGCATTAATCTAACTTTCTTATGCAATGAACAAGCTCTAAGTGGAAGGGAACAACTGGAGCTGATCATGTATCAGTGTCCACAAATCAAACACCACTTTGCCTTCACATTCACAAATAGCTCTTAATGTGTCCCTGCAACACACTCAAATGTAAGAGTGCAAATTCCCATTTGAGTGCATGTCAGTCAAACAGGACATAAAGCAAGTATCTGCCAAGATGGGATGGATGCCTCATCATCCAGGGCCTTTGGCTATGCACCCTCCTCCCAAAGGACTATATTCAGTCAACATGAAAAATCTCAGAAAATTTCACCTGAGATCTAAAACATTTAGGACCTTACAGTGTTCAAATATGCAAAAACAGAGTTTATAATTTATCACTTAATTTGGCATTGTCTAAGAGAGCATTTAAGGACAAGTACCTGCTCCACTGGATGTGTATCCTCGGCCATGAGGGCAAAGTTTCTTGAAGGCCACGGTGCCTGGGAAGGGACAGACCTCGCAGTTCTGCCCCCAGCCTCGGCCACCGTCACAGCAGCATTCAGACTTGGTGACAGCGTTCCTGTTGCTCGATCCGATTTGGCACATACTTTGTAAGACTTCGGTGAAGCAGTAGCCCTCCCTGTTGTCTGAAAGACAAATGGTGCATCACAGAGAATCCTAATGGTGACCTCCAGAGGGTCATGAGATACTGGGAATTTAGTCAGGAATAGAACAGAAAGGGCATACTTCACCCTGAGACCGTGGAACTGAGAGTGAAAGACTACCAGCAGTAAGAACGAGAGAATGACATCTAAGGGAAACAAAGACAAGAAATTTAGCAAAAGGTGGAAGACAAGAAGTTACAATATGCTTATAAAATATATATTTCTGTTTGAACCTAGAGAAAAAGGACTGGCTGAAAATCAGGACCAAAGAAATGTCAAAGCGGTTCCTGGCTGAGTGAAACCATGGAACGGTCAGCTTTTGTAGCAAGTCACCCCAGCTGGACTGACCGAAGCAGGGATACGGTGAGCATGGCAAGAAAGAACTTGCAAGAGGACACCTACATACAAAGGCCCCTTCTCAAAGGCATGTAAATTCAAGAGAGTGTTTTCTCACCATACATTTCTAAGTTTAATTCCAACCCTCAGTGCTGCTATGCAAGTGACAGCTCATTCAGGTGTGAACTGGGACTTACCAAGGCACTCGTCCTGGGTGTCACTGACGGTGAATCCCTCGTTGCACTCACACCTGTAGCTCCCCACTGTGTTCACACAACGGCCGTTCTCGCAGAGCCCAGGTTTGGTCTGACATTCATTCTCATCTGCGTTTTTGAAATTTTATGACAAAAATCAAGTCCAAGTAGGACTAATGCAGGTAAGAGCACCTGGTATGGAATTCTTATGCTGTGCATTCTGCCTGGTTAGATTGAAATTTTTTTTCTTCTTCTTTTATTTTAAAGGTTCTTTTACTCAATTTTCAGAGGAAAGATGGCCATCTAGCTCACAACTGTTATATATATTATAACTGAAGTACATTCCTCACTGGTTTTCAAAATTTTTCATAGTTACAGCTGCACTTCTGAATGCCATCCAAGGTTTAAAAAAAATTCAGACCTACTCTCATTCATGCTAACAGACATAAACAAGCCTACAGCAATTGACCCAAATCCTCACCTTCCCTCAGAGCATTCAGCAGCAGCAGTACAAACTGATTGTAAAGACTCCCACACCCAGCTTTTCTACTTACTGCCCACAGGTGTGTACACCTGAACAGCAAAACCAAGTGTGTGCAGACCCATTACCCAGGCAGTTGCGAAATTCTTCCCTTGAGTTTCTTAACACTTTGTTAAATCCAAAATTTTTAGCTCTGCTGAGGAACTGTGTATTTCAAGAGCTTCAACACTTCAGTGTCACTTACCTATACAGCCTTCCCCATCTGGTCTGCGCTGATAACCAGGCCCACAGATACACATATAGGTGCCAATTAGATTTTTGCATTCCATCTGTTTTGAGTCACAGTCGTGAATTCCTTCTTCACACTCATTCTGATCTAAAACACAAGGTTTAGACTTGATTATATAGAGAGATGATCCTGGAAATTCACAGTAGTAAATTCTGACTTTGGAATCTCAATCGTAATCAAACCCTACACTTATATTTATTGTTCTAAACCAGCTATAAAATATACTAGCCTTGAGCAAATGGATTTCTCCCAAATGCCCATTTTTAGGGCAAGACAAAACCACATCATCTGATATGACCTCATTTTAGGCAGATGTATAAATTTACTGGCAGGACAGGCCTAGTACAATCAAGTGCATAATGCGAACCAAAGAATTTCATCCCAAATTCCTTCTGACTCAGTTACTTCCTGGGATTAAAACTCTGGCCCAATAGTGCAGTGAGTCAGAGCCCTGCCCCTGCAGGAACTGAAATCATTATCTCATAACAGTGAGAGTCTGGTAGGAGCTTTACCTCTGCACATTCTCCGGTCCTCCCGCAGAACGTACCCCCCGGGGCACTTGCACTCGTAGGATCCAAATGTGTTCACACAGCGGAAAGCGCAGAGCAGGGGGTTCTGAATGCACTCATTGACATCTGCATTTGGAGTGACAAAGACCATGGGGGAAGGGAAACACTTGTGTAAAACTCAGCAGACAAGAGCATAGGTTTTAGGTACAGGCAGTACCACAGATCCCAGTTTACTGAGGACTAGATTTTAATAGCTGGGGACCCTTGGTTCTATGCTTCATGGATTTCTGTAGAGAAGCAGGCAACAGACACGCCAGGATGTTTGCCCAGCTCCCTGAAGTTTCAATAAGTTCAACAGCAAGCAGCCAATGGAAATAATTTCCAGATCCATGCTGCCAAAATACTTGCTCAGTTAAAACTGTACCTTTTCCACATCTAGGTTCTGGTTTTTTGGTTGGTTATTTAAATTCTATGTGCACTAATTCAGCTTCTTCATAAACTGAATTCCACAAAACAATATCCATACTAGAAGCATTATTTTGAAGTGCATTTACATACGTCTGGACTACTTGAGTAATCACTGCTATATAGTGATGTTTATGCACTCTGCTAACTCCTCCTCTGCAATTTGAGCTTTCACCCAAATTCCACAGGGAAGTGAATGAAGCTCTAACTGTATATAAAACTAATGCAATCTGATGCAAAAACAGAAGCATTCTTTTGTATGGGCTTGCAAAGAAACAGATTGTGGCAGATAATTTAAGAACAGCTGTGTCAAGTCAGAGGACAGTGTCAGAATGTCCTAGGACATTCTCCTCTCTCTGGTTGTAACAGGAGGAGATGAATATTAAAAACCTCATACCATGTATGCAGAGAAATTTCCCCTGATACAGCCTCTCAGCTTAAGGACTCCCACAGCCAAAAGCCACAACCAAACTATCAAGCTTATTTTCCACTGATGGATTCCCACACAAATTTGTATAATCTCTTTCTGGGTCAACTTATACTTGTGGCCTCACTAATACTCTGCAGCAAAGGGTTCCACAACTTAAATAAGTACCATGCATATAAGAATGTTTGCTTTGGTTTGTCTAACATGTTCCCTCTATTTTTGGTACCTTTACCACTTGTGGCTTTATAAAATCATATGTCTCTTCAACCACATCTTCCACACTGAAAAATTCTAATTTATTTTCTGAGTGTCCCATCTATACCTCTGATCTTCCTTACTTCTCTTTGTGTATTTTCAAATTTTAATTTTTGAAACGAGACACCAAAGCATGAAAAATATTCAACTTAGGGGTACCAAGGTAATTGTTGAGTACTGTATTTGTATTTTCTGGTCTGTTCCCTGTTTTTTCCCTAACTCACTCTAACAGTCCATTTCCTATTTTCATCATCCACAGTGAGTTTCTTCACTCAAGGACGTAGGCAAAAACTACACACAGTAAGCAGCACTTTTGGGAACTGTTCTGGACAGACTGCACCCCAACATGCTCCTCTCTGGGCAGTCCCTTAAGTAGACACCACCTGAAAGCCTGTCCACCCCAGCTCCAGTCAGCAAAACACACTGCAGTTCAAGGTGGATACAGGAAGGAGGAGCCCATTTTCCTGTTTCAGATAAAGAGGTATTGTTCCAAGTGTCCATATCTTATTTTTAAAGCTGCTTTACTCCCCTCAACTGTTTTCAAAATCAGAAAACACAACTACAACAACAGTCCTTAACACATGGGAGTCCCACCTTCACAGGTCATCATTGGCCCAGGCTCAAATCCTTCTACACAGGTGCATTCGAAGCCTCCTATCACATTCCTGCAAGTTCCATTTCCACATGGGTTTCCAACAGCACATTCATCAGTATCTGCAAGTAGTTAGACCAAGGCAGGAATACATGGTTATACTCAACCAAAACTATATAAAATCTACGCTGTTGATGTGCAACCAGAAAAACAGAAAATGCAAGAACTCACTAAGTACTGAATTAGAACCACAGACTTCTAGGATAATTTGGGATTCCTAGAGGTTATCTGGGTCAAACATTCAGCCAGAGCAGGATCAGCTTGGAGCAGATTGCTCAGACCCTGCCCTCCAGCAGGCATGGAGACTCCATGACGTTACAATAAAACAACCCCACTGCTCCTTAATGCCATACCTAGCAACTCAGGAAAATCTTGACAATGGCAGCTGGAACAGCCGTACTTACCCACACATTCTGCTCCTTGTAGGATGTAACCATATGGACATTCACAGCGGAAAGACCCATCTGTGTTGATACACTGCCCAAATTTACAGTTATCAGGATCAAGGCACTCATCCACATCTTAACCAGAAATACAAACAACACAGTAAGTGCAACTGGCTTCATGTGCTTTTAGACTTCTCTCAAAGAACAAGTGTTCTGGCAAGAAACATTCCTGAGATCACAAAAAGTACTAATACTTAAATTCTGACACACTAGGATTAGGGCACAGAATTTGTTTTGCAGGCCAGCTTTCAGAATGCAGAAAAGAAACTGATTCTAAATGTCAGATATAAACCTCTCTGACTGGGGCTACAGGGAGAGCAGCAGATATGAAAAGCAGTAGTCATCCAGTGCTCCTTAAATGCAAACTTTTGCCAATAAGGCTGAAGTGCTGTTTGTCTTGGGAGAGAACAGAATGTACTGAAGGGATCTGGGAAACTGTGGTTTGCACTTCTGGAGGATTAAAACCATTTACTGTAAACAGGCTACACATATTGTAGAAGAAAAGACAAGTATGCTACGTGACATTAGATCCAGTCTCTAGAGCCTACATAAGTTTCCTAGCTCTAAAAGAAGTTTAATTTCTGATATTTGAGATATTCAAGCTTGAATTTGAAATCAGTATGAAAAATTGGGGAAAGAAAAAGGTATAGAAGTTTCCACAATTCATGTGGAAATAGTTGCAGAGGTGTTATTCTCAGTTGAAAGGGAGAATGGCTTATGGGTGGAAAAGGGACACTGATGCAAAAATGGCACAGTGCAGTTCAGGCACTTACCCAGTCTTGCGTCACCAGGTCCAACAAGGATGCCAATTCCAAATGGACAAATCTGTCTGAATGCCTCTGTAAAAAACACATAAAAATCAAACCATATGTTAAATTCTATCTTGGCAATCAGAATTCCTCACAAGCTACACATAACCACTGCTACCAGTTCATCCTCCTCATGTTCAGGTCCAAAAAAAAAGCATGCACATGTATAGACTTATAATTTTATATTCATGCAAAATCTGCATGTTTGCTTTACATTTCATCCAATCTCCTCCAGGCATATATGTAAGATCCTGTGAACAATTAGCAGTATTTAACTTCCTTAAGAAACAAACTAATGCAGCATTTCTGCTTTAGAAGTATCAATAGTAGTGGCTGCGTTTTTTCTGTTGTAAAAGAAAAATTTCCTACATTTGCTGAAGAAGGCATGATTTAATCCAGACTTGGCTATCTTAAAGCTACTTCTTCTTTAGAAGATGAGAAGAAGGGCCTTGATATCCTTTGAGAGAGTTTGGACTGTGAAAAATGCATGTGCTGACACTTCAAGGAAATGCTGCAACATATGCTGTGCTTTTCAACTGACTTCGGTTCACATGGTCCACATCAGCAGAATGAAACACGCACAGGCAATAGGCCTAGGAGGAATATTGCAACTGGTACTTCTAATTCTTTTCTGACCTCGCCTTTTGTGAGGATTTTCTGCAAAACATCTAGATGACTAATGAGTGAAATGAACTGCAATCATGTATTGCTGAAACCAGTAATGCTGTTAACCGCATTTGTCAGCATGAATTAAAGTCCGTTCAGCCAACTGCCCCACGATGCTACAGAGGCCTGTTGAGTTGCTTGATGTCGACTGACTCAGTCTTAAAAAGGATACTAACAAAGGAAAGTGTTTCTTTAGCAACAGTCCAGGGAGGCTTTCCTTCAAGGCCTGCATTTTGTTATTCCCTGCTATTTCTGCAAGTCATTCGCATTGATAAGATTGAAAACTTACATTTTCTTAGTATCAATATTCAGGTGCAGATCTAGTTTAACTGTTTGGGGTTTTATTTCAATTAGATTTCATGTTTATGGCACCTCTTCCTATACCTATTTACAATTAGAAGAATTCCATTTGTGTCTTGCAGGACTTGCCACTCAGAGCCTATCAAGGACCTACTTGCTGCTCTCTGTACACTGTCTGTATGTGATACCTCCACAGCAAGAGATACCCAGCCCGTAAACACTGTAACAAATCTATAAGCAAAAAAGGAATATATTTGATATCTGACTATCCAAGGGACATGGTTTTGAGACTGCAATGGCCTCTACTTTACACAGACCAATGACAATTACTAGGGTTAAACACCTTTAGAAAATTATTTTTCAGAATTCCTTCTAATAAGAATCTCCAATCTCCTTTCAGTTCAGAGAGGCAGTATGGTAAGCTAGTCAATAACCCACCATCTGCTTCTTCTGGGCAGAGCTCACAGGGATCTCCCCATCCCTGCCCCTTTAAGGCACAGCAACACTCTTGTTTGGAGTGGTTTCGGGACTTCGGCACAGAACATTTTCCATCTTCAAACTTGGTAAAGCAGTAGCTCACTCTCAGGTCTGCATAGGGAAAAAAACTTGTTACGAGCAGTTAGGGTCACTTTGGCACAATTTTCACACAGAGGTGTCAACTGCATAATTACACGATACCCCCCACCAAAACACCCAACTTCCATCTAGCTCTGTTAATAGGAACCATCGTTGTCTCTGACTGTGGAAGATTTGAGTAAGGAGGGAAGCTCTGTACCTCAGTAAAGAAAAGCTATGGGATAGTTTCCTACTTCAGTCATGAAAAAGCAAGGGTTTTTCTCTTTGGTCCAGCAGAAATCGAAGAGCTGTACTGTCCTCTTATCCTCATTCCTCTTTGAAAAAACTGAATGTTGCCTCATGAATTTATATTCTATTACTAGTAAGAATCACTCAAGTCAAGAGATTTTCATCAGCTTGCAATGACAATATTATGTAGTGCTAAAATGAGAGGCAATTTTCAACAGCCCTTTCCTTCCTCATTCTTCCAGAGGTACACACAAACAAAGCAAACTCTCCCTGTGGCACTACATTTCATTTCCTGAAGCTGGGTAACCAGGATGCTGGACAGAGCTGAGATCACAGACCACAGGCATCCAGCAGGCTGGGAGCTGACAGCTCTCTGTGCTGGCAGGGGGACAGCAGCAGGGCAGTTATGGAAGCAGCTGCTCATCCAGTTTGCCAGCTGCAGCATCAATGCTGGGCAATGTCCAGATTTTAACAAAGTCCTAGGTAACGGGAAGTTTTAAACAAAACTTTGTTTGGCCTGAGATACTTGAAAAAAGAACAGTCCTCTTTAAGGCATGGAGAGAAGCCCTTTTTGAAATTCATACACAAGTGTGCATTTTCCTCTGACATTGTGTGGAACAGTGGCCTGTGTTTAAAAAGCAGAAGATTAGGCTGCATTCTTTTTCATTATTTTTTTCTTGGTGGGTTTTTGTGATTTTTCTTCTTCTTACCTGAAGAAAAGAACACCCTGAGATTGAAGAAACTTCATTTATACAAGCTACATAAACACAGCTAAAACATGCTTTCTTGATATTGAGTGAAGTAACTGTGCCAAACTGCATGGTGGTTTGGAGATTTGGATTAATGTTTACTGCAGGTTGGATTCATTTTTACCAAAACCACAATTTCATTTAGCCTACTGTGAAGTGAAGAACTTGCTATGGTGTCAACAAGCTTCACTGTTCTATGCCAAGCAAAACTGTAGAGGTCCTTATAAAGATCTTACTCATCAGTGGTTCCCACTGTGCACAGTGTATAGGACATTTAATGCTGTATCTATTTAATCACTTCCAAAGCCTTTAAAGTAACTCACTCCCTAATTTGTTGTGCTTGTTCATTATACACAAAATAAACTAACCTGTGGCTTTTTATTACTAGATGTTCAGCTTTTAGCATCTGATCTGTGTGTTAGTGCCCATGTCTCAGCTCTGAACTGTGTATGCAGTAATCTGGAAGCCAAAAGACACTTCAGACTTCCCTAAGCAGATGGGTGCTATTTGTCCTCACAACACTGCTTGCAAATTTTTGCCAACAATCTTTTTTTCCACCCACACGTTTGCAGAGAGGATCAGCACATAACAAGTGTTATGGTGAGTATTGTAAGTGCTAAGGACAGCCTTAAAACTGGAAATGCTGCCTTTAGTCTCCTGCCCATGTTCGTGCTCCATCTCTATGTCATGTTGCTGTCTACAAAGAGTCCAGGTAGCCCCAATATTTCTTCCAGGGGGGCAAGAAAGGATTTCAGGACAACATAATTTCTTTGTGTAACCTGTGCATTTAACATTATCTTCGCCCCTTTTATTGCAATGTTCTGTTTAATGACAAACAGATGTTAGGGCAAGACAGAACCTGGCCCCAGCTACAGAATTATCATGTTTTCCCTATGAAAAACACTGTTTGAGTCCAGAGTCTTCTTGCTGTATTAGAAACAGCTCGCTACTAAGACTTTTATGAAACAGCAAACAAATTTTGAAATGCCAGAAAATAGGAATGAACTTACCTTGGCATCGCCTTCCTGTGGAAGACAATACAAAGCCTTCTGGACACAGACACTTGAAACTGCCTGGAGTGTTGCTGCATGTCCCCAGGGCACAAATTTCTGGCTGTTCCACACACTCATCAATGTCTGTAAGAAAAGTCATTAAAGAGATGAGAAATAATAATGTTTACACTGGCAGCTATACTACATAAAGTGCAATTTTACATCATCACTGCTATCTATCATATTTGACAAACAAAAAAGCCCAACAAAGAAAACCAGAAGGAGGAAGCAGTAATCCAAGTGCAAAATCCAGAGTTAGTTTTCAAATCCTCAGGCAGTGGGCAAACTTCACCAATGTACCATCAGGGAAATAGCCTGGGATTATATTTTTCTAGGGTTCAGAGCAAGTAGTTCTGGTTCAAACAAATGTTGGTGAGACCTTTTCTAGGAAGTGAGAGACTTACTAGTGGCTACAGTTCAGAACTGTAGGCTGCCACAAAAGACTAAACATTTCTCACATTTCAATGCAAGGGAAATAGGTAACAATTGTGAGCAGCTAAGAAAGAGACAGAGAAGGATTGTTCTGTACATACCTTCACATTTGTCATTCTGCAGGATGTATCCAGGAGGACAGATGCATCTGAACGAGCCATCCAAGTTCTGACATGTGCCTGGTGAGCATTTTCCAGGCTCCAGTGCACACTCATTGATATCTAGAAGAAAAGAAAGACAATTTATTTGAGGTAATTGCTGTTATCTCAATAAACCTCTGACTGAGGCTGCTTTAATTTTGATTCCATCAAACGGAAGGTGGAACCTCTCATGAGCAGGAGAGGAGTCATCTTCCTGTCCTCTTGTCATTGTTTTCTTCTGCTAGGTACGATGATGGCAGTGTGACAGTTCTCTGAGCCTACTGCTTCACTAAGCATATCTGCTCAAGGTTTGCTGCACTTTTTTTCAACCCTAGAAGAAAGCACTCACCAACACAAGTCCTTCCATCCAGAGCCACCTCATAGCCATCATTGCAGAGACACTGGAAGGACCCGATGGTGTTCACACACTGACCATTTCTGCAGAGCATTCCATTTCCACTTGCACACTCGTCCACGTCTAAGAAAAACAACATTGAAAGATGTCAGAAACATCAGCAACAATGGAAACTGGGTAGGTGAGTTTTCTGCTTCCACCATATCAACAAAGTAACTGATAACACAATCCCATTTCAAAAGTGAGGGGAAATGACTATGTTATACAATTGTCAGAGCAGGAGTAAAACCCAAATGTTCCTGTATCTTGTGCCAACATTCAAGTGGCTCTAGGAAAGTGAGCAGTGCGTAATCAAAGAGACTGAAGAAACAGGGTTTTGTCTTTAATCACACAGATCATGCAAAAGAGAAGATGGTAGTTATGGTACTTTTATTAGAAGTAGCAAGTCTCAGGAACACGTGCCTGCTCTCAGCACCCCTCACCTATGCAGTCGTTGTTGTGCGAGAGGATGAAGCCCAGGTTGCAGCGGCAGTTGAAGGAGCCAATGGTGTTCCTGCAGGTTCCGTTGCCACAGGCGTCTCTCTCACACTCATTAATATCTACAGAGGAACAGAGGAGAAATAATCCACTGCCAACAGACAGAATAGAAGGCAAAAAGATTGTCCTATCTCCCAAAAAGAAAATTTTACGTAGGTTTACACACTTGATATTAACATCTACAAAAATAATCAAGCGTCCAACAATCATTTGCTTTACTGTGGCTCCTGTATCAGCCTTCCCAAAGTAAGTCTAAGCTATCGTTAATTGGAAGCATTCTGAAATCTCAATTTGTTCATACAACACACAGCTGACAGCTGTGAATGGGTTAAATACAAAATTCCCTTGTTAATGAAGATGACTGTTTCTGAAAAAGGTGCTTTTCTGGCAAGAAATCTACCCTTCATTCCCTCTATTACCAAGTAGGCCGTATACAACTGCTGCATTGCAATAGTAATCTACTAAATTCCTTGCCTAAAGGAATAAATGCAACAAGATGCTCCAGAAAATTCTAAGAAGAATGAAATAATTTTCTCAAAAATGAAAGCATTAGCAGTTCATTAGACAGGCTATGTAATTTTAAAGGTTCACTCTGATGAGATGGTTTTCATTCAGTATCAGCTTTTTATCATCTCT
Source organism: Corvus hawaiiensis (assembly GCF_020740725.1). Lineage (NCBI taxonomy): Eukaryota > Metazoa > Chordata > Aves > Passeriformes > Corvidae > Corvus > Corvus hawaiiensis. The sequence continues at coordinate 2,395,936 of NC_063225.1, forward strand.
AATGGCCAGTTTTGCACCTTTGGTGGTAAATGGCTCACAATGTCAGTTATTGTAATGCAACTCCTTATTACAGAGAGGACAGACTTAGTAACTACCTTACTGGAAGCCTAAGTTCAGGTTAATTTGATATACTTGCCTATACACATTGTCCTGTCATCGTTGGTTTTGAATCCGTTGTGACAAATGCAGTAGAAACTTCCAACAGTGTCGATACACTGCCCATGGCTGCAGATATTGGGAATTTCTTGACATTCATTCCGATCTGAAAGCAAAGAGGTGCAGTGAAAGTTAATGCTTCTAAACTACAAGGCTGGAAAGATGCATTAGCAGCAACCAAGACAGTACCCAGTGCATGGCAGGACTTAAAATAGTATTTTTAATTTATTAATGACAAAAACATTACCAAGTAAATCCCAGAAAAGGAGCTTAGTTGCATGTAAATGACCTCTTCCAGTATGAATGGACCTGAACAAAATTTAGCATAAAAATGATATTTAGCCAATCACAATTCTTGCTGGAGGGAAATCATATCACCATGGCTTTGAAAAGCAGAATTAATGGCACGAGATTGGAAAGGGTCTGAGTCTGAGGGCTCTATATTGACTGCAAGAGGTATGAAAAAGGCACATGAATTACAGTTTGCATTCTTCTCATGAAAGCACCTACTTGCATTTAATCACATTTGATTGTAGCACAAATTGTATGATCAACTCATGGAGAGAGATGGGGGGGATGAACACCACACTTTTCTCACCAGGAGATAAAAGGCACTGTGGATTTATCAACTCATCATGCAGAGATAAAACAGGTACACATACATGTGTTGCAGCATCCATGAAATGTGGTGATTCTATAAACTGGACAGAGCTCAAACAGCAAGAAGGGTAACTGCTATATGGAGTCAGGAATATTTTGTATAATTCTGCACAGAAGGGGGCAAGCTCTCCTGCCAGCATGTGATTGCTGCCTTACAATAGCAGGGCATCTCTTACACTTGTTCAACAGGCAACTGCTTCCTGCTACTCTTGTTACAAATGCTTTCAAGCAGAACCCAGGATTCTATCAATAGTAAATGAAATAAAATGTTAACAAACAGAATGTTTGCTCTCTGGCATAGTTTTTTCCACGACAAATCAGAAACATGACTCAAATGAGGTGTTTCTGTTGACCTCACCAGCACCAAGAGCTGATTTGATTCAATATGCTTCCTTCCTTCCTATACTGCAGCTCCAAAGTATTAGAACTCAGGTGCTGCCATGAGCTTTTATTAAAATTGATTAGGCTCTAGTGTTCAGTGATTTTCTTTTATATGCAATCTAAGCTGAGCAGATGCAGTTTCTCAGCAAACCGTCCCCAGGTTGTTGCAAAAGTAAGAGTCAAGTTGTTCCTAATTGCAAAGGACTTTATGTACTAAATCTGGTTTTCCTGCCTCTCTCCTGCACTGTGCTTAGCACAGGGACAATCAGCACATGCACAATCCTGACAGCCCCATCCCCAGGATCTCTGCACAGCACATGGGGCCACGAGTAACTCTGGATGGGTGTGCACTGAGGACCAAGCTCTCCCAATGTTATTGATGACACCGCTGCTAATTACAGTCTGAAGAAGGCAGAAGGAAAGCCAATGCTGCCTTAAGAACTCCCAATCTTCACAGCTCAGGAGAGCAGAGACAAAGGAAAACCTACGACTCTCTGGTGCTTTGTGGGCAAATGAATAGTGATGCCAAAAACTAGTTTATAAGAAAAATTATTTATTTTACCACAATAGAGAGCTATCTTGAAGGTAAGATAAATGCAGTGCTCCTAGTACTGTGGCTGTGATGAATCAGGTTTGATTCAACAGCACATAAACTACTCAGCTGTGATCGTTTTCCACGCAGTAGCACGGCTGATCCAATACTGCAAGGTGCTTACCACTCTCTGCTCCCAGCAGAGTGGTTGGGAATTTCCTTCCTTTGCTGGATCACATACTTTATCAACCACTTTTATTTTTACTCTAATTGTGTAACTTTATTTTCATCAAATATAAAGTAAGAGCAAAATACAGGGAAGTATTACTGTTTGTGCCAATTCATCTCTGGAATTGTAACCCATATCAGAACCTTCCCTTGCTCTTCCTGTACTGCTGCAATGAACCCTTAACAACAATTACATTAGGAACATATTGAATATTTACATGTGCCACTGCATAGCTTAACAAAGCAAAGTTTTAGTTCTCATAGTAGTGTTCTGATTTCCCCTACACCCTTTTCCCTCAAGGGTCACATGAAACAATGAAAAACTGCACTGCGGGGAAAAGTGCACTTCCTAAAACTCAAGTACTCAGAAGCAAAAACCCAAGGAAAATGTTACCAGCTTCCATTGTAATTCTTACGTTGTTCAGAAATGTATATAGTATATAATATTTACAGCAGCTTGACCCACTGCAGTTTTCAAAATCTCACCAATTCTTCAAGTAAGCAAGATAACATGAATGCCTTTCTGGACTAAGATATTATAAGAAAAAGTAAATAGATTAAAAAACTGCAGTCCCACTCAGTGAGTATTTAAAAATAATGTTATGGGGCCTGTTTAAATCTGTATAAAAGTTAGGAAATTCAACAATAAGCTTTTCAAGTTAGTTACTGCATACAGGCAAGCAGATAAGTCTACCTTATCAGCAGAAACTCCAGCAGCAAGCAGTGAATTATTTGTAAAAATACAAGTGGAAAATAAATTGCTAAAACACATAAAGAAAATCATAATGAAAATCAGAAAATACAGAAAGGTAGTGAATCAAATGGTCTTCCCTTCCTAGACATGACAAGGGCTAAAGAAAAATGCTTGTATTTGGTGGGATAAAGTGAAAGACAAACACCTACTTAGGTTTTTAACTCCCACTTACACATCCATGGGATGGGCCTAGAATTGCCTTCACGTTTATGGGATGCGCCCTAAAAGACTTTAAGAAAAGAGTTCTTGAAGTTGAGATCATCTCCTGAAATACCAACTTTCTGGAGAGGAGAGATGTTTTCTCAGGCCCTTTTAAAACCCCCTCGTGTGTGCAGCCCCCGCAGGCACTCACCAGTGCAGCGCCCCGTGGACGTGAACCTGTAGCCAGGTTTGCAGTCACAGCGGTAGCTCCCAGCTGTGTTCACACACTCTGCGTTTTGCTGGCAAACTGGTCCGTTCTGGCACTCATCAATATCTGTCAAGACAAGAGAGGAATTTGATTTTTATAGTAAGCTGGCAGTGGAAAGATGTCAAAACCACATTTTTTAGCATACAGGTATTAGTAGCTTTCAATGTAAACACCACTGCAAAGCTTTAGGCAAAAAATTTGGATCAATTTTCCTTACTTCAGCTGCTGCAAAAGGAGAACTTTATCTCCCTAAAAATGTAACTGGGTTTCACTTAGAAGCAGCATACAGAAGATGCTTTTACTCAAAGCTCTCAATGCCTTGCCTGCAGCATCCGTGTTGTCAGCAGTCATAATTCACACCAGAGAATGACAGCAATTCATATGCTATCTTCAGTTTCTCCATTACAGTGACTAATACAACGTTAGGGAATGTTTAAACTGGAAATAAAAAACACACCTGTTTATATTTTTTACAAAAATATTTGTTCCATTAGAAAAAAGTACTTTGGAATTAAAAAAAAAGTGCTCATGATCTGACTCAAGAGTACGGTTTTTTTTCTTGGCTTCAGTGTCAAGTGTGAAAAAAAATGTTTCTTCCCATGACTGCTGACTCATGTGCCTTCAAGGCCTTAGATGTCTGACAGAAAATGTGGTGTTTTCTATGCAAAAGAATTCAAAATGTCTGAATTAACACAGATATTACATTGATACCAGTATTCTCCCCTCATTAAGGATGCCTAGCAGGGCTCTGACTCGGCAGTGTCTGAGTTGCCAGCTTGTGAAACACCATTTCTCTGAATGAGAGGAGCACTCTACCTTCACAGATCAGGAGCTTGTCATTGTAGAAGAAACCCACAGGACACTCGCATCGGAAGCTGCCAACCATGTTTATACAGATCCCATTTTCACACACTCCAGGAATCTCTCTGCATTCATCAATATCTGCAAGAATAATTTTTTTTTTTAATACTTATATTGAGCACTTCATGGAATCTTCTGCTGCAGAGTATGTCCTTATGCATTTACCCTTTAAGATAATTATCAAACATACAACGCAAGCATCAGAATGTTCCCAACTGAACAGTGAGTGAGTCATTCCAAACCGTGCAAACGTAGGCATTTCCCGCTTTCTCAGGTTCTGACTCTTCACTGTACTACAGGTATATCCTGCTACAGACAAACGCACAGGGCATCACATCTTTCCTCATGTCTCCCACCCACAGCCCTGATGAATCTCATCACCTTCCCAAGAGCTACAGTGGAGTCACTGGAAAGAGCCAGAGAGAGAACGGAACTGTCTTTGGTTTAATACAGGAGAGCATGACTGAATGCAAACACTTACCAGAATTAGTTTTGCACTGTTTTACCCTTGTTAATCTGGAAAGACTTTCAAGGTTTTATGTAACAGTTTCAAAGTGCCAATGACAGGTAACATCTGAAGTGCTGCCAACATGCTATTAATTAGATTGATTAAGCCAGGCAGCCAGGGCTTGCCAGTGCTTTATATACACCCCAGTTAAGTAACTGATTTTGGCAGAAAAAACCCCAGCTGCTATTACAATTATATGTCTTGCCTATTGGGTCCTTACACATCTTAATATTCTGACATGAGAGAGTTCAGAGACTCCTCCAAAGCCTCTGCCTTTAGTAAACATTGCCATATGCACTGAGGTACCCAGACACAGAATATGGTGGGAAATGATCAGTTAACAGGAGTTTCCATCAGATAATGTTGTGGCTTTGTTCGTTTTTTGGGGGTTTTTTTGCTGCTGGATCCAACCCTTAATTTTCTACATTAGATTCTGTAATTTTGAGTCCTCTGACACACAGGATGAGTAAAAATAGAACTATTTCTGTTTCTGAAACAAACACCTGGAGCAACTATACAGAACTTTAACCCAAACAGAGAGTAACATCATTGGACTGTAAGCAAATATTAGAGGTACACAGAGCACTGCCCCTGCAGAAAGGGCTCTCCTTTGATCCTGTGCCTGCAGGTGTAAGGGACATGAGTAACCCCTGTGCAAAGCAGCAGCCTGAGTGCTACAGCCTCGATCCCAAAGCAGCAGGGAGAGCTGTGATTTGCACAGCTGTGAGAAGCTGTGTGTGCCTCAGTCTCAGCACAGGCCTGCATGCACTGGGATGTACTGGTGGGCTCTGTGGGACAGCCCTGCTGTTTCCACTGGCTCCTGAACTGCACAGCTCCCTGCTGTGGCAGCACAGACAGAGCAGCCTGCAACACCCCTGCACACACGCAAACACCGCACTGCAGCTTTTACCTGTGCGTGTCAGCAAGACCCAAGGGCTCCCTGCTGATGCTGATGAGGGGCCCAATCAGCTCGGTAATAATTTGGACTAATGCTAATAGCCAGAAGGGGAAACTTTGCTTCCAAGAAATGACCTTGTAAATAATAAATATTGTACATTTCTGGAAACTCTTTAAAAATTACATTCCCCACTTTACTGGAATATTTCCATCTAACTAGCTAAACACTGCATCACAGCAACAGCTTCATGCTAACGCATCTGATTACTGCCTATATGCCATCTCTGTTTGTTACAGGGTACATTATCTGCTTTTCATTTGCATTTTAGTGTGAATAAAAACAAAAGGGAGTCCCTTTAGGGATTTACTCAATTCCTTGTCCTAGAATTCCTCATTCTCTCCCTCTTTTTGTTTTGCAATTTGTTACTCACGATTCAAATGTAACACACAATAACATATGTGAGAAATATTCCAGCTGAGCAGAAAAAAGGATTTTTGTGTCAAACCAATACCCAGGGGCACTGATGTGAAATGTCAGACTAAATCTTGGTTTAGTTTGAAGGAAGGACTCCCAGTTCCTCTCAGACCAAATGCTGGTTGGCCTTACTCCCAGGCCTCTCATTCTCAGTATCTGTGCCCTGCTCACGTAGGACAGATTACAGTTTCTTTGGAGCAGTGCGTTGCCTTGATTACAAGCAGCAACTATCACTGCTGCCAGCTAGGAGCAGCCAGGCAGAAAGTTTGCACTTAAGTTGGACTTAAACAGAGGGTTGAACTCCATTACACTGTTTAATTGTTATTCCTCCCATGAAAGCAAAAACTGGGAAAACAAACCTCCCCTCTTCCCTGGGCAGAGGTAGCATGGAATTTAGTTCAAAACATAAATTAGAGCTCACCAACTGGTAATCCTGTATAAATGTCAATGAAGAAGCCAGGCCTTTGACTTCCGCACAGTGTGGAGAATTCATCTGCAACAGGAAAAGAAAGCAGTGATTAAAGCATTTGGAATTGATCAACAGTCTAAAATTCATCATATCCTCTGGCTGAGAAAATTCTTCTTCTACTCTTTGAGCACCTGCAGGGCACGCAGAGGTAGGCAGCCCCTTTCCCAAACTCAGCATGTGAGCTCACTTGGGTTCTCATCCAGTTGGGCTCACATGCTTATTTTGCTCTGCTTATATCTATCCCTGTGCACTACAGTGTTTGCACACAACTTCAGATCTGTCTCTAAAAACCTGAACTACAAGTTGGAAATTAATCAAGTGTCTAGGAAGCTGCTCTTGAAGCAGACCACCTCAAACCAGAGTGGGATGTCCTGCAGTCTTATCCACTGCGGAAGAGTCATGTATGCCCACACAGCTAGCAGAGAAACTCCTACATTTTACATTCAGCTGCTCAACACAGATCGTTCTCAGAGCACTCCAAGGTATCTCTGTAAGCCCATGGCTGCCACAAAGGCCCTTCATGGCAAACAGCAATCGAGGCAGAGCAGACCAGACTCCGTATTTGTTGGAGCAGTACCAATAAAATCTTGGTCAGCACCTCAACACTGGATCAACAAGCACTTGCAAAGAGATGGATTAATCAATATAGACCATGAAGTCTCTGAGACAGTGAAACTGGCACAGGGGAGGCACAACCCAGCAGCATGGACACAAACCACTCAACACATGCCCTCATTGTGACTAGGGCTGATCATCACCAGGACAAAGAAACAACTATTCCCTTCATTTTAGACAAACAAGAGCAGAAAAAGACATCTCTAATGGTGTTACACTCACTAATAGTAATTACGATGTTACCAAGGCCTTCAGACAGCTTTGCAATGCAAAAATGTACCTGTGCTCGGGATAGGACACTGTTCACAAGGCTTATTCCATGCACGCCCAATGTTGTAGGAACAGCAGCACATTTTCTTGGTCATATTGAAGAGCAGCTCACCATCACAGGTTTGATTGTCAGCATAGTAATTTCTGTAACACAGACTTCTTCTCATATCTGTGAAAATGAAGAAAACCTCAGGCCAATGCAGTAGGCAACTCTTAGGGAAGATGATCTCCCTGGCCCAAAGCACAGAGATAAAGCTTTAAAGAAACCCCAGCACATACCCATGCAGTTGTTTCCTCCATTGACTTGCATGTAATCAGGAGGACAGATGCAGGTGTAGTTCCCAACAGTATTGTAACATGTGCCTGGCCCACAAATGCCAGGTGTCTCACACTCATTCACATCTAGGAGAGAACAAACAGGCAGTGAGTGAGTGGCCACAGAAGCTTTCTTATTGTGCTTCTGAGAACAAAAATGTTTCAGTAACGCCTGAGGTAGGAAGGTACTGGTGGAGAAGAGCTGAAGGGGCTCTGAGGAAGGTCATGGTGGAGCAAAGCCACAGAGAAGGAAGCGGCAGCACAGGCGGCCATGGAAAGCCTGGCTGTGATGCAAAGGTGGAACTCTGATACATCTGTGTAGCTCAGAAACAGCAACTTGGCTTTTGCACCTGTTGCACAAAAATAGTATTTGAGGATCTCCTCCATTCTGGATTCTTGTATCTGGAAAAGAACCAAAGAGGTCCCCTGTGGAGTTCCCACTGAGCATTGCCTGACTGGGGAAAGTGAGCAACTTTCCCAACACAAGATGTCATATTTACTTGATCAAGAGAGTAAGTTTTGTTTGAAAAAATCTAACCAAAACCAAACACACCATCCCCAAAACACCTCAGTTCCCAAAAGTTAGAAAATATTTCCCCAGCCTTACAATTTTAGAGTATCTTTGACACACCACTCAGCCTCTGGTGAGCTACGTAAGCGCAACATGGATGAAGCACTTTGGTTCAGCCTTAATTTAGGGCCTGAATGTTTTGTATTTCTGCAGCGTTTTGCACATCATAGGCACTACATTAACATTATTAACAATCTGGAAGACTGAAGACAGCCTGAAGAAATTTTAGAACTTGATGGGTTACTTAAGGTTTTATATCCAGTACACCCTGAGAGGGGCACGTCATGTGACACGTACTACTGACTGTGCTATGGAAAGGAAAATGTTTTGCAGCACAACCAATATTTTCAGTTGGCCACTAGATCAGCAGGAGTAAAAAAAGCAGTGGAAAAATACATGGACACATCAGCCCACCAGATTCATGGGGAAAGTTTGTTCTTTTATCTGACTGCTTAATCATTGCCCATTAACAAACAGCTATTTTTTTATAGCCAGTTAGCAAATTTGCTTTACTTATAGAAAAAATTGTACGGTTTTCTGGTTTTGATCAAAATATCATTTTAAACAAAATTTGCATATATTTCAACATAGTCAAAAAGGAATTGTCACACTCTCAATGCAAGACTTCAACCTGCTCAATTTTCCCACCCTAAAGCTTTACACTGCTTAGTCTGGTTATGCTCCTTTTCAAGGAAGATTAATTCTCTGCACAGTGATCTGTCACTATTTTCAAAGAATAAAGCAGAAGACTAGTTAAGTGAAAGCTCCATACCATCACACACTCGAGTCTCTTCATTCAAGTAGTACCCTGATGGACACTGACACTGGAAGCTACCAAATGTATTAATGCATTTTCCTCCTTGGCAAAGTCCAGGCAGTTCTTGACATTCATCAATATCTGTCCAAACAAACCCATAAACATTTCATTAATGTTTTCCATGAAAAAAAACAACCCAAAATTCACTATAGAGTTTCACAATTTCAGACATGTAAATATAGGAAATTGCAAACATTACCTTCCAATATAACTGTAATAGGGTTTGGTCGGAATCCTTCCCCTCCAGGGCAAAGAACCTTATACTCAGCTGAAGACAAAACAAATTTATGAGCACATGATAGTAGAAACATTTTCAGAACAATTGTTTTTGAAAATGGATCAGATTATTACAGATAATTTAAATGTAAAGTTACAAACTAACCAGCTGGAGACATTAGGTTTACTCTGTTACACCATCTGCTATTCCATTTCATAATGTAGTTTTTGGTGTAATAGCAAACTTGCTCAGAAGTGCTAATAATATTCTGACTAAATAATCTTTCTCAAAGACCAATAAAGTTTTTGGTTAAGACCAGTGGAAGCCTGTCCTCTGCATGTCCACAATAAATGCACACCAGTATTTGAGCTACCTGGCTAAATTAGGCAAAAACCCAACAAACACATTGGTGTGTTGAAGCCAGGAAGAGCAGACTTACTTGTGTTCACCAGTGGGCAGTGCTCACAGGGAACTCCCCAGGCTTTGCCCAGGGAGCAGCAACAGGAGGCCTTGGAAACACCCACTCCAATCTCATTGCTGCAGAAGGTGCCACCGTTATCTCCCCGCGTTTTGATGTCCAGGTAACAGTTGCCAGATCGTGTATCTATTCACAGTGCACATAATGACAAACACATCTTAGGAGAGAGCAAAACACAGCACATCCTCTCAGGGTGAGGGATACCTACAGATGGCTCCCAGTTCTTGCAGGACACCAAAGCAAGTGAGTTGCGCTGCCCAGGGGGGCCCAGCATTTCCCACTTAGGTAGGTTGTTGGTGCCCCATTCCTTGGGTTTTTTTGACCTTTCACAAAGTAGGAAATTTATTCATCATGACCAAGGGCAGTTCAGTCAAGCTTTTTCTCATTTTCACTCACATTTTCCCCCACATTTGTACATCCTTCCATGTCCAGATATCCACTGCTTTCTCCTCCACTCGAGGTTTACAAGTAGGAAAGCATCTACTAAATGTTAGGCATTTCAAACATATTTAAATTTGAGAAGCATCCCTACACCCTCTTAAACAAACAAAACCAAAAGAAATATTAGGATTACTAAGCAGTTGGAGCCTAATACAAGAGCATTTCCATTGGTCATGAAGCTGCACCTAGCCAAGTGCACTCAGTGCTCCAAGAGCATGGGTGGCTTCATGCCACAACTTCATTTGCCTGCCATCTTGGGGCCAGCTGGATGTGGGCTTAAGTTTGTTGAATTTTAAAATTGTCTCCTGCCTGCTGTAAATTGTGGACAGCTCTAACAAGCCCCAAGGGGTTGGTTCTGGCAGCGGGGCACTGCTGGCATGCTGCATCAGCTCTGGACATGCTCTTGCTGCCCTAGCACAGCTTCCAAGCCAGGGGCAGTGGGGTGGGCATTGAAGAGCCTGATCAAGGCCTTTCCCATGATCTGGGACTTTATTCCTAAGCAGTGAGGCTTGAAGTCCCTCTGGGGAACTTCACTTGTAAATGACACAAGGAGTGGTCCCTTACCAACGCATCCAACTCGGGTGGGATTCAGCTCGAAATCAGGAGGGCACTCACAGGTGTAGCTACCAGCAGTGTTGATACACGTGCCACTGATGCAGGTTGTAGGGTCTGCACATTCATTAACATCTGCAAGAAAAAAACAGCACATGGTAAACAAATACTCGAGGACACTAAAAACCATTGATATATCACGTACCATATGCTGACCATCACAAATCCATTAGTTATGACATACTGATCTCCAGAAAGCTCTAAAAAATAAACAGGTGTTTCAGAAGAACAGTGGTCTGAGATGAACTCATAATTTCATAGGAAAAAGAAAAAAAAAGCATTTTTCCTGAAAAAAAATCAGTCTATGAACAAGATTCACATGAAGTACTAAAAAATTACTTAAGGGAAAAATACAAGACAAGGCCATAGCTTACCATCCAGTACTGTACAAGGCACAGCACATCTCTGCCAGAGGGGTTCTCTCTGATCTGTTTTTCCCCTTCTTAAGGGGATATCAGAGGTTGACAAAGAATGTTAAAGAGAAGGATTAAAAAGGTATGGAGAATTCTGTGTTATACAGTAGGGAAGTCTGCATTTTCCTATATCCAGTTTGATTTGTACAGCTTCTTAAAAGAAAAGGAGCTGACTGTGGCACTAACAGAAGATGAAAAAGCATGCTGTTCCAAGTTTTACCTGTGCAGTTACCACCACTTCTGTCCAACTCGTAGCCCACTTCACACTCGCATCGGAAGAGTCCAGGGAGGTTATGACAAGTACCATAGACACAGATGTTAGGAAGTGAGCACTCATCAATATCTGATTAAGGAACAGGAGGGGAAAAATATGAGGTTTCCTGATCTTCTTTACACATAGACAGAGAATTGCAAAAATTTTCAGCAGCATGGATCTGGAAGACAACAGCTGCTGCACACCGTGTAAGACAAGAAAAAGTAACATGGAAGATTTATGTTGGAGCTTAAGGAACCTAATCCATAATGATTCTTTGGGAAAAAGGCTCCTTCTAATATCTCTGGAAGCTATGCCAGAAACCATCCTACCTTATTAGTGGGCTAATCTGACAATTAGCAATATTAAACGTAGCAGAAGACGTGCCTTAATAAAATGAAGTTTATTATAAATCAGCAGTCATCTGCAGAAAGCTGGACACCAGCAAGGGAAAAGCCTGTGCCTAAAGGTGAACTTCATCTTCAGGTTTCTCCATTTGACAGATCTAAAGTTTGGCAAGCAGGCACTTTTGTGCCTTTCCTCCAAATCACTGAGTCTGATTCAGTGTTTACTGAATGCCACATGCACTGCAGCAAGAACAGCTGATCTGATACAGTAAAAAAGTGTGTGTTTACAAAGGACCTTAAAATACTGCACTTAGTGTACACATCTGAGACATGAAGGCAAGTCTGTTTTAGCAATAGGAGCTAGCCTCTCTAAAAGCTATTTAAACTGAGCTAAAAGGTTTGAAAGTAAATTGTTTCATGAAACATTACAAAACCTAATATTGGTTCAGTTGAAAGAAAAATTCACTCTCAAATTATTTCATTTGCTAGGTTACTAAAAAATACACAGAACACGTTTCAAGGTGAAAAATCTTACTTATAGTGATGCACTTATGAACTCCATCAAACACCAGCTGGTATGGGTTATTATGTCAGATGATAAGGCTGCATCTTCTTGACTGACTTAACTGATCAGTAGTGATCCTATCCAAATAAGGATTTCAAATGTTCAAATCAAATCTATGACCTTAATCATGTTGGTAATGTTTATTATTTGATTGTTTTGAATCTTTGCAGATGCAAAGCTCTTATGAACGAGTTGTAAACTGTTAACTGACAGCTCACTTTCGAAACTGAACAAATATTCATACAGGATTTTTTTTTTGTGGTCATACAAACTTCCTGCAAGGCTTCACACTCTGATTCTGCACCTCACAGAAGCCCTCAAAGCATGTTCATTGTATCGGCTACCAAATCACTGTTTTTAAGCTTCATACACACCAATGCAAAGTAACAACCTCTTCTGTTTGTTTTGAATAAAATGAAGAACTGGACATAAATGATCAAGAAGAAATGGCAGCTATCAGTGCCATTTGGATCACTAATCAGACCCCAAAATAATGTATCGTAAGATAGGCTTTGAAAAGCTGTTCTCTCTATATACAGCAGGTAGATGAACATCTAGAGGTCCATAACAAATAAACTGCAGAAAAGCAACTACTATTGAAAATTTTCATGCAGTTCTCAATACAACCACAACAGCAAACAATTGTAAAAAATTGGAACATAAAATACTATTAAGGCAGAATTTGTTGAAAGTTGTTTAAAGCTTACAGAGAATTACCTTCACATGCTTTCCCATCTACACTTGGCAAAAATCCCATATCGCATTCACAGCGATACCCTCCAGGGGCGTTGAGGCACTGCCCATTTTCACAGAGGTTCAAGTTTTCTGAGCATTCATCAAGGTCTGTAAAAGGAAGGGATATTGCAAATTAGCAGTGAAGATGGTTTTTTCACCAACATTTGAGCTGAAGCACGCACTGTTCTGAGCATTTTAATTATTCTATTATATCTGAACACGTGCAGAAGAAACTGCAATCTAGTTATGTGCAGAGGTAACTACATGTAACAGCTCTGTATATTCCTGACATGTTGAAAATACAGTTTCTAATCAAAAGGAAAATCAGAGAGGCACAGACTCCTAGAATAGCTACAGTTAACAACAATTGGAGGCAGTACACAGGGTCAAATTTAGACTCAGAATGAGCACGTGAAATTTATTACAGTTATTGTTTCTATTATGGCAAAGCCTAGAGGCAGTAATTGAGAAAAAAAAAATAGGTTTACTACGCAGTGAGGAAACATATGGTAATAGGCAGTTCTCCATGCCAAACATCAAAACACTGACAAAAAGTGGCATGAAAAGAACTTCACCAGAACTAAACTGCAGGTTAACAGCTGATGAGAAAAACAGCCTTGCTACTGGACTCCACTCACCTTCAGCTAGATCATGGCCCTGACTCTCTAGCTGAAATGTTACACATCACACAAACACCTCCTTACTGCAACAGAGTCTGGCTGGCAGCGGGAGTTTTGAAGTCCATGGCTGGTAAATCAAAAATCACCTACCAGGGGGAATGCTGCACACTGCACACTTTGGCAGAGGGCTTACAGAACATTTGAGTGCTCTAGTTTGAGTCCCAGACACCTCCTGAATTCACAAACAACAAAGTATCCAAATTTAAAAAAAAAGTTCTACTGAATGCAGAAACTCTGTAAGCACCCCATCTGAAGGGTGCAGCTTACAGACTCCTGGAAATCATCACACAGGAAATTAACAAAGAGCACTGGGTTAGGAAGGCCACTGAGGAAGCTGAATCAGATTCAAGATGAAATTATACTGAGAGAATTAAACAGAATCCCAGGGTCTGCTTAGAATTTGGAATGATTCAAATTCAGCCTTAAGCCTGATAATCCAGATTCTCAGATGCTCTAAAAACCTGCTGTAGTTGATAGAGGGCTGCTGATTTGCACCAGCTGAAAACCTGGCCCAGCAGCTCTGTCACACAGCTCTGCTCCAAACAGAATCAGCCTCCAGCGAGCACCCCCGGGCACACTGCGGCCCTCAGAGCAAGAGCAGGGCTCCTCATGACTAAGCACCCATGAGCTAAGCTGTTGCTCAAAGCAGAAGACTGAAGTGTGGGTGGGAAGCATCTCTCTAGGAAAGTTTTATAATCTCATTTACAGTTTATAAAATGAGGTTTCAGAAGCAGCTACTTTCTTCATTCTACACGCCAGCACTGCATCCTGACACCGGCTCTCAGGATGATGGAGTAAAGAAGACAGACATCACACACTCACTTGTGGAAAGGACAAACATTTTTTGGCAATTTTATTAAGTAATTTTGATGCATATGCCCTATTATTTAAGAATTAAGGTGAGTAGGCAATGGACTAGTTTACTAACTAGTCAAATTACATGATCAAGCATTATTTTAATAATTTTGCCACTTACTTCAACTAACGAGGAAAGCAATTTTTTTCACTTTTATCAAGTGAAAAAAAGTGATTGATTTAGACTATGTATAATATATAGTATTTCTTTTAAGCAATGGCAACCTAGGTGAAGGAGAAGACAATCAATGATGACTTATTACTGAAAATTTCAGATGTTTAAAAGCCATTTTTGTGTATTGGATCATAGACTAACTTGGGTTGCATGGTATCACTGGAGTTCATCCTTTGCTTTCCTCAGACAGCTCACCTGTACAAGTGAAACCATCCCCAGTGTAACCTTCTTTACACAGGCAGCGGTAAGAGCCCATCGTGTTCTTGCAGTCAGCATGTGGGCTGCACATGTGGGTTCCATTGGAGCACTCATCCAGATCTTTAAAACAATAAAAAAGGGAGGAAAAAAAACAAAAACCAAAAAACATTAGTTAAAAAACACACATGAATACAACTTTAAATAGTGTACGGAACACAGAAGCTCTACTTTAAATAATCTTCCATAAAATAAAACCCACACACATGTGTGGCCATCTGACTGAAAAAGTGGGAAACAGCTTATTTCCAGCCCATCAAAGAAGTTTGACAAGGTAACTGTGACTGAGGAAGCTCCAGGGCACTCAGTACTAAGACCTGTACCTTGTTTCTATGGGGAGCACCAGGAGGCCCCTCACTGCCTCCCATTAGCTGCCCTCAAGCACAAAACATCTCTCTCCATGGTCCAGTCTGTTCTCATTGTTTCATAAGCCAAATATGAGATAATGCTGATTTCACAGTTACCATGGTGGAGAATTTGTCCTCCAATAGATCGTGCCAAATCGACCTAACAAGTTCAATAACCATTTGTCTTCTCCATTTATAGGTGTGGTATTGTTTTCTTCAGAATTGCTAGAACCTTGTCTGACCTTACAAATAAATACAAATGCATAAGACCCTCACCTGTGCACTTGATGCCATTTCCAATCCAGCCAGGGCTGCAGCTACATTTGAAGCTTCCTGCTGTGTTTGTACATATGGCGTGTCTGTCGCAGTTATGGGCTCCAATTTCACACTCATTGATATCTGCAAAACCAGAGATGTTTGAGGAGCTCATGGAGCACGTGTTCTCATGTCCAGATAACTGGCACTAGAATTTCTCAAGCAAAATAATGTGAACATGAAAGAAAGCATGCATTTCTTTACAACATGACATTCAAAAAGGAAGCTGAAGAGAAACGAGAAGAGAAAAGAAAAAGAAAAAGAAAAAGAAAAAGAAAAAAGAAAAGGATCAAAGCAAAGAAGCATGTAGCATATTGCCAACGTGCTGCCCCACTACCTCACTACCTGTTTTTCTGACAGGCATATAAAGCAGTGCTGCTGCAGTTCACCCCGAAGCCTAAATTCAAAAAGGAAAACAGTACCTCAGAAGACAGCTTTCCCAGTGTGCCCATCCTGCAGAAATGGGCAGAGCCTGCAGAGAGGGACCAGACTGGTGGCTCCACATTGCATGGTTTGCTAAGAAGTCTCAGAGGAAACTCTTGCTGCCCAGGGACTCCTGGAATGTAGCACTCCCACAGCCCCCACATATCTGCACGGATGCTGATGAACACCAGCCAGGCACCGCCAGCCAGCTGCCCCCAGGATTATCCCCAGGCAGGGAATGAAGCAGGTTCTGCCTGGCCAGAGGCTGTGTGGAAGGTGGGGGACAGGCTGTACCACTGTATTTAACATGACAGCTGAGGGGCTCATCAGAAATGCAGTTTATTAGGAACTCAGGACACCTAACACAACAGGAAAGAGTCAGCATCCCTGGAGACACCAGGCAGCAAGACATCCAGTCTTCAACATACACGTTCATCCCAGCACATTCTATTTCAGTACTTGCTATTTTCACCTTATTTTCATTTTTGGGCATTCTCTGGCAATGTCAAAATGTATAGGCTGCAAAAACCAAACTGAACTCCATTCTTCCTTCTCACAGAACATTATTAATGCCCCATATAAGTACTTGGAGAACGTATAAACTCAAAGGCAAAGTTTTCAGAAATTACTACTGGTAACTAAAACAAAACTGGTAGGAATTTTCTTGCACATCTGAGCTATGGATTTTACAGTATTTTCTGTAACTGAGCTCTCAAACTGTGCTTTACTTCCATGCAGGATGTGATTTATCTAGAGTTCACATCAAACCACGTTAAAACTGAAACCCATTTTTTTAGCCCTCCCAGGTGACTTTGATGTTGCTGTAAGCCAGATCATCCCACTCTGTAAAGCAGCTGATGGAAAGGGAAAACAAGCTCACAATCTCTACATGATTCCACGGACAAAAACCCAGCTCGGACCCTTCTCAAGAAGATTATTAAGAAAAGGCCATCAAATATGTAGCAACCTTTGGGATTCTCAGCCCCAAAATCACAGACTTGAATTTCCCTATGATTTTACCTAAAAACAATTAGCTCTTTGAAGAGGGCAAGGCTGTGGAGCTACTGGGGAAAGTGTCCAGGTATCATCTTAACCACTTCCTTCACAGCACTTCCTTAGGCTTGTCTGTCCACACTTCTCTAGACAAAAGGCTGTGTCCTTTCACTATGCCTGGTACACATATTTTGCCTTTCCACAAAGGCAACACATGACTTCAAGAAGCAGACAACATCTGTCTGTTATCCTAAAATTAAATACTCAAGGCCAGAAAACCCCCAAACCCACTGGTGGGGAGGGGGGGGGGGCAGGGGGAGGAGTGTTTGTTTGGTGAGTTTTGTGCTCTCTTGGGGTTTTTTGTTGTTGAGATTTTGGGCCTTTTTTTTTGTGTTTTGGTTTTTGGGGTTTTTGTTTTGTTTTGTTTGTGTGGGGGGGTTTGTGGTGAGTTGGCTTTTAATTTTTTGGAATTTTTTTAGTCTGTTGAAGTGGAATTTCATCCAATCTTACTTTTCTGCGTCTCTTTCTAAATGAAGCATTGCTTTGACTCAAAGCCCCAGACATGAGCATTCCCATAATCTGAATGCTGACGTGTACATATGCATCTAAATCTGGCAGCTGGAATCTACCATTAATGAATGTTGACTCCACCAACAGGCCTGAAAACATGCAAATGGACACTTACTTTTTAAAACTTAAAAAAGGGTCAGGAGCAAATGATCTCAGGGCAGTTTTGCCTTTAGCATGTGCAGAGACTCATACAAAGATAACATCACCCTAAACAGGAAACTCGCATCTGTCAAAAAATCTTAAGGGTGGCCTGAAGAAAAAGCAACTCATTTTGGCTTGGGGAAAGACTGGAAGGAATTTAGAGAGGTCAGCTACAGTATACACTGACATAAAAAAGCTGAGGCAAACACTCTATATTTTAACCTTTACATGATTTTAAACCCCAAACTGTTAAACCACTGCTCACATTAAGACTCCACTGTGTTTGATTATTTGATGCTTTAAAACATACAATCACAAGTTTCCTTATACCCTGCAGAGCACAACAAAACACCGCAAAAAACCCCCATCACCAGTAGAGAGGTTTCTGCCAAGAATTTTTTTAAACCACCAGCAAACACAAACAGAAACTTGCATGCAACAGCTACACCGCAATGAAGTCATGCTCAGGCTCAAGTTTAAGACAACCCAAGCCAAATTTTCCACTCTCCATAAAGTGACTGTGGACTCCATCCCACCACACAGCGACCCACTGACACATTGTACCTGAGAACCCCCATTAACATCTCCCAGCGGAACAGCAGCACCACAACACTGGGGCACTTGCAGTGGACACTTGTTCCCCCATCAGCTGTTTGACACACACACTAAAAAGCTTAGAATCTTCTTTGGGATGAAAGCTGCAAGTATAAATCCATATCCAAATACGGGTATTTATAATGGGCTCAGCTTTCTCAGGCATCAGCCACTGAAATTCCATTCCACTTGCTTTGAATAAAAAAGCTTTTCAGCTTTTCTCCAGTAAAAAATTTTAATAGATTTCAATGCTTTTTTGCCTGGGTAAAGATCAAATAGGGAATGCAAAATGTATTCTCTAATACATCTACCTTTAAAGGGACATTGCAGGGCTTATTTCCATGATGCATGGAAAGGTTTTCAGATACTTAAAGCTGACTGAAGCATATAAAATATCATCATTGGCTTCATCCCAGATTTTACTTCTTTTCACCTGCATTTCACTCAGATGTTGTTTTGCTATAATCCCTATTCTTTCCTTTCACTGCACAGCTGAGTTATAAGCCTACGTTTATTGCACTGCAATTATTTCCAAGGCAAAAGAGATCTTAGACCAAACATGGTCCTGTGTAAACTGAAATCAATGGAATTTATGCCTGCTTATACTGGAGCTTAATATGGATTTATGTTGCCATAAGAATTGAATTATGGCTTGACAGAATGAAACAGAAAGGAGAAGTTGAGCTCTGTAGGGGAAAAATTAACTCAATATCTTTAATAAAAGCACAAGTCCAGCCTGTTCTGTCTGCATGGCAGTACAAACAGTACTACACTCTTCAAATACTCCAGCTATTTTCGTTTAATCGTCTGAAGACAAAGGCATTACTCGGTCTGAGTAAAGGCATCATGACCCAGAGAGCACCCACGAGGACACTACTCCAGGCAGGGTTTCACACAATGATGGCCTATTCCCACTGACTTCATGGGGATTTTCACTGAAGAGTAAAGGAGCGAGTCACTGATTTATATCAACCTTCTCCTTCTGCCTCCAGTATGAGTCCATGACAAGCCAAGGAAAATAAAGACAATCCAGCCAGAGACTGACACTGCATCCTCAGCCGGTCCCACTGTGCCCCAGTGCTGCTGCACACATGTTCTCAGCTTCGCAATTGCACAACTCCCATCAATACTAAGGGAGTTGTCTGCCTACAACAGATGAGAATACGCATGATAAATAATATGCAGGTCTGACATCATAATAATCCCAAGCACTCTGGGGAAAAAAACCTGTCAGTCACCCTATTTTGTTGGCTCCTTCAGTTCTCTTCTTTGGACAAATATTTTTTCTCTCGAGCCTTTGGCAATTAATAAAGCATCTCTCCCATTAATCACAGTTGCACAAATTTTTAGGGCTCTCAGTGTGTGTGCAGCAAAAATACACATCATCTGTACCTGCCACCCTTTGCACTATGCTTGCAAAATGTGGCCACCAAAGGAAAGAAACTGCTAGCCAATATCTGCACAACACATCCTTACCCAGTCTGAAAGTGGATCATCAAAGCTGGCCGGAGAGGAGCATGGGAGTAAATCACTGTTTCCTCACCTGTACTCTAGAAACATCCCTTTGCATTTGAACAGAACAGGAGTGTACATTAACTGAAAAAAATTCGCATGTTCATCACTGGGCATGAAATCCTCTAGGTACTCTGTGAATTGTTTTCTGTTAAGTTTCACTGGGTTTCAGTGGCCTATAAGGATCCTTAGCATACTGTAAATTTAATTCAGACTCCACCTATAAATCAGTACTGTTTGTCAGGAATTATGCAAATCCCTTAAGCATTTTCTGACTTTTACATTTTTTTGGCAGTCTCTGCATATCTGTGCATTTTATCGCACTGACGTTGCACTGGTATTTCGAGCCTGGGTCCAGTTCCCCAAGGGCCAGTCTTCTGGTGGAAGTCACAAGGCATTTCCTCCTCCTGGGTTGCTGCCCATGTAATCAGGTAGGAAAAACGAAGGCTTTTCAGAGGGAAAAGACTGAATTTCAACTTGGTGCTCATACAAGTAGAAAAATATATGGAAAAATTCCCCTCTTCAGATCTTCCTAGATGTAAAATTGTTTTCTCTTTTGGAATCACTCTTAGATTTTATTCAGTATACTGTACTCTTGGAGTGTCACATGGGACAGTTCAGCTCTTGCCTGCTGTCCCTCCTTACATCATAGCACACTGGGGCACAGCATGTTACTGCTGGACAGATGCCTACTGCCAGTACACTCCTCCTGTAATACGCCCCTTTGGTGGGCAGCATCTCAACATCATTATCTTCTGGTATTTGGCCTGACAAAGCCAGCTCCCAGATTCATGAGGGCAAACATCTCTTTCTCTGGTACCAGAACTCTTTTGTGTCATCAAGCCTGAAACACAATGTATTATTAATGGCCAGAAGCCATTAATAACGGCAAGGAGAGCACATTATACAAGTCACAAAATATTATGGCTCTATTTCTGAGGGCAAAGGACAGGCTCACCTCTTCCTTTCCCTGTATCAGACGTCTGACCTCTCTAGAACCAAGTTCCTGCCAGCCACGCAGGTATGCAGAATGCACTCACTGCCCCCGTGTCCACTAACGCCGTCATCGCTGGATGATGTTCAACACCAAACTCCCCAAGCTCCCAGCCCACACCAAGGCTGCAGCTGAATACCTTCCACTAGCCTTTCTCCACATGGCAACAGCATGGCCCTTGCAGAGTCAGACCTGGTCTCAGCCTTCCAGCTCCCTCCAGCTCCCTGTGCAGAAATCCAGCTGGCTTGTAACGCATTTATTTTTGATCTGTTGGCCATGTGGGGCAATTACTGCCCAAGTTCACCTCTTTCAATGTGATTCTGTGAAGAGCACCCTAAGCTTGTGCAAGCCCCCCTCCACCAGGAACCACCACGGGGGCTGTGCACACAGCCATAATGGCAAGGATGGATGGGAGAGAGTCAGAGAAGAATTTGTTTCTCTGTGAAAATATCAGAGCAAGTTCAAGGCTCTATATCAACAGTGAAATACTGCAGATTTACAGGCAGTAATCCAGAGTGGTGATGAATCACAAAATACAAACACAAGTGCCAAACCAGGATTTCATTTCTGCACAAGTACACGTACACTTTATTGACAGAAAAACTACAGACAAGGTGTTTGTCATAAAGCTGGGCGATGTGGAACTGGGGTAGGGGAAAACACAGCAATCTTCTCTCTACTGGCTGCGTACCATTGCCTGCCTAGGAAAGTCCAAAATGAACTGCTCTAAGCCAGTATTATCACAGTTTGCCTTGTGAATGGAAATTAAACCACTCACAGCACTTCATGTTGGAAACCTGCATCTACAGCCTGTGTTTTTGCACAGTATTGTAAAAATTGTATTTTTGTTACTGAACTCTGTCCACATTCTTACTGAGAACCAAGGAGAGGGGAGAATTAGGGGAACTAACATCTGTGTGGGATGGGAATGTAAGTCAGTGGGTGGATTCTGAATACGGTTAAATGATTGGGGGGAAAAAAACAAGTTTATTTGTTAGAATGGAAACAGTCAGTAATGACAAGGGAGCTGAAATATTTGGACAAAACTGGAATGGAACCCAAAGGACATGATTTAATTGTTCTCAAGAAAAAGAGGATCTCCCATTCAAAGTGCTGCACACGTTTTTGTAATTTTTTTTTCCACGGGAATTCCTAAAAACTGTGGATGCTTTTTGATCTGTCTCTAAGACAAGAATTGAATTCTGGGGTCAAGGTGCTGTTAGCAAGGTCCTTCCAGAAGAAGTATTGAAGGATGCTCTTCTCATGGTCTGCAGCACCTGAGCCTGGGAACTTCAACTCTGCTCGAACACCGTGCAAGCAAGAAATGGGGAATTCAGTGTTCTCCAGCAGTAAATCAGACATTTTAAAAACCAAAAGGTGAGAACCTGCACAATGTAGTCACCATGGGATCTCTATCCACACAGTTTTTTCATTATGAAACCAACCTACAAATTTCCTGCTCTGCTTCCTCGTCTCTTATTGAAATCAAAAATTTTCATTATTTGAGTACGGTCCCATCTCAGCTGTATCAGCATAACTGATACTTCACCATTTTGTCTTAGACCACTGGGCTCTTTCAAATTACTGAAATTATTACCCTCATAATACCTGTTGTAATTAAGGTATTCTGGTGTTTTTCCTGGTGAGTGCCACCCTCTCTGAAATATTGGCATGCAAACAAAAGCAGCAGGAAAGGTAAAAATGTGTAAGGAGGTGGGAAGAGCCCTCATGACAGACAGTGTCCATCCACAGGTCAGGGCTTGGCTGGGACCAGGAGAGAGGGATTTCCTGGCCTCTCCTTTAATCAAAAAACACTGCTTGGGACATTTGCCACTACTTTGAATCACGTGATGCCAAAATGGTGGCTATTTCCAGGCACTTCTCCAGAAGCCATAGCTCAGATTCCTCCCCTGCCTCCATGACCTTTCTCTGTCTTTTGCCTTCAACTCATTGCTTCATCTTCCCTGCCTACTCCTCAGGCTGGGACTGATAGCTGCACCATGTGTAACTGATCAGCATGAGGGTTTTCAGGTCTAGAGTGCTGAAGATCTTCACATAATTTAGCACAGAAACAAAGAACACTGAAATGTTGGTCTACAGGGTACAATTGGAGATTTCTTGGATTTAGATCAGTTCATATGTAAGTCAAAGGCAGCTGTTACTAATGCACAATTATTCATCCACAGTCCAATATGCAAAATACAACTCCAGCTCTCAGATTTTTCTGTAAGATCTCTAAAAAACCAGCTTCATATATTTGGGGCACTTAAAAAAATACATTATTAAATCTCTATAATAAAAGCAGACTAAGAATAAAAGTGTGTCTCAAAGACATTGCCAGAAATGTGTTTACCCTAAGTCTACATTAAAAATTATATTAAACATATGTTTGCATTCATATTTGGGCAAAGCCTAAGACTCTCAACACCTTGGCTTGAGACATGAGCACTTGGATTATTAATATCATGCCCTCAGAGCCTGTATATTTGAATCTCATTTCTGTTTGCTGGCAATACACGAAATAAAGCAAATTCTGACTTTGCTGATAGAATGTAGTTGTGTAACTGTATTGTTGACACTTGAAAATATATTTTAGCACACATTTCAAGCCATCTGTGTCTGCCAAATAACACTTTGAAGAGATACCTGTTACGTGCTTGCATAGTATACAATTAACTAATCCAAATGCACTCAGATCCTCAGGAGGTTGTCAAGTTATGGATAATGGCATTTGGTGTTCTCTTAGATGAACAACTGTGCAGTAATACACCCAGTTTTGATCCCAATCTTTGCTCCACTCATTTCAGCAGAAGCAGCATCAGGCTGAATGCTATAGCACTGAAATTCAGCAGAACACGAGCTCAACAACTTTGGATAAGAGGTAGAGTAAGAGCAGAATAAGTGAAAAATAGCACAGTGAGAGGAGGTTCTAAACACCAGAAAAGCAGACTCATGAGTTTAACTAGAAATTAGTAATTACACTTTAAAACTTACCTGTGCAACCAGTTGTGCCTTTCTTGCCTGAATATCCCATATCACAGTGACAGATAAAGGAGCCTTTTGTATTCTCACAGGTTCCACTCAGACAGATGTTTGGATGCAGATCACACTCATTAACATCTAAAAAACCCCATGAATTAAGATTTATTAAATACAATTCTTAGAAAGTAACTAGAAAAATCTCTTTAGATATGGATTTTGATACAAAAAAAGTCTACATATGTGAAGAAAAAACTGCTCATGGTAGTTATTCCTTACCTAGCATACATTTTGAGATCTGGGGTAACAGTGCTATATTACTATATCTGCATTAACATACCTTTAATGCCAGCTTTTCTTAAAAAATAGACACTAAGGTGCAGTTCATTACCCAAAGAATGACTATGATTATTGATAATTTCTACATGTATGCATATGTGTGTGTACACATTTAGAAATGCACGCATGCCTTGTCTAGTTTTGTCAGACATTTCTCCCCAAAGAGAAATGACACTCTCAAGACTTTACATTAAAATGTGAAAATGTGGGTTTGGAGGTATGCTGTTTCAGGCCTCTGCTCTACCAAGGTACAACACTTCCACACAGTTTTGTCCTACAGATAAGTTTAAATCAGCACTGGGGATTTATCTCCCCAGAAATTTTCCATAGCATCATCCACTTCCTTTCTGCAGGCACTCTTTTATCTGAGCTGCATAAAAACCTCACTGGAAGAGAACCCAAAGATGCAATGCTATAGATGATCATGTTTGCCCCCCAATCTACAGGGATATACAGAGACTGCATTCCCATTTGTGCAGTAGGGCTGGTTCTATACGGTCAGGTGACCAAAATTAGGATATAAGAGCAATAATCTTTAAATATCATTGTCTGTCTATTTGGAAAGAGTGCCTTTCACTTACCTATGCAAGTCTTCATGTCTTCAGATGCCATGAATCCATCATAGCAAAGACACCTGTATTCTCCTGGGATGTTTGTACACTGGCCTCCGTCACAGATGTTAGGATTGTCTTCACACTCATCAATATCTACAGGGGAAAATCAGGTTTAAAATATGTTACCTTTATGCAATGCAGTGAACCATCATCATGGCAAGTAAGCATTTTAATGCTCTGATAAACATGGTGAAGATTGAATCCTTGCAAATAACTGAGCAGTACATTGCAAAATTGTCCTGATGAGTAAACTCCTTGTCTCTGGCTACAGTCAGTGGCAAAACATTCCCTTCTGACTCAAGTGGGAACAGGAACCAACTTTTCCTTCAGAGAAAAGAACCCCAACGGAACCTTTGTCACACCACAAGGCCACATATAATTGGGGATTCTTGGATACAATCCATCATTGTTGAAATCAGTGGAAGCTCTGAAGTCAAATTCAGTGAAAAAAATATCAAACTTGACAGAGCTTAAAAAAGCCATCATACATGCAAAATACCTCTACAGATGATCTCAAGGGTGGTGACAAACTGGAAACAGCTCAGCTCATGATGGGAATAATTACAATACACACATTTATTCCACTAGGAGATTTTTATGGTCTTTTTTAGCATTTCAGCTGACTGGCCAGCCATATAGTTACATCCTCTAGGATGAAAAGTTGTTTTCTCAATTGATAAAATTGCCATCACTGATTAGAGCCAAGCTCCAGAAGCAGATACTTTATTATATTAAGGCAACCATGCTAAATTCTGGAATCTTTCAGAGCCCCTGGGATTATGTTAGTGTTCCTTGTAAAAATCCCTAAAATCTTCCTGTGTCAGCACCAACACAGACCAGCAAGAGCAAAAATCAGAAACTCTGCCTAGTGATACCATGGGAAAAAAATCAGTACAAAAAGGACAAGATTCAGGAATCCTCTCCAAGAGAAAGGTTGCAACTCATTATCAGAGCAGCCTATTGTGGATTGCAGTAATTATGCAGCTGCAAAAAATGAACTCACATTAATTTAAAATATTATGTTCATTATTCTGCTGTATTTCTAGCAGCTAGTGCTTGTGTGGATACACAACTTCTGCAAGGAAGAAGACTGACCAGTCCCTGTTTATCTTAACAAGCAAATAATGTTGGCATGGACATTAGCCTGAAAATGTTAATTTGGAATGGAATTTGAATTAACATGCAAAATTAAGCTCTAGAAATGGGAATAATAATGACAGAAATAAAGAACTTTATTTACGAACCTGTCACTGTACCGATTTCACAGTTGGGGGAAAATCAGCTGACAAAGAACCTGTTGTTTCTCCTAATTGAGCTGATTATTTATGCATAACCTCACCAATTCAAACCTGACCTACTACTGAACTGCACAGCATTCTTACCAGCTCAATTATCAGAAAATATATTCTGTGATGGCTTCCAGCTTTGTGTGATGCTAAAGATAAAAGACACATTCACACAGAGAGAAAACTGAAAATGTAAAATAGGTGTTTCACAACTGCAGGTCACAGTCCTATTATATCTTGTACCATGCACAAACACCTAACAGTGTAAAACCAGGTATCTAGTACAACAAAAAGGAAATGTCATTAATTTTTTTAAATTCTTATTGGTTTGGGCAGAGGCAAAACTTTAGCATGTGGATTTTGAATATTCAACAGATTACTACATATGTAAATAACATCTTTCCAAGGGAAGAAAGCAGCGTCTTCAAGACTAATAGGGTAGTGAAGGTGACTCCTCAAATCTCTGGATATTTTCTTAGATTTGACTTGATATCCAAAGATGTGTGGTGTTTCTGCTATTTAAACCTTTTTATGTGTGGCTATTGCACTCAAGTCCTTATTAGAGGAGAGTATGAAAATGAATAGCTAATAGTTATTACAGCTGGCCTGTGAAGGAAATTCTATTTTTCAAGTCAAAGCTGGATATAGAGATGCAGAAATTCTCAACTAAGGTAACATCTGACAACAAACTTCTATGGACATGTTTAGGGTCAAGCTAATGTGTGAACAAACCACAGAGAATCCGTCCCCTCCCCACAGCAAAGGCAGACACTTCTGTTTTGACTCTGAGAATGGAAAGGTGAGAGTTTCCTATTCCAAAGATTTCAGTTTAATATGCAGGAAGGTGCTCTAAATGATCAGTTCTGGTTCTGGGTTTAGAGATGTGTTTGGGTGGCTAAGGACAAGGGGGAGTAAAGCACAGAACTGCTTCTAGCCATGGGACTTGAGATCCCAAAGACTGTCCAAGTGCACACTTGGGTCATTTGGTCCCCAGTCAAATCAAGAAGATGAAAACGAAACAGTGGCTCAGAGACCCTGCTCCCCCCCTGCTCCCTTCCCTCTCATGTCACTCTAAACCTCTCACTGGGTTTAGATTCTGGCTGAGGCACAATTTCGATCAACTGGTTTTATTTTTGCACTGAAAAAGTGCCCCGAACACCAATGTTTGGGCAAGGTTTTGAAAAAGCTTGCCTTTTCTAGAAACTTGAGCTAAAGCAAACTACTTCTAATCTAAATATTTTAGGTTTTTGGGGTCAATCAAATCTGCACTTTTTCTAGTTGAATTCTTTCTTTGAATGAGGGTCTGATACTTGCTGAAGGCCGGCTACTTTACATCTTTCTGACAGAGCAAGCTACAATGTGGGGGAAAACTACATTTTACTGTGCTTTAGGCCTCTTTTCTCTTCTGGAATGGTAGTGAGTGGCCTCAGGGTAATTGAGACCCTGGTTTGAGGTCTATAAATATTTACAAATTCTAAATGTGAGCACTCTGTTAATTCAGTATAGAAAACTCTCCATTTGTTCAACTGTAAAGGCAATTCTATTCCAAGGGATTAACCCTGTTATAATTCTCATGCTCCTCAAGGAGCTCTTGGATGGAATTGGCGAACAGCTGGCAAATATTCACATGCCTCATCAGGCCAGTGGCTGTGAAGCAAAAAGTAAGAGAAAAGTAGGGTAGAATTATCTTTCCAGTAACCTATGTGGAAATCACCAAGTGCAATTCACTTCCTGCGATTATGACCCCCAGACTCCCAAAGGAGAACACCCGGCCACAAGAGAGCTCTGAAAATTTTCTCACAAACCCTTTTAAGAGTGCAAAAGACCTGTCTCCTAAGAAAGATTTGTACTGTTCAGATTTCAATTTCTCTGCAAGTCTTTCAGCTCTGAAGTAATGCAGCATACTTGCATTTGACTAAACAAAGAATTAAAAATAGGAATTTTCTTGCTTGCTTAAGAGCAGATACCACACAACCACAGAACAGAGCAATCAGCTTCTTTTCTAGCACCTCTGTCTATCCTCTCCAACATAACCATACAATACACATGCACAGCATTTTGGCTTCTGTTCATGGTAATTTTTTTAATGGTGTTCAACGTGTTTTGGATTTGGATCTAATATAATACCTTAAGGGGGAAAATTCAACTCGTACTGAAAAAATTACAGGTTTTTTGTTATTAAAATCAGAATCAGCTTGTACACTTTCTGAAATTACGAAGAATCAATTCCCTTCAAAGCACTTCTTTCTGCAGTTGCCCAATTTGAAGATACTTACTTCAGAAAAAGAACTTCATTTTCCATTTATTTTCTTTTTGTAACAGTGTATTTGTTACAATAGCTTTAATCTTAAAAAGGTCCATTTTTAAACTATTGAAATAAACCCTTCAAGCAGAAAAGTTCCCGAACTCTCCCTTACCAGTGCATGTCCTGTGGTCTGGCATGAGTGCAAAGCCTTGTTTACAGCTACATTCATAGCTGCCCTCTGAGTTTGTGCAGAAGTTCTCACAGCCACCATTCATTATACTGCACTCATCGATATCTAAAAAGGAGAAAATTACAGTTAAAACCGACAATACCTTTTACTTTAAAGCACATTTCAAGGACATACTTTGAGTCAGCTTTCCAGTACAGCATCAATCCAGAACCTACACTTGGCATCTGCACACTAACATTCAAGTGTTTGCAAAGGTAGGCACTGGGATGGACGTCAGGCAAACCAGGGACAGAAAGAGATGGTACCTGACTGCATATACAAATACTTCTGTGCTTCTCCTTCTACATATAGAAATAGCACTGTTGAGTTACCACAGTATCATTAGGACAACAAAGTTTTTTTAAGGATCAAGGTAAAAAACTACTTGGCAGAATTAAAGCCACTGGATTTTTCATGTATTTCCATGGCACAGTAGAAGGAATGTATGCAATTGAACCACATGATTCTATTTCATGGTCCAGCAGGAATGATGATTTTTAATTAAATATGTAACTAATCTAACAAGTTACTCCCTCTTAATCATCAAAGTCTGAAGTCTTGGGGCATTTAAAATAGTACATGATTTTATGCATCATGATTGATTTACTAGAGAAAATAATCTGTTACTCAGCTAAGTGCAGTACTATAACTTCACTCATTTCTCTCAAAAATGGATGTGCACGTTTTGGAGGTTTTGCATACTGTTTTGACAAACTGTAATAGATTTTTTGAATCACGGTTAAAAATGACTATATAACTACCAGACTGAAACAACTACATGTGTTTTATCTTCCCTGTTTGCTAGAGCTCCAGTGCAGATTTTGTCCTTACCGACACAGTATAGCTTGTCTTGTGTGGACTGATAGCCAGGGTTGCAAGCACACTGATACTTTCCAATCAGGTTGACACAACGGCCATTTCGGCACAGGTTGGTGCTCAGCTCACATTCATTAATGTCTGTTGCAGAGGAAAAAGAGGAACACATTTCAGACCAAAATGATACTACAGCAAACGCTGTAAATGCACAACACAAGAGTGGTACAAAATGCTGTGCACAATCTTGATTTTGCCTGCATGTCTCACCTACACATGCAGAGATATTTGGTGATATCTGGTGGCCTGGAGGACAATCACACCGAAAACTTCCCTCTGTGTTGATGCAGGTGCCACCTCGGCAGAGAAGGGGGTTGCGCTGACACTCGTCGATGTCTGTGGGGAGAAGGGGAGGCACATCATGGCAGGGCCAGCACATCCCTCACCACAGCCCATCACAGCACCATCTGCCTTGGTCAATCAACCCTGCAGCCTGTCCTAGAGCCAGCCATCCCTTGCACCACAGTGCAGTTAGAAAAAGAAAATTAATTCAAGAAGGCTTCTTCTAAATCTTAATTTACCTTAAGTTCAAGGTTCAGGGTGGTGTCCCACTTAGCAAAAAGGGGATTGTGGGGATAAACTTAACATCCCAAAATCCTGTCCCTTGCTTATATATGCTCTGGCAACCTGCGGAAGCAGCAAATTCACGTTTAAATTCAGCTTTAATAAGGCTCTCAAAATGAGAGAGGCCTAAACTCAGGCACAATCAAACCTTCAAAAACCCCCCAAATAAATCATGCCTAGCATACTAGCACATAGCATACTACGGCACATCTAAGGTCTATAAAAAACATACCCATGCAGTTTTTCATCATCATAAATCCACTTTCATAGCCTTCAAAACATTCACACTCAAAGTCTCCAGGAGTGTTGACACAGATGCCTTGGCCACAAAGGTCAGGAGAGATGCGGCATTCATCGATATCTGTAACACA
The DNA here is from genome assembly GCF_020740725.1 of Corvus hawaiiensis. Lineage (NCBI taxonomy): Eukaryota > Metazoa > Chordata > Aves > Passeriformes > Corvidae > Corvus > Corvus hawaiiensis. The sequence continues at coordinate 2,426,269 of NC_063225.1, forward strand.
AAACACATTCACAGGATTTTCAAGGGAGTTCAGTTTGTCCTTTTCAATTCAAAACCATGAGAGAGACATCCAGGAAGTTTACCTGTGCAGTTCCTCTCTTCAGAATCAAGGGCAAATCCACTGTCACATCTACACTTAAAACTGCCAATGGTATTTCTGCATTTTCCATGGGTACAAAGGCTGGGGAACATTTTGCATTCATTGATGTCTGAAAATGAGATCGTATGGGCATATGATGTTATCATTTCATACAAAAACAGTGCACAAAAGAGCAATGCTGACATCAGAGCTCATCTTTTTTCATGACAGTGACCCCTCCTTTTGGGAAAATTAGTCCACACTACATAAACTGATACTGACTTCCCCGTACCTAATAGTGTAGGCACTCTGTGCTGGAATTGCCAAGAACACTTTCTTTCACAAAGTTAGTATTAGTCTCCCCTTTGTCCTGCAGGATGTGATTTGCAGCTCAGTAAGATTTCAGTGGACAGAGGATCAAGGCAAAGACAGCTTCGAAAAGAATCACTCTGTCTTCTGATTTCTGAGAAAAATGTGACTTCCATGAGTCACAGAAAACATAATGAGCATAAATAAAAGCACATGCCACTTTTTTTATGGATAATAATGGCTTAGTAACTGTTTATAAAACCAAGGCTGAAACTAACAACAGCAACAGTCATTCATATCTGTTTTCCCCTCATTTCAGACTTCATAATGTTTAGTTTTTGGGTAGCTTTTGACATTGTCCAGCTTAACCCCACTGGTAACCCTGGAAAGACAGCTTTCAACACATGGTGCTAGGGCGTCACTGTGTGATTCCCACTTAATGCTGGAAGTTTACCAACAAGAGTCATAACATGACTTGGTTTACAGTAAATAAAATTCTCTGATTTGAGCCATCATCCTGGAAGCTATTTCCTCTGCTTCTCCAAGTAGCTTCACAAGAAATTCCCAAAATTATTCACCATTTCTTGGTTGTTCCACAGCAGAATTACATTTGTTGCACCCTTCACAAGTAAGGACTGCTCTTTCAATGCATCCAAAGCTGACTGCCCAGTTTGTTCCAGTTCTTGTACTGTGAGATGCCAGGAGGCAAAGTCAGGCACAATTTAACCTCTCTAGTGAGAGACACAAATCCTTTGTTTCGAGGCTGCAGAATTATATGGTATTTAATGGTCTGTAACATGAACTAAATTCTCTTGTATTTTATTTGGGCTTTAGTTGCCATGAAATCTAATTGGATTTTCAAATGTGCCTTAGGGTGAGTGAAGTGCCTATCACTGAAATTTTCAAACCCATAGGAGTTGTCTGATGGAAGAGTAAAAGCCTTCAGGATTTGCTGGCAATTAACCACAAATGGATCACATACCTTTAGAGAAGGGCTTCCCACTTATCTCTATCTTCGTAGAGAACCCAGGTCCCCTTGGGCAAAGAGCTTCAAACTCAGGAGTTCCCCTGAGAGGACACTCCTCACACTCGTAGCCCCAGGCTGCCCCCACGGAGCAGCAGCAGGCGTCCATGCGGTGCCGGCCCGGGATCTGGGCGGTGCACTGCTCGTCCTCGTGCTGCAGGTAGCAACTCTCCAAGCGAATGTCTGTTGGGCAATTCAACAACATGTGGAGAAAGAAAGAGAAAATTTAGTTCACTGCAGTGGATTTTTTTTCCCAAATCCCTTCACAGGACAGTTTGCTCCGTGTTTTTGTGGACTCGGAGGACCATCCCAAGCTCACTGCATAATTCCTAACAGCAAAATATTAATGCTAAACTCAGACATTAACAGTTGAAGTAAGTCTAAAGCACCACTCTGAAAAATGGTGCTCAACACCTGAAGTAAATTTTGGATCAGAAAAGGATTTTAAACATTCCAGCTTGCCATACTTACATAAGGCCTTTTAGTTACTACAAGCTATGCCTTGTTCAGAGACAAATCTTGGGCATTTATTGTCATAAATGGACAAAGGTGCTGTGGGTGGGCAGCATACAAAACTTGGATATTTTGTTGCACCCTCCATCAAGGTGCATGGCGTGGCCAAGTCCAGGGCCACAATGGTGTGTCCTCCACTGTTCAGCCTTTGTGGAAGGTGGTTTCAGCAGGGCTGCAGATGAAGAGTGCTAAGAGCACACATGATCTGCAGGGATTTGTCAGATGAACAATCTGGAATCAATGCTACTCACCAGCTAGCAGATGGTAACGGGCTTTAGCTACTACTACTGGAATCTGCTCCTATTCCAATTGAACTAAGTTCATGTCCCTGACTAATTCCATTTGAAAAATGGGCAAAAATACTTCTCCTTACTTGTTAGAAAACATGCAGTGCAACCACTGGTCACTGCATAGATCTGCTCTTCCCTAGCAGACCTGTACACGGAATTAATACCTACCAAGACAAGTTCGTCCAGAAGCATCTAAAGTCATTCCACTGGGGCACTGGCAAACAAATGATCCCAAGGTATTGACACACTGCCCATTTGTACAGACCCCAGGAAACACCTCACATTCATTAACATCTATTAAAACAAAAAAAGAAGTGAGTAAGAGTAATCACTAGCATGCTAAACATGAACAAATTAGCAAAAATATAGAAAATAATAATATTCTAATGTTTTTAGGATAAAATAAAAAACCGCAGCAGTTTACATGGCCTGAAAAAATTCAAAACATTTACAGTTCCCTAAGCAAGTCAGCCAGAAGCAATTAATTACAGAAAACTGCTGATGATCAGAAATCATACATGTTGCTATTTGCCATTTCTACATATACTGAAATCAAACTCAAAAGCAACAGGAAAGGGAGGGGTGTTTAAAAACTATATCCATTTTCATACTCACTGTGGGCCAGATATTTGAAGCAAATGGGCAAAGAAAGACCAAGATAAGTACAAAATGACATGCATTATTCCAACTAGAGTCAGTATTTTTAAAAGATTTTTGAGAATTTTTTTCTATCTGCATGTCTGGAAACTACAACACCATTTGAAATCTGGCCCTATGGCCTTGTCAGCAACTAGCAACTGTATATATATTAAAATAACCTCCTTACAACTACACACAGAGTTTAACTTCGTTAAGTAAAAACTGTATTTCTATACTTAAGAGGCAAATTTAGCACTTTTGGGTAAGGATATTTTGATTATATGCATTAGCTTGGCTTGAGCTCCAATAAATGTTTAGTAATCTAAGTGTGAGGTCCTCCCACCCAAGTCCTTTGTGGCAACTGCCTTGGGAAGAAGGCTCCAGCATAAACATGGCTCCAAGATGAAGAGTGACAATTTTTATGACAGGAGAGGATAAGAACAAGAAATGGAAAAAGAATGACCGGCAAACTGTAGATGAATACTCATGTATAGAGTAACCAAGAAGGGGGAAGGTTGGGCTGGTTAGGCCTCCAGACAAAACTCCTGGTGCAAAGAGGCTCTGCATCTCTTAAACCTCACGGAGCACGACGGAGGATAAACGCTGGGGGGCAAATCAGTGGCCTCTGCCCTTGAACAGATACTGTAAATTGACTGGAAGGTATGAAGTAAAGCCAGTGGATTATTAGAAACCACTGAAACACTCTTCACGGCCTGTGAGCAATATTGCAGCTGACAACTCCAGGGCTCACCCGTAAACGAGAGGAATGCTGCCAATTCAGTTTGCTTATTTCCTTGCACAAGATCTATTACTCATTTTACATGGGCTGCATATGGGAGGACTGACTATCACCTTTTGGGAACTAAACTTACTCCTGTCTCTAACTTGCCAGTAAATTTCCTAGAGACCTTTCCCTGTCTTGAAAAATGCTTACATTGGTTGAAAACCAAGTAAGGCTTCATAATGTTACAAGGAAGGGAAACTACTCTGAAAAACCTGGGGCTATCCATGTCCCATTGAAATGAGAAAGATTAAAGCACGTAAGAGATGTAATCCGATGTGCTGGTAAAAGAAATGTTGAAAACAGTTATGTCTGTATCTTGGAAGGATAAACTTTCCATCCCAGCAGTGTTGAAAATGTTCTAAGACTTTCCTTGTGAAGAGAGATAGGTGGGCCCACTTTTTTCTTCTTTCCTTTCACTTACACACTCCACAAAGTGTTGCTGAGGTCAGATAAGTTATGTACAGTGGGTCTGCAGCACAGACATGCCAAGATATTCAGTCATCATTTGGAAAGCAAAGAGTATGTGTGAGGGTGTTCCTCTTTTCTTTTTTTTTTTTAAGGGGAAAAAACAATGTTTCTTTATGGAAGCTACATATGGGAGTAATTTTTAAAAAATATTTTAACTGCAGTGTCATGTCAGATGTTGTCAGTCAGGATGACCCACAGCAGTTTGAGACTCTGAGCTTCGGCATATTATGTAAATATGCAGTACTTTTCCAGGGGTTCAAATCAATTCAAACAGAGATGAAATAGGGTGGGACCTTCAATTCTCACAGAATAGTATAGAGTCATCTCATACCAAGCAAAAAAACTACACATCTAAAATATCTTTAACCTTTTCTTTAACCAAAGTATAACTGTGTC